>NC_064261.1:50178813-50817385 GCF_003254725.2 Canis lupus dingo
GAGTGTGGAGGAAGAGCAGATGAACTAGGTAGTGTGGTATTTGGTAGAAGGCTCTTCAGGAAGGGTTGGTTATATCCCAGCACTGGCTTTTATCAGGCACATTACTGGTGTATTCTCAATAGTTTAACAGTAACTAAATAAAAAAGAACTTGTAAAGTGCTTTACTCCTACCCTTCTGCAAACCCTCTTCATAATTTCAAGACGTTAGTTCTGACAAGTTCAAATCATAATCATGATAATTAGTATTTGACACTTTACAGTCTCTTCACCAACAGTACATGTTGTTCATTAGTCAACATATAGTTGCGGTATAGAAAATATTTATCATATATAAGGACCACATTTTGAGTCATTTAGGAATATTTTGATAAGCTAAACATACTGAAGGGTGCTTCCATCGCTGATTATTTTTTTCCCTCTGAGCTATTCTATTTTGTTAGGATGTAATTTTATAAGCTATATTAATTTTCAAATTCCTGAATTTGAATTTGTTGGGTTAAGTCCCTCACAGAAATGGCTTGCTGAGTTCAAAAGCTTTTTTAATGAATATAAACACCACACATGACTATATGAACATATTATGTGTCATTTTCTGGTCATTACAAATGCGTGGAAAAGCATGTATCATTTTTCCATGTAATATTTAGTATAAACTTTTTCTCTTATAAAAAGGCCCAATGAAATTTTTATTCAATTTTCTATTTTCTCATGGAAATTCAAAGCCTGGTTCTCTGCTTTCTTATAGTAATTGTTTTGACTTGGGATTGCATAAAAAATGGGGTGTCTGGGTAGCTCAGTTGGTTAAGCAGCTGCCTTCGGCTCATATCATGATGCCAGCATTGGGTTCCCTGCATTTTGGCTTCCTGCTCTATGGGCCTGCTTCTCCCTCTCCACCTCTCGTGCTCTCTTGTGCATGCTCTCTCTCTCTCAAATAAATAAATAAAATATTTTTTTAAAAAGGATTGCTTAAAAAGATTTCTTCTCTAGAATGGCATGAATATTTCCTTAGATGGCTGAGGTCAGGTTCAAGTGTGGATGGTGTCTGCATTCATTATCTAATTGAGATGAAATACAAGTGTGGGGTATAATAATAAGGACAGCCATTTTTGTATGTTTTATAAAAAGAGTCATTTTTCATCATGAATTAATTTTAGAATATTTAAAATTTGTCCTGACCTTTTAAGCTAGGTTTATGGGCATAACCACTTTGATGCTTATTTATTAGAAACTGTGAAGCTCACTCAGTTTACCTCCCAAAGCCAGAACTTGCCACCCTCACTTCTGGGTGGGAAGCCAAGTTCCTAGGCTTTAGTGGCTCCTGGATAAGGTTTTCTGACCCCATCTGGCCAAGCACTCTTACAAGAGAGTCTGCAAACACCTGCTTGTAGCCACTTGGCAGCTTCCCCACAAAAATCAGGTGGAGACAATGTGATGTGTACAGAAGCAATCCTAGAGTTTTGGGATTTTACAAGACATTTTGATAGAGCCAATCAAAATAAACTGTGAAAGTAAAGACTAAGTTAAACGCACTTGGAGAAATGGCATTAGTACATATTCATGAAAAATAATTCTCCTTGAAGCCAGTTCCCAGTGCTTTTTGGCCCTAGAATTATCTGATACATTATTACAGTCTGTAGGGATGTGCGTAAAGAGTCTTATGGTAAAAATTTAGTGAAAACAGTCCAAGCTTGTGAGAAACTTCAATGAATTGAAATACATGAAGGTCAGAGAAAGATAAATGTATCTTTACGCAGTGTGTGCCTGAGAAATTATGCATGATCAAAAGTCTTCCCACAGCCCCACTCATGACTAAATATCCTTAGCATGAAGAAAATTACAAACAGGTACACTTCTGTGTTGGAAATGGAAATAAATAGTTCTCTGTTTCTTTACCTTCTTATACTTGTAGAGTCCTTTATAGTGTAAAAAAGAACTTCTGCAAACATTATTTCCTTTGATCATTACAACCAGCTGGTATGGTAGTTAAAAGATTAAAAAAAAGAAAAAGAAAAAAGAAATGAAACTCCCAGAAGACAACAACAAAAAACACACAGACTCAGGGAAGCCAGGTTGTAAATTTTCTTGAAAAACAGAAGCCACTCATAAGCCCAGTCCAGGCTGCTATCAACAGAATGAAACTGGGTAGAACTACATTGTCAGAGCAGAGGTACAAGATGCACATGTATGAGTTGACTGTGTGTGTATGTGGGGACATGTGTGCACACATAAATCCACATGCATGTGTCTGACTGCAATTTTTTTGCCTTCCTACATAAACTCGAGAAATTCCTCAATTGATTTCAACATATAACTATTTTTTTTCCTTTTAATTAAGAAGAATAGAAATGTAAGCACCCAAAGAGCGTGGCATGAAAGCTTAGACAGGAAAACGTGAGGAAGGAGAATAGAGCCAATGGAAGGTGCGTAGAACATATTCAAGCAATACTACATTGCTAGAAGCTATCCGTAGGGACCCATAAACCAACTGGAGGAAACACATGAAGAAAAGCCCTCTGCATTGGGCCTGTTTTTATCAAACAACTGTTTTCCAAGGTCATGCTCCTCTTTAGGAATATTTCAGTACTAAAGCCCTGATTTCTCTATTATTTACAATGGTCATTGGTATTGAGTGTGAATCTTTGTAGAAGCAACATGGCAGAGAGCCATTTATTACAAACTTTAAAGGTACCTGTACTTGCTACTAGACAGATCTGCCTCGGCATCCTTATGAGCATTTATAATCCAATTTTTTAAAACTAATCTCACGGTCTTTCTCCTCAAACTGAATTCTACTGCATCCTCTCGTTCAATAAATGGTGAAACCATTGTGCAATCTCCCAAGCAATCAACCTTGTTCCCTGCTCCTCACTCTCACCCATGCTTCTCTTAGTCCCACTGATTTTATTCCATGATATCCCACCAATAAATGCCCTTTGCTCTAGCCTCACTGCTGTTATTTCTGGTCCTGTGAAAGGTAACTAGAGTCTAGAATTCTCAGAGGAGCTCTCTTACTGCCCACAGGACAAAGTCCTAGCTCCTGAGCTTGGCATGCAATGCTTTTGCCTTATGATCTAGCCCTTGCCTCGTTTTCTAAACCAGGCCACTGAAAACTTTATTCCAGCCACATTGAGCTTCTTTGTAGCCCGCCAAATACAATGCAGTGCTGTCTCTTCACACTTCTGCTCTTCTTGTTCATTCTGCATAAAATACGCTTGCCCCAATCCTGGCTGTCTCCCTCCCTCCCGCTAATGTTTCAAAATTTAGCTCCTCTGTGAAACCTGCTCCCTTATTACATAGTTAGCTGTCCTTCCATGCATCAGTTACTCTTGCCATCATCATCATCATCATCATCATCATCATTATTAGATATTTTTGTTTAAATTTATTTTCCAGTTTTTTCCTTTTACTAGCTTAAAACTTATGTGTTCTATACATATTATTCACCTTTATTCACCTCTATCCCAAGTACCTCACATATGTAGCTAACGATAAGTATTTGTTAAATGAACGAATGGTGAATAAATTTTAAAATCCCCAGGAAATTTTAAAAGCATATTTACAATGGCCTGATAGCAACTTAATATTGTTATTGTCCAAAAGCTCTAATATAAACTTATGTTTTAAAATAAAAAACATAAAAGGAAAACTAAAACTAATCAGTGTCCTATAGACAATAATTATTATATTAAACTGCATCCCACATAACTTTGGTAGGAACAGATTGAAACAGATCTTAAATTAATAGCCCACATAGACAATAAACAAAAGATGATTTATTACAATGATACTAAAAGTTTTCAATCCATCCCATTCATCTTCTCATTTACACTATCACTACTGGGCAAGGGAACACCTGTTTAAAGACTATATTGAAATCACTGTCATCATCAACTCTGTGCCAGTCTGGAATACTGCCTCCAGTAAGTTCGGTAAGAATTGGTCCTAGGGTTTGTCCATTTAGATAACTAAATGACATCTGAACCAAGGAGCCAATGTTCTATTCACAAAATGTATGTTGGGAGGAGTAAGATTCAAAATTACCGGGCAGCGCAGGTGGCTCAGCTGTTTAGCGCCGCCTGCAGCCCAGGGGTGTGATCCTGGAGACCCGGGATCGAGTCCCACATCAGGGCTCCCTGCATGGAGCCTGCTTCTCTCTCTGCCTGTGTCTCTGCCTCTCTCTCTGTGTGTATCTCTAATAAATAAATAAAATGTTTAAAACAAAACAAAACAAAATTACCTTTACTAGATGGGAATGTCCTACAAAAACAGAAAAAAAATTTTAATGTAAAAATGACAGTCTCTTAAGGAATAAAAGTAAACTATTAGTAAAAAATTTGAGATAATGTAGAAAAGATGGAAATACTTTTTAAAGAATGAGAAAAAAGTAAAGTTGAATGTCAGAATCTTTATTTATTTGTTTGTTTTAGCAGTTCAGAAGCCTTTACATTATGATGTCCAGTTTAAATCATCAGGCTATGGAGATAGGGAAGAAGTTTCCGAGAAGAATTATAAAGAATACTCAATACAATGGAAGGTTAGAGAATTTTAGGCTGAAGAAAAAAATCAAAATCATAGCAAAGGGATGACTAAGATTTCATATGTATTCAGAAATAAATATGAATGGCACATAAATTCTCTATATCAGTGATGAACCAAAACCAGAGAATATTGTCAAAATCAAAGAGGAAGAGATTGGGCTTAGGAAAAGGAATCATTTGGCTTTGTGATAAATCTAAATGACTACTGAGTGAGGTTATGAAAATTTCCAGGAAGGACTGAAAAAGGTCTGTTTTGAAAAGTTTAGGCATCCAGTTTTCTGCAGGAAGGAAGATGCATATCATTTCTTGTGAATATTTCCAGTTCAATGAATTAATAACATTATCTCATATTCATTATATATTTACATAATATCCTGTAAAACATGATACGCGCTATGTTTATTTAATATTCTCAAGTTTCTCCTCTGGAGTAAAACATCACAACAAGCTTAAACTTTCTTCACAGATGGTATGCCTGTGACTATTCTTGTGTCCACCAGCCAGATCCTCAACTTCTATGCAACCTCTAATAAATATGGAGCACCAAAAAAAAAAAAAAAAAAAAAAACCTACACGAGTCTTCAATAAGTGCCCAGGAAATGCCAAATCAAAATAGGCAGATTACTCCATGACTTCTACATGTCATACATCTATTAATACATCCTGGGATCATGTTCACACTTTTAATAACAGCACTAGGCTGCTGACTCACATTCAGGCATGTTTCTACTTCCTTCGTTCCTTCATAATTATTCCCTTTCTTGTGTTGGCCTGGTTTGTTTTTTTCTCTAATCTCATCCTGTTTAACTTGGCCACTTTTCTCAATTTTCAAGGGTCCGTTGAATTGTTGTCCTGGCTTCTATGTATCCGTAACACTACCAAAATGAGGACTTTCTTCTCTTTTAAATAATCAAAGGATAAGGAGGGTCAGAGGAAGCTCATAATTCTTCTCAATTATGTGTGAGGTTCTCTGCTAGGTGTTGGGGGTAAGACAAGCATGGTTCCTGCTTCCTGATAGATTACAGTATATCAGAGATAGAGATAAAAACGACAACTCTCTCTGATAAGTGCTATGCTAGGTAGGGCAGACAGCAACAGGACAAAGAAAGACTTTGAGACAGGAAGAATTATGGGTCTAGGTGCTGTGGCTGCATGTTACAGTACCACCTGCATTCCAAAGAGAAGGATGCAGGAGAGGGGAGAGGCTTAACAGCTGAGAATTTGCACAAATACATCAATTAGCTCCTTTAGTCCTCACAACAAGCCTGCAGGGCAAGTATTGCTACCCAATTTGACAGATAAAGAAATTCAGCATTTAATAGGGTAGATACTTATCCAAAGGTCACACACCTCTAGCTAATAAGTAACTGAGCTGGATTTTCAATCCAGGTCTATATGATTCCAAAGTACATGTATGACACCATGCTACCTTTCAAACATTCTCCATGTTTCTGATTTATTAACAGAAATACCACATGGGAAGAAATCTAACATTTCAGAAGTCCAGATAATGTCTACTGCTTCCATTTTATGCGGCATTTATTCAAGACATGACATCAAACTAATTTGACACAAGCTCATCCCAAACGTTTCTGGTAACTTCCTTACACTCTGAATTCAGGTGACAGCTACCTAATGATTTGCAAGTCATGTTTCCGGGGTCCAAAGACTGATATTTCTTCCAGTTTTTTTTTTAAGCTATCATATTTTTCCATCTTTGGGCATTCTTGTCTTTTGCAGAAAATATTCTACAGTAATAGTGCAAGGCACTCAACAATTTCAGAAGTAGCTTGAGTGTCTATTTAGATGGTTCAGTGATAGTTGCTTCCTGTCATAAGCAGGTAGCTAATATTTAACATGTATTCAAATGGGAAAAGGAAACAATCCAGGAAATCAACCCAGCACATAAAATTGTTTAATAGATGATATCTAAAATTCTATGTTCAATTCCTGCTATTGTCATTCCCCCAATAAATACAATGTCAAAACTAATTCTTGCAATAGGTCACTCTGGAAAGGTCCTCAACACCTTGAGAGTCACCAAGAGCAATAGCTTGTCCCAATTCTGTACTGACAGGGCATCCATTCTCCATCTGCCCATTTCTATAACCCCCCTTGGCTCCAGGAACGATATAGTTACTATTAACACGACCGTAACTGGCCCCCAAGATTGCCTTGATAAGATCATATTCTGACAGATTCCTAGAAACATCTACTCCCTCTCCTCGAAACCTACCAATATGGAGCGTAAATTGGTGCAACCACATTAGAAAAACCAATATTTACTAAAGTTTAACTTATATGTACCCTCTGAACCAGCAACAGAAATGTCTACATATGTTCACACAAAGACATGCACCAGAATGTTTATAGTAGTGCAATTTGTAATGTCCAAAAGTGGAAACTATCCAAATGTCCAACTACAGTAAATGAATAAATTGTTCTGTATTCATACAATGGAATACTTCGCAGCAAAGGGAATGAACACCTACAGCTACATGCAATGATAGGGATGAGTCTCACAAACTTAGAGATGAGTGAAGGAAGCCAGACACAAAAGAATATATACTGTGTGATTGTATATATGTGAAGAACAAAAGAGGAAAAATTAATTTATTCTATTGGAAATCTAGGTAATTGTTACCCTTAAAGAGGGGTGCTAACAGTAAGGCGGAATGAGGTGGGCTTCTAAAATCCTGGTAATAGTCTCTTTCTTAACTGGGGTGTTGGTTAATTGAGTGTGTGTGGTTTTGTGAAAATTAATTGCCTTATTTTTCTATATGTGCACTACACTTCAATAAAAAAGTTCTTAAAGTCTTCAAAGGCTTGAAATTTTAAAGTAGCTAATTTTTTGAAATATTAAAATGGACTGTATAAAATATGACCTGTGGGGTAGAAAAAGTTTTGAATAAGGATCTACATTCTAAACAATATAGACATAAATGGCTATTCCAAGATAGACCTGTTCCTATAGCTGGTTCCTATAGCTCATGAGACTCTCAGGTCCTCCCTACACATGGCCTCTAGTCTTCATTCCGACTAAAGCTCCCCAGTCTACTTTCTCTAGTTATAAATAATAGTTCACCTCTGCTCAGAGACTGCCTTCACTCTTCAAGGACATGCCCTGGCTCAAGGACCTTAATAAAATCGAGGCACTTTCAAACTTCAAATATTCTTCCCCTGGACCTCTAAACATCCTGCACCGATCACTGATCATGCAGTTGCCTTCTTCTCTCTCCAGGGCACTCTGGGGAATCATTCTCACAATGGCTTCTCTCTCTGACATCTTTAATTTGCCTCCTGTGGCAACTGAGAGTAGGGAAGCTGAGCTGTTTCACATACTGTGTTAAATTCACCCAAATGTCCACTCGACCTTGATGGTAGAAAATACCTTATCTTTGTTTTCCTCATTTCCCAGGAGGGTCACTTCTTGCTTGCAACTCATTTACACAACTGACTTGACTAGAACAGCTGGACCCCCGAATGGCCACATGACAACTGCTTCAGATTGCAGCCCCTTCCACATCACTCAGAAGCCCCTCAGCAGGCGGCTTGTCTAGGGTGATATAATGATAATTTTATAATATTAAAAATAACTTAAATATATCCTAAGAGAAGCCAATATAACTCTTGCAAGTTACAGAAAGGCATGAATCTGACATTTAACAAGCTTCTATTATATGCAGGACTTCATGCTTAGAACTTTCCCATATGCTATTATCTTTAGTCCTCGCACAAGCTTGTTACATAGATATTATAATCTTCCTTTTGCAAAGGAAAAATTAGGGGCTTGGAATTTAAATATATTGCCCCAAATCGCACAAGACATAGGATGCAAGGCAAGCCATTAAACCAGGCATCAGCAAATGTTTTCCATAAAGATACAACAAATATTTTAAGCTTTATAAGTCATGTAAGGTCTCTGTCACATATTTTTCTTTGTTTCTTTGTTGGTTGGTTTGTTTTTACAACCTTTTAAAAACATGAAAGCTATTTTTAACTCCTTGGCTGGATTTGGTCCAAAGATGGTAATTCGTAGACACTTGTTTTAAGAAGTTGGGGAGAAATATGTGATAAAATATGTGCTCTGGAATTTGGTCTAAGTTTAAATCCTAATTCCATCACTTGCATTTATGAAGAGTTTACAAGGCACCAGGAAAATTCTAGGTGTTTTACATGTGTTTATTTCTTTAATTCTCACAACTCTGTGTGATAGTAGGTCCTACTATTCCCCCATTCTACAGGTAAGGAAACTGAAGACCAGAGTGGTTAAAAGACGTGTGCCAGTCTACATACAGGAAGTTAATAGTATAGCCCAGGCTATCTAGCTACAAAGCTCATGTTTTTCACCACTAGGTTAATATTATTAAAGTCAATAATAAACCACCTGATCAAGATAAGTAATTGGATTGATTTGTGCATAACAGGAAACTTTTAATTTTCAATAATCTTTTTAGTCTTGCAAGAAAAGAATTTGCGGCTGTTGTAACTGGGATTGAAGCATCTAGACCCTAGAAGGTGCCATTATGTCAGATTCTACAGGTTCATAAGTGTGTAAAGCAGAACCCAGACAGGGTGATCTTTCCAAGGCAACAGTATAGAGTCCAATTAATTAAGGTCAGAGGAGTCCAAAGTGCAAGATGACACTCAAAGATTGACAGGTGGAGAATCAGGCAGGAAATAATGGTAGGCATCCAAATGGGCAGGCAGTTGGGGTCAGAACCTGAAGCTAAGACATCAGGGTCCTGGTTTAGGGGCTATGTCTTGGGAAATTTGAGGTTCCTGTGTCCATTCTAAGTGAACAACAGCAGGATGGACTCAAGTGCTGAGCTGCAGAATCATTGTATGCATTAGGGAGGCTCTTTGCCCTACTTCTGCACTGTACTCAGGGATAAAAGGTAGGGCTCATCCTAAAAGTCAAGGTCAGTTAAGTCCACCTACTGGAGTTAAAGATCCACAGAGACAGGGACCCAGGAAAATCCTTCAAATACATAAATCTCAATATAGTTCTTTAAAATCCAAAATAACACATACTGCTATTCATGTTGTTGCAATTAATCTGTTATCGACCACAGATAAGTAATATAAAGTTGTTTTATTTTGTTTTTAAGAAATTTAGAAAGGACACTGTAGTCTTGGGGGGGTACATGGCAGTTACCTTCAAGAGGCTGCTGTGACCTGGCCCTGAAAGGTCCCTCAGCCTGAGATCCTTTGCTTGCCACCAACCCCTTTGCAGTCTTCATCACTGAGCTTACATTTCCCATACTTTATCTTATATTTTGCTTTGTCACACTCATCATACTTTTTAATTATACATATTTTTAGAGTGCTGTGTGCTGTCTGTTTCCCTAACTGGATGGTAATCTCCATGCAAGCAGAGACCATATCTGTTTAGCTTATCACAGTATCTCTACCCAGTGCCTAGTTCAATAAATTTGCCCTTGGTAATTATCCGCTATGAATAAACCTCTATTCCATGTCATTGAAATGCCTAAATATTATTTCTCTTCAGAGAGAGAACAAAAACTTTCTGAAGCTGAGAAATAAGTACTACAAATACAAATTATCTGTCAGTCTTATGTAACAATACCGGGAAAATCATAAGACATGGGATAAATAGAGAATCATCATGTTATTTATACCAAAATGTGCCCACAAGGTCCCTGGGACAGAGAAGGGACTATATAAATAACAAAAAGATCCTGCTGGTAAACAAATAACAAGAATATTTCTGCCTTTCACACAGTAAACATTATGCTTCTTTCTTTTGCTCACTGATGAAAAAATTTACCAAAGCAATCACTCCAGTTTTTCCCCTTCTATTTTTTGACCTGAGATGGCTATAATTTACTAAATAAACTACCTGGCATCCTTGGAGTACTCAAAGTCCATGCTGTCCGTCACCACTCAAATAGCAAGGGCATCTTTGGCATTCTAAATGCACATAAAGTAATCAATACAGAAAAGAACAAATTAATCGAAAGTTATGTAATCTTATACTCTGAAGAGAACCTGATTAAATCTCCATCCTTTGTAGCTATTGCTAATAGTGCAGGTGTTTACAATCTTTTGTGATTTGACCTCAGGTGACCCAAGGATAGTTTTAATTGCTTATCAAATGTAATTTTATGAACGAGATAAAAATATTGTGAATGTGTATAGAACACCTTTGAAATACAGAGAGCCTTTCAAAATGGGATTTTTAGTTCACTTGCTACTCCTTCTTTAGAGTCTAATTGATTTTCTTGACATCTCTTTAGCCTGGCAAACTGCCTACCTAAGTACTTTATCTGACCTTCAGGCTGTTTGCCAGGTATTGATCCAATACCTACAATGGCTGTGTTGTACCAGCTCTTCCAACTTTGATAAGGGCTAATGTACTAGCGCCAGGCAGACAGGAAGTCAATGGTCTCAAAATTTCTCTCATCCTCTTCTATCTGTATCTTCCTCTCTCCTTATGCAAGAATTTCAAGTTCTATCAAAATCAAATCTGAAGCAAATCAGATAGACATCTGGGTCTAACTTATCTTCTAGGAATTTTTAAAAAACACATTGTGGAAGAGCTCTCTGGGGAACAATAAATGAAAATGTTTAGAAATAGAAGACTTCTTTTTTTTTTAATTTTTATTTATTTATGATAGTCACAGAGAGAGAGAGAGAGGCAGAGACACAGGCAGAGGGAGAAGCAGGCTCCATGCACCGGGAGCCTGACGTGGGACTCGATCCCGGGTCTCCAGGATCGCGCCCTGGGCCAAAGGCAGGCGCTAAACCACTGCGCCACCCAGGGATCCCCAGAAATAGAAGACTTCTTATTGAAGGTAAAAGAACGTTATTAGTTGAGAGGTTTCCTTTTTAAAGAAAAGTAAAACTAAATATGACTTATAGAGATGCTTAAGGCAGATTTAGACAAACTGCATTGCATGTAGTAAAGAGAAACCAGCTAGTAAAGCGTCTTGAAATGTTGTCATTAATGAAACAATAAAAGAAAATGGGATTTTAGTTAACCTAAAGAATAGCTTAATTGGGGAGAACAGTGTGATAGCTCTATTAGATTAATATCTGCAAGTTAATGTGACTATATTAGTTTGTAGATAGAGCTCATGTTTTTCAGGTTTGCCTTGACAATAAGTTTTAGGAAAGCATTTTCATTAGACAAATGGCCCTGGGTAGGCTGGGAGATCCTCTCCAACAAACCACCCTAATTACTCAGCCCAGGATGGAATCTTTAGAGATGGAGAAAATACAGGACCTGAACTTAGAATCGCTGAAATAAGCCCTTTGGGAAACAGAGAACCTCATTGAGAATATATTTTGTGTTTTAAGATAATTTGAGATAGATAAAATTGACTGCTTCCCCTGTACAGATCTGCTATGGATATGCTTTGCCCTCTGTCAACTAATTAAAAAAAAAAAAAAAAAGAAGAAGAAGAAGAAGAAGAATCTAGAGAACTCATAATGCCTTTTCCTGGAGAAAAAAATAGTGTTGACTGGTGCCTAGTTTATCTGATCTATGTCCTTTTGTAGCTTAAAATAGAGGAAAAGCCATGATAAATGTACTTTTAGGTTGCCAACCTGAGGGAAGCAATTAATACTTAGAATAAACAAAAAATGCACATTCATCATCATATGCCACTTCAGGCAATCTACATTCCAAAAAATCATTCCAAGCAGCTGGATACAGTCTTGAGTTGATGACTAGCCGTAGTAGGAAAAGGGCAGAGAGCCCCACAAAAGTGACTTAGGTAGGAAACTGCAGAGGGTTCTTCAGGGGTGGCTGTGAGTGGAACATGTCCCACAAAGTAGGCATGGGTGGGATGGGTGCACAAGATCCCACAGGGCTGGCTAGAAGTGAAACTGGATAGAGGATTTCACAGGGCTAATGTGCATAAACTCAATGAAGCTCTGCTGAAAAAGGAGCTACCTGGATTATTTTAATCTCCCTCCATACTAATCAAGAGCCCCTGAAAGTTTAGTCATCCCCTCCTTTCATCAGAGGTTCGCTGGTCCAAATGTTACTGCAGACAGGCCTGAAGAATAGACTTTTTGGTCCTAAACACATGGGAGCTTTTTGAATCTTAAATATTGAAATGTTGGAGCCCATAACCAGCATATCAAGTCACTACAAGGGGCACGGGGAATGCCTGAGAAGCAAGTGGAAACAGTAGTGGGAACAAGGAGCGTGAAGTCCCAGAAATGCCTTTAGATATCTGCATACTCTATGCTGGCACAGGCTGCAGATATTGACAGTTTGGAACAAGAAAGCTTTAGCCAAATCCATGACTTCTGCAGAGGAAATGTTGAATAGAGAAGTCATGAAAGGGAGGTGATGATTACTCCAGGTTGTTTTGTCAATTATCAGTTAAATCAGTCCTGCTATTGTGATTACAATAGTGTTTGTCTCCAGCAGCTGGAGGCAAAAGACCTTGAAAACAAGGAGAGGAAATCAACTGAAATTTGGCATGAAAAAAAAATGTTCAGAAAAATACACCTGGGGAATAAATATTATGAAGTGGTGGAAGCTCTGAAAATGCACTGTAGCCAGGAGGGCCAGGAAGGGTGGCCAATGTAACAGGAATGTGCGGATGGCAGAGCCACAAAATGCTCTTGCTTCAAGCCATGTGGCTCGCGGGGATGAGGCAAAGACTTCATTCACCTTCTCTAGGAAGGGTCTGTGGGATCAGATCTAAGGTGCTATTTATGGATTTACATTTTTAAAAAGACAGGAAAAATGGAGAAGTAGAAGAAGTTCAGTAAATGATAAATAATCAAAAAAAAAATGAAAAAAAATTGTCAAGTCACAGAAAAGAAGGGGAAGGAAAAGTGAGGTCCAAAAGCTAAATAAAAATGGGGAAAGGAGTTAAAATATTATATTTATAAAGCTGCCTCTCAAGGAAGTGCAAAAATCGCTTTACCTCTTTGGGCATCAAGTTTCCTCAATACTACAGGGAGGGTTACGAACGACATGATTGCTAAGGCCTCCTTCTAGTGCCAAATATCTATGCCTCAGAGCAGGTTCTAAAAATTTAGCTTCTTAAAAAAAAAAAAAAAAAAAAAAAAACTAGCTTCTTCTAAATGTAGCTCTAACCTCACTTTGGGGTATTCTCTGAAATATATCCTGTTTCTCTCAGTTGGCCCTATTCCTCGCATCCCCAAAAGGTCATCTACCTATGCCACTGGCTTACGAATAGCACATTTGCCTTGTTTTTCACTGAGGCCAGGAAGGTGGCAGAAAGCAAGCAAGCTGGAATTGAGAGGCCCTGGCTTCTGGTCCTGCTCTCCTGCACAGACACAGGGCGTTGCGCTCACTCCAAAGAGATGGCCCAGATGAAGTTGTCACTGAGGTTTTCTCCAGCTCTACGTATCTGTCTCTCTCTGTCAAGCTTTTGAATGAGTTCTCATCAGTTAGATGTCTCTTCGCAAGGAGAGGTCAACCACCAACTAGAAAAAAAGACCAGGTCTGCTTCATTCCAATTCTCCATCTAATCCATTCATATAAACTACAACTAAGACATCACAGTTAGAGGTCAGAAAGTGTATGACACAAAAGAAAATAGTAATGAAATACTAAAAGGCAAAGAACTTCCCAGAGAAGTGACTCACTCTGTTATAAACCAGTCTCCAGAGGAACCTGGAGGAAGAGCCACTCCTCTCAGAGACACTTATAATGAGATTTGAAAGAAGTCTGAGAGAATAGTCAACGATTGATCATACACCCCCAGTGCTCAGAGCTGCTGACCCCACACATTCATCACGTCTGATGTTCATGGCAGTCATCTCTGGCTAGTAGTGACTTAGAGCCCACTAGAGACATCCTCTGCATCCCCACCTCTAAGTTCTCCAGCTTTCCATTTCCCCCATGTCAGCCTGCAGGCCACTAAGCACCCTGCATTCCTATCAGGTGTCCTGTCAGGCAAAACTGGTTTATTCAAGGTCACGCTGGCAGCTGAGCCCAAGAGCCTGCTGCCTGTGCTGTTAACCTTGCCAAGTTGAGCTGCATCTATTTTTTTTTCTTCAATCATTCCTAGAAATATCAATTCTGGAAAACTCTGTTTTCCCACAGAAGGTTTTGGCAGCCAATCCTCAGCAATTACCTCATTCTCTGCTCTGCTGCCATCTGAGACGGTGTACCAGGAAAAACTGTGCACCTGTAAGGAGAACAAATGCACTGGGGGTGAAGGATTGGAACTCCCCTTCCCTCCTGACATGGTTCCCTAGGAAAGGTCTCTGTGGAGTTGTAGAATATTCTTGTTGCAAGAGGCTTGAAATTCCATCTACCCAAAAGCTATCATTTCACACACAAGGAAACTGAGACTGGGCAGAGGTATCCCTTCCACAGATTATAATTAAAATATTTCAAAGTATATAAATAAATAGATGAATGAGTGAACGAATGAATGAGTGAAGAGGAGAGGGAGAAATTCAGAAATTGAAGAAGGAGGAGAAAACACGTATTTGTGCAGCACAATATAAGGCCAGAGGAAGAAGGAGAGATAAGAGATCTCTGTCACTAAGGGTCTTAGTTTGTGTGGGCTGCCCTAACTGAATGCATTAGGCTGGGTGGCTTATAAACAACAGAAATCTATTTCTCACAGTTCTGGAGGCCGAGAAGTCCAAGACCGGGTGCCATCAGATCAGGTGTGCAATGAAAACTCACTTCCCTGTTCATAAGTGACATACTTGCTGTGTCCTCACATGGCAGAAGGAGTGAGCTCTGTGGGGTCTCTTGTATAAGGGCACTAATTCCATTCGTGAGTGTTCTGCTTTTATGACCTCATACTTCTCAAAGGCCCTACTTCCTAATACAATCACATTAGGGGTTAGGACTTCAAAATATGAATGTTTAGGGAGGCACAAACATTCAGTCCATAATACCAAGTAAGCCTTCGGTCCACCCCTCTCCTGCACCAATCAGGTCCAAATGTAGCCAGGAGTCATCATCCTTTATTTTTGTCCAGGCAGCATCTTGTGGAAATAAGCTGTTCATGCTCTTCTGTAATACAGACAATTAATCATTAAGTGAGAGCTAGAGAGAGTCTTGGGAAGCATATGTTCACGTCCTCATGTTTTAGAGATGAGAGAGTAAGACTTGAAAAAAGTAAAATGGCTTTCTCAGAATATCCAACGACCATCGGATAGTCACAAAAAGAAAAGCAATACCGACAGACCTGGGTCTACTTGTCCTTGAACAATTTCTTTTCCTACTGAATTAAGTCCAAGACATGTGCGTGCACACATGCATACCTGTGCCTCCATACCTACTGCAGGTATAAAGAGTTACTAAATATACTGCTTCAACAGCTGGGATTTTACAAGTTGACTTTTCACAAGGTGTTTATGGTTTCTTAAAATGTGTTTGGCTCTCTTTTTTCTTCTTCTGAGATTTAAAAAATTTAACATAGAACTTAAACATAAGGCTGAATTGGTCAAGATAGTTACCGCAGCGTTACTTTATACTGTCAAATCCAAATCACGGGCAGTGAATTCAAGCTCGGCTTAGTGTGATGCCAAATCATCCCACTTTGGCCAACGGCATTCAAATAAGGTCATCAAAGGCCAAAGTGGCCACCCTGAGGCCCTGCTGAAGTTGCCAATGGGTGTCTATCTCTGCATCTGGTCAGAGAGAATTCCCTCTGAATTCAGTGGGAACTAAGAACTGAGGCCAGTTAGTAGAACCAAAGAACTAGGTCCTACTAGGGGATCTGGAAGTTGGTAAAGCGGTACCACTCTCGTTGTTATTCACTGGGCCTTGCCCACGCTGAGTTAAAACCAGATAACTTGGCTCAGAGAATTCATGATGCACGCACTCAGCCCATGGAATGAATGAGCTCTTCTAGGAAACGGAACACCCATTGAGAAGACTGAGGGGTGCCCTGGAAGAGTTCAAAGGGCCTGAAACAGGGGCTCCATTTCCTGGAATCCCTCACTCATCTTCTTCCTCTGGTATCCCTTGGCTCTTCTTCAATGCAGACATTCACTGCCTGGGGTGTGCTAGAAACTGAGCTGGACACTATGCTGGGGATGTCCCTCAAGGTGTTGACAATCTGATGAGAACCAAGACTTGTACACAAAAAGCTAAAAAAATTATACAGCTAGACTAACCAGAGACCCAAATGAGTAAGTAAAGCAATGATAATTATGGAGTTCAGAGAAGATCACTACGGTAAATTACAATAGAGTAAGAGACGTCTCTTTCGCAGAGATTTACATCCTTTTCCACATTTGATTCTTGTATTATTTAAGGCAGGTTTATGGTCTCCCCTCATTATAATGAAAAAGGAGGAAGAAAGCAGAAGAATCTAGCACAAAGAATAGGAATTTGAATTCTATAGCTTGAATTGAATACCTACCATGTGGCAGATACATTAAAAAGAGAAATGAAAGATAACACACAGTGAAGTAACTGAGCTCCACCCTAAGAGCTAAGTTCCAGTGAAAGGGCAAGTATGTATGATTCGGATGGGATCCCTGGATGGTTCCCAAGCACGCCGTAGGCAAACCTGAGCAGGTGGAGACCCAAGAGGAGAATGAGCCTTGTAATAAGGTATTATAAATTGTAGGGGCTAGAGATGTAGGCAGATCAGAGTAGACAACTAAGACTCCGAAGGGTATAAATGGCACTTGGGATGAGATATTATCTAAGAGCTGTTATCTAAGGAATTTAGAGGGGTTACACAAGGATGAGAGAGATGTAAATGAAATGGGACGGGGAAGGAAGGAGATATGCTCTTTCCCAGACCAGACACCACAGTGTCAGACAAGGGCTCCATAAAATCTTCCTTTTATCTGCATTTGTCCTCCGTGTGTTGGGGACATCACCTCCTTCCCAAGAGGAAAAATAGGTGCAGGAATCTGACACCAAGCCGCAAATGAAACTTGGGAGTAAATTATCAAACAGCTTGTGCTCCAGAATTTCCCTCTGTGATCTGTAGGTAAACATGATAAACAGAGTGTCAGAGATCCTGCTCATGAAGGCCAACAGTATGAGTGTACATAGTGTACAAAATTCCAATAATTACTACTCAATAAGTTCCATTTATTCAAAATGGGATAAGAACAGAATGTAAATCTTATATTAAAACAGTATTTATTTACAAAAAATGAAATTATCTACTTCCATGGTCAGATCTTGAAGGAAGATTTAGCAATAACAGGGCAATGAATTGTAAAGCTAACATATCATGCCTAGAAATTGTGATGGCTCAGTCCCCATGAGTCTCAATTAGCTAAAAGATTAGTCCTTCTCAACATGTATAGATCATTCATTTTTATTTAACAATAACTAACTGTATCTCTGCATTATGCAATTTATCAAAATGACTATATTCTAAGCCAAAGGATAAAAAGCAACGGTAATCTTAAAGGAGTATCTGGGTGTGGTATGTTTTCATGTTTCCTCTCACTCTTAAACCAAAATGTGTTTCTTGGAAAAGTGTGTTTTCCGGTTCAATGATGCAAAACTTCCCACTGCCCCTTAGCCCATTGTTTGCATTGCTGGGCCCTAGAGGCAACACAGAAAAAGGAATGAGGAGGGATCTGCAGTGAGCCTTTTAGTCAAGTCCTGGCTCTGTCATTCAGTTGTTAATAATTATGGAGTTCCTATAAAGTCCTAGTTCTGGGCAAATTGCTTTACCTGTATTGTGTCATAATAACCCTATGAGATACTTAGTATTCATGTGCCCATTTTACAGATGAGAAAACTGAGACAGAAAATTTGCCAAGAAAAAATGCCAAGGGCACAGTAAGTGATATAGCTAAGATTTGGTCCTATACCCTTATACTCTTCTCTCTCTTGGACTTAGATTCTAGGCAACTTATATTTCCCTGGGCCTCAGTTTCTTCATCAGCAATACAGAGAATATACTATCTAGCTTGCAGAATCAATGAAAAAATTAAATAAGGTGATAATGTAAAGTGTTTAGTGTAGTTTCTGGCCCATAATAGGTAGTCATTAAATAGCAGCTATTACTATATTTGATAGATGGTTGTTTTAATAATAATAATATTTCCCTGATAAAATGGTTACTTCTTAACGTTTTCATGAATAAGAATAAACTTATAATTAGCAGTTTTTCATTAATAGGAGAATCACAACTCCCATTAACATCTGTTACCTATGTATTTTGAGAACAAAGTCAAATGCTTAAGAGATCACTAATCAGTATTAGATTTTAGTCAGACTGCCCCCCCCCAAAAAAGCCAAAAGTATGTTAAATGAAACTTGGCCTCAACTTTCAATCATCTAAATAACCAAAAAAAAGTGGCCGATTTGACCCTGAAACACCATATTACTCACTAGTGATATGAGCCCCTCACACACATGAATTAGCTGGTTATTGGACTAACTTTCCTGTAAGAGACGCTATTGTTGCCTACTCAACAGCAGTTGCCAAACCCCCACACCCTGCCCCTTTTCCCTTCCTTCTTCCTTGCTTACAGAACTCAGATTTTATTCCAGGAATCCAAGGTCATAGGCTGCAAAGAAGAGAGGACTCTCCCAACCTGAGGTGGTGACTCATGACTAAGCCAATGGTGGTTATTTCCACCCTCCTTGCCAGTGATTGGTTTAACAATGGACTTGGGCTACGATGCTGGATAGGAAGTCTAACGGGGCAATCTAGGAAAAGGATTTCAATTTTGGAAATAAACACTCAACTGGAAATTTTACTCTTTGCACTTGTATGTGACAATTGGAACCGCAGTGGCTAGCTTGAGATCTTAAGGGAAAGTAATGCTGGAAGAGGAGAAAATATGCTGCGGATGTCAGAGCAGAAGGATAGAGAGAAAATGAGTCCTTGATGAGCAAACAAAGATATTAACTAACTTTGAATGTGCCCTAAAGGAAGCCTTCCAGACTTCGTGTTGTGAACTACATAATCCACTCATGGTTTGAACCACTTTGAGTTGGGCCTTCTGTTCTCCAAAACGGGATGTATCTTTGATATCCAAAACTAGATCTTAACCAAGATCCAAAACTAGATCTTGGCTAAGCCTAGAAAGTCCAAAATACCAGAGGTAGTCCAACATTCATTCTTAACTCTGATTCCTACCAAAGGCTTTTGGAAGAAGGTAGAAGGAGAAACAGCAAAGTAGTATTGAAACAAACAAATGAGAAGACCTGGGAACTGGGGAAAACAACCTCAGGTTCTGACTATTGTCCAGATACCAACTATTCCTTTCCATGCTCATTTCTCTTCTTTTGACCAGCTACTAGTCCACATCAATGTGCTTATTCTAAGTCTCCTCACAGATGTCCCCAGAATGTTGTAAGAGGACTTCAGATTCTTTTACAATCCTGTGAAAAGTCACTCCAAACTAGAAAACGGTTCTCGTTGAAATGGGCCTTCTCTCATCCTATACACAAACATCAAGTGTCACCTCCAACTGGATGTCATTGAGCTTTTACGGGACTGGAGATATGTGGAAAGTAGTGCAGTCCGATCAGAATAAGGTTGGATGTGCCCGTGAACCCACTGTCTCTGATCATGTTGAACAAAACAGCAATAGAAACTGTTTTCTGAGTGGGCACAGCCATGGAGAGTGAAGTACAGGAGCCTCTTAGAGCCACTAAATGAAAAGCAGAGACTGGCAGTAACAGCTTCCTTTTATCAGGGGCAATTGGATGGTTGTCATGAACAGCTGTTCTCTTCCTCTACTGACAGGCAGTGGGATTATATCTGGGAACAAAATTCCCCGCAGTAGTTTGGGAGAATAAAAATACACTATGGAAAGGCATTATAAAAATCTTCCCTGGAGACTTTACATTGTTTTCTCATCAAACTCCCAATATGAAATGAAGATAGATATAAATATAGATATAGATATAGATGATATAGATATAGACAGATATAGATATAGACACACACATAATATATAAAGAGAGAGAAATCGAGAGAAAGAGATTGATTTTACATACATGTAAAATGAAGGGGTGATACTTAAATACAGTCCTGCAGTCAAATTATTCTCCAGTGCTATTAATCTGCGATACGCTATATCCTAAGGACACATCCCACCCCCACCTCGCCAGTGATTATTGTCCTCATGAATTATTCTTGCACACTGGCTCGTCAATTCCTTTCCTCACAGCCTCGGCTAAAGAACTCTCCCAGCAATTTCAACTGTACTTCTTCCTTACCACGGCATCTCATATCCTCTTTGTTTCCCTAGGTCTCCAATTTCATCCTTTCCCCCCTCTTCTTAATCCATCATTCTTTGTGAGGCACTGCCGGCCGAGCACTGCACAATAGGCCTTGTCTTACCCTATTTACCATGCCCATTAAATCTATTAGTCTCAGTACACCATCAGCTTTTAAAAGTGCCCCTTTCACAGGCCCCCCTCTTACCTGTTCTAATGACATTGTTCCCTCTCCCACTGCCCTTTGAACACTCATGTCATTAAGCTCCAATTTCACTTTGCTTTTGATAATGACAAGATGGCTGCGCTCTCTAGTCTTACTCCGGAGCCTACCAGAGTACCTTTACAGCAGCAGCCACAGGAGATACCTATTGATTGCTCTTCTTGCCTCTCCTTCCCACAAGGTCCCAGGGCTGCTGTTAGTATTTGTCCAGCTGAAGCTAGCTCACAAAGACAGTTGGAACTGATGGTTCTCACTGACACAGGAACATGGATATTCTGAATGACTTAGAGCCCTTTCCCTCTTCCCCTTTCCTCCTAAACATTCTGCTCAGATGTCCGGCTTCCATTCATTCCTTCAAATATATACTTAACAGAATGTATTTCTACTACTGCCAGGCTGTGGGCTAGATGTTAGGGGGACAAGAGATCCAGCCCCTTCTGCAAGGAGATTTCCATCTGGGTAGAGGGGAGGGGCCAACCAACAAGTACAGTACAACGGGCTGATTGCTTTCTCCAGGCCAAGGAAATCCAGTCACACCAGCTTCTGTTGTGTTGCTGTACTGAAAGTAAGGGGAGTGTGTGCAGAGGAGGGTCAAAGTAAAATGGACCTTGGTTCATAATCTGGTTCCGCCACAAATTTGAAGAACCTGAGGCAATCGATGCAGCTGTGACAGAGCCTCAGTCTTCAGCTCCACCCACCCAGCTATGGCACCCACCTCCCAGGGGCTACTGTGAGGATGAAATGGAACACCACCACCTGGGGAGGTGGCTAGCTTAGCTCCTGACACTCCATAAGTGTTGACTGGGATGCTCACACTTTTCATATTTCCCAGAAACCCCCTGATTTTCGAAGCCCAGTATCCCTCCCTGTTTCCCCCGGTGCCCTACAGCTGGTGATTTTTCTCATGAGTTTGTTTAAATAAACGTTTGAGCCAGATCGGCTTCAACTCCACCTGGGTTGAGGCAGCTCAGTTAATTTTCCACCAGCACCTTACCTCCAGAGCACATGCTACCCAGGAGACGTTAGGCGCAGGCAAATTAGTTTAGAGGCTCTTCTGGGAATTTATTCATGTCATAAAGTGGAGTTGGATTTATTACCAGTGTTAGTCTTTACTCAGGGGGAGCCAAAGACCTGATCAGCAAGGGGAATGAGGGGTCTGTGGGGAGGGTGAGTCCAGGTCAGGATAAAGCCTTATTAATAGACTTTCTAAATAGTCTCTCATTTGAGCTACCTGATCAGAAAAGGCCTTAAACCCATCTCCTGCTGCATTTTATTGTGACGGAAGACCCCCCCCCCCCCATTTACCCCATGGGAAGGTGCTCTCATAAAAATCCTCTTCATATATTACCACCCTAATGACTGCACACTATCAACGGAAGGGCAGTGAAAAATGATTATTGAGCCATGTACAGACCACCCCAGCATTTTTAATTATAGATCTTACAAGAAAAATAAAACTTTTGTTTTGTTTTGTCTGCATTCAAGATAATCTTATCAGGATTGTCAGGAAAGAATAATACTGCAGTCAAAAGAATATTCAGTGCCCCTTCAGGCACTTTTCAGAATTCAGAGTGTTGGCACATATTTAAAAAGCAAATACAGAAGAAATGCATAACTTAGAGAGCTCAGGTGCTAAATTAGCAGAGGCTGAGGAAAAGAATGAGTCAGGGAACTAGAGAAATGCTTCCCCACAATGCAACTTAGCCTTTAGCCCCAACTTTCCCAACTTTTGTCAATGCACTGAAGTCTGGTGTTGATGTTCAAATCATCTGACAACTTGTAACTCAACCGTAAGCAGTTAGACATAAGCTACAAGTGTCTATTTTTACACACCAGCAGCAATTCCCTCAGGAAAGCCAGCCTTCCTTTCTGCTCGCTCTTCTGTCATCCCGAGAACCCTTCCCTCCTATGGATGTTCCATTCTCTCGTTGGATGCCTTAGAAAGTTGCCTTCCAGCTCCTAATTACCTCAAGCAGCTGCCTAATGCAGCTTCCAGGCACAAACCACTGTGGAGTATCCATTTTAACACTCAGCACTATCACTGACTGGTGTTGAGAGAGAGGGATTGCTTCTGTGCCTGTCAGGAAAACAACAGTTGTTGTATTCATTGGCCTCCCAGGAAACTGGGATGCCTTGCCTTTGTGCGCAGGATTTTCCCCCAGGGCCTCTGGCTGAGGAGCCATCAGCGAACCAAAGAGGAATGGCTTTAGTCTGCCCTCCGCTCTCCTTGGCAAGGGTTACATCATTTGCTCAAG
Organism: Canis lupus dingo; assembly: GCF_003254725.2. Taxonomy (NCBI): domain Eukaryota; kingdom Metazoa; phylum Chordata; class Mammalia; order Carnivora; family Canidae; genus Canis; species Canis lupus. The sequence continues at coordinate 50,201,965 of NC_064261.1, forward strand.
TACCATCATCAACACATCTATATATAAACTGTCTACCGAAAACATTTTATAAGCCAAAGGCAGTTATGACAAACCCCATTAAGACAATGTTCTCTAGGTAACACAACACAGCGCCCAGCTCCCAGGCCATAGCTTCCTCGTTTCAGGAATGATTCCAGTTACAAAAAGCACTCAGTAAAGACTTTGTGGATTAATTGATCCCTTGATTGGTCTAGAATCCGTCTATTAAATACTCTGAAATCTGCATTTTGATATAAGAAGTTGGAGTTTTCACAGCAATGGCATTTGCTGCCAGGGCATTAGCCCGCCCGCGTTTTATAAAAAAGGAACTATTACTTAGGCTCTTCTGTTTCTGGACAAGCAATAGGAAAGGCTGTGGAGAAGAAAGAGGAGGAGGAGGAAAAGGAGAAGGAGGTAGAGGAGGAGGAGAAGGCCTCGAACTTGGATCCTGCAGCAACGTGTTCGATATGCCCCCTACCCCTCTGCTGTAACAAACTCCTGGAGACCTTTGTGTTCACATCATCCTAAGAAATTCATACAAAAGATGAGTGTCAGGGAATCAAGTGCTGGCCAGTTTTTCTCAAAGCCTATCGATGTACTCTGTGATACCAAGGCAGTATGGGTACTTCCCAGGAAGGGCAAAATCTCTGGGTCTCTTCCGGAAAATGTCACAATGTGGAAGTCACCCCAATGAGGAGAAGAGGAGGAGAAGGAGGAGAAGGAGGGGGGGAGGAGGAGAAGGAGGAGGAGAAAGTGGAGGAGGAGAAGGAGGAAGAGGAGGAGGAGGAGGAGGACAAGGAGGAAGAGGAGGAGGACAAGGAGGAGGACAAGGAGGAAGAGGAGGAGGACAAGGAGGAAGAGGAAGAGGAGAAGGAGGAGGAGGACAAGGAGGAAGAGAAGGAGAAGGAGGAGAAGGAGAAGGAGGAAGAGGAGGAGGAGAAGGAGGAGGACAAGGAGGAAGAGAAGGAGGAGAAGGAGAAGGAGGAAGAGGAGGAGGACAAGGAGGAGGACAAGGAGGAAGAGGAGAAGGAGGGAGAGGAGGAGAAGGAGAAGGAGGAAGAGGAGGAGGAGAAGGAGGAGGAAGAAGAGGAGAAGGAGGAGGAGAGGAGAAAGGAGGAGAAGGAGGAGGAGGAAGAGGAGGAGGAGGAGAAGGAAGGGGAAGAAGAAGAAAAAAGAGAAAAAAGAGAAAGAACAAAAAAAGAAAGAAAGAAAGAAAGAAAGAAAGAAAGAAAGAAAGAAAGAAGAAAGAAAGAAAGAAAGAAAGAAAGAAAGAAAGAAAGAAAGAAAGAAAGAAAGAAGAAGAAAGAAATTGAGACCGGAAAGGGAAGATGAAGATCTTCTTATGGGATTTGGTTTTTATTATTAAAGAAAAACAACATTTTGTCTACAGGGTTGATAGTGGCCACGTGGTACTCGAATGCTCCTTACTTTGAGACTTGTTAGTGTTTCACACTCACTGTTCAACCATCTCTTCCTTTCTTCTCACCAATGGTTTCAGTAAACAATTCAGGGTCAGGAGAAAGTGTTGAAAGAACCGGGTTCTTCAATGAGAATACACATGCTAAACGGGCTCCTAATTTGAGAAAATACCTCTGCTAGACACCACCCCTTCTCCCTTAGGGCATCTGTTAGGACCAAACTTCCAACATTGAGTTCCCCCAACAGTGAGCTCAGTTTTTGCCTAGTAATTGGGGTGACTTCCACATTGTGACATTTTCCGGAAGAGACCCAGAGATTTTGCCCTCCCTGGGAAGTACCCATACTGCCTTGGTATCACAGAGTACATCGATAGGCTTTGAGAAAAACTGGCCAGCACTTGATTCCCTGACACTCATCTTTTGTATGAATTTCTTAGGATGATGTGAACACAAAGGTCCCCAGGAGTTTGTTACAGCAGAGGGGTAGGGGGCATATCGAACACGTTGCTGCAGGATCCAAGTTCGAGGCCTGATGCCTCTGTTTGAGACACTCAATCTTCCCAAGACTCAGGGTTCTCATCTATAATATTGAGGATGGAAAGGAGCTTGCCCCCTGCCCCCTTCAGCGCTTCTCTAAGATTCCTCACTGAGACACCACAGATGGTACGGCCAGGGAGGGAGGTGGAAAGGATAAGAAAAGGTTAAAGTGCACGTGATACCACTGTTACCGAGCACCTTCCAGGATGTCATTTTTTTTCCTTCATTAATCTTTCATGTGATTTTCATCAAGGGAGTGGAATGATTCATAGGGAAATAGAATTCTACACACTTTAATATGTAGCAGGAACCTAGTTACTTGAACCGAGGAGCCCAATTGTGTTTTCAAGAGGCCCCCAGTAGTAACAGAACTAGCTTTCCCTTCTGTGAGAGGATGGAATTACTCACAAATACCTCTAAGATGCATACTTTGGGTGTTCTTCCCAGAGTGTTCACGGATTTTTTTGATAGTCTTCTGCTGTGACCAATGATGTGTATCTGAGAAATACCTGTCTAGGACTAGGGCAGACTACTCCACCCTAAGCACAAGTACGTGCTGCAGCGTTAGGTGAGGCCCCATTAGCAGTGAACCCTCCCCAAGGCAGAGGACCCTGTAAACTCAAAAGACAGGGGGAAAGGGATGGTGGTAAGAAGGAAGAAGAGAGAAGAGAGAGAGAGAAAGAGAGATATAAGAGGGAGAAGGAAATACTGGGGAGGAGGGAGAGCGGGTCATTTTGCTACTTGAAGAAAGACTAAGGAAGTGCTTCCTTATCTAAGTCTATTTTTACTTTTAGGTTTGTTCACTTTTCTGTCCACATGTAATCCCCTACTTTGTATCCTATCTTTTCTTCCGGTGAGGCAGGTAAACAACGCTGTGGAGTTTTCACTGCTGCGTGTGATAGATACTAAAGTTTTTCACCAATATTCCAGATTTTCTATTAGGCCCAGAGTGAGGTTGCCCTTCCTTGCCCCCTTGAGATTGTGCAGAGACATGTGATTTATTTTGCCAATGGAATGTGAGCAAAAATAATGTGTACTGCTCTAGGGCAAAAAAACACTAAGACGCACCTATTTTTTTTCAGGCTTCCTTCTTCCACCAGTGAAACCACTGAATCTCCAGTCTTTGGAGGTTCCATCAACCTAGCCCCAGATTAAGAAAACCTGGAACAGAGTTCCCAGCTGCCCACAGTGACTATGTGTTGTAAGCAAGCAATGAAAAGATATTGTTTTGAGTCATTAAGACTCAGAGGTTCTTATTGCAACATAACCTAGCCTAACCTGACTGATGCATCGTTATTACTAGTTATGATTAGTTAAAATCAGTCACTACTGTTGTTTATAGTGCAATTTTGCAAAACATAAGATTTCTAACAATTTTTTTAAAGATTCTATTTATTCATGAGAGACAGAGAGAGAGAGAAAGAGAGGCAGAGACACAGGCAGAGGGAGAAGGGGTCCCCAGAGGTCCCCCTGGGCTGAAGGCGGCGCTAAACCGCTGAGCCACCAGGGCTGCCTGATTTCTAACATTTAAATAAGTAATAAATAATAAGGTTTTTCTAAGACTGGGTTCTGTTCACAAGGAGTTTTAGGATCTTTGGCTGAGTGTGGAGTTCACCACTTGCAGTTTTGTCTAAACAGGCAAGGTCTGCAAGGAAATGTTGACTGGAAAATAGAGAAATACTTTTGCCATCATCATAGACATTTTCCCGGGATTACTATTAGTGAATAATTTTTATGAGTACATAATAGCTGTAAACTTGTCAGAAATAGACACCAGAAAAATAAAATTATTGTTGTCATGATGATTTTATCATCTCCAATACCCTGCAGCTACGCTCCCAATGATTTTTAACACCAAATAAAATTCAGCCAGTTCAAAGCAGGTTTATAAACATAACAATCCTGTAAAGTTGAATCTGTAGAAATGACTAGATTGATCTGAAAAGATTCTTTAGATGAGCATTTTTCGCTAAAGGAATTAAATATTGGAGAATGTAGACATAAATAAATGTTACCTAACCTTTCCGGAATAAACCCTGGCATAAAAGTTGGCATCGTGAATACAAAAACCTAATCTATAAAGTCACTAATTTATGACAGTAGCTTGCACAGTCTGGAAATCATGGCCTTTGTCCACACTCTCAACGAGGAACACTAAATACAAGAGAGTATCTGCACAAATCGGGGAAGAGATTAGCCACTTCAATCTCCACTCCATCTCCCATGTTCTAGAAACATCCTGGAAGAGGTAATATAATTGTAGGTCCTTAACCTAAGAAAAATCCTCTCCTAAATTTGAAGTTATGATGAATACAAAGGAGAAAGCCCAAGAACAGAAATAATTGTCATTCTTCAATGCAGATGAGTAGACAACAGAGAACCTGGATTAGAAATAGCCTGCAAAAAAGCAAAAGAACTTGACAAAGATAGATCTGAGCAGAGAAGGGAGCATTATGTTCATTTCTTTCCATGTCCAGAAGGATTGGGGGTGATGAACTAAATAGAAGTTTCCCAGACCTACATCAAACCGTATCAGTAAGCACACCCCACTTTGAACAGGCTCTGAAGTTAAGACTGCCTGGTGAAACATTAATTTCATTATAAAGTAAAATTCATATGCATTATATCTTAACAAATCACTTTTCCTTTTTTTTATAACAAAGAATCAAAGGACTCCTTTTTTATCATTTTTCTACTTTTTTTATAACTATAAATCATTTGTCATAAAAAGCAGCTGTCCTCAGAAAATTATTCTCCATTCCATCATAGCCACAACTTAAAGACTCAAAAATATCTTTAGTAAACAGGAATATATAGTAATGTAAGTTACAAGGAATAAACATTAAATTAACATATAATGATCTCATTTCATTTCAATCATCGAAAATAAGCATAGGACCAACAATAAAAGAGATGGCTCAGCCTTCAACTATGCCAAACGCTGCTTAGTATTTCTCAGTCTTTCCCTGTAGAGAAATAATCTTTAAAATGTTTCTATTTGCCATTCTGTTTTAGATTTTTGGAAATTATCAAAGAATGCACTAAAAAACACAGCACCATCACCATGGCCTTTCTGGTTGCAAAATCCCACGACAAATGCACTGAATCTGTATGATCACAATTTAATAAGGTAATGGGGAGCTGGTATAGTTTAGCTCCCTCTCAATCCCAAATAAGAAACCCTCAGTTTATCAGAAGACCAAAGCATAGTCTTATTTAAAGCTAATTAATTCATTTTTCTGGTCAGTTTGAATAGAATCAAATATTCCTTACTATTTTAAGCCTCATTATGAAACAATTTCCTCATATTTTGTTTTTTTATATGGTATTTTCCTATTGCTGTAAATGCGTGTTTCTTGACATAATTGGTCATTCCTTTTAAAATGCAGGGCCTTTCAGGGCTTCAAGATATTACATTCCACATCAATAGAGGTGATATAGATATAGCAAAGATTTAGGACAGCTGTTCTCAGTAGGGTAAATGTATAAAAATCACCATGAACATTTTTCTTTTTCAAACTACATATGTCCATCCCCACTTGAGAGTCTGGAATATGTGTGGTCTAGAAAAAATCCTCTGGTGATCCTAAGGTTCGTTGCTTAGGAGATTGGGTAACTCCTTGAAATATAGCACAGAAGTGTTGTTCGTTTGTTTTTACTAAATTTGCATATTGCAATATTTTCTTCTTTCTTAAAAATTATGTGCAGGGAAAAAACTCAAATTAATTTAGAGAACTGATCCACTGAGTTTTCTGTTAAGGCCTTTCACTGCATGGCTAGCTCTGCTTGTCTATCTATATTGGCAAATATGCCGCCTTTGTCTTTCATCAAATTGGTAACATTTGCTTAGAAAACTGAATCTGAGGAGTGGAGTATCACCACCCAACACCTCCGTCTTAGAGTTAACTGGCTTTGCTGTAGCCTGCCGGGAGGAAACAGCAGCCAATGGGCCAAGTCTAAAACACGGAAAGTGAAATGGTTCTATTAAAGAAAGCGATTACAGCATCGGGCTTTGCAAACTAGGCTAAAGCTCTAAACTGCAAAATTATCTTGATGCATGTGATTGGGAAGGACTAATTAGAAGAGAGGATGACATTTTATTTTCTAACCAGCCCTCTCTGATCTGAAGCCACGACACCCCCTCACTTGTTACCTAGCAACCCTTCTTTGTATATGTAAGGTTACTCTATTCCTGCTTTGTTATTCAATTTACTTGCCATTTTAAGTGTCCTGATTCTCTTTAGGACTATCCCACCCCGGTGCGATTGGCCTTAGGCTCTGAAATATCAGAGGGCCACCGATTAAGTGGATCCACATGTCGTTGTACAGCCCCATGCTGTCCATAGATCGGTGCTAAACAAATGCTGTAGCTATTTCACCTTGGTATTTGTGATCTTACCAGAGCCCTCCCTGTCTGCACCCCAGCCAACAACCCTCCGCCTAAACCAGAAATTGCTGTCATTGCTTTTATCTTGATTGAGAGAATATAAGCAGGACTGGCTCCTTTTAACTCAGTGGAAAAATGACTATCAATTTAAACATTAACTGGTGTCCAATCTAATCATGAAACTAAAAACAGAATTTGCTCCTGCACGTTGCAGTTTCTCAGAAAATCACCACCCAGCTAAACTTCACAATTCCACCTAAACCCTAGCAATATGTAAATAGGTAATCAGCCACATTTGGAAACGTATTTTTTAATCAGGTAGTTTAGATGCATAATCACCTTCAAATCAAACCACCATTAGAGGCCATTAACTCTTGAAGGAAGGAAACTCAGCTGGCAGTCAGAACTCTATCAAAGAGAGATCCAGGCTCCACCTTCGATTTTTGTAGAGCCCTGGGCTCACACTCACTTTTCAGTTGCCTTTTTTTTTTTCTCCTTAAAAGAGAATTGTGATTCTTTCTTAATGCTAGATAAGAATTAGGAGTCTTAACAAAACAATCAGGCTATAGCACTTGAGTGCTTAGTAAAGGTCTATTACCTTTTTACTGTTTCTTTTTTCCCCTCAGTCACTTGAGAATTGCCTAACACCGAAAGTCTAAGTAGCTCCAGAACACCAAACCCTAGTACATGCTAAAATACAATATCTAATCTATAATCTAATGCACAAACTAATGATATAAATTGTTCAAATTAGTAGCACAATTTTGTTCTTTCTAAAATAACTCTTGTTGGAAAAATCTGCACCCCCATTCATGACAGTACCCAAATAATTCCAAAACCTTCGCTGCAATTCTTTTGGGGTTTTATACAGAAAAGGAATTTGAAAGCATTTGTTGTCTATCTCCTACTGTGCTGGTTAGGGGATAATGGCAACAGGTGGACCTAAGTCCTAGGATATGAGACAGTGGGGTGTATGGCCTGCCAAATTTAGATAACTCAATTAAAACAGCCCCATTCACCCACTCCAAGGAAAAAAAGCTGGGGGCTGTGGGAGATGGTGAGCATGGGTGACAACTGCAGATTTTCTTTTCTGGGGTCATTAGCTATGTTTGTGTATCTATAGCATAACTGTGTTATAAGCTAGCACGGTTATTTTTGCCTTTGCCTCATCACTCAGTGCAAAAGGGCAGAGGTGATTGCTTATAAATTCACACAGCTGCTGGCTGGAAGAAGGCATTTGGAAAATAATTTAGTAACATGGGCCTTTATTTCACTGAAAGAATTGTTCTTTGAGGAACATTCTCTCCCCCCACCACCCCCCACCCCAAACCAATAGAGCACTCAGGATCCTGCAAAACCTTCCCAGGTTAAAGCAAAGCACAATTTCCAGTTCTGGTGCCAGCGGAGGTATGCAAAGATTTTCTCAGCAGGAAGTCACTCATAGACATCACATGAATATTTAAACAATGGGAAGCCAGCAAAAGATTCTTTCACGCTGCAGGATGATAGTGACTTCTGAAATTATCACAATTATCATTCCATTATTGCAAAACAAATGACCTGATTTATTATGCTCTGCCTCTGCTCATCTCTGGATTTCTTCCTGATATATTACACAACCGGTTACTTAGGCATTCTACACAAACAGCATTTGTATCGACTACTTCATTAATATTTTGATTATTATAAATCTCAGGAACTCAATCCTCATCTGAGGCTAGAGTCAGCTCCCTCCCAGCCTTTATCCCTGAAGATGATTAGAAAATTTTATGGTAGGGTATGGTGATGCAGCCTATGGAATTCTACAAAAAAAGGTAGATGACCACCTAACTCTCCCTTCATTGCAGAAACACTCTTCACATATATCCCACAGCAGAGAAGGTCAACAGTTCTTGAATCAGCAGGAAAAGAAGCTTGCATCCAGGAAATCTAGGCAGAAATGCTATTCCCTAGCATGATTCCAGCGCATGTGTCAAAGCTCATCTTAAAAAAAAAAATTAAAAAATTCCCGGTTGTTTTCCCTTTAAGAGGTGAAGGTAAGAAAAAAAAAATCATGGAGGAATTATAACAGTTAAGTCATCAATAAAGTAGCAGAGACAATACTAAAAAGCCATGTCTTCCAATCCTATTCTCTTTTAAATCCTTGAGCTACATTAGGCAGCTCCATGGGCCCTATTTACCGACCCAGAACAAGTTTGTTTACCCTCTTAGCAAAACTCAGCAAAGAGTAGTTACATCCCACCGGTGACACAGCGGGGCAAGATAGGAATTCAGGGACAAAAAAAAAAAAAAAAAGAAAAGAAAAATCAAACAACACACTTGCCAAAAGCAGATCATGGCAACATGCATGTTGTAATGAGACAACTGATGAGCCGTGAGTCAAATTCCTACTTCTTCCACTGGAACATTATTACAGTTTAAAGTGCTTGAAAAAGAGCATGTCTGCAATACACTAATGACTTTAAATGGGCTCATGTGTCAGCCTGTAGGTTGAAAAGAAAACTGAAAGCATTTTTCATGTGCTGTGAAATGACTCTGCAAATGATTTTAAGCTTTACCTGTCCGGCAACTATCAGCCCTTTCCTCATCTGGGTCTAATATTTGCTCAGGAGGCACATATTACCATCTGCTCTCAAGGTGAATCTAAAATAGGTAGTCTCAGGCAAACTACCAATGAAACTTTGGATGAATTCTCCTGGCGACACCCCTCCCACTTCTTTCATTATACTTCCCTCCCCTGCCCATTGGTACTCCCCCTAAAAAAAAAAAAAAAATCAAGAAGCAAGTGTAGAATTGCCAGGACTCCCGAAACAGCTGATCTTGTGGAACACTGTGAGGTTTCTATTACAATAAATATATCTTGAATATTATATAAGATATTATACAAATATGAACAAGACACAGTCCCAGTCATCAAGGAAATGAGAATATTGGAGAAACATAGAAATAAAAAAGAATCAAGATAATTCAATGGAAAGAGGTCACTATATACAGTCAATTTAATATAAATTTGTTGTTTATTAGAGAACTTCATTAGAAGTGTATCCAGCAGACAAGAAGAAAGGAGCTGAGAGGTAATCTTATTTTGTGGTTTGGGGAGAAAAATCAGACCATCACTCAAGAGCCATTTAAATAAAGATTAGAAAGATAATAATAACTCCCAGAACTCATCCAGCTTCAATCCCAGAAATTAACATTGAAGAAGTAGCCAGAAAAATGGAGGAAATTTGACAAGTTGGTGTGTTCTCATCTCAGTGGACCATAGCAGTTGGGGTAGGATGCTAAGAAAGTAGCTGTTTGCTCCCAGAGACATGAAGAAAGACCATGTCTTGGATACAACAAACTCTTCCTGGAACCAGGAGTTATCTGCTTTGATCTGGAGAGAAGCATGGCCTGCTATTTTATTTCTATCCTCTGCATGGGAGGGACCATCCTCATTTCTCATAAATGATGCTGAGAAATATCATAAATTATCCATAATCCTCTCCTTCACTCAAATAGACATATTCTCACTGAAAATAATGATACCTAAGGAGAATGTGTTTATTTCCCTCTGCTTTGGGAAGGGCATACAAATATCATGAATCAACAAAAGACAAAACAGAATCTTTTGTAGGATAACAATATTGTTTTGTAAAACATTTACACTGGGCCCATTTTTCTAGCTAGCATCAAAACCTTTTTCTATGTCCTATTTCCCTATCAGTCGTGAAGGATAAAGCCTAGAATTTTTAAGACATTTCATAGCCAAGCAAGGTAAGTAAAGAGAGAGAGAGAGAGAGAGAAAGAGAGAAATGGAAGAAACAATGGCAGCATTGTATACATGTGCAAGTTTAAACCTTGGAGGAAAACATTCTGTTGCATTACAAATACCTTGAAAGATTGGTCTTGTTTCTACTATGAAAATTCTCAGTATTCTGTTATAATCTTCTATTGTCTAAATCAGACACATCTCTTACCACAAAACAAGTTGTAATTGGCCTTTGGCACCACAACTGGAATAACACAGGAGAGGTTTTGGCAGAAATCATTTAATATCTTCTTCCATTATACTTTCCAGGATGTTTGTTTTATTTCCTTCAATCCAAAAGGATTTTTTTAAATTAAGGAGTAAATATGTTTTCCTGTGTTTCTTGAATTTCTTTGGTCCACTTGCAAGTCATAATGATGCTAAAGGAGTATTTCTACCATTTTGAATCTAAGTCATAACTTAGAGACCAAAGAGATAACCCTCCATTACTGTGGATTAAGGTCTCCAGCTATATAAACTCTAGTCTGAAAATGGCAGTAAATCCAAATTAACAGACATGTTTTCGAAGAGCTTGCAAAATCTAAAGTATGGTAATCATGTAACCAAATATATGAGAAATGCCAATGTTTGCATTGATATGGTATTATTAAGTTGACATCACATGGGTTAATTGCTCTTTACCTTATGTGTCTGTTCCATTTATTTTGAACATCCGAGGAGATATTTTAAAAGAAAAAAAAAAAAAAAAGAGCCCTGGCCTCACTCCAGATCTACAGAATTAGAATTTCAGAGAGTTGTGAGTGCTTGGGAAATTTTTTTAAGCCCCACAAGTGATTCTGATGCTTAGACAAGGCTGAGAACCACAGGTCTATTCCAGCCTCCAGGAAGTGGGTCTTCTACAACCTGAGAAGCAAATGGGTTTTGCATCTTTCCAAGGTTCCAAGCAGAAGGATGATGATAGGGTTAAGGGTTCATGGCAAAATGTTATCTACACCTTCAAGAGACAGCACAACACAATTGGTCTAAACCATTTTTGCAATATCACCACAAAGATCACCCAAATATTTTGACCAGTTTTCTCTCTTCTATTATCTTTTTAAATAGGAACTCCCAATGTCCTCTCCAACCTTGACCATTCAAATGACTCAACAGAATACGTCCACTCCGGGCACATCATCTATTTTACAGTGCAGTGCTTTGGGTAGACGATTTGTTCAAGAATTTCACCTTGTAGATAGGTTAACTGGCAGAGGAGAGAAGAACATAAGAATATAAAACTGTCAAATGGAATCACATTAAATTGATGAGTTCCCAAAACAGAAAGCCTCCTGCACCCCTCACAATTTCCCAATCACATGCAAGAAAGTTTGAAGAAGAAAAATCTAGAAATAAAGGAATCAAATTCCCCAAATATATGACAACAGGGTGATACCAAGTTATGCTGTAAATAGGCAAGAATAGAGTAGCAATTGTACAAAAAATTATATATAGATATAGATATGTATATAAAATACTCTGACATCACCAATGTCGGAATATGTCAGTTCTCTAGTTAATTTGACAACACAGCACAAAATATGTAAGACAAAGTAATCTTGCTTCATTAACAATGTGAGAAGAGTATTTTCTATGTGCTGGGCAATGGGCAAAACATTTGGTCAATATTAGTCCATTTGATTAATACAGCAATGCTGTGATATATTTAATATTAGCATCCCTACTTTACAAATGATGAAAATGAGGCATTGAAAAAGTGAAGTAACTTACCAAAGACCCTGCAATTAGTAAGCGGCAGAGAAAGGATACAAAGCAAGGCAGCCGGCCTCAGAGTCCGCGAAGTTAACCTTCATACTCTACAGTCTCTCATCTGTTACCAACAAACTGTTTGGCAGAACAAGTTTATCTACGTGCCCTCCCCCCCCCCCCGAACAGGTCATTTCATTCATTCCTTCTGCCAAGTTAGGACATTTTCTTACCTCCCCTTTCTCCTACCAAAGCTTATGCATCTGATATTTAATTTCCTCAGGGCCTTGACATGTGGGAGTTCATAGAATCCACATCAACATTCAACACAGGGAAATGGCTGAACGTGTTATCTCTTAAAGACAATAGGTTTCCACTTCACCATGTGCTGTTAATGCCTAACTCAAAGCACTACTTACTATGGGACTCTGGCCATGATGCCCATGGGTAGCATCTCTGAGGTAGAACCCATATCTCATTCATACGTCTCCTGTCAGCGCCCAGCGCAGTGCCTAAACAAAACTCAATCCTAATGTAAGTTTATTGGACTGTAAAAGCAGACTAGGATGTTCCTGCAACCGTCCCACATAGGCCAACTTCTTCCACAAAAGGCTAGCTGGCCTGTCTAATATGAGCTCTCATAGCTCCTTTGGGCTCAAACTACTAAAATACTTCTAAAATGGGACATGTTGGTTAAGAATCTCCTTTTTCTTCTCATAAAAGTAGGCCACATATGTTATATAGGAGGATTGCTATAGGCAGCCACATTCCAGTCGTTCATAAGGAAGAGAGGCCCTGAGTGCCAAGAAAAAGCACGTTTTGATGAGAGGATGCCTAGAGGAAAAGACTTGATCGTGGGTCATGAGTTTAGGTGTCCCAAGTTGTAGACCTATAACAACATGGAATCCTGGCTTCCCAGGGGAACCTACAAGTTAAGAAAAGCTTGCTGAACGCAAACAGACATCTAAAATGGGAAATGAGAAAATTACTTTGAAGCTTCACAGATTTGCCTAGGGATCTGCCTATAGAAAAGTCCTCAGTGGTGCAGATTATTTTTCCCAAGATAGACCAACACAATGTCTCATTCCAAATGTTCTTTTGTCCACATGTGTGACATTGACACTCCCCTCAACAAAAGATGACCCTGTGTTCCCTCTGCACACACTTAAATAGGGGCAGGTCTGAGACTACAATGGAAATGACCATGTAACTTCCAAGGGTAGGTCATAAAGAGCAATGCAATTTCTGCTTAGTTTTTCCAGGAAACTTAACACTTGGAACTAGGCTATTATGAAGCCAAGGAGCCACATGGAAATGGCAAATAGGGGTTCCAGCTACAGCCAGTATTAACCATCAGGTGTATGAATGAGGAAGCCTTCACGGTGGCGCTAGCTCCAGCCACCATCTGACTCTAATCACATGAGAAACCCCAAGAGAGAACCATCTAAATGAGCCCAATCAGCCCTCAGAAACATGAGAGATAATAATAAAATGATTGGTATTCTTAGGTCATTAGGTTTTGGGGTGATTTGTTATGCAGCATTAGTAATTGAAACACCCAGCCGGGAAACAGGCTCAGGAGCCACCTTCTGCAAACACGAAGGTTAAAGCTCAAAGAAGAGTTGGGTTTTCCTAATCACACACGAGAGAGCTAAAGCAGTTCAGAGATTGGCTGAGACTGGTTGAGTCACAGCAGCCAGAACAACTCCTTTTCCTTTTCTAGAAGTTCAGAAGCCATAAAACCTCTCCTGAGAGCGTGCTGAGTCTGCCCAGAGAGAAGCCACCTCACAGATGATTAGAATGTAAGTGGATAACGAGCCATTTGAATTATCTGCTCTAGTTCAAACACATGCTGTTGCCAATATGCTGTGGCAGCCAGCTAACATCTGAGCATCTTTAATTTAAATTGCATATACTTAACTTGAAATGGCATCTATACTCTCAAACTAAGAATTTACTGTACCATCATCAGATCATAGGAGAAATCATCTTTTCAGGAATTTCCTAAATTTGCCTTTTTACTACGCTCTAATGTGGTAACAGCTTAATGCCTGATGGCACCCAAGTCAAATGTTTCAGAGTATGAGATATAACTCCTATTCCAATCAGTTTGTTAATACACATGCTGTTCCCTGTCTACATATGTGAATGGAATAATTCTCAGCAGCTTGGGTCTCATTCCCTCATAAACACAAAATCGTATCTGTAACCTTAAACCTTAAACAATAGACACATTCATAAGGCCAACATTTAACTTATCAAGCTTTATCAGAAACAAACCTTTCAAGGCAAAACTCCAAAAGAAGCTGGGGAAGAAAAAAACATGATAGAAATTTGAGTACTCAATATAAAAATAATAAAATTTTAATATAGCATCTGTGGAGCTCAAATTTTAGGGTCAGGATAAAGACAAACAAAAGACAAATATATCCAAACCATGTTAGACCTAATCATACTGCATTAACTGTTTACAAACAGATTGGAAAATTATCTTATTTAAATGACCTCTTTTCAGCTATCCTTGGTTGACTTTTGCCATATTTAACATTGCTGACCACCTAAAATTCTCTTCCCTCTGTCTCAAAGTATCCTATTCCCTTGGATTTTTTACACTATGCTATTCCTCCTTCTTTTCTTGCTTCCTGGGAGGCAGTTTCTAGAATCTAGACCAACCTGACTCATATCCTCTGTCAGCCCCTCACTAGCTGGTATGACTTTTCACAAGCTAAATTATCTAGCCCCCATTTCTGCATCTGTAAAATAGAGATAATAATGATATATTTCACACAAAAATACAGTGATGATTTGATGAAATAAAGCATAAGTACAGAAAAAGTATCCAGCAAATGTTAACTATTATTTCAATGTGTCTCAGCAGTTCTTGGTGTCTTTTGTTGTCATGTTTCTTCCCTCCTGGCCCCTGAAAATTCTGTTCTTAGTTCCCTTTTACTTCCTCCTATCTTATCCCCTTTTGTAACATCAATCACCTTCAATATGTCAATGATTCTCCAATCCTGACCCTTCTCCAGGTCTCTATTTCTATCTGTTATTGTCCAGTTCTTCTAAAGGAATCAAGTCATTACTACTTTGTGTGTCCAGTTCTTGAGGGCAGTACATATATATCAGAGGTCCTAGAAATGGTCTATTAATAGATCTATCTATGGGCTATCAGCCCAGAGATTCTAAGTCAGAAGGCCTTTATGGTCAATCTGTTTTAAAAGAAATGAAGTTAAGATCTGAGCGTTGAGGCCAATCCTGTGACAATCTAGGCAAGCCCTACTCCCGTGTGTCCTGCTATGCTGGGTTTACCTGTCCTATTACTGCCTCCACCTTTCTCCACCCAGCTCTATGCCCTGAGCTTGCACAGACTACATCAAGAGGCTCCCATGCCCTCTGGCTTCTAATTAGGCTTCGCTAATGGGGACCCCTGGAAGGCTTTTGGAGAGAGGCAAGAGAATCAAGTTGGCATACTTATTCCCTGGTTCCTCCCTGTGATGTCAACTCTCTCTGTTGATTGCACCCCTCAACCAAGTAGCACAGCTTTTTTTCATGGCAGCAGTCTCCAGAAGACTCTGTCCTGTGGCATCTTAGGCCTTCATGTTACCAGTCCCAGCACACATCACTAACTTGCACCTACCTTTGAACACAGTTCCTTCATTAAACCCTCCTCAAATGATTCCAAATTCAGTATGCCATTTGTCTTCTGCTGAAACCCTAACTTTAAAGCCTGTCTGTTTAGTAACATTGTCTTTTAAAAAAAAAACTACATAAAACTGAATTAGAAATTTTATAAGTATAATAAAACTATGCTGCAAACCCCCCAAATTATCTATAATCCCATGACACTATTAGAATGTCCATATATTGCTTTGTAGTCATTTTGATACATATTTAACATAGTTGCAATTAAAGTATTTATAAAATTTCATGCCTTTTTCTATTTTATATTATAACATAAGCATTTTTCTATTTTGCTAAATAATTTTTACAAATATCATCTTTAAATCTGCATAATTTCTACTAAAGGGATGTGCTACAATTTACGAGGTTTTTCTCATATTAATGAACATTTGGCACATCCTTTCAAATGACCTTTTGAATGCATACTTTCACACATACCATTACACATATGGTGATTTCCTTTCCATTTTTCTACTAGTTTTGCTACAGGGCAATTTTTAAAATTTACATATGTTCTATAAAACAAAAGATTTCATGTTCTCCAAGCTCTCTCCTTTGAAAAAGTTTGCCTAATCTTGTGTGATGGAAAGCACAATGGATTTGAAGTCAGAAGTCCCTGAGTCAAAGCCCAGACGTTTTGTTGCAGTCTCTATGACAATGAATACTTCCTAGAAGAGGTTAAACAGTTGATCCCTAAGGCCCCTTCAAGTCTGATATGCTCAAAAATGATTCAGACTACCGTAACAATCATAAAGATGAGGACAGTAGGAAGACCACGAGTCTTCAGCTTGGAAGGATGATGTCTTAGAGATAGCTGGTTGACAATACATTCTCTCCTTGTCCTTAATCAGCACTCTGAGAATTTCCCGTCTTGTGTATGAGGAAGCTGAGGCTCCTGGAAGGCCTGTGACTTGCTAAGTCACAAGCAGAACATTAGCATTAGAGCCAGCACTCTACCCACATCTAGTGATTCTTAGACCAGTGGTGTGTATAGGGCTCCCAATATGTCTCCTAACAGGATCACTTAAACATCTGTCAACCTGCCTCACTCATTCCTAGGATACAACTCTTTCAACTACAAGATCATGGCTTTTTTCATCTTGCGCATCCTTAACCTTCCTGACCATGCTTTCCCATCAGATGATATCAATGATTCTCTCCCATTCTATATATGAACTTGTTAATAAAAACATATCAAAAGTCCTTATGATAAATAAATCAGTGGAGGCTGGCCACATAGCTTTTCCTAGTACCCAAAGAACCTAGAGAAGAAGAAAGGTAAGCATTTAATGCCAAAATAGAAAGAAAGAAAGAAAGAAAGAAAGAAAGAAAGAAAGAAAGAAAGAAAGAAAAAAGGAAGAAAAAAGAAAGAAGAAAGAAAGAAAGAAAGAAGAAAGAGAAAGAAAGAAAGAAAGAAAGAAAGAAAGAAAGAAAGAAAGAAAGAAAGAAAGAAAGAAAGAAAAGATAAAGTTGAACATTGAAATCATAGTAATAGACATCGGTACCCCAAACCTGTCACTGTCCAGTTCTGCAAATACTCTGAATCGGTAGGAGCAATTTGAGCATTCCGCATCCTGCCACCCATGAAGCTTTTCAAAGGAACTCTCATACGTTATCTCATTTTCTTCTCACAACAACTTCTTAAGGTAATTATAGCAAAATTTTCCACCCTACAGAGAAAGAAACAGAAAAGGTGACCTGACCTTGGCACGCGTTTATTTGTATAAGACTTGGTTGCCTTAAACAGAAATTAGGAAAGTGGATGCGCACCCTAAAGTCAGACCACCTCCCTACTGGGAGGGAGGGTTCACAGAACATAGCCAACGCTACAATCTAGAGCCCCGGGCCAAATGAAACTTGAAGCCCTACATGCTGAAGTAGAGACACCTGAAATATACTTTTTAGTTTTATTGACTGCCACGATATCAATAAAATACAAGATATATCCTTCCAAAAGTCTACCCTCCTAGCCCCTAGAAACAGGGGCCCAAAATGAACCGTAAAGTGGGGTTCTCTATGAATTACTCCCAAATAATTATACAGACAACAAACTCCATGTCTACAAGGCACTGGCAAAATGAGAAAGTAGAAAAAGAATACTTTGTGCCTCCCCACTTTGTTGAAACACAATGTGAGAACTAGAAGGAACCCCCAAACACTGAATTCGACCTTTTCAGTCTTGGTTTCTGCTTTCTCTATCCTTCTTATCTGGACACCCCTCATTCCCATATTCTGATGCCATGGCCCCTCAGAGACCTTGGCAGCATGCTAGCGTTCTCACTTATTTTGTGCTCATCTCCTACGAATAATGCCGTCCAAAAAATAAAGAAAGAAAAGAAAAGAAAAAGAAAATCTTGCCAGTGAATGAAGAAGGATAACAAATTATCCCTTTGTTAGAAATTTACCCAAGAGCCATCCTCCCTTCTTCCTGACAACAGCAGCCCAGTTCGTTGTATAAATCATGACTAAACTCGCTCATTTCCTTCTTTCATATCCACAACTTCCCAGAACCCCCTGCATGTGACTGATTCTACTCCCATGGGAGATGGGGACCAGCTGTTAAAAGGAAATCCCTCTGGCTCTTAATGCTTGGTTTCTTGGCCTTGACTTGGTGCGAGAACTAAGTGCTTGACGTCATGGCCACTTCTGCAATCATGAATGACTGTTAGCAAGATTAAAAGCCAATAAATATGATAAGAATGACAAGAAAGGTAGGAAAAGCCTTATAGTATCTTTAGGTAGGTGAACCAAGTTTCAGGTGACTGAAATTCCAAATCCTTGTATGTAATAAATATTCTTTGGTTGAAACCATGGTTAGATGGCCTTTTGATTCTCCTAACTGAATGCACCTTGACTGGCATACCACTTCAGGTAACTTCAGGTAAGTGCCCAATTTGACATAGGCTTTGACATAGGCTTCAAAGTCTCAACCCATAAGATCAACTAAGGCATTCGTCATGGGTTCCTGCAGCAATGTGGCAGAGAGGTATTTTTAGAGTAAGTGGCCCCTACAAATGGCCCTTTGTTCTTTCTTCCTCACAGCGTTGCCAATGATTTTATAAAAAGATAGAAGAACACATCCCCATTGAAGAAAGCTATCATTGCAATAATTAATGTCAAAGCAACAAAAAAGCAGAGTTCTCCTCTTTATACCGCTACCTGACATATATGCTCATCTCCCCCAAATAAAGATCTGCTTATTCTCAAGTCCTATGTAAAAGCTGAATAGAACACATCCCACCACCAACACCAACACCGACATCAAAAAGAAAGCACTTTAGTCCCAGAAGCCAACAGTTCCAGAAGGGCCACCATGTCTCATTATCTTTTATAAACTTACCTCAGTATTTTTAGCATCTACCCTGTGGACCCTTGTTGAGTTTTCAGTAGTGTAATATGGAAATCTCTCTTTTCAAGAATAAATACCTCCATTTGTGAGAAGTGCATGTAAAACCCACGTCCTTACTAAGGGGTGAGCCTTGCGAGAGGAGAGAGTTTCAGGTTGTTCAGAAGGGCCCATTCAAAATTTCTTCGGGTGGTCGTCCCCCAGGACAGTGCTCTGTAACTGAGTCAGGGCTTGAACCCTGGTTTTCGGGTTTGTAGTCCATGCTCACTATCTTAAATGCACTTGCCCTCCTTCGGGTTTTCCTTAACACTTTTCATGGAACGTGGAACTCTTTGTACCTCTAATTCTAGTTAATGTGCATTTTTCACATTACCTTATAGAGAACAAGATTTTTGAGGGTAAAAACTGTTTTGATGTACTCAGACCTAGCAGTGCTCGGATAAAAGCCTTTTATTTTTTTATTTAAATTGATTAGGCACGATTTCCTCTCTCACATCAACATTCATAACTACCATAAGAGGAAAACACGGCAAAATACCTGAGTGCAGCCCACACGGCAGCAAATGGAGAGACAACTTTCTAAATAAATTTTCACCATTCCTAAGTCTGATGTTGAGGTCAAATTTCTCTCCCATTTAAAAAAATGTAAAACACAGATACAACTGTTCAAGGGCTCAAGTTTTACAATCCCATTCCAAAAGCAAAGTAGTCACGAGTTGGTTTCAGATTTAGATTCCTTTGCTAATCTGCAATTTTGGAGTTATAATAGAGCCTTGTGAACTTCGCACATTAAACCAGCTGTTTCGTTGCCTCACCTCATTGAACTCCTCCTCTGATTCCATCACTTTCCCTTCTTTGGTGTTTCCTGCTCCTGCAGACTCAAACTGTTTATCTCCTGTCACATATCCTCCCTACTTTCTTGATGCCTTCGTCATTTGCCTTTCCTCCCTCCTGGAATACTAGGAAGTCAAGTCTCTCCCTCTTGACAGGGAGACTGAGGGCATTCTCCAACCAGTCCAGTCCTCAACCCCCTGTGGAGCAGTTCTTACTTCTGAACCCCTGTCTTGAGCTCTTATCATGCCCCGATTCCTCAGGACATATGTCTACTTCTCCTCAGTTGCTTAAGGATAAACTGCCTACGCCACTCTCTTAATCTTAAACGTACAGCTGTCTGTCGTTTGTCTGTCGTGCTTTCCTTCAAAAAAGGTGGTATCTGAATCTTCTGATATCTCCGGCCCTCCCTATAGGCCGTCCACCAAGCAGGTACCAATTGTTTAATGTAAACGTAAAGAAGAAATAGCTCCACATGCACTGAGGCTATTTTCCAATCATGAAACACATTTGCTGTCACCTAGGCCTTCTTCTTTCACATCCATGTAATGAAATAATTGCCTGGACACATGGAAAATTGTAGAGAGAAGCCTAAGAATGGCTGAACCCCACTGAGTGCTAGTGACTGGAATAAACCTCAAAAAGTTCCCAATAAAAAACTTCTTCCAGATATTCCATAATTAAGGAAATAAGTCACTTAAGCTGCTACCTTTAAAAACCAGAGCCAGCTAACATTGAGAATTTATTATATGTCCAGCCAACCCTCTTATAAAGAATAAAGAAAAATATAAGAAGGCCTCTGACCTTCAGTGATTACAAATTATTTGAAGAGATGCTAAATGTTCAAGGAGAGTTCAAATGAGGGCACATACATTCTGCTTCAACCTGTTGTACCTTCCACCTTGGCTATCAACCTACAGCCAGTCTATACACACTAACAGGTTTCATTCTCTTAGGCATTCTCATTGAATATTGGGGGAAATTCAACAGTAGCCAGCTTGTCGTCCAAGCAGACACTTTGAACTTCAATCAGAATGTTGGTTCAAACCTGATGGTGGGCGGCCTTAGTCTTTCATTTAATGGATTTGGTGTTGGACACAGAAATGTGTTTTACTTAGATAATTTTCGGACTTCCCAGTGCCCACAGTGTATCTCATAGAACATCTCACATCTCATTGGAAAATAGCCTACATCCCATCAGAGGGAGGAAAATAACAACTCCCAGATGGGCTCAAAGGAAAACCAAAAGCAGAGGAATATCAGAGGATAACTTCTACTTTGTGCTCTTGCTCTTTGGGGATCCATCATTTTGTGGTTTCTCCAGGACACATGGACAGCACTTGCCTTTTATGTAGAAAACTGCTAAGTCTAGTTACTTGTGTGTTGAAAAACCTCTTGTTTATCTGCCCTAATCCTTCTTTCATTTTGAATACTATAAACAAAATTAAATGAAGTCATATAAACAACAAAATCTCTCTAGCTGTAACAATCCATCTCAGTAGATGGCATCTCATAAATGATTCACCTCCATTGCTTTAACCTAGAGTCTTTTGTATTTTGCACATCCGAGTGAATAACCATCAGTAAGCTTTATGCACTGCACTGTGTAAATTACGTCGGGTATGTCATAAACTAGGGAGTAGCCCTGAATCTGGAGGGAGAAAGATCTGTTCTAATAATTTCTATGTGGAATCTCTTATCCCAACAGGAGCCACAGGTTATCAGAGAGAACCAGATTCAACTTCAAACCTGAGCTGGACATTTCCTTTACTGTTTACAGATAGAGCATATGTCCTATTTAACACCTTAACAAATAAAAAGAATTTTTATTCCAAAGGTCTTATAAATATTGTATACGTTTGAAAGGAGAATTAATCGGAATGAATGCTTAAAACACAGCCTTAAGGAGATACCTGAGTTTTTTAAACACAGCCCTGATTACCTTAGAAATATATCGAAAGCTAATAATCTTATTTACCTGATGCAGGTACTAAACAAAAACGAGAAGTTCACTCAACTGCTGAATAAGAGCAGTTGGCTTTACTTCAGCTCTCCGGGGCAGTGCGTGAGCCTTTGTTAGGGCAGATTTTTTTTCCCCCACAGCTGCATTGGAAAGCAAGGTGTCAAATTCCAAGGATACTATCGTAATGGAGTCACATGGGTTTGAAGGTAGTTAAGAAAAGACAGAGCTGAGAAGAAGTACCTGTTGGACTGTTGAGGCTAGCACCCACTCTTGGCAGAAGGGGAGGTCAGGTGGGAGGCCTTTGGCTACCCCCCTCTACGTTTCTCCAGTTCCTCCCCATGCACCTATTTTATCAGGTATTCCCACATACTGCTAACAATGTTGCCTCAGGCCTCCCTGCTCCCATCCACACATAGCTCTCTCTCTCTCTCTCCCTCTCTCTCTCTCTCTCTCTCTCCCCCCATTTCCTGCAACAACACACTAGGCCGGGCTAGCTATTCATTAACCTGTTCATACAACAGTTAGTGGCTGTTGACTCTCCCTGTTTTAGACCTCAGAGATAAACTTCTTGCTCTTGGAGTTCCAAGTCACCCTAGGAAATGAGGAACGCAGAGGAAGACATCATTGAGATCGTCCCCAAGATTCCAGGTGGGGGATTACTAACACCACATCCTAGAGGACTAGGCATTTTGGCATTACATTGTTTGTGTTTTAAATTTAAGGCTAGGCTGGACATGGGCTGTGGAACTCAACATAACCTGGTCATTATAGTTTCTTCTTAGACTTACAAGGATAAGATACACAGAAATGTCAGGTACAAAATGTACGTAAATATGACCAGACTAAATGACAAGAAATTACCAAGAAAAACAAAAGAACTGTTATCAAGAAAATGAAAGAAAAGAGGTGGTAAGGGTCCGTGAATTACCCTGGAGCAAATGAATGTAGGTTTTTAAATGCAAACACCAAGAGGAAAAATATACACATTTTAAAGTGAGTTGACTTTTGCCCCAGTTCTGAACCATGTTGATAAATAAAACAAAAGTGGTTAATTAGCATGAGTTGATCCTTAACAGCACACCACCCTATGAGTCATTTTATGGTGTTTTTAACAAGCAAGGTCATTAATACAATACAACACAAACCAAATAAATAATTTAGTCATGAGCCTACTGCACACAGATTTGGGGTTTTTTTGAACGACTTTGAAAGAAACAGCTCTTTGGCCTAATTGATTACCAATGAGAAGGAGGTCAGGTGGGTTCTCTTTTCGCACCCTGACAAGGAAAGTAACACTGTGGGTCAGAACGGAGTCCAAGGTGAAGAGAGGAAGGAGGTTGCTAACAACTGCACACTTATCCCTTCCCCTCTCGTGTTTCCTCAACTCCGGGCATGACTGCAGGGTCCCAAGCCCTGACCAGAAGAATGGGCTTTCCTCTGTTCCTCATTTGGGGCATTGGCAGGAAAGAAGGACCACTGTGCCTGTGCAATCACAACCTAAAGCTTTGTCCGTAATGGGCAGAACCTAGTGAAAAGTCAGGCTCAGTCTGAAAGTGTAAAAAGAATAGCAATTGTGAATGGGTTCACCTTTACTCACTGACCCTGTGGCATGGCAGTTAAGTCACGCTCTGGAGTGAGATCTATGTTCAAATCCAGCTGACAGCTATTCATTAGATACCTTAGGCCTCAGCTTTCACTCCTGTAAAATGGATATAATAATAGCATCTCCCTCATACGATTGAGACTAAACTAAGCTAGTGATTCTCAAGCCCTTAGCCTGAGTCTGGCCGACATACACTAAGTGTCCAAGAAGTCCTGATTATTATGATTGATATCATCCTTTTATTTATTACTGCAAAAGGAACAGACTATGATGAGAATATATACCTTGGCTACCAGGCCCCCATTTTCTAGAAAGTGATGAAAGGGGGATCTCTGGGTGGTTCAGTGGTTTAGCGCCTGCCTTTGGCCCAGAGCATGATCCTGGAGACCCGGGATCGAGTCCCACGTCAAGCTCCCTGCATGGAGCCTGTTTCTCCCTCTGCCTGTGTCTCTGCCTCTCTCTCTCTCTTTCTCTCTCCCTATGTCTATCATGAATTTTAAAAAATTAATCTTTAGAAAGTGATGAAAGTAACTAATATCTCCATTCCTAGAGTCACCTTGATCAAAGCTAAATTAAGTAGGACAAAGGCCAAAGGGTGAAATGGTCACTAAAGCAAAGAGACCAAGGATTTTATCATAGAAATGATAAGAGACCAGGTTTCCATATCATGTTTAAGCCAGCGAGGTAAACAGAGCTGCCTGCAAAAAATGTCTTCAACATTTTATTCCAGTAAGTATAGCTTGCATTAAAACTGCTTTGAAAGATGTGATTATTTGGAGAAATAAGATCAAGTTTTCATGGATCTCTCTATTATTTCCTACAACTGCATGTTAACATATAATTATTTCAAAATAAACTTCACAATTTCGAAATGTTTGACCCAGAACATGGCATCATACAGTGTTTATATCTAAAAAAAAAAAAAAAATCTGGGCAACCCAGCCCTTTTTTGGAAGGATTAAAAAAACTGAGAAGTAAAGAGAACTTTTTAGCTAGTTAGTAGCTTCTAACCAGAGCTTGTTTTACAGCTCCGTGTTGCTTTGGCTCCATGCATCAGTATGTAGGGATTGTGGGACCTGCTATTTGCTCAGCCCTTTGATAGAAACCAAGAGTTGTGTGTGTGTCCTTATCTTGAATTCATACATAAAAGAAGGAAGGTACAAAAGTCCATTTTTTTTTTTATTTTTGAGAGAGAGAGAAAGTGAGCATGTGTGCATGAGCAGAGGGAAGGGGCAGAGGGAAATGGAGAGAGAGAATCTTAAGCAGGTTACATGCCCAGTACAGAGCCAGACTTGGGGCTCCATCTCACAACCCTGAGATCATGACCTGAGCTGAAATCAAGAGTTGGGCGCTTAATGAACTAAGCCCCCTGGGTGCCCCACAAAAGTGCATTCTTATTTTAAAAGTTTATAATTCTAAATCTCTACCTGGTTCTAAAAGATAGTATGTAATCCTTTCCTAGCGCTGCCATAAAAAAAGTATCACAAACTACTTAAAACAGTGGAAATTTATTGTCTCACAGTTCTGGAGGCTAGAAATCTAAAATCAAGATGTTAGCACAGCCACGCTGCCTCTGAACCTGTAGGGGAAATCCTTCCTTGCCTCTTCCCAGCTCTGGTGGCCCAGGTATGCTTTGACTTACAGATACATTACTTCCATTCTCCGTCTACATGTGGCATTCTTTCTGTGAATCTGCATATCATCTTCCCTCTGCAAGTGTCTGTGTCCAAATTTCCCATTTTTAGCAGGATACCAGTTAAACTGGAAGAAAGCCAATTCTAGAGTCTTTATTTTAAGCTGATTACCTCTGTAAAGATGCTATTTCTAAATGAGGTCACAGTCTGAAATACTGGGAGTTAGAACTTCAAATATATTTGAGGGGACTTAATTCAGTCCATACACAGTACATAGTAGGTGCCCAATGGATCAGATGATCACTAACCAACAAAGGAAGGAAACTCACCGACATTACAAACCAAGGAAACCACAGGTCCCAAGTCATGAAGGCATGGAACAGATAATCGGATTTATTGGACATAAGAGAGTAGTTTGGAGGGAGCTTAATATACAAGAGAGGAGAGATGACTGGGAGATAGGCAGGGACTGGCTCCAGAAGAGCTGGGATAGAAGCTGATATTGTCCTATAGGCAGCTCGCAGTGACTGGCAAGACGTTCTTCCAGAGCTGTTTATTGAACGAAGGGTGAAAGCCAAATAACAGTGCCCACCCTCAAGGGCGTTGTTGCCATGTAGAGGAAATCATGTTGTAGGCTCCGTGTGTGTTCTTGGGAGCAGAAATGGTGCTATGTGCACAATATCTCATGGGTCTAATCCATAGCAGGTAGTGAACAAGTGTTTGCTGAGTGTTTTCTATGTGTCAATATGTGGGGGTTTTTTCATTGTTGCAGATAATAATAAAAAGATCGTAAGTATAATAATAAAAAACAATAGAAATATTAGTAACTGCATTGCATAGCAAGCACAATGATAAGCATTTTGACGTATTCGCTCAGTTAATCCTTGTCACGGCGTTCTGAGTGGTGTATAGCTGTTGTCTCATGCTGCGGAGGAGAAAAGAGAGGCTTAGAGAATTGCCCAACTTGACAGATTTAGGGATAGGTACAACTGGGATTTGAACCCAGATCTATAAGACTGCTAAGCCCTGGATCTTATCCATTAAACCGTGGTGTTAATTGGTGAGCTCTCCAACTATCTTTGTTAGTGCTCTTATTCTAGAGGTTAATGGTTATTCTTTTAAGTAAATCATTATCCTGTCATCACCAGGGGTAAAACTTATAAAATTGCTGATTGAGTGAAATTTAAGAGCAGTGTGTTTGTCAATGGCCATTAATCAATCAATAACCAATGTGTAAACTCTTTGCAAAACAATTAACTTAGTGGAAAGTGTGTAAACAAGACAATTCTGATTACAACAGATATTAGACCACAAGTAGGTGTGGAGACACAATATTAAGGTCAAGCACACACCCTCCATTTAATTATATTTGTAACATACCTATAGCACATGTAATAAAATTCCTCAGAAATCAGTCTCCTGGGATCCTTGGGTAATTGGGAATCCTTCCTTCCTGCCTAATTCCTAAAACAATCAGTCTCACTAATGATGCAGGGAAAATCTTGTTGGAAGTGCAATTGTAAGACAGCAGGTTACAAATAAACAATTAATAAAATGGTTTTGGGTTCAAATATGTGATTTGTATTTGATGCCGTTGTAGTTTTGGAAGGGAGCAGAATGCTCCATTCCAGAGACTCTTAACCTCAGAGTCCTACTGGACTTCAGGGTCCCATGAACCACTCCACGCCTGTTTGCATATGCGTGAGTAACACACATATTGAAGAGGAATCATACAGCTTCATCAAATTCTTCTTAGGGTTTACTTGGCAAGAAGGTTGCAAAACAATGTCCTTAATGCAAATGAGGAATTCAAAGCTCAGAGATATTAAGACAACTCTACAATGTCAGAGCAATCATTCGTTAGTGGAAGATCCAGGACAAGAGCCCACTGCCCCCCAACCTGGGGCTCCATCTCCTACACCAAACCTTTATTATAGACCTGAGGGACATGGATATGGCCCATAGATTGTTGCAATGTCTACAGGGAGTTAACATCACCCTACCACTCCTGATTCCTCCACCAGTTCGCAAGAAGCAAAGGTGCCACCGTAGGCCATATAGTTTAAGGTAAATGTTTAGAGTTCAACATTTATTCATTCATTCATTCATTCATTCATTCATTTATTATTTATTTATACTGAAAAAAATCCATCCTTCAAATATTCTGATGGTATTATATTTCAGTGGAATGTAAAAAAAAACGACTTCCCTCTCTCTCCTCCCTCTATCTTAACAATACAATCCCTTTCCTGCTAAGAGCCCCGCTGTTATTGTGAATGTGATCGCCCAGCATCCCACAGTGAATGCATTCTCTGAAGCACCTGCAAAGGTTTTCCTTTGAGACGAGGTAGAGTACTCTGAAGGCTAATCTGGAGGATGTTCAGGATCTGTTAAAACAAAGAACTTTCTTTTCCCCCTGAGTGAAAATAGAAACCTCCCCAATTAAGGACCTGACTCTCAGCTCTCGTTTTCATGTTATCCTTGGGCTAGATCTACATTTTTTAGTTTACACAACTACAGCATCCTGCGCGGGATTGGAACACGTGACCCATCTGATTCACTGGGCATCTTACCTGACACAGGACTGCGGTTTCTATTTCTCACTGAACCTTAAGACATGCAACTCTCACAGGCAGCCCACACCACTACTTTTGGTTTTCCTAAAGCCAGAGCTTGGCGACCTCAAGATAGTGAAGCAAACAGGGAAGTCCTGTCTCCCCTTCCTCGTTCCCCCACAGCCACACTGCTACCTTATGTGGACTCAAGGGATTAAAACAACCGGGATGGGGATCAGGCAATAGCACTGGCCAGAGACCAACAATCTCATTCACCTTGAGAAGCTTCTCCCCAGCTTACCCTTTCCGATGCAACTACATGAGTTGCACACATCTATGGGGTGGCTTCGTGTCCATTATACTGCACTAGGATAAAGGGAGATCTACGCCTGCTTCCAGGGTTGTCAGATACCTGTGCTCGTGGCTTAGATGCTACAAATTGACAAGGGGATGTTCTGTATGTTTATATTTTAAGTGATAAGGAAATATATGTGCTGTTTGCTGCCATGACAGTGAGGGAGCTTTGATGACACAAATGTCTCCAGAAAGATGAGTGAATTGGCCCTTTCAGAGAGCAGGGCTGCCAAGAAACCGAGGGAGTGGAGGTGGTGTCAGCTTCGGGGAAACACAGTCTGGCCTATAAATTAGGCAAATCACTTTCCCTTATAACTGTACTTTAGAAATTGATTTTTATATTAAAATGGACAGATAGATAGGACATTCAATTAACATGTCTCACTTTTATCTCTTTTGGTTCAAATTAACCCCCTCTTTAAAAGCTCTGGGAACCTCTGGAAATAAATTTAGCAAATGATTTGAAAGTTCCTAATCTCTGATTAGAATCAAATCATTGTGCTTTCTCTACTGCAAGCATCAAAATACTTTTTTAAGAGGTTTTTTGGAGGGTGGCAAGGGAGAAGAGTTCATTTGTTGGAGGAAAAACACATAAGTCCTTTTCAAACGACAGAAACGTTTTTAGACTATTGGGCACCGAAATCTCATTTCACATTCACAAAATCAAACTCGGGATCTTCCGTCCTCAGATCAATGTCCTTGTTTTCTTGGACGGCTTAATTGGCACCTGCCAATTAAGGAATCAGTAGTTCATTCACAAATATTTATTGAGCACCTACACAGTGACACACAAAGGTAGAAAATAAGCAGACAAAATCTTCCTCATTGAGTTGACACAAAAGATAGACAATAAACAAAATAATAGGGGCTTTGTTGTGAGACGTAGTGCTGTGAAGGTGCATAAAGCAGGGTAAGGGGATGGGCAGCATCAGATTATATGAGTTAATGTAGGATGGTGAGAGGAATCCTCTATGAAGAAGTAACTTTTGAGTAGAGACCTGTGTGGCTAAAACAGCAATGCCCTGTAAACATCTGGGGCAGAACATTCCAGACAAAAGGAAACAAAGAGACAAGCCCTTAGGAAAGAAGGCTACTTGCAGGAAACTGATGCAGCTGAACCATAAGGAGGTTGGGTGGTGGGAATGGGGTCAAAGAGGCAGCCGGGGTCCCAGACGTGCAGCTTTTTATAGGCCCATGGTAAAAGTGGATTTAATTCTAAGTATCATTGGAAGCTATTTGAGAAGAGGAACGGCATGATCTGCTTTATATTTTTAAAGACTTTCCTGAATTCTTAGGAATTAAAATCACTTTTAATTCTCTCATATTTGTATCCTTCATCTTTGGCTCACAGATTCAGTTGATTCTTCTCCATATATCCATTCTTTTGTTTCCAGCCCCATTCTAGATCTTACCTTCCTCCCCTTATATGTGGACCATCATACATACTTCCAGCTCGCATTCCTGCCCCCAGTTTCTCTAAGATCCAATCCATCTAGTAGAAGTGCCAACCTGATCTTCCCAAAATACCTACCTGTCCATGCTATCGGCCTGCTTTAGAAGAAGAAGCAACTTACTCCCTGCTGGCCACAGGATAGAGCTTAAATCTCTCATTCTATAGTCAAAATTTTCACAATATGGCCCAAATATTATCAAGCACTAAAGCCCCCCTTAACACACACCCCCCTCCCGCTTAAAAACTTATCAGGTGATCTTCTCATCAGTCCCTAAACATGCCTGGCTCATTCTTAATTCTTAGCCACATCTTTCCTAGAAGGAGATTCTTTCTCCCCATATATATGATTTGTCCTTGGGGACTAAATCCAAAGAGTGTGCTCTTCCCTGAGGTCCTTCAAAATGCCTCCAATTCAGAATATGTTGAGTGCACACGTCCAGCACCACCCATTTTGGTATATATTTTCATATTCTTCCTTGAAATACTATGTACTTGGCTTCGTATAATTATACGCTGTCCTCACAATAAGACTGTGAGCTCCTGGGGGCCTTACTACTTTATAACTAACTCAACGGCTTGCACACACTTGGCACAGAGTCCATCTTCAAGCACTGCTTAGAATCATAGACCTTTTCTTTTTTTATTTTTAATTTATTTTTTATTTTTCATAGACCTTTTAAATAAAAGTTAGAGCTTGTCTGTTTCTGGTCCCTCATGTTATGGGTACAAAAATCGAGCCCCAGGGATATGATGAGCTTTGCCCAGCATCACATAGCTACTTACAGAAAAAGAACTCAGGCACAAGTCCCCTGACTCTTTCCAAAACATCGTGCTGAATGGATCAAAGAATCAATTCCAGTAACTTTTACTGTTATCACATTCTAACTATTATGGCTACAAACTTTCCTTCTTTTTAACACCTTTTTCTCCCCCACTACAACACTGCTATGGAGTGATCAGATGTCTTCCACCAATCATGAAAAACATAATTATGATTCTCAGTGAGAATTCAGCTCTAGATGGCTTTACAAAAAAGGGAACTTATTAGAAAAACATCATAGGGCTTGCAGAATTGCCTTGAAAATGAATGGAATCCGCAGGCACCGCGGAGGCCTGGGAGGCAGGCTCCACAGTCATGGCTCCAGCACAGGGTGAGTCTGAGCAGCACAGCACCACCATAATGAATGAATGATCCCAACTGCTCCTTCTACCTAATACTACATGTTTAAGATTCAAAGGCACCACACACACCACCCATCCACAAAGTGGCAGATTGGTCCAGTGTAGACACCAGGAGGTGAAGAGAGGAAAAATCTGGAACCTTTTAGCTTCCACATTAGAAATCAGGAACCGGAAATAACACTTCCACCAAGACCACTCATGAAGGGGTTTAATAATCCAAAAAAAGATTGTGTTCTATCACCAAATGAATGATAGGGATTCAAACAAATTTCAAATGTCTACTACACCAACCATCTCTACAAAGATCAGAGAAAATTGTCAGCTCTTTAATTTCACTTCTGCTCAGAATGAT
Organism: Canis lupus dingo; assembly: GCF_003254725.2. Lineage (NCBI taxonomy): Eukaryota > Metazoa > Chordata > Mammalia > Carnivora > Canidae > Canis > Canis lupus. The sequence continues at coordinate 50,232,755 of NC_064261.1, forward strand.
AGAGTCAGAAAGGGGTAAGGGGATGGGTGAGGTAATGAGACACGTGTGGATGTTTGGCTGCCTTGCAAAGAGATCCACCACTTGTTTGAAATGGGCCAGGATCATTTCATCTTTGATGAAATGCCAAAGCATAGGTATAATTACATCCAATTATCCCTGATTTTCACATAGGGAAACTGACTCAGAGTGCTCAAAAGGAGGTTAAAATCAGAATCCTTCCAAGAGGTATATTTGAATGCAAATACCCATAGTTCTACACTGATTTCTTAGCCCCTGAGTGTCATCAGTTCAATTATTAAGATGATAACAAAAAAATTATTTTGCCCTACTATATGCCTGCACTTTACACGGGACTCTATATACATTATCTCCTTTATCCCTTAAGAGAAAAAAAAAATCCTATAACGTCAGTATTGTTTTTGCACTCTTTAGGCCAGATAACTGAAGCTCAAAAAGTCCGAGCTAGAATTTGAATCTCGATCTATTTGTTTCCAAAGTTTCTGTGCTTTCCATTATGTTATTGGAAAAACAGATGATACAGGAAAACAAAATATTTGGATGCAACTCCTGCCCCTAGAAGTTAGAGTTCAGTAGCTATGAGCAAATCATTTTAATGTCTCTGTGTCTCAGTAGCTTTATCTAGAAAACAAGGATAACTAATAATCACTATTCATTTTCCCTCATAAGACTGTTAGGAAGAACACATGTAAAAGGGCCTTAAAAACTGTAGCTATAAATCCATATAATGCTATTTAAATAAATGTTAGTAATTATCATTATTATGATATACAAGACAACTGGAAATAATACAATACAGATAGAATAACCTAGGTGAATGTGCAGTGCTGGTGAGGTAGGGAAAGGGGTCCCAGAATATAACTTTACTCTGACCAGGTCTACCTGCGTATGGGAAGGAGGAGCAAGGAGTATCTTGAAAGACTGTACCCAATAGGATCTGAAATTAGGATATCATTTTGCAGTTGTCTTCCTGTTATAGAAATGAATGAAACAAAATTATTTGAATTTAAAGACAGTCTCATTACTCTTGACAGATTGGTTGCCTGACAACATTCTGGAACTGCCAGAGGAGGCAAGGTTACTTTTATGTAACTTTAAAACTGTCAGAAAAGTGGAGAGTAAAATTAAGTTTGTTCCTTTTTACAACTACAGGTACAGGTAAATTGCGCTGCTAGATGAAGGAAAAGGAATGTGACAGCTCTAATGTTATAAATGAATATCTTTATGGGCTCTGAAAGTTGGTGTATAGAGAATGATTTTTCTCCCATTTGGTAGGATTAGAGAAAACTGATGTATTGCAGATCAGATGCAAAAGAGAAAAGTGGAACCAACAACAATATAATAACCACTCAACAGAAGTACAGATGCAAGAAAAAATCCATTTGTTTTAATTTAAAGATATTTCTCTTTGAAGCAAATGTGAAAGAGGGAGCATCCAAACTGATGTTTACATAGAATTACTTCCAATTTATACTTTGCCAGTCTTCCTCCTTTTATTGGAGTTTATGAATCATGATTGTAACATGAGTATTTATTTATAAGCGCACTTAAATACACCCTTCTAACACTGAGAGCCGTATCTGCACCCATTTGCGCATCTCAGTCAAAACAAAGAAATGTTCTTCCTCTTCCTAAAGGCCAAGACTTACACATAGCCTCTGGATCCTAAATCCTCCAACCTTCCAGAAACCCTATTAACAAACCTTTCTTTCTGCAGTCTTATCAATCTTCAAGCTCCTCTCCATCATCACCCAAATATAATCTAGTATCTTCCACCTGGGAGCCTGGGGGAAAATATCATCTTTTATTTACTGTCCTGTGCCTCTAGGACCCTGTGCAGCCAAGAGTCTCAAAGTTAGACATTTGGATTTTGTTTCTTTATTCTCATGCACTCTGCAATCCATTCCAATCAGGAATCCTCCTACACTAAAAACCATCCTCCTGATAAAAATATTCACACTGCTTGATTAAATGGGACTTTCTTCATCTCCATATTTCTCAGATTCTCAGCAGCATTCAAGACATGAGACCACTTGCTTCTTTCTTCTTTCTCTTGGCTTCTTTGACATTATACTTCAGTCCCCAGTTGTGCAGTCATCTCTCTGTGGCTGTTCCTCAATCTCTTTTGCTGGTTCTTCCTCTTCCACCTGATATTAAGTATCCTGGACATTCTTTTCTTCTCATATTATATTACCTCCCTAGGTAATCTCATTGACTCTTATTGCTTTAAATTCCAAATATGTGAAATGGCTCCCAAATTTATACTTCCAACTCACCCTCTTCTTCAAGGCTTCAGAACTGCAAACCAACTATTTGGTATTTGCCCTTGTTTCCTGCCCCACCCCCTGCCATTCTCACACACAGGTATCTCGAAATAGTCCACACTCAACTTGCGATACTCCTTCTTACTTTGTATTGGCCGCCCATTCAATATACTTCACCTCAGCACTTGATATATATATATAGCCATTTTTCATGCCAATCACCTGTTAGCCTTGAATTAAGAGGCCTTGGCATCTAGTCTGCATACTTTATCTCTAAAATATACTTCTCTTATCTCAACAACTGATAATCAAATTCCAATAATTAGCATCCTTTACCTGGGCAGTTACAATACCCCCCCACCTCCATCTCCAATTTTCCATATATAGTGTATGTATGGTTCTAAATGCACCTCCAATCCTGCCACTTCCCTGCATAAACTTTTGGGGGGGTTAAATTATACTTAAGATAAAATCTTCACATACCTGAAAGGTTATATATATGAAGTTATACCATGAGCAGAACACTATCCTCATTTTTATCTGTCCCCATATGGGTCATGCCAAGAGGACAACTTGCAAACTCATAGAGAATCAACCTAAGAAAGCTCTGCCCTCAGTGCACTTGGAAGAACAAATGTCATGTAAATAAGAAGAATATGGGTCTTCTAGAATGAGAGATTACATTTTAATCATTTTAAATTAATTTAATTTATAAAATCATCTTATTAATATGTCTCTTTAACTACTATAACTCTATCCATCTGTGAAATGATCCAAAATATACTAAATTACTAAACTCATCTTTCTCAGATTTCTTAAATAATTTAAAAAAAACATTAAAATAGAATTTTTCTCTTATTCAATAACCAACAAATATTTCTGCTACCTTGGAGTACCCTAACATAAAGAAGAGAAGGAAATTCAAATTTTACACTCACTTGACAAAAACCTTTCATAAATCTTTGAAAACAGTTATCATTTCAAGGTATGTATTTTCTGTATACAATAAGATTTGTGTTCTTCTTCAAAATTATTTATATGGGAAAATAATATATTTATTTTATTTATAATTTACATTGTTTTTGAAGGCCTAGCAAAAAGTTGCAAAATGTTACTTCCTTAAGATTAAGCCTACCTATAATCTCTATCTACAATAACTAATCAGGTACGATGAGTGGTATCATTCACAATTTTCTGAGCTCCAGAGTGGTTTTTTAAAGATGATTTTTTTGCAGCTGTTAATAACCATATAAATTTAAGTGATAATTCGTGATTTGTTGACTGCCATTATTATCCTTCATTTAACTATTTTACTGTCTCCATAGAGTTATATAAAATCACTCTGGTGCCCATTTCTACTATCTACCAACATGTGGAGCTGTGCTGGTGAGCTGGCTAGGCAAAGATGCACCAGGCTTTTCCATTTTAATACCAGGGTATCAGTTTTGCTACCAGCCTCCATTTTATGGATTGCTCTTTAGCCATCATGCCAGAAAACCTGCACCACTAGCAATCATTGAAACTCTACACTAACCTGACCCATATTCAGGACCTGCCAATGCCAACTAATATTCTAATGGAGAAATACAGAACTACCAATTCCCTAGGTTCTCTGAGCTCTATTCCCATAACAAGTTAGAGCATCAACAACCAATGTCCCTGGACTGTACTAACCTACTTCCTGAATTGCGATCTAATGTAATGAGAATTGGCCATTTCAATGTTGGCTAGATCTTTTGCAGAACTACAGCTGAACATATTGTCTCCTATTTCTCTCAGAAAGAATTCAATAAATTTCCTCTTGGTTTTAGCATTGGGAAATTTGTCCTTTGTAGTAAATGGATATACTCTATATTAGCCAAGGAGAACCACCTAACTTGCCACATTTTGCGTTTTGCTTTAGCAGCTAGGAATCGAAGAACTAAATTTATTATTGAAACCCTCTAACTAGCTTGCTGAGAGCTCCTGGTATAATAATTTCTCCCCCTCTCTAAAGCCTTTTTTTTCCCTCCCATTTTTCCCCTTCCTCCCACACTAGAAAAATATGACACAACCTCGTCAGTAACACGGATTCAGTACAATAATAAGCTTCTGGGTCTGAAGTAACTAAATAGACTAAATAGACTTCTGGGTCTGAAGTAACTAAAAAGTCCCAAAAAGGGGGGGCCATCTCAAGGATGTCACCTTGAGAGAAAAGCAGATTCTCATCATTAACCAGTTTGTTATTACAGTGAGGATTCTCACCGGATTCTTACCTTCCTGAGTCCATCCACACATTACTTTCCATTCCTTTGTTCTCTCACCTCACCACAGTTGGGAATCCTTGATCTAAATCAGGAGTTGGGAAACTCTCTGTAAAGGGCCAAAGAGTAAACACTTAAGGCTTTGTGGGTCATACAGTCTCTATAACAGCTCCTCCGCTGTAGCACAGAAGCAACCATAGATAATAACATAAACACAAGAACATGGCTGTGCTGCAATAAAACTTCATTTATAAAAACATGTTGTGGGCTGATTTAGACCATGGGCTGTAGCTTGCTAACCCCTGATCTAAATGGTTTCTAGTATTGGTTTTTAATTTTTATTCTAATGTTCTGAGATGTTTAATGTTTAATATAGTAGCCACTTTGAAATATTTCATTGGAGTAGAAGATCATAAATAACGAAACAACATCCAGAAACCCTATATTATACACAGCAGAGTTCTAATTCGCTAATGTCCTGGATTCTGAAAATTTTGAACTGGATCCTTGTTTTCAAGAAATTTACATTCTGCTATAGGAAAGAGATGCCTCTACAAATAAGTATAAGAACAGGTGCTCAAAGAGAGTTGCAAACGCTATCCTGTAAAGGGTCACAAGGTCCCCTCTGGTCCTTGACACCCAGGGAACAGGAAGACATCCTATAGAAGAGAGATTGCATCCAGGCGGTACCTCACCAGGTAAAGGAAGTAGGGGCGGTGTGATCCCAACAGCGGTGAAACAGCCTGGTAGTGTTCACAGAAGTTCCTCAGTTTGGCTGTCACACAGGACAGGCAGAGAAGAGAACCAAGGAGTCATAATGATTAGTTTTAGTCAAGGATGCAAGGTTAAGAAGTTTGGAGTTTTTAGTAGACAACAGAGAACCATCGAAGGCTTTTGAGCAGGAAAAGAAATGTACTTTAGTCTTTATTATCAAGAAAATTAATCTGCCAGCAGCATATAAAAAAATAGAAAGTGAACATAAAGTCTAAAAAATCATGTGCAAAGTAGTAGAGGCAGAGAAGGAGAGATGCATCCTTTGGGGCATATACAAATCAACCACATGTAGGGCTTTTTCAAACTGCATACTCTTATCCTAAGGATTTTGATATGGCTCCTATTGGAGAAGACCCCATCCCCCATGCTCCATTCACTACTGGTAATTGAAAATCAGGCCCTTTGCAAGCCACTGTTGCAGTGTGCTGTATGTCTCAGATGTGTTAGATGGGGAATAAAAGTTGACAAACCCAGGGAAGAAGTAAAAAGGAGGTGAAATATGGTGGTAAGAGTGGAAATAAAAATGGGTGTAAGAGACTTTGTCCAGGGATGCCTGGGTGGCTCAGCAGTTGAGCCTCTGCCTTTGGCTCAGGGCATGATCGATCCCAGGGCCCTGGAATAGAGACCTGAATCGGGTTCCCTGCAGGGAGCCTGCTTCTCCCTCTGCCTGTGTCTCTGCCTCTCTCTGTGTCTCTCATGAATAAATAAAATAAAACCTTTTTTTAAGAAAAGATCGAGAGAGAGAGAGACTTTGCCCAAACAGGACTTAGAAAGTCCATTCTGAAATACCGGGGAGCTGGTGCAGAATCAACAGAACAGGGTGCAGAAGGGGGCACAATCAGGGGCAAAGGTGATTTCAGTGACAGGCATGGAGAATCTGAAGTGTTAAGCAAACTGTGCAGGTGAAGAACAAGCAGCAACTGAGCATGTGAATCTGAAGCTTGAAGGATTTGAGGGTGAAGGAGAGACGTGGGCAGTGTCCAAGGGGAGGTGACAGTCACGGATACTGTTCTGCTTCAGGTCACTGAGAGCGCATGTTCAGAGAGAAGTAAGCGCTTGAGGATCACTCACGTTGTTGTGCCACAAGAGGAAAGAGAACCAAGAAGGAGCAGTTAGAGAAGAAAGGAGGGAAAAGAAACTGTCCCAGAAGGGAGGAGTCAGAGTAAAGGGAGCCGAAAGGGAAAAACCAAGGATTTGGTCAAAAACCAAGGACTGAGAAATGGCCTTTGTACCAAACGAAGATGTCACAGTTCACCTTTGGGAGGACACGTGCGTTATAGCAGAACAGAGGCTGCAAGGGATGGAGGCGTGAGCTGGGCGAGGAATTGCAAGTAGCAACTGTAAATCCTCTCAAGAAACTTGGGAGTGGTTTGTTCCTGGGACACTATAAATAACAGGAATGCAGGAAGCAGGAAGTGGGGCGATGAAAGGGACTCTTAGTAACAGGAGAGGAGTTTGCACCGTACAGTGTTAGGGATTAACCAGCCCCAGGGTTATAATCAGCCGGTGGTATGATGTGTGGGCCTTGAGATGTTTGCCCCACAGATGATGGTGGGTTCTGGCTTCAGGAGTGGGACAGCGGCCGGCAGTCACCATCGTCAGCATCAAGAGTAGTTAGAAAGCCCCAAGTGCGAGTTACATGCACTTTGCTTAAGACCGAGAGTTTTAAGCAAATGAGGCTTACAGTGTGGAGCATCTAAGAATCTCAGAGAGGAAACACCAACTTTGACATGCATATCAAAAAAAAAAAAAAAGCTGTTGAGAAGACATTGGCTAATTGAAATAATAACTATACATTATGGGCAAATGATGGAGACCATTCATTCTGTGAGGCGGAATATGAAGACAAAGTTATAATCTGTACGTGATTAAGCGGTGTTGTTGCGGGGGGTTGGCCCCAATCCCTCTAGGGAGTCCAGAGAGTGTCATAACTGCCAGCCCCCCACCAATTAGCCAGAAGGATTCACAGGCCAGCTCCTCTCAGGCGCTGTGTCAGATTCCTGGGTGTCCCGGCTGTCCCTGAGTTCGTTCCAGCCAACTCAGCATTAGTATTTTCCGTCTCTGTAAGCTCGAGTTCCATGAACATGACGGCCACTTACCAGGCTTCTCACACATCTCCCCTCTATGGTCACAGCCCTCTGTGCAATCAGAGTGGCTCCCCTAGGTAACACAGACCCCAGGGACAAGGACATCTCTAAGGTGGGTTTCTACTCATTTGCCATTTCTTCAAAAGCCTCTGGTCCTTGAAGTACCTGAGAAAAGAGGTGGTCGGGATGCTGGGGGTTCTGTGCTATACTCACAGCAGCCGTCGCTCCTTCAGGGAGAGGTAAAGAAGCTACTGCCTCTTCTCGCTGATCAGAAAAAAAAATCCTTGAGTCGTGATGTGAGCCAAAGCACTTTCAGGGTTCACTTTCTCACTTGGCTGCAGTGTCCGCACAGAGCTGAGCCGGGTAGATCTTAACAGCCCAGGCAATGTCAGCTGTAGGCTTGCCATCACAGGGTTCACCTTTCCCCTGCTAAAAAGGCGTCTTTCTCCTAGTTTTGTGGCTAGAGCCTCCTAGGTGGGGAGGCTGCGGACTCTTCCCACCCCACCAGGCCCAGGCTTGGGTGATGACGTCGTGCCCTCTGACCGACACCTGGATTAGAATCAGTTGCGTGATGAGGCAACCAGACGGAGTGATATGTGGGAATGTCACGAATGGCCGTGCCACATACAGTCGTTCTGCCTTAGAAGGAGACTTTTACATTTCCTTTGTTCCAAAACATCCCCAGGCACTGCTGTCCTCACCCTGATCCAAACCATTCATTTCCAGGCCAGGCCATTGAACAACTTCCAGATGATGCTCCTAACAACATAGCCCCACTCTCTTAGCACATCCACCCATTTCCATGAGATTCTCTGTCCTTCCTCTGAACAGAAATAATACTAAATTCCATAGCTAATGACCTCTTCTGTCTGGAAACCAGCCATATATCCTTGTTGGTCTTACTGGGAAGGCCAACAGTCTTATATGTGGCCTGTCATGGGGCTCTTTATATTTTTGGCAGAAGTGGAGAAGGAAACAATATAGTGACCACACAGCAGTCTCTGGGAGACCACCCAGCAAGTAGCCTAGGAGCACAGCTCATCCGCAGATGGCCTCTCGCAGGCTTGCGGGATAACCTCCCATTCCGTGAGAAACCACGGGAGAGGCTGGGAGACGCTTTCTAGGATAGAATCATTAGCAAGGGATCCACATACAGTTCTGTCTCTTGGCTGCTTCTAATCCTCACTGAACTGATCTTGGTACCAAAATAAAACAGAAGCGGAGGCCCAATCTACCATCCCAGTGTCTCTCCCATCGATCACTTCATGAAAAAAATCTAAGCTTCTGCAAGAGCAAAAATAGCATAATTTCAGAAAAAAGAAAACAACAGATTGTCATCCATATTTGTTGAAAATATTTTCCCCAAAGAGTTAATATTTATATTACATAAAATCTCATATAAAATGATGAGAAAAAATATCTAACGACTGCCACTTATCAGCAATTCAACTTTGGGCATAAAATTTCGTTTCTTCAAGACTCAGTCTTCTCATCTACAAAATGTGGTTAGAATCACCAACCTTGCTGAAGTAGCGTGTAGATTAATGAGATAATGCATTTAAAATGCCTAGAATTGGGCACCTGGGTGGCTCAGTTGGTTAAGCCTCAGCCTTTGGCTCAGGTCATGATCTCCGGGTCCTGGGAGGGAGCCCCGCGTAGGCTCCCCGCTGAGCAGGGAGCCTGCTTCTCCCTTTCCCTCTCCCTCTCCCTCTCTACCCTGCTTGTGTTCTCTTTCTCTCTCTTACAAGTAAATAAAATCTTTAAAAAAAAATGTTTAGAACAAAGCATGAGCACAGTAGATTCCTTTCTTTACCCTTCAAGTGCTCCAATATCAACGCGGGGAAATACTTTTATATTGGAGGGAATACAGTTAGAAGGGAAAAAAAGAGAAAATATTCAACTTTACTAGCTACAAAAGAAACACAGATTAAGAGATACTGTACATCTTTTACAGAGGATAAGCTAAAATAATGATACTGTCTTAACATTGTCAGTTGGGTTGTCGGAAGGACTGTACATTCATTCATTCTCTACTGGTGGCATCACAAGCTGGGAAACCCTTCTGGAAAGCCATTTGGCAAAACCCTTAAAAACATAAAATGCTCATATCCTTTGACCTGTACTTCTAGCCTAGAAATTCCTTCTAAGAAAACAGCCTGAAAAATGCAGAACTACCAGCACAAAGACTTTCATTGCCATGAGATTCATTATGATGAAAAGATCTAGAAACAATTTAGTGTATCATATCAGATTATGTAATTTAATTACATAAGGGAAAAACCAGGGAATGCAAAATCAGAGCTGTGTTATGGTTATGTTTTTACCGGTGCATGTAAACAGGGAATGGATAACATGAACAAATTTTAAAGGGCTGCCAGAACCCGAGGTGACAATTGCATTGGGGTAATCTTTGCTCTGCTTTGATTTCTTGTGTTATTGTCATAATAGTGTTTGTACGATAAGTAATTCTTCTCAAAAAAATAAATAAATAACATCATTCCCCTTTCCACAGCCTTTACCTTAACTAGGACCTCTTCACCCCTCAGCTAGATCAGGTGCTCATTCCCTAATATTTTTTCTATTTTTTCTATTGTGTTTCTCCTCCTGCCAGTCTAGGCAACAATAACATTCATCATTTAGTGGGTACTTTCCCATTTGTCCCAAGCAATAGATACAAAACCCTTTAAATACACCTTTGTCTTATGTAAAAATCTTCACAACTGCCACGTAAGGAAGGTATAATGAGAATCCTCATCATTCAGGTGAGGAAGGTGAGGCTTAACTACCCTGCCTGAAGTTGGGAAGTCTCTTGTGCTCTAGGATCTGAAGAAGAACCTTTATTTATCCAACCTCGGGTTTAGTGTAGATTTTTAGCTTATAAAAATTGTCAGTTTTAACTAGTGGTGAGCATAAAGGGGTTTATCTTCTTATTTCTATAGAGAAAAAATAGAGGCCTAATGCTATGAGGCCCACTTCAGGGATCTAAGGGCAAGAGAGTTTCCACAAGGATTATCTTTATCCCTTTAATCCACAATCTCTAGAATCTTACTTAATTACTTAGTCAACAATCTGTTTGGTCCAACTAAGAGGAAGACGGCAGATAATTTTGAACACACTACTGAATTTAGAGTAGGTATTTAATAAACATTCGCTGGTAGAATTAATGACTCCAAAGACTTGCTCAGAGCCCAGACAGAATGATGAAGTCTGTTTTCAAAGCCCACAGCCTCCCTTCTTCTCTCCCTGCTCATCTCTTTCCATCAATTCTATTTCACCACCTCAATCCTTGCTAATGCCCATTATCACACACTCTGTCCTCAAACCATAAGAAAATACCATCAGGAAAGGATACAGTAAACTTGTAAGTGCTCACGTGTGACTCCTTAAAAGACTACCGTCACTTGAGGTTCAACTCAAAGAAACAAACCTCTAATTGTGAAATATGAGCTCCCCAGGTATCAGCCACTGAAATAAGAAATAGCTAGAGAGAGTCAGCTGTCAATACATCCACTAAATGATAGTTGCAAGTGTCCTACTTTGTTAATAAGGGGCATGACAGGTCTACCTATTATCAGATGCACGCATTGAATCACTTTCCTCAAACCATACATAAATGCAGTCCCAACAATACTTGGGTACCTTTAAATATAAGTTGTTGTGTGCTTTAAAAAAAATTATCTTTGTGTTGCACATTCATTCTTAAATTTAAAAAAGTTTAATGCACTAGGAAGCTTTTCTATTACACTGTACAAATAAAACTAATAGGAAAATAAAAACATCCCTGATTACATAACATCTAGGAAGGATAACGATACCCATGCAAACAGCGAGATGCATCAACTGAAAACAGCAGTAAGATATAAAAAAGGACATTTGCCAAAGTTCTTAAGGTCTGCAGATTGATTAAACTTGACATCTGTCCAACTTAATAGGACTGATCTTAAGGAATTCAGCTCTTCTTTCCTTATCCATTGTTGCTCCAGTTGGACCTTGTTAACGGCTTTATTAGTGTCAGACTAGATAAGAGGGATTGGCCTTTCCACCTTCATCCACAGTGTTTCCTGGTGTGTAGATTCAGGTGATGAAAAAGACCAAGTGCATTTAGAATTTGCTTTCTCTGAAGAAAAATTTTCATAAGATCATGTTTGGATCTTAATTGGAAATACTGATTTTATTCAACCAGGAGGGTAGCCAATTATATGGAGTAAAATATATTTCCTGATAAGAGAGGTTCACCCGGCCAGGATGGTATTCACATCTGCGGCAGAGGATGGACTCGTCAAAGACTCCAGGTGTGTTGCCGTTATCTTGAGACAACAGTCTGCTTGACAGGATGGGCAGTAATTGACCATCATGTTACACTAGCAGAACAATCCATACCAATGGATCGAGCCAACTCTCTTCCCAGGGGGTCAGAGTGTGAAGCAGACATCCTAATTACCCATAGCCAGCTGAAACCACACATACTGGGGCTTTTTCCATTGGCTTCTTGGCTATAAAAGATATGGAGAAGCACACAAAGTGTCTGAGCAGATGTTAGATCTGCAACATCAACACCCAAGGAGTATGTAGCCCCACACTGAGCAAGGCCTTAGTCTAGTAGTCTCGGAGTCCATGCTGGGACTCCACAAAGTCCTCCCTCAGTCTCCACAAAGCCTTGACTTTGGAGGTAAGTCCTGGAATAAGGTCCTGGGCTAACGTAAACACTGAAACTGAAGAATATTGCTAGAAATTCTCTCCATACTAACCTTATTAGCAATTGCCATCAGTGTTCTCTCTCCACACCTCTCTCCATAGAGACTTTGACCTACATGTAAATTATATGAAAATCAGATTAATAAGTAATCATACGTTGATCTCAAAAATGAGAGCCCTAGGTTCTCATATAAAAATCCACTTACCTTCAGACATTTCCTCTCAGTAACCCTACAGAAAGCTAAATGTCACAATGTACAATGGTTTTTAAATCCTTACAGGCAAGAAAATCTAAGAAGTAATCTGAATTTCCTTGTTTACAAACAAAGACTTATTGTGAGCCTGTTCTCAGGGCCTCATTTGGATCTGGTTTATTTTCTTCAGCCTCATCTCAGCCTCTAGCACTGTTGCTCTTCTTTGCCTGGCTCTACCTACCTATTCTTCAAAATGCCCTTCCTCCAATAGGCTTATTGGGATCTATTTGCTTTTAGGATTCTGTGTATTACCATTGTGCTCTTTGCACACCCCTACAATAGTACCCATCATGTTTATGGTGATAATATGGCTAAATTTTTTGCCCACCTGCCAAATTATGACTGAAAAATCTATTACAAGGACTCAGTGCTATGTCTAGTTCATATTAAAGGCTCAATAACTCTTAAATGAATGAATGGATGAATGAATGAACAAATGAATGAATGAATCATAACCCTCTTGCCTATGATGTCCTTTCCCTCTTCCTATACCCGGTGACTAAAAGCCTTATCTCATAGACAAGGAGGTATGAATATACTAAAAAACAAATATTAAAATGATGCAAACATGAATAGAGTTCTAAAACTGGACTGTAGTGATGCTTGGACAACTTTGTGAATTGACTGAAAGATATTGAATTGGGGGCACCTGGGTGGCTCAGTGGCTAAGCCTCTGCCTTTGGCTCAGGTCGTGATCCCGGGGTCCTGGGATCGAGTCCCGCATGGGGGTCCTCATGTGGAGCCTGCTTCTCCCTCTGCCTGTGTCTCTGCCTCTCTCTGTGTGTCTCTCATGAATAAATAAATGAAGTCTTAAAAAAAAAAAAAGATATTGAATTGCACCGGGGAATTTTACAGCATGCAAATTGTACCCCATTACAGCTATTTCTTCAAATGAAAAGAAGATAAAATGTTTACATTATAGAATGGCCCACAGTGAGAACATTTCAGAAGCAGAAAGTGGTAGGACATGAAAAGTGAAAGAAGTAGTTACGGAAATTCCTCATGAGTTGTCTTTTTGTTTGTTTGTTAGCGAAATTGCTTTTCACCAAGACAAGACGTTGCCAGGAACTTTGCATTAAAAATATTTAATGAGAGTGTCAGAGGTCACATGCTGACACTGGCCTGTTTCCAAATTGGCAGAAGGGACCCACCCAGTTTCAAAGTTTGATGCATACATGGCTTGAAAAGCAACTTTTGTTTTATTGAGTTAGTGAACTGAGTTCAAATTAATTTAACTCTTAAAAAATGGACTGACAATTAAAAAACAATAAATTTTTGTAATGAAACTTTATTGACATACTTTTTGTAGTTAGCTATTTCTAAGCAAATAAAGTGTTATCTGGTTTTAATCAGCCTCACCGCCTCCTAATTTCCATTAAAATTTTCTTTGGGGTGAGCCAGGTCTTGTCCGCTGAGTTGCAGATGAAGGGATTTCTTCATGTAGTCTCTAACATCTCAATTACATAAAGGTAGCCCTGTTTTCCTTTTAAGTTCCTAACTGCCTTACACTGAGAAGGGGTCCATTTTAAACAGATCTTCTTTTATAAATAAGAGTAAATGCTTTTATCTGTCCATCAAAATCATGTTGCGAATTCCTTTACAACCTCATCTTCATGACATCTCCACCTTTTCCGATAGAATTTATCATAAGGAAGAGAAACCCTACCACAACAATAGCTTCAGATCTCCTTTCACTGCAGAGATAGCCGGAGGTATAAATTCAACATGCAAATAATTCTTTTCATCATCGGCCTGTTAAAACATAGAGTAAAAGGTAAAGACAATGAATTCCTGTTGGAAGCATGAACGTTAAATACACTCCTTGACAGACATTTAATCAAATCAGATACGAGGAACAGGAAGGCGACGTTGTTATAAACATCAGTTGGCATGTCTTACGGTTCTTGGTGGTCTAAGATCATCGCTTTCAATTTCAAAGGATTTGAATAAAGACAGCTTCACAGTTGCTCTGGAGTCCTCAGATCTGAAAGGAATCCTTTTACAGATCTAAAACGGACCGATTTGATATTTATTACGGAGCCGTCACGGTCTTGCAAAAAATCAGTGATTTATATTCATAACCATATTTCCAATGAGAGTATCTTTTCTATCGAGGGGGGCGGGGAGGAAGGGAGGATGTGGAGCATGTAGATCATTCACAGCTGTCCTTGTCAAACAGTCGCCTTTTATTTGTGGCCATGGCTAGATTGGACACTATACTAGCATTTGCATACTTGTTCTTAGTAGGTTTTCTTGTTGTTATTGTTGCTCTGATTAAAAGCACGCACTGCATTCTTTCTCAATTATGTGTCACTTTGTTGTGATTGTTATTTCTGGCAATTTAACAGTCTGTGAACAGGAAAGCTTTGAAATGACTGTCCTCTGTCCCTTGGCATAAACCAATTACCAGGATTTAAACTTATCTGACAAAAGCCGTAGTGACAGATTTGAGAACAAAGTGGTTTTAAATTGTCATTTTTGAATATTTAACCTTTCCTGTTTTCTAAAACTAGATGTTTTCAAGTACAGTAAGTAATCATGAAAACAGCATCGGCTTTTATTTCCTTAATAAAAAGTACGTCTTCCAGACTTCCCTCTACCCTTTCATGATAAGCAATAGCTTCAGCTCATTTAAATTAACTACGTCCAATTATCACAATAGTGACGTGTATGAAAGCTTCAGGACCAAGATTGATTCCTAAGAACAGAATTTCACTCTGGAAGAAACATGTGCGCTCGTTTTTCAAGTTTTCTTTAAAGGAAAGGAATTAAGAGTAGAAATGCTTGTTCTTGACTGAAAACTATATCTGAGAGATATGCAAACCAGGTTTAGGATGCGGTGCTCCCAGGTTTCCCTGCAAACCTTGGAGTGTTTTGTTAGCTGGAGCCAATTATTATTCATGATGCACCTACAGAAGAATTCTTCTGGCTCTAGCTCACCAGGCATGCTGTCAGGTGAAGCAGCTCCTGGGCAATTTGACACAATAATAAAAGTAGCCAAATTCCTTCCCAACCACATATTGCACAAAAGTTGACATCACTTTCCCAAGCCATGAAACCGTTGAGACCTAAAAGATATGTCTGGCTAATAGGATACAAAGTAAAATAATGAAAAGCACTTTTCTTTGGTTATTCTCAAACAGGTCATAAATATTTACATCCCATTATAAAACACCTTAATAGCTTGGTGAGATTGAATGCAATAGCGCTTAATGCAATATGACTCCAAATGCTTTATAACTCCAATGGACTTTATAACTACACCTTATAGAGTTTACCATGCAGGGAAATCTGTGAGGTGACTGGCTAATGTTCTTTGTTTAAAAAACATGCGAAAGAAACACTGTGTTCACTATATGGACAGTGTTTGTTAAAATAACATCTATATTTTATATACGGTTCCATCTAGAAGACCATGGGAGTCCTCAAGGAATCAGACAAAGGCACTAGGTTTATTTCCTGAGGGTTACTGCACCACTTATTACACGTCTTATAAAAAGGAAAATGCATGTGCTTAAAGCAAAGCACCTTGTGTCTCATGAACCTTACATTTAAGTGGTGCCTTATGGTTCACCGAACGTGTTCTTGTTATTTTCTTACTTGATCATTGGAACGATTGTCTGAAGTAAGTAAAAGGAGAAGGGGAGAAAGGGCTGTGGCAGGGAGGGAATGGATATTTATTGAGCACCTACTATGTACCAAACAGCATATGAATGTAAAAAAAAAAAAAAGTCTACTCATTGGTTGAATTCTGAAAAATCATGTGGGCTACCTGTTTCCATTGACATTTTATAGATGAGGCTCAGAAATACTATCTCAGCCCCTCTCACGTAAGTAATAATTGTCAGAGCTGGGATTCACTTTCAAGTCTTACTCCAAAAAGAAAAGTATTCTTTCCTCTATTCAATTAATTGTCGATATTGACTCTTGAATCATTCTGAGATTGTGGTCTTCCTAATATTTTGTTGTTAAAATGTCCCTTCTTCATTAAGGAGGGTGCTTGTGCATTAATGATAGGCACATCACACATGTGATGATGATGTGTAATATGTAAGTGACAAATCCCTAAATTCTACTCCCGAAACCAATAATGTTAACACTCTTACGTTAAGTAATTTGAATTTAAGTAAAAACTTGGAAGAAAAAAGTCTCTTCTTCTATGAAGTATGAAGCTTCTTAAATAACTTTAATGGCTGTTCTTATTTTTTTTTAAGATTTTATTTATTTACTTATTCATGAGAGACACAGAGAGAGAGGCAGAGACACACAGGCAGCAGGTTCCCTATGGGAAGCCCGTTGCAGGCCTTGATCCCTGAGCCACCCAGGGTGCCCCCTGGATGCTCTTAGAAGTATCCTTTCTTGGCAAAATAAGACACTGGGAGTCCATATAGGTCTCTCATATTTCTTTTTCATTCCACAGTCCCTGTGTTTTAGGAAAATACAGGACTCTAAGAACAAGTACATTGAGGTTTTCTTCACACAATGATCTGGCCCAGTTCTGTCCAGTATGATCACAGACCAGAATCCTCCACAAATAGGAGGGGGAATGGGAGTCAAATCCTCTTTGTTCATGAGTAACATATGAATGATTCACAGGTGGATCAGCAAAGGGAAACTCTCTTTATCTTTTGACCCATTTACTACTGGCCCAGTTACCTACTATCCGCGTGTGAGAAGGAGACGAGCATATCACATCAAGGAGTTATTAAAATTCCCTACTTCACTTTTTGTCTCTCAGTCCAGTGGAGCTCGAATTGCGTTCCTCAGACCCCAAGAATTTTGTTGAGGTACCTTCAGAGCCATTAAGAGGCAGCTGTAGCAGGCAAAATTAGAGTGCTCTTCAGCCATTTCAGCAATATTTTTAACTACTTTACATATGGAGGTTTTGTATTATGATTTATTTTAAGAAAGAGCTTTGTACTATATAAGTCCATACATATATGAATAGATATGTGAATAGATATAGAGAGGTATTGAGGTCCTGAAAGATCTACCAACCTGTAATAAAGTTTGGGAAACTCTAATATTTCAAAAACACTAACAGTCAATTTTGACATAACGAGTTAAATTTTTTTTTAAGGATACTTTGTATCCTATAAATACTTGGCTAACTATCCTGGTTTAGAGAAAGAAAACATGATCTACATCTCAGGGTGTTCAGACATCAATTATATAGGTCTTTGATGGCCACACAGAATAAAGGGATTAATTAACACTTTAAATAGAGAAGTTAGTTTGAAAGACCAAATGATTTAAAACATGAAATCTATAATGAAAGACCGTTAAACAGTCAGATTTCTCCATCAGGCTCTCTTCCTTTTCTATCAAGCTTATTTCTACTTTCTCTCCTGATCCTCACTGAACTCCAAGAGTTACCGAGAGCTTGCAGTGCTGTTAGATGTCAAAACCGGCATCCAAAGTCTTCTGGCTGGATCCATCTCAGACATAACTTTTGGCAGAGCCAGAAATCCTGAACCTTGTCCTGAACACTTGTCGAAGGACTTGTAGAAATCCCCCGACTTGGAGAAGTAATCAAGCATCCAACAGTAGGACTCAGCTGTGAAATGGGATTAAAGGTGAACATTACTGACTCCATATTAACAGCAGCACCAACAGTAACTGCACATACTCGGCAGAAACTTAGTAGGAGTTCCACAAGCCGTGGGTGAAGAATACTGTTGACGCAAGCATGAGCACGTCGCAGCACCCACCAGCAGGCTTTCTCCTCCCCTGACAATAAAAGAAAAGGCCTTTTCCACCATAAGTCAGGTAAATGCCATTGAAGGGCTTGCTCTCTGAATTTAACTTCCATACGTGACTGTCCTGATGTGAGAGGCTTAAAGGCATTTTTAAAGTGTTTCCCTTTTAGAGAGGAAGGAGACTCACATTTTTTCATTTCCTAATCTGTGTCAACCTGATTTAGTTTTCATGAATCCTAATGTGCAGGGGAGATTATTAAGGCTTTAATTTAAGGTGTTTTTTGTTTTTTTTTTTTTTTTTTCCTGTTGTTACTGTCATGGTTGTTTTAGCACAGTTGGCCTGTTGCGCTGTGCTGAAGCAGCTGGTGACTGAGGAGGACTTTGGATTGCTGAAAGAAATACAGGACCTGTCACTGCCATTTCACCTGTGAGGATTCTCACCTATTCAGCGGAACTGGGGCTTGTTCATACACCATCTCATCAGTCATGTGACCACATAGTGTCCAGATCCCTCTTTCTGCAGAGGTAGGTCAGGGCCAATCACTGAGGGTTACATGGGGCTAGAGCAGGGACTCAGTGAAATTAAGAACACATCCAGAACCAAGAAGTGAGCAGATCAGAACGCTAGAAAAGGAAATACAGATGAATCACCCAACCAAGTGCTATCTCCCAGCAGAAATCAGAAACTAGGACAGTGAGCCAGGATGATGGCAATAGTGAAGCTGGCTCTTCTGACATCAGGGACACAATGAAATGCAGAGCAAAAGGAAAATAATTAAAACTTAAATAGACCCTCCACCCAGTCCCCAGTGCTCGTTTCCCTTCATTGGCCCTTATGCCTTCCTTTACTATTTCCCTTTTGATGGTATGATATTGAAAACTAAGATTGATTTGCCTGGACGTGGCTCTGGGTCAAGCAGAAAATGCCAAACCATTGCATAACTTTTCTCTAAGGATCAGAGATAAGGGTCTCTGTTGCATTAACTTCCTGTTAATGTTTTTCAGCAAAAAGTTCAATGGTTTATTTTTTAAGGTCATGAAATACTGAGAAACTCTTGCCTACTTACTATTGTTAAACCCTATGGCCTGACTTTATTATTGCATTTCGCACTTCACAATGTGGTCAGATGGAAAGACACACATCAGGGAGCTACGGGATGAGGGAGTTAGAAGGTCCTGGGCAAGATTTGTCCATGCAAGCACTAGCCTCTTCCTCCCTGCCTATAACGTGTGCCTCTGGTAATCTCTGGAAAGGAATTCCAGAGGATTGACTAGCCTTGCCAGTTCCCCAGCTTGCATGGCTGAACATCCCCCCAGTTTCCTGGTTTGTTTTCTTATCTTGTAAATTTCACCGCTTCATGTATTTGTTGAACGTCCATGGCTTTTGCCTCTATTCTGCTAGCTTCATTGAAAACCAGTTCTATCAAGAGTAAAGTTAAACTCTGGTCTGGGAAAAATGATTCTGGGTTTCACGTGTTGGAGAAGCCACATAATTTTTTTTTTTAATTTTTATTTACCTATGATAGAGAGAGAGAGAGAGAGGCAGAGACACAGGCAGAGGGAGAAGCAGGCTCCACGCACCGGGAGCCCGACGTGGGATTCGATCCCGGGTCTCCAGGATCGCGCCCTGGGCCAAAGGCAGGCGCCAAACCGCTGCACCACCCAGGGATCCCGAGAAGCCACATAATTTAAACAACAAGAGACAGGCCCATAGACGGAGCAGCTAGTTGAATCTCCATTATTACAAATGTCAAAAATGAATGTCGAGAAATTGAGTGACTTGGCCAAAAACTACCAGGGGTCTGGAACCCAAATTTTCTAACAAGTAATTCAGTCCTCTACCCATTACAGTCTTCTATCCATTCCAGGACACATCTTCATACTCACTTCACAGAATATCTTTGTGGAATGCAGTGCTTTCACATAGACTGGTAACACAGAGGAGAGAGAGCAAGAGCCACAAAATAAAATTTGGGGAGAAATTTAAACCTTTATAAAGACTAGATACCTCTGTTTCATCCACTGCAACAGCATAACGTAATCCCACGAACTCTCTGAGAAACAAAGAATCTTCTCTCTGCTTTTTAACAAGAAGGGATCACATTGGGCCTGAAAGCACCAGGCTCTTTCCTCAGCCCCAGGGTCAGGCTTCCCTGGGTATCAGCTTAAGCCCAACACTAGTTCTTAGGGCAAAGTTTTACAGTGCCACCTCTCAGTTCAAAGGTGTTGCTCTCAACTCAAGAACTGAGATAAAAATATTTCTCCTAGTATAAGTTGCTTAGAATATCCCTCTCCTACCCCAGGGGCACCAAGATGATGGAAACCTATAACCAAGAATAAGCTATACAATGGGCATCTAAGGCATCTGGTTTTCCCAGCTCCAGGCATAGATTAAATTTTTATAGGTCACTAGTAGCAAGATGATGACTATAAATGTCTAACCTCAAGCTATAGGAATGTGAATCTTTCAACATTTAATCCACTTCATTATTCTCCTTGGGATGATAAGATAACTTGGCCTGGAGGAATTTTTATTATTTTTCAGGAAATGTAGGCAACCCATGATCAATACCATAGAAACAAAAGCCATTGAGAAACAATAATTAACCAGGGAGGAAAATAAGGTTTTGGCCTAGCACCAAGAATTTAACCAAAAACAAAAAACGAAAACAAAAACTAAGAACATTTTATTTATGATAAAATAAAAAGTAGACAACTCTTAAGGTTTTACATGCTATTTAGCTACTTCTCCCTTTCTGATAACTCCCCATTTTTCAGTGTGATACTCCTACAAAAATCATTACTATGCTGCTATGACTAATTCCATAACTATTCTCAAATAATGCCAGTTGACTATTAAACCATGACTGTGGCCTAATTCTTAACTGATTGACAGCCAAAGAAAGGTCATCGGTCACAAAAATGCCCACTAAAATCCTGGAAAAAAAAATCACTTAACATGCACTGAATCTTTTGGTGGCTTACATTTATGGTTGTTTCTTTTTTAAAAAAATTCAAAGGCCATGAATGCAGATAGATTTCAGTTGTCCTTGTGTTTCTTGCCTGAAAGAATCCTTTAAGTGCTCTTGAAATGGTTGGATGAGTAGCAGAAACAATTGCATCTTTTCAACCCTGGCCACAGCAGTTCTAAGATTTTGATGAGTAAAAAGAATTGGACAGATTTTAAGTCAGTAGTGGCCCTCCAATTTCTAAAGTTCTTCCAGAGTACAAACTATGTCGCTTGTACTCTTCTGGCATGGATTTGCTCATTTGCAGGAAAACCATATTTTGCACCACATCCTCACATATTGATATGTTGAGGAAATAAACAGCAAACATCACTTCCCATCCATCTGCTTAGCTTGTTAGAAAGATGAACACCCAGTGTTCAGATGTTTTGCACTCAGGTTTGAAATTCCACACTCAGCATAATTTTCTTTTACTTTTCAAGACATATTTTAATCCAATAAGAGGAAATTCTGGTCCTCTGTTGAAAGCAAGAGACATCAATAAAATAGAATAAAATAGAAGGGCCAGCCACATTGGATGTTGTCAGATACATATACAATTTGGTTTCTGTCGAGATTCTAGACACATAAGCCACAATTTTGACAAAAGACAATTTTTTTTCCATTTTTCTTATACGCAAATCTAGCCATTACCATTACATAGTGATAACACAAAGCAAAGTACCAGATGAAATACTAAAATGAGAGTAAGTCACTTAATCTATTATTTCTAACAAACTGCTTTCAGAAGATCGTTTACACTCATTCATTCATACCCAGAATTACACAAGTTCCTCTAGGGTTGCAAATATTTTAAAAGTGTGAAGCAAAGCAAAAGAGTCAAAGGAACAAGCAAAAACCTTGCAGCCACAGTGCCCAGTGGAAACTGAGCCAAACGCTCTTGCATAAAGACCAAGGAGAACAGAAAGTGCATGCAGCCCTAGGTCTATCCCTTCCGGATATTTTTGTTTCCTCTTCTATTTGGAATTCCAACTCTTCAGGGGGCAGTTTGCCCTTCTCTCCTGCTTTTGATTTCCTCCTCACACCATAAAAGATGGAATTGGCGATCTTGAAATTATATCAGTGGGAGAGAAAACGGCAACGAAGCAGATGCACAGCAGAGAAACTCTAAGTTATACCTAACACAAACCCTCGGGGGCCTAGGCAACATAATATTTTTATATCAGTGTTGATTTTCTTTGTGTGGTTATAAAATGAATATATTCTAAATCTTTTACTTTTTCATAATGACATGAAGAACCTCAGATGAAGGAGTACAGGCTCATCTACAGTTTGATAAAATTTAACTTATCAAACTTTGTCATGGAGCAACAACAGTTCCTAGAAACACCAAAATGATCTTGTGGGGTCCCTCATGATGGTCTAATGAAGAAGCAAAGAATGAGAAAATGCAGAGTTCTGAACAGGAAAGGGTTCCTAAAGATGTCTATAGTCCAGTGCTTCTCAGGCCGTAATGCACACTCAGATCACAAGGGAATCTCATTATAATGCAGATTCTGATTCAGGAGGTCTCGAGTGGAGGGGCCATTCTGCACTCCAGCTCCTGCGTGATGCCGGGGCTACAACTCTATGGATGACATCTTGAGGGGTGAGTGTCTAGTAGACCACCCCCCGGGAAGCGAGAAAATCAAACCAGAAAACTATTTAACAGCAATTACTTGTTAAATAATCACCATGAATCAGATCTCATAAACATTGCAAGGAAACAGATGAAGTGAAGAAAGATAAACAGGTGCGTATCACGCCAAAAAAGTAAACTCTTACAAATCAACTCCCATTTATTATGGACTTATTCTGTGTAAGGCAACGTTGCATGAGGAATAAAGGATTAAAATAGAAGCAAAGAGATAGTCTCTACTCTCAAACTGCTTACATCCAGTCCTCTAGCTCGTCGGTTCTCAGCTTTCCCTTCAAATATAGTACATACACCTCTTAGGGAGCATCTCTTTGATCTCAGGATTACTGATTACGGGGTTGGATGCCCTGCTTCCTGCCTGTTCTGAGATCTTGTTCTACCAGTTGTCCCTCACTTTCCTCGAATGTCCTCTCAGCCTCCTTGCCTTCTGGCTACTTACGATCCCTAGCATGAGCTTCTCTATCCTCTACTGTCACGCCTCTAAGCCAATGGGTACCCAGTTCTCCATCCAAGGCAGAGTCTTCTTTCCTAAGATCAAGTCCTCATTTGAACTTGCCTACTGGACATCTTCTCCTGGCATATACAGCTTAACTGAATTTATTATCATATCTCCAGAAGGTTCTTCTCTTCTTTTTTTTCTTATTTCCCAGAATCCAGCCTTTCTTCTGCATCTCACAGCTACAGTTTAGTCTCGTAACTGGCCTCCCTGCCACCTGTCTCTCTCCACTCTGTCCATAATCCATATATGTGCCAAAATTCTCTTCCCATGAAATAAATCTGAATATGTCAGTACTTTTCTTATATATTTCAGCGCTCTGAAAGCTAAATGTACA
Organism: Canis lupus dingo; assembly: GCF_003254725.2. Classification (NCBI taxonomy): domain Eukaryota; kingdom Metazoa; phylum Chordata; class Mammalia; order Carnivora; family Canidae; genus Canis; species Canis lupus. Next base: position 50,256,287 of record NC_064261.1, read on the forward strand.
AACTGCTTAGCTCCACATGGCAGATAAGGACCCTGACAAGCCGGCCCCCAGCTATCATTGTAATCTTCTTTCCCACCCTCCAAACCACATGCACACAACATATGCTGAAGCTCCACCACTCAGTTCAGCAGTCACCGACAACATCACGCCCTCTTACAACTCTGCCTCTGCACGTCTTGCTCCCTCTGCCTGAAATATCCTTCCCTCCTTCGCTGCCCGGAAAATTGCAGTGCCTTCTTTAAGATGTAACCCAGTCTCCATGAAGCCTTTTCTGCTGGAATTAGATATTTCTTCTTCTTCTTCTGAGAGCCTACAGCAAGAACTCCGTTCTTCACCAGATCAGAGAGTGCTACTCGCATCTGTTTTCTCCACGGACACGAGAATTCATTGAGATCAGACAATGCCTTCACTCTTCTCGTTACCAGTGCCAGGCAGAGTGCCTGGTAAAGCAAACATTCAGTAAATATTTATTGAATGACTAAATGGATGTAAAACAGAAACTAATAATGCAAAAACTGCAGATGACAAATGACTGGTACACATTAAAGGGGTTATAAGCACCCAGAGGAAGGAGTGTTTGCTGTGTATAATTAATTGCTAAAATGCATGTAATGTGACCTTCAGAACGGATATTCAAGGGCAGCCTCATGCAGGAAACGAAGTGTGCATTGGGTCTTGAAGGAGGTGCCCTCAATAGACAAGAGTGGGGGGCATTACCTACCTGTAAAGAAGTCGGTGGGGGGTAGGGGGAGGAATATGGGAAGTTATAAGCTGTCTGCAATAAGAGTGGATGGTATTTTTAAAAGAGAAATAAGAGGTAAAGTTGAACAAAGGACACAAGAAAGGAGGGGGTAGGTATCAAACTTCAGAGGATATTGGCTGGACTGTGGTAGGGTCTAGGGCTGTGGGTGGCATGTCACACCCCCCTTTGATACCAAATCACATTTATTATCAAGACTTGTTGCTAGTTTCTTAATATCATTCTTGCAGCAATACCCAATCCTTCTTTCTGGCTCTGCCTTTATATACCTGCAGTCACAAACTCACTCCGTAATCAACTTCATTATAATGGAAACTAATTTAAAGTTATCTTCGCTCCCCTTTCTCAAAACTTATCACCACACCTACAGTATCTCTTCATTGGGCCTTCTGTCCTCCATTCTTTCTGCTTTTTGTTCCTGCTCCTAAAACATGGAAACCCTATGGAGATTTGAGCAGAGCTGAGGAATGCTGACTCAGACGCTGCATTTCCAGCCACTCGGTTGACTGTCCTGGTGGCGAAGACTAATGCTGTGAGCAGAGCTCCCACAAAACCCCACTTCCGTCTCAGTGCCTAAAAAGCTATCTTGGTCTTAGAAATCACAGCATTCACTCTACTAAATTAAAGCTCCAAAGGCAGCTTGCAAATTGCTAATGACACCAGACAAGAGAAAGAGAATAGCCATTATCAATTATTCCTGCATTCCTGATCATTCATTTTTGGGGCTAGATGCAGCCGAAAGCAAGCCCTGTAGAAACATGGCACATGAAGAGTCAACTTTAAGGCATAAATAATTATCACACTGTGCAAAAGAGTGTCCAGATGCAATTTGCTCTCTTTAAAAAAAAAAAAAAAAAAAAAACTTGGCTGGAAAACTGCCATTTCAAAACAAGGCAATTTTCTTTCAAAGTAAAAGGACTGAATTCACCTTTAGGATAGACTGTTCCTTTGATTTGGGATAATTGCTTCAAGTGGCCCCTTCAAGTGACATGAATATAAAGGAAGTCCCCACCCATCATTGTCCCTGGGGAAAACTGTGAAGTAAACTGAGTGCAGGTGTTTTCAACTGAGAAAATAAGTGTTCTGTTTAGTAATATAAACCATGGTGTACAGCTTTATAGCCAGGTTTGTTCCTTTCAGGGAATGTTTCTCTTACTGTACTGTTTGATGCAGACAACCTGTCGCTGTTCACGTGAAGATGTGACCATGCACATGTATGGGTGTGTTTTCTTGACTACTCAAAGGAGACAAGTTGGACAAAGTGAGAGAAAGGTCACACCAGCCCGGTCTTGATCTCATGATGGATGAGACACCGTGAAAAAAAAAAAAAAAAAAAAAACTGGACTGGGAAATCTCAGGGAAACGTAGACTGGATTTTTGAGGCCCTTTGTGTAGAATTGTTTGACTGAAACCAGCAGAAAGAACTAATGTAACATGTAGATTTTAGATTTAGTTTATAGTTGTTTTTCTGTTGGAATTTGAGGACCTGGTCACACTCACCTGAGGGGTGGGGCTTGAGTTTCTTCCCAAGAGAGCACTTGGGAATCATCTTTGTCAGGAAGATGGAAGATACTATCTGAGACCAGAAATAAGGCCTGAGGAAATGAACCTTACTTAGTCTGAAGAAAGAGAAGCTCTTTGGTCATTTTGGGATACCTGCAGATGGGAACTGAACGCCCTAGAGAACTCAGAGCATTCCAGGAGGTATGAGAGAGGAGAGGCTGGGAGGGTGGGCAGTAATGCAGTCGGGAGGGGATTTTGAGGGTGGTCCTGGTCCTGGTCTGTGGACTCTGAGGGCAATCCCATGTAGTCACAGCTACATGCTAGTATCTAGAATGTATTTCCTTCTCATTGCTCCCTGGCTTTAGTAAAGCCTTATGAAAATTTCCAACTTGTTTTCAGCTATGTTTCATGGGGAATTTGAAGAATGATCCTAGAACACACTGAGGAAAGGGGTAAAGGAAGGACCAGCACTCCTCTCCCCTGACTGAGGCCATGGTGGAGGTCAGCAATGTCACCTGGAAAGACCAGTTACCCTGCACCGTAAGAGCACCTGCCTCTATACTATGGATTGACAGAGAAGTCAGAAAGGAAGAAAGTACTAGAAGACTTCTTCTAAATATCTGGGGAGCAATTAGAGGAGCCTACGTTCCTACATTGGTGGGGCAAAGTCATTATAATTTGCATATGAATAAAACGTAGTCTAATTCTAGACACACAGGCCAATGAGGGCTAGGCATACGAACAAAATTAGAGAATTTCTGTTATTTTTTTCTGATTCTAAAACGTATGCATGCTCATTGCTGAGAAATTAGAAAATAAAGTTTCCAAAAAGAAAATTAAAATAACCCACAATCTCTACCAAGAGATAACCAGAGATAACCATAGTTACTGCCGCAGAAGTTTATAATCTATTTTCTTGATCAATCATTTACCTCTGGGTTAAAAGAAATCCAAAGCTATTTTCCAAAAAAATTCTTTGCCCCACCCATAGATATTCTTTTGATTCACTCTAAGAGAAAAATTCTTGGCCAAGGGTGTTCGGAGGCACCTGTAATCCAGTAATTCCCCTGTATTGCCCAAAATCTACTCTAATGGGCCCACAGAACCACATGTCTAAACTATATCCTATTTTCTCATTTGGCTTGGTGACATTGACATTTTCTCGGGTTATTAAATGATTTTTTAAAACATCATCTGTAACAGTAGCATGTTAACCATTTGCAAATATCTCATAACTTATCTGGATATCCAGCTTAGTTTCAGTTTTCCATCATTATAGTGAAAACAGCCAAGAGCATCTTTGTACATAAATCTTTTGTCAAGGCAGTTAGAGGAGCACTTGGGTGGCACAGTCAGTTAAGCATCTGACTCTTGATTTCCACTTAAGTCACCATCTCAGGGTCATGAGATGGAGCCCCACACCCAGCTCCAGATTGCGCATGGAGTCTGCTTGAGATTCTTTCTCTCCCTCTGCCACTCCTCACCCACACATTCTCTAGACTCTCTAAAAATAATACTTTTTTAAAAAAGACAACTACAGAGTGGAACAGAGAAAAAGCAAGATATGGGCTGCTATAGCAAAGGGTCCTTATCACCCAAGGTGACACCCAGGATGAAAGGTGAAGCCCTCACCAAGAGGCAGAGAGCTACATGGGAGAGAAGAAATAGGAGTAAGATGAACAAACTCTGCTCACTTCTCAATTTTATTTAAGGGCAATATTGCCCTCAGCTTGTGAGGTATCAGATACCCACCAACAGTGTCACCTAATTCTATAAATTCTCTATTATTCAGCATAGCCAGGAAATGGTATATCTATCTTGATTAATAATATATTCTGGTTAATAGAGTTTTGTCACCAATGACTAATTTACTACTGCTGCTAGTAAATAAAGTTTATTAGCAATAAAGCTAAGATGAATAAAATTTACATTTTTGTCAGTAATTCTAAGGATTTATCAAAATCTACCCATTAATTCATTCATTTCCCAAATATTTATTGAAGATCTATAATTATGTAGGGCGCTATATTAGGTGCTTTTATGTCAATGATCCACTATTTATTCATATCATTATGTATTTTAATCTGTCTGACGTTACACACGATTTGAGGTGGCCATGTCATGGCAGAGGGTAAAAGTCATAATTTACAGAGAATCAGGCTATTAAAATTATTTAAAAATCAAAGAGACTACTTTATAAAGTTGCCAAATGTGTAATCTAAATGGACCTAATGTTATATTATTTTTAAAATTCATCTCTCCTCAAAGCTAATAGTGTGAAACAGAGCCAACATCTAAGTGAAAATCTGTGGCAGATTTAATATTTTTAATGACATAGGTCATATATAAGAAATAGCACAACTCTTTTATTTTCCATAAAACAATTTAACTCCACATCCCCCTCCTGCCTGCATGGTGGGAAATACAACTTGAGCCATTCTAAGGGCTCCCCAGTATTGGGCCAAGTCGCAGGGTCTTTCAGAGTTCCAAGGCATCATGAGTCCCTTGGGGATCACCGGCCACCTGGGCAGAGTTGTTGGTGCTGAGACACCCTCTGTCTCAGCCTACACAGTCTCTCTAGGTCCATTGCTCCCTGCTTCTGAGGGCACTTGGGACTGAGCAAGGCCATCATCGCTCCAGGCCCACACCACCTGTCCCTCCGGCAGCCTCTGAGACTGTGTTTCACCTCAAGGTACAGACTGGCAGTAAGCTATCTGGCCCTTTGTGCCAGGCCCCAGAGATCCGCTCTCCCTCTATAACCCCAAAGGGTATCCCTTTGGAGTCTCAGATCTCTGCAGGTTTCCCTGAAAGCAGTCAGTCCTCCTCAGTGGGGTTCATTAGCAAGTACAAGTGCGATTTCAAAGCTATCTGTGTGTCATCTCCTTGAATTTCACTCATTCTTCACCACAACCCTGTAACTTAGGCCTTATCCCAAACCTACAGGTAAGGAAACTGAAGCTCAGCAAGTTCAGGTAAGTTGTCAGAGATCACACAGCCGGTGAGCCAGCGCCGCGATGCTCTCAATCTTACATTTCTGTATCTTCTAATAACTCTTCTCATTCGTTTAAAAAGACAGAAAAATTGAGACACTAAGAGTTTAGGTGGTTTATTTTGGGGCACGCAATCCCATGTTCCTCTAGTTAAACATTTTTAAAAAATCATAGGATTTAAGCTCATAAGCACATAAAATTTAAGTGAGACATCACCATAGTAGTGGTAAGAATTTTAATGCAGCCAGACTTGTCAAGAGAAGACGGACTTATCAAAAGGACCAAAATGCACGACTTAAAAAAAAAAATTTATTACTATTTAGCAGATGTCTTCCTAGTAGTTTCCATGGGCAAAATTCTGTGTTCGGTGCTCGAGAGATAAGAAGGAGACGGCACCCCTGTCTTCCCAGAGCCTATCAGCAATGGAAGACCCCCAGGTATACAAATAGATCGGGGAAGTGAATGAAGCCAGGCAGGAGGAATGCTGAGAGTGGCACAGTGTAGGCTGAGCGTGGACACAGCCAGCTTCAAGTTTCCAAACCAGAGTGTAGGAGCGTGGGTATCAAGGCAAACAGTGTGGGTGACCCCGCCTTTCTCCTCCTCCCAGAGGATGAGAATGCTGGAAGCTCAGCTGTTGCAGAATGTAAACCATACGATTGCCCAGAGTTACTGACTTGCCTAAAGCCATAAAAAAAAAAAAAATTTTATGAGTTATTTTTCACTTCTTTTTCTGCCAGGATCAAGTATCAGCATTGTTATATTCAGAAACACACCACTTTTAACACACTGAAGAAGAGCTGGCCCAACCCCGGGTAGGCATAAAACAGTTGTCAGAGGCAGGAAGTCTCCCAGACTCCAGCCCCGAGCTACAGCAGAGTAAATTTGAGACATTCAACAGATTTCTAATGCACTGAGATGCCTGAACTAGCCTTCATATTTACTAGTAAAGAGACAAAGAATGTTGTTTTGACAGAGCCAAAAAGAGATTTCAGGCAGATTTGGAATACTCACTCAGATGAGTTTTTCTAAACTCATCTAAAAATCTAAAAATTTTTAAAATCACTGCTCAGAATCTTAAAACTACTGCAAAGATTTCTCCTCCATCCCTGAGCTCCGTTAGGTCCCTGACGGGGCTTGATACTACTAGAACCAATCCTTATACTCCATCTGCCCCCCACCATTTGTTGAATTCTTTACCAAAGAGAAAAAAATGTCAAGAGACTCCAGTTGCTTGGGTTTTAGATTTTGACGGACTCCTACCCCATCGGGGGCCAAGATCTCCATTTTCTTTGTCTTTGACTTTTCAGGAGACCCAGAGAATGAAATCCAATACTTTTGTCTGCATCTGCTGCTAAAAGCCTTTTTTCCCTGGCCATGCCACAGCTCCCCCGAGGCTCATTAAGCACATTTACATTTGGCTCTTAAAATCCTAAATAGCCCATTTCACGCCTAGCAATGGTGTATTGATGAAAGAAGCACTCAGTGATGGCCTGTAGGATGAGAGGGAGGACTCTTCTGGACTCTAGATAGCTCCCACAGAGGATTTGTACATGCTGCTAAGGACTTAAACAGAATCACGCGAGCAAGAGACTACTGTCAGGAAGACACATGCACACAGACTCCATCGTTACATACTGTCAAGTACACCCGTTCGCGTGCACACAAAATGGCAAGGGCCTAACATTTAGTGGAAATGCACAGAGATGTTTAAAGGCGAGCGAGGGGGAGAGGAGGAGAGTGAAAACGAAGCACAGGGAGAGGGGGGGAAAGTAGAGAAAACAGGAAGGAGTATGTGTAGGAGGAGAACATGCCTTGGATTTTAGTGTAAATCTTCCCCTCAGAGTTGTAAGGATAAAAATGAGGAAATAGGGTAAGGGAACTAGTAGAGGCATGTGAATCCTGTTTCCACCGGATGGTGGTGAGCGAGAATGCCTGGAACATGGAAGGCAAGGAAGGGTCCAGAGGGTTCAAATCACCGTGAGATTCAGGAAGAGACACCTGGGAAAGAACAGGAGCCCCAACGGTTGGATCTTGACAATCTTTCCACTTCCGCCTACACTTAATGCCCCAAAGTGATATTTTTTTCTGTGACTTCATACCCCCCCGCAGGGGACTCAGCACACAACAGAAAGTGACCCATCGCTCCTCCTAGCTTCCTCAAGAGACATTCAACTCCACACAGTTTCCTCAAGGATAAGCAAGAATCAATTCTCCATGGTAGGGGCTTAAGATAGAAATGAGATCTTTCCTTTTTCTTCGTATACTTTTTTTGTATTGTTTTTAAAATAAAAGTAATAGACCTATAAGAGTACATTTCAAAATCAGTAGGGGTTGCCTGCACATTTGCAGATAATTTACATTTCGGTTTTCTTCATTATATTTTTTCTGTACGACCAAACTATCAATAAAAATGTTTTCATGGGTACAGTAGAGGAACAGGGCCGTCCACTGTCTCACCCGTACCTCCCTCTGCTATGCATGTAAGCTGATTATAATTTTACATCAGTTGAACTTCCTATTACAGAATAGATATGTTCCCAAAGACAAATGCATAAATCAACCTTTTGCCAACTGAACCTTATTTTCAATGTGCCAAGAGCATTTGCTATTTACAGAAACATTTCATGAAATCCTCCTATAAAAGTGAATAATCTACCTTTCTGTACATAAAGCTGCAGTTGGTGCCACTGTTAAAATGGAGTCGACGTGTGCAGCGTAGAGAATCGATTATGAGGGCAGGTTCTGGAGTTAGACCACCTGGGTGGGAATCCCAGGCTTGTCACCTCCTCCGTATATGTGCCCCAGTAAGCTATTTAACTTCCTTGCCTTCCCATCTGTAGAAGGGACTCAACTATTCATCTATAGAGTATCAGCAACTTTTTCCTGATGTCTAAGTGAGGATTAAAAGACATGATCTACTTAAATCACTTATGAGACTGCACGTAGTAAACAATCAGTGTGACCTATTATCCCTCGTGTTATTTCTAGGACTTTTATTGTTCTGGTCATGCTGTTACTAATATAGCCCCTGGGAAGGCAGTGAAGCAGTCTATCTTCTTCCTCCACCTAGATGGAGAGCCCATGAGGGGCAAGACTGGTCTCATTCCAGGCTCTATGCTAGCTCTAGGGCTAGGATGGAGGCACAAGGACGTTCGAAAATGACTATGGGAAATCTTAATTAGTTGTAGCCACCATGTAACTAACGCATGGGGCCTAGCAGCGCGCCTGGACGGAGTAGGGGCCCAACAAAAGCGAGCAAGTGAATGAACGAATGAATGCACATAAATATGGGGCACCCCCTAGAGATCCTAAAAGGTAATATGTCGTATTTTCCTTTCATTAAACCCTAATCTTATTTTTCCTAACAAGGCCTTTAGGAAATCTAGGGCCGTCAAAGCTTCAGCTAAGTGAGGAAAGGCAAGAGTGTAATTAGCAAGCCAAAAACAGATGATGTTTTCAGTAAGGTTTATGTCTTGTTAAAAGGAAACAATTTGTACCATCCTCACTAAACACACCTCATCTATCACTCTTCCCAGCCCCACTCTCCCCAGGGCTCTCAGCGAGGCTCGCCCTCTACAGTTCTCCACGGGTAGCCAACACGCTTTAAATGTTTGCCAACTGACAGTGAAGCCTGGACTTTGAAATTGGCCTCCCCCCATGACATCTACTGCCAAGGGGTGGCCCCAGCCAAAGCATGTATTTTATAAGATGTGCCCCCCAAATCCAGTGATTCCCACATCAATAAAGTCTTGGGCTGCCAAGGCCACAGTTTCCACATTAGTTGAAATTATCAAGGTTAAGCCAGGCCCTTGATGTTGCTTTTATTGACCTGATTATTTTGTGCACATGGTGCCTGAGTGTAAATTGTTGAGACTGTTAGCTATAACTCTCCTTAAGGTGTATTCTTCAGGCAGCCAGTGTTGGAAACAGTGGGGCTCCTTAGAAGTGGGGCTTGAGAGGGTGGGGAGCAGACCTTGAGAGGGGAGAACCAGGCGTGGTCAGCTCCTGCCCCCCCAGGGAGCGCACCAAGGGAGGCAAATCCATCCCCTTCTCCATTTTACAGAGGAGACTAAAACACCATAGGGGGGTAGGGGAGATCTCTTCTCCAAGGACAGCTGACGGCATGCAACCATGACGGCATGCAGATCTCACCCCGACCTGTGCCCCCTCTTACTTTCCTCAGCTCCATGTCGGAGTATTATTACCCGGAAGAAACCAGGAGGAGCTGAGAGGAGAGCTAAGAGGAGGACACTTCCAGGGTCACTTATACTCAGCTGGGCTTTGACAAGATTAATTTGTACCTGTGTTACCAGTGGGAGCCAATATTTATCGAGCAGGCCACCACACGCAACACTCAGTGCTAGGTGAGATGGTAGGCAGTCCGGTCCCCGTCTTCAAGGGCCTTAAGAAACGGTCTCTGGTTCGGAGGCAAACACACGGAGACGATCACGTTTCGCGTTGATCACAATCTACTTATGGCCTCTTTTCAAGGTTACCTCACTTCATCTTCAGAGCATTCCCAGCAGAGGAGAACACGGAGTCTCCGAGAGATGAAGGCTGCTTGCTGCCACATAACGAGTTAGTCAAGTGACCGTTTTTCAACTTAAAATCTCTGACCTTGGAGCCTATACACTTCTAACCTGGATTAGCTTCCTAGAGCTGCCATGACAAGTACCACAAAGTAGGTGGCTTAAACTATAGAAATGTATTCTTTCAAGTTCTAACTTCTAGTGCAAAACCCTGGTGGCAGCCCTTCCAAGGGCTGTGAGGAAGAATCCGTTCTCTGCCTCTCTTGTAGCTTCTGGTGACAGCAGACAACCTTTGGTCTTTCTTGGCTTATAGCTAGATTACTCCAACCTCTGGCTCTGTCTTCACATAGTTTTCTCTCAGTGCATCTGTGTTCAAATTTTCTCTCTTGGCTAAGGACACGAGTCATATTGGAGTAGGCCCAGCCTAATGATTTCATCTTACGCTGATTAAATCTGCAAAGACCCTATTTCCAAAAAAGATCCCATTTGTCAATACTGAAGGTTAGAACTTCAACACATCTTTTTTTAGTGGGACACAACTCAGCCCTCAACCACCACTACACCATGTGCTTCCCATAATCCAAATTTTGGAAAATATCTCCCATCAAACCCTTTCAAGGAGATATTTTTGTACTCCTTGCATATTCTTTTTTATTTAACAAACATGAGATCCCATCCCATCATTTACATCAGCAACTAAACAATTTATATTATATGTATTATATAATATATAATATATAATATATATATATATATATATATATATATATATATATATATATATATACAATCTCCTCTCTGACCCAGGACAGTAGGATCCAGACCTCTGAATCTAGTAGTAATTATTTATTTTAAATTATCTATATAGTCCTGAGCTTCCTTTTGCACCTAGTTAACTTTCTAAAGCAGATTTAGTGCAAAGCTACTATAGGATATCTAGAAGCAAATCATATAGAGAATTCTAGAGTAGCCCACAAGAAAAGATTCTGGTGGGTCCACTCACAACACTTTATAGGTGATTAATACGAGGCATAGAGCCTAAGCCCTGTCCGAAGTCATGTGGCTCATTACGGTAGCAGGTTGACTGGCCTGCAGCCCGAATCTCTTTTCGGAACTCCTAGGGCTGCTGGTCACCTGTCCGTTCCAGACGTGCCCAGAGATGCTCCTGGTACCTTGCACTGTTTCAGAACTCCAAAGAGGTGGGTATATGCACCCAGGGGCACATTCACGTCCCGGGATAAGCAGGCTCCTAGGCCTCGTGCTTTCTGAAATCTCTCCTTTGACTGGTGAAGCTGAGCCACATCGGTCTGGGTAGCTCGAATATTCTAAGCGCCAATGTTTCGATGTCAGTCCCAGGAGCCCACTTTCACTCTAGAAGCCTCCTCGATAAATGACACCTCAACAGCACTTCCTTTCTTCATTCCTTTCAGTTTGACAATTCAGATATGAAAACATTTGCCAAAGTGTAAAGTAAAAGACTCCAACGAGAAAAATTACACAGGCTCACCTTGGAGACTAGGATTCTCTCCAGTTAGGCCCAGTTGGCAGTGTCTGATCAGGAGGCTGAGGGGTGGAGACCCTCGGTGACCATCACACTGAGATTTCCCGGGCCAGGGCAGCAGGGAGGAGAAGCATGTTCTCTCCAAGACTCTCCAGAAAAAGCAGGGTGTGGCCTGGAGCAATTTCATTGTCCAGCTTTATGAATAATTCTCTTTCCCAAGTGGCCTTTCCACCAAGGGCTTGTTTAAAGAAATCAATAATGCAAAGCCCTAGTGTGCAACACCACGTGACCCTAGTTAATGGTCACTTGATGGATTAATTTAGATAAAAACGTCTATCTCTATGGTTCTCTTTGGAGAAGCAAAATCCCAGTCCCGTCGTACCTCATATTCAGAATTCTGTCCTTGTAGGGGTCAGGATGGCGGATATATTTATGCTCAGTAGTAAACTGGGATAGGAGATATGAGGAGGATCAAGCAACTGGGGTCTCACAGGTCTTGATCCGACACTCAGCCTGGTAATGCTCCTCCTCTGCCACCTGAAGAGTGAGCAATCTACTCCGGGGTGGACAGGATGTAGGAGAGTAGCTTTGGGTCGCTCTCCTGATGGAAAGTCCCTCCCAGTCCTTCTCCTCCTGAAGAACACCTGCTCGCCCCTGATGCTTGGTCTCCCGAGGCCCCCCAAATGCTCCCACGGCTTGCAAATGACTCTTCCAGTACTTGTGGGTCATCTCTTCCCAGCGAGTGAGGTGGGGAGCCTGTTAGGAAGCGGGGGGCTGAGTGGGTAAAGGGCAGCGAGGGGGAGTAAAGGAAGCAACATGCACTGTGCAGAGGGGGGTCTAGAGTGAGAAAGCAGAGCAACCTCGGTGCGAGGGGCTGACACAGGATTAAGAACAGAGTTGCAATGAGAGGTTGAGGGCCAGGTCACTGGAGAACCCTAAAAGGCAGAAAAGAGCATCTTCTGGGGAAGCAAAGCTGAGGGTCTAGGAGATCCTGTAAGCAGGCGGTGCAGGAGCAGCCCAGTCCCGGTGCATCAGAGTAAGATACTCTTGGGAGGGTTGGACAGGGACTTGGGGGGGCGGGGGGGTGTTGGCCAAGAGGTGAAGATTGAAAGCACAGCAGGTGCAAGAACTTTTTCCCACAGCACCCTATTTTTCTCCACCTCTTGACATGACGGGGTGGGCCTTCTCAGCTCTGTGTCGGGGGCCCAACCCACAAAGTCTGACATGAACTAGCACCGAGAGGATTTCCCCTGGGAGGCCTTCCCTACGCACCGCCCCCCACACTGGCCAGCGCCCCAAGTGTCAGAGCTCCCCTCTGACAGCGTAGTCCCAAAGGGTGCTCACTGCTCTGCCCTGGGCCCTGTCGCAGGGATTAGGAGAGCCGCTGTCTGCCCCTTCCCCGGGCAATGGGGGAACTGATGCCAGGACCTCCCCTCCGGCCCCTGTCCCCAGGACATGCACACCTAGTCCTAGCTCTGCTCCTGGCAGCCACTCGAATCCCTGCTCACCCTATTTGTTCTTCCAGGTGGAGGCCCACCATCAGGCCAGAGGCCCCTGGGATGCCCCTGAGTTATCTTCTGGAGCTCCCGTGACCACAGGGCCTCACTCCTTTAAAGAGATGGACGGCAAGGACATAGGTCTAGAAACCTGTGAGGGGCCTTGTCTCCCGGTCTCCTCCTCAGTCCCTACCGTCACACAGCCCCACCCCAGGGTCCCGCCAGGGCCCAGCTCAGGGCCTTCTTGCCAAGTGGGTGCTTCCAATAGCACCATAGATGCTCTTTCCCCAGGAGGTCTTCCCTAGGCCCCCCTGCCCCTCAGCCTCAGAGGGTTCTCCTACTCTACACCACTGTACCCCATCCCCCCCCATCTCTTTCCATCATGACTGCAATGGAAAGAACCAGACATGGAACCAGTCATGCATCCGGATCCTCCACTAGAAGGCCAGCTTCGTGTCTGTTTTGCCCATCTTCCTAGTCCCATCTAACGCCTGGCTCATTTTATTAGGTACTTTTTTTTTTTTAATTGAACCAAAGTTTCTCAATTTTTTTCCCAGAGGGTCAGCACCAGATTCACAGTCTTACAGTTCATGACTTCCAATAAATGGCATCGTCCCCAGAGCGGGTTATCCACTTCTCAGCTTTTAGCAGAAGGAAAGGTCAACAGACACCTGGACAGCGGAACGTGCCCATGGCCTTGCCATGCGTGGACCCCGTGCCAGGCTCTGCACGTTAGCATTAGCCTCCTAGCACCTGGCCTGGGGACTTACAACGTGCCCTCCCCCTCCCCCCAAATCACTCCTATTTACTCTGTTATGTTCGGGTTTGTTCTGCACCGAGCATTTACGCTTCAGTTGTGTACGTGTCCAGAAATAACCGAGGCTCTGGGGCATGTCCATCATTTCTATTTCACTGATTTCCTTTGAACAAGACAAACCTTTGCATGTCGTTCTTGATTCTAGCCCATAACGTCCCAGTGTTTTCTGTGACATTGGATTTGGTTCCAGTGTTAAAAACTCCAGGTTGACTGGACTTATTCCTTCATAATCTGTATAGAATCTGAGCTCGTAAATATAGTTCTCGGACATCTCCCTGTTGTTTTCTTCAGTAAATTCCTGAACACCTCCCTCCCCACCGTGCATCCTGTGCCATCCTGACGGGCTTCCTAATGTCTAGCTAACAGGACTTTCTCCTCCTCCTGCTCAAATTTCACTGGCAGGTCCTTCTTCATCAGACCGGTACCTTGCTGCCTTTTTACTTTACTCTTCCCTCTTCTTGGTGTTCTGGTGCGTGCCCAGCCTGTTGTCATTCTGCTCTTGTGAGCTGCAGTCGAGAAAGCTCAGCCGTTGACAGCGTCTCGGGGGCCTAGCTGACGCCTTTCCAGGTTTTCTCTTCTCTTTCAAGACAAGGGTCACTACCATAGAAGGACAAGTGAAAATGGCATCTATGTTCAGGGGTTCTGGAGATTTCTGATCCTGATTTTTGCAGAAAAGGGAGAGATTTGGGGAAGGAGAAGTACAAGGCAGGCCGTGCTGGTGGAGCCCACCAGCAGAGAGAAGATGGGGCCGTGGAGTCTCTAGGGCTCTACCTCACATCCCAGAGCCTGCGAAGGAAAAGTGATAACGAAAAGAATCCACACTTACTAAAGACCCACCACAAGCCAAACACAGCTTTAAATACTTTCATTCATTAACGTGTTTAGTGCAAATCATGGGAGACAGTGCAGTTTTCTGTTTAACCATTGCAGGCCCTGCATGCACCATCTCCCATCCTGTTAGACCAGTAACGGGAGTCCTAAAACCTACCTGCTGTTAGTCCTCTCCGTTGCTCCGTACGCAGCGAGGGCGAGTTCTCACAGAGGAATCCAGGTTCACCCCCTGAGAGGGATAAGCCAAACTGATTCTCAGAACCCCCGGGATACAGAGTTGAATATCATTCATCTTTCTTCTCCATGTTGTGTTCTTCTAATCACCAAAATATTGAATACTTTTCATCCCTCCTACGTCCTTCAATGGTTTTTTTTCTTTCTGGTGTCCTGCCTGGCTAAAACTTCCTGCCTGTCCAGAAAGGTCGCTTCCACGCAGCCAGGTTTCAGAGCAGCTCTCTTCCTGGTGTTTGATCTTACATTCGAGCAGGGGATGGACATGCCTCAATAGCACAAGAACGTCCAGACCCTGAACCCACAGAGATGTAGAGCCAACACAATTTCTCATGCCCCAGAATATCACTTTTCCCATTGACCCCCTGGGATAAGCTATATAGATGTTAAGATGTAGCAAGAAGGAAGGAAGGAAAGAAAGAGAAGAGGGAGGGAGGGAGGGTGGGAAGGAAACATTCAAGAGTTAAAAATCATACTTCTTCTACCTCTCCAAGAGAAATGTCTCAACTTAGTTCTCCACTCAACAAAGGCAGTTCTCAAAAATAAATAAAATAAAATAAATAAAATATAAAATAAAATATAAAATAAAATAAATAAAATAAAATAAAATAAAATAAAATAAAATAAAATAAAAAATAAATACAAAATTAAAAAGGCAGTTCTCCAGACACAGGTGTAGCTCACTGCCACGTTCCCAAACCACTTCTTGGTTATTATTTTTTACTAATTCCTTCCTTTAGGTTTACTCAACTAGACACATCTCTAGTCAAGGGTGCTCTGGAGGCTCTGCTGATTTCCACCTGCTATTCCTTTCCTCAGGGGTTCCTAGAGGGAGGGCGGAGGAGGCCACTGCATGCTCCTGAGAGGGGAAACGGTGCATGGGCGCTCCCTGCTTCCACACTACCTCAGTCACCACTGCTCCTTTGCTTTTCCCACTGCAGAGCAGGGTTATGTTTAATAGCTAATTCATTCAGCAAACATTAGGTACGAAGATACTTTGTGCCGGACCGTACCTAGGTGCTGGATAGAAGAATGAATATTGCAGGCAAATAAGGGCATGGACAAATGAACCTAGAGCTTAAAGAATTTAGCTGAAGAAGAACACCATAGGTAAGCAACATTTTTTAAAAACTCTGAAGGACCTAACGTAGAACCTAAACACTTTAGCTCCCCAATGAATATTTTTTCATTGAATAAATGAATAAGTGAACCATAACTGTGGAGGCATAACTCTCATCAGCCTCCTAATGATCCTCCCACCTACCTGGTAAGAACAGCGACGATGTTGCTTACCCTAGGAGGCCTAATGTGACTCACACGGAGGGGTTTCTAGATACATCTTATGTTCGCAGGTCTTCTTCTCTGTCAGGGAAACACCAGGTCAAAGCCCAGTAATGGGTTTTCCTGCTTCAATCTGTTGAGACCCTGATCTGTACTACGATCCACACCTGATTGTGTCATTTCCTGTTCAACATCACCATTACTTTGTCCTGTGTCCCACATCATCCCCACCAACTCCGTATCAGTCAGGGTAGAGCCCTCAACAAGGCTCAGCAAGGCTGGGGGTGGGAGGGTCTGTGGGAGGGAGCTGCTAAATGCCCCTTACATGTCATTTCCTGCCTCCCTCATGATCCAGCCAACACTTCCCAACAATTAATAGTTCTGAGAGGAAAAAATAGTGTTCTCGCTTCTCTCTGTGTCTTTACACTGCCTGTTTCCTTTCTCTCCTGGGTAAAACCCACTGGTCCTTGAGGATTCAACTTAAGCATCATCCCATTCAGGAAGCTTTTCTAGAAAAACCCAGACTGACTTGAACGCCTCTTCACAGGCTCCCACAGCTTCCTGTGCACACGGTGCTCTGAGATCGTCAGCACTTTAGAAACTATCTCCCCAAATACACTCGCTGCTGAAGGGCCTCAACGGGGTCGTCTTCTTCACTGGATTTTTCATGTCATTTTAGTGACTGGAACACATTGGGGGTAGGTCTCCACACACACACACACACACACACACACACACACACACACGTATGTAGAGGAAGATAATAGAAAAGAAATGTAAAAGGGAAAAGCACCTGGCTCTGGAATCTTTGCCTCCCAGAGGTAGCTCGGAGGCATGCAGGAAATTGCCAATGTTGACGGAGTTCTTGCTCCAAAGACTGGAAAGAAGCCAAAGGAATAGAATACTCTGGCACTCAAAGATTTTGCAGGCTAAGAAAGGGAAAGTCGGACATTTAAAAAAAAAAAAAAAAAAGATAAACCTTGGAGAATCTCAGGGATGAAGAAGTACAAAGTAACAATATGCAAATTGCATTATTATTTTGTTACTGGACTTTTAGAAGATATCCAGTGATACACCCGTTGGCATTATTCCCTTGTTGTGGGGAATGAGGAGCTATAGGAAATACAGGCCATCACCGGAGCCACTGGGAGATAAGCCAAGTCGGAGGTCAGAGCCACCCACACCCTCTGGCTGCATTCATTCCCCATACCCAGTGAGCTGGGGGGGGGGGGGCAGGACGGTGGACAGAGGGTCATCCCATAGTCAGAGCTGCCCCACATGGTGTTTCACTGACAAAGTCTTCAAAGCCTTCTCTGAGCCTCCTGATTTCCTGACCCTCCTGATTTCCTGACCCTTCCCCTAAAACAATTGACATGTCCAGCTCCTTTCCGTGGACCCTGTTCTCAGAAGGGAAAGAGAACATTTGCTGAGCATTTTCTATGCACCACATACATTTGTTTTACTCTCCAAACACCTTCTGGTACAGAAGAATATGGCCACTTTATGATGAGGAATCTTGGGCTCTGAAAGATGAATAACCGGTTCTTCATCACATAGGGAGCAATCGTAAAGCCAGGACTTGAACTCTGCTTGATTCCACTGACCAAACTCCTTGTATTATAATGAACTACTTCATGCTAAGGCAGCCTTCATGCTTCTCTTTCCCCTGGCAAAATTTACTCTGGGACCTTTGGTTCCTTGCTCCCCAAAAAAGCACCCCGCAAAGCCATGCCAGTTACCATAGTAGGGTTGGCAGATGAGAGAATTTGGAACCCAAGTCTCTTGCAGCACCCCCTTCAGTTACATCAGGCGGGCACCATTGACCCTAATGATCACTGTGCTGAGTTTCTTAGAATTGTTCAGCATGTACAATCCAAAGCAAAATTATATGGAAATTCATAGTAAGGTAAAATAGGACACCTCATATATCCACAAAATTGCCTTTGTATTTATAATTTCATCAGGAAGGGCAAACTTATAGAAAGATAATGGCACCATTTATCCTCAAAAGCAGGTTTATACCTGTGACTACATATGAGTTAAGGTTAGTTTAAACACTGTAATCTCTTTTCATGCATTTTTAAAATTTTAATTTGTGCTTAAAATATTTAGATGACTTCTTTGTACCCATGAATAAATAATCCTATATACACTTTTTTGGCCCGCTTAGCAAAAAATGACTGATCTATGTTTTAATCCTTTCTTATAATATCACTGAAATGATGGCTTTCTTAGGAACTCAGAAGAGGAAATGTGGGCTCTGTCCTTTGCCTTCCATTTCTCTCCTCCCTGACTCCAGAACTGGGAAGAAATAAAAGCATGATCCTTCTGGAAGGGAAGGGGATCTTGGTACCTTGGGAGCCTCTGGAAGAATGATGTTATGTAAGAAAAGAGCTGCTTCCAGATCTCTTATCCATGGCAGTCGGTTGCCACGCAAGGATTATCATGGAGCATCCAAAGAAACCTTACGTCACCTCTTTCCCTCTAGGACTAGGGTCTAAACTTCTGTAAAAATCCTCCCAAGATGTGTTTGTTAGAATCACACTGAAGACCAAGGTGGTTCACTATCGCTGAAAACTCAGGATGCACATGAACGAAATGCAAGATATGGAGAGAGGTGTTAATTTGAGGCCTGGTGCTGGCAAAGAATTATTTAGAAAAGCAGTGTGTGAGCCAGGTTTATTTTTGCACATGGTTAGCTTACTTAACCAAAAATCAGACGCCCTGAAGCCAGCCCTCCCTACTCCCACCCCCCAATCTAAAACTCAGTTCCAAGAATTAATAGCAGTAAAAAAATAATAATAATTAACTCACAAACATGATAAAGAAACTTCCCATTCTTCTGAGCGTCTCCATATATCATGGTAAAATGAATCTATGTGGCAATTTGCACAACCTAAACTATTCAGTCAGGGAAACTGTTATATCAGAAGTATTCATAATCATAGGTTCTAGGAGATGCACAATTTCCACTTTATAGATCAAGGTTCTTGAGTCTGACACTCAAGAAGTTATTTTGGGGGAGGTCACATTGACAGCCCCCAAATACTGCCCTTCCTACGAGGGGTGGTACCTTTGTTAAGAAGTTGTGGTTTGATGAAAAAGCCTAAGATTCAGCTAATCAATTCTCTAATCAATACCTCTTATCAAAATAAAACTCTTTATTAAAGCAGTTAGGGATGCCTGGGTGGCTCAGCAGTTGAGCGTCTCCCTTGGCTCAGGGCGTGATCCTGGAGTCCCGGGGTCGAGTCCCACATGGGGCTCCCTGCATGGAGCCTGCTTCTCTCTCTGCCTGTGTCTCTGCCTCTCTCTCTCTGTCTCGTGAATAAATAAATAAATCTTTTTAAAATATACATATATGTGTTTAATATAAATAAATAAAATAAACAATAAAATAAATAAAATAAAATAGTTTAAAATAAAATAAATAAACAAAGCAGCTAGGGCTAATGACATTAAAAAGCACTTTATATCCTACTCTATATATTTTCTTAAAGAAATATTTTTGTTAACTCTAGAACAGATTTTACTCTTGTAAGTAATACTTCGTTGATGTTAAGAAAGCAAGAGAAATTTATATAAAGATATAAAATGGTTTTAATAAGAGCTTATGACACACACACACTCCCTCCCCAAAATGTTATACAAGGTCCTGAGGGAACGTACTCCACACAAGGAGGAATTATAATTAAAATTGACAATATGCTTGACAACATGACGACACTGGTCTCAAGCTAATAATAGCTGGTATTTAAATTAAAATAAATGTTATGGATGCACACTGCCTTTGATAAAAATATATCTCATCTGCTTTTTCTTTATATTTTTATAAAATTCTCATGTTATATGTTAGGTAAATGTTACCTTTTTCAATTTACAAATAAGAGTTACAAGAGACTAGAAGAAAAATTTAAAATGCGTAATAGTGTTAAAATAAAAATACCTGCACAATATTACATGGACGGTTATTATAAGAGCTGGGACAGGATTCCTGGTCTCCTGATTCTCATTTGCTGATCTTTCCACCAGTCCAGTTCAGCTGCTTTTACCTCTCATGCTCACCGCCATCACAGGGCCCTGAGAAAATCTGAGATGAGCCTAAGTAGTGTTAAATGGTATTTCTAAATATGGATAGGCCCTTGCACACTGAAGCCACACTTGACGTGAGGCAAGGACACAATCACTGAAGGATGCATGATAGAATTATGATCCAAAAAAGATCCTGAGAAGCCAGGACATAGAGCATGTTGGAAACACACTGTCTCCTAAAGAGGTTCATCCATCCTTCGAGAGCTCTGATTTTCAGTTAGCAATTTACGGCCTTTACCCAAAAAAATATGTAGTATGTGTTTATACTGTGATAGCCAGGCATTCGTGCTAGGTCCTAAAACCACAATGGTATATGAGTTAGCTATTGCTGTATAACAAACTGCCCCAAAACTCAGTGACTTAAAGCAATAAGCATTTGTTATTGTTCACAAATCCATAGGTCAGCTGGGTGGATTTACTGATCTAAGCCAGTTTCACTCATTTGTCTGGACAGCTGGCAGTTTGGTTGGTTAGGCTAGTGTAAGACAGCCTAATTCGTATGTCTGGCAGTTGACTGACTGTTGGCTAGGGCCACCGTGACTGGACACTTAACCTTTTCTCCCCCAGCCAGTAATCACAGGGCACCAAGAAAGCAAAGAGAAGCATGCAATGCTTGCAAAGGTCTAGTCCCAAAAGTTACACACCATCCCTACCACTGCCTTCTATGAGCCAAAGCAAGGACACATCCAGCTCAAAAAAATGAAAGATGAGATGATAGAACCCAAATCTTGATGGGAAGAGCTAAAAAGGTCACATTGCAAAGGGTGTGGGAACAGAAAGCCATGAACGACTAGCATCATTTTTGTAATCAATCCGCAAATGAGGAGTCAATTATTGCCTCTGTCCTATCAGAACTCGAGAACTTAGTTGTTATAACCTCTACCAGTAAACTCCAGTTTATAGAACAAATCCAATCGCTCCACATGAAAGGCTAATTATGTCAAATTCCTTCCAACTGTCATGATGCAGTGCTAGGATGGGACTCTGAAGCAGTGAGAATGTTTATTTCATAAGGCTTCTGAAAGCAAAGAGGGAGAAACGATGGCAAGGATAACTTGTTTCAGCTTAGAGACACACTCTCGAAGTATTACATGGCTGGTGGCTGGCCCAGGAGCTCTGGTACATATTGTTGCATATTGTGGATTTTTAAATGAAAACTAATAAGGTCAAATATAGGGTGAAATTAAGTCTTAAAGTGAGCCACTAGAAATTATCCCTCCCAAAATGTCATGAGGATAAGTAATACCAAGAGAAAGAGATTTTCACAGAGAAGATGTACATGGTATTAATTTAAGTGACTTGTACATAAGACTTATGAAAAATGGCTAAAAGGTAAGAGATTTGGGGGTCATTCAAATATGGAGAATTTGGACTAAGTTATAGCAAATAGAGCAATAGGTTGACTGTAGGGAAAAATGAGTCAATTTGTTGCAAAGATTGTACCACTCAGAGATGACAGCATGTGTTTTTATCAATCAGGGAAAATTAATAACAACACCCTGTTTTTAAGAGCTGTAATAGTGATGAAACATGGAGTTTCCAGCATGACCAGAAAATAAACCACAAAAGATTCCAGAAAAAAAAAAAAAAACCCAAAATAGAATGACTACAATAAAAATATATGCCCAAATCACAAATACAAACGATGCTGAATTCGCTTCTCTGGATTATTTGAAGGAGAACTCATCCTTAAAGCCAAGGGGACTATCAAATTTAACATGAAACCATCTGAAAGATTTGAATGCGTGTTCACACAAAAGGTGAACAGCAGCCGAATACGGGGCTCTGGTTTGCAATGAGCCTTGAAATGTTTTTGAGGGAAGACACCATGACCCGGTTTGTCACCCACCTTATTCATCAGCTTTGGCTCTGAATGACTAGTACACGTATTTCCAAAATTCAGATTCAACTTAAAAGGCACAGACATGCCGTCTCTGCTACCTCATCTCTGAAGGCAATTCCAAAAGACAAAATTTTCAAAGCTTTTTGAAAGATAAAGCAGCATTAGAATTAGTAGGTAGCCCCCTCTAGTAAGTACTTTGAAGGAAGGTTTGGATTACAGGCTGGGCTGATTTTCATCTAGTAGACACTGGGAAGACACGCCAGGCAACATTCAGGTTTAAAATTTTTAATTAGGGGTCAGGAAACCAGCACCTTAGGCCAAATCCAGTCCTCGGACTGTTTCTATAAATTAACTTTTATTGGAACACTGTCCTGCGTATTTGTTTACATATTATCTGGGGCTGCTTTTGCCTACAATGGCAGAGTTGAATAGTTGAGACCGAGACCTTCTGGCCCACAAAGCCTAAAATATGTATTGTCTGGTCGTTTCCCAAAGTTTGCCCACTCCTGATTGAGATCACCACCAGGATATATACTTAATTGATGTTTGTGAGTTTCCAACCATCTCTTTAATTTCGTATTTATAGCTCTACGTAGTTATTATCTGTTGGTTGGCTGAGTTATTTATTTGTAATGTTTTAGTTTGTTATGTTCAAAAAACTGAAGAAGAGATACGGAAAAGTACACGAACAAATATAGAGCGTGATGACTTATTAGAAGACAAAACTCTTGTATCACCACTCAGGTCCAGAAATAGAATATTGCCAGCGACCCCAGAGGCCCTTCCACGTGCCCTCTCCCCAAATGCATAACCAATATCCTAACTTTTATGTTAATTCTTTCCTTGCACTTTTTTGTGGGGTTTATCAACCCAAATGTACATCCCTGCGCACGAGTTTTATCAGGCTTATTTTAAAAATTGATATAGTTTTTGAGTCATTTTAATCTACGGTCCTTACCGGCACCACCAGCACCTCTTTGTTTCCTTACAGTTTGCCTGTTGAAGGCTCCAAGTCATCTGAGCCAGAGGATTTCCCAGTTTGCATCTCCCCCCCCCCCCCACCCCGCGCTGCGCACTCCTGGTATGGTTCAACATGTTTCTCTGTCCTAGGTATTTCATACAAATTAGAATACCCTGATTTATTTTTCTTATGCACCTTTCATTTAACCAGGCTTCAGAAAGCAAATAAATGGAGACCAGTAGGCCATTTCAATAAACGTGAAACAATTATGACAACCAACCAAAAGGTAAGACAGAGTGGCCTCATGAGCCCTTCTCTCCCCTTTCATTGGTCCTCCCAGTACCTTTTAGGATAGATATGCAGCTGTTTATGTCCCTATTTACAAATGAGGAACGGGAGGCTAGGAGAGTAGGGGGCTTGCCCACTGCTGCGCAGCCAGTCCCAGTTGGTGAGGGAGGCAGGACTGCAGCCTTCCAGGTATCTGTGTTCATTCCACAACCTCACAATGTCTCCTTGCTTGTCTGTCTCCAGTTCTGATGATTAATTTAACTTCTTAATTGTGGTATATATTAATTTAGTGCCTACGGTGGCCTAAGTACTCAGGTGCTGAAGGCACAGACAGACATGGGCCCTAACTCTCAAGTTACATAGCAATCTAGTGAAAAAGAAAAATGTCTTCATTATTCAAATAATCATTTAATCTCAATGTGCTTTGTGCAATAAGAGAAAAATACCGGGTGCTTTTGGAGTGAGTAATACGGTCAGTAACTCAGTTTGGGGTAATGGTTAGGGAAAAGTGCTATTTAAATGGACAGCTGAAAGGGTGATTATAAGAGGCAGGCAGACTGGGAGGAGAAAGAGGTGGTGCTGGTGGGGATGGGAGTAAGCAGGCCCTTGGATTCCTGGCAGAAGGAGCTTATCTGTGAAGTCCCTGAAATGAGTAAGAGGATGGCAAAGCCCTGAAAGCAACAGAGAAGTGCCGTGGCTGGGTCATGCTCACAGCCTCTGAGGTTCTAGGCCCTATTTGCTGCCTGACCTTAAGCTCGTTGCCCAATTTGTGCTACTGTTTCCCCACTGGCAAAAGGGGAATAAGGAACCCGCTAACAGCCATATAGGATTATTATGAGGCTGAAAAGAGCTTATTAACATAAAAATAATTTGAACAGTGCTGGTCCCCCGTCAGCAGCAGATATGCATTTGATGGAAAAAAAAAAAAAGGTGAGTATCCTGAGCAAACAGAGAAGGTGGTGGTGGTTACCTTGTCATTCTTGGACTTTATCCCAAGAACAGTGGCAGACCTTGAAGGCATTAAACAGGAGAGTGACAGGATCCAAAGGGTTGGAAAAACAAGTGCCTAAAATTACGACAACGTGAAGTGAACACAAGACAGGTGATCATCTGACAACGCTAATATTTTTCTCTGCTATAAACTTCTGAGGAAAAGAGCCTCCATCGATTAAATAAACAAATGACTGGACTAAAAATGAAAGTATCCATATAAGCACCATCTCTTTCTCCACAGCGAATGAATCACCAACTATAAATTCAACATTCAGAGAAGAATGACTTCAATGCTAGACAAGCCTGATAATTGAAATGTGATGGCTCTGTTTTTTTGCAAAAAAAGTCTTTGGTATGTGTATCCCAAACCCCAGCTGGATTATTACCCCCTTTCAGGGCAAAGATGAAGTCTTCCTTGTTTCTGTAATCTGCTCTGCATCTCTGTTCGGGATAGGCACTCAGGAAATTCTCACTGCAGTGGGTTGAACAATTCTGTGATGTCTGATATCAGGACTGTCTCCAGGCGTGATGCTCCACACCAGAAGAACGTGCATGGCCCCCTGCTGGGAAATTCAGTCACATTTCGGGGATGTGATCAGGCTAGGAGCCTGAGTGATTACAGCAAATAAGGTGAACTTCCAACAGGAGCTGCAGCTTGGGAAAGTTCTAGGCTTGTAAGGTGCTGTCAGACTACCCCACTGACGCGTTATAATCTACCCAGAAGCCTTTTGAGAATCAGCCTGTGTTTGGTTGTTCCCTTGTGTCTAAGCACAACTACAAAACGATGAGCACTTTCCTGATGAGTCCAATACCTTCCATACCTTCCAAAAGTGCTGTTTGGGTAGCTGCGCTTGGTCTCAGCAGCCTCGATGTCATTAGAAAAACAGAACTACCACCGGAAGCGTATTATCTGATGACCTCCCAAAAAGCCACCACAAGAGATCATGAGACAAGCTCTCTGTTAGAGGCCTCAAACACAGCAAACCCTTTCCCTGCCTGAAGTGGGACCAATTCATCTTTCCCTTCCCCACATTCAACGTCCAGGACCACTACCTGCTGGGTGACCCTGTCGATGGACCTTACTTCTTTCTGCCTGGAGTTTATCTTCTCTACAGTAGCGCTCCTAACAAGACTACCTCACAGGGTGGTAGGGAATATGAGGCTAAAGATCCCTTTGCCCAATGCCAAGCACATAAGAACTCAATCAACGAGGGCCGCTATTACCATCCCATAGTGTCTGGAGCAATGAAGTCCAACCCCAGTTCTCTACTGTCCCAAATTCTGAAAAACTAACAGTGTTGATTCACTTTAATTTTATAAGTTCCACACAGCACTTTTAAGACGAGTCGGTGGGTGCCGTGAAGTCAAAAGATCTGGTGTTTGTAATTCCAAAAAAGATCAAAAATCATAGCCTGCATTGGACTGTTTAGGTCTGGCCCTGCTGCCCTAACCAGACCCTGCAGAATTTGTCCTTCCAAATGATAGCAAAACATGAAGGGATGCACAGGGAAAGGGACCTCTTCCAAGATACACAGTGAGGATGTTATAAGAGATGGAATTCCAGAAGAGGGACAGGGAAGTGTAGTCTGTCTGTCTCTCCAACAGTTTAGGTTTAAGAATATAAGATCAATTCTTACATCTCCTGCAAACAAATAGTGATGCGCTCATCTTTTGGAACCCTGGGCAGCAGAAAGCTCTGGAAAAGCTATCATGAGAGAATATATACTTACATTCAGTTCTTAATCAATTAAATCTGTTTCTTATTCACAAAAGCACAAATGCGGCCACTGACTCAAGGCACAATTATTGCCTTTTGATTACAGATAAATTGTCACTTCTGACCAGGCTAAGAATTTTTTAAGCTTAGAGAGCCAGAGTGTTTTATTCTCAATATTTTCTAGAAGAAAAAAAAATATTTTCTAGAAGAGAAAATTATCTATTTCATAAACTTCAAAGCCTGCAAAGATTAATCCTTAATGATAATACAGCTTAATCTGCTGCATCAAACAACAGTGATTATTAGCATGCGATAGTGTTTTTAATCTAAACATACAAAGTCGCCAGCCATCCCTGCTGTTATTGCTTAGAAATTAAATGAGAGAAAAGCTAAGTATAGAGGAGGAATTTGGGCACAAAATCCTTTTCTTTTGCCCTACCTATTTT
This sequence comes from Canis lupus dingo, assembly GCF_003254725.2. Classification (NCBI taxonomy): domain Eukaryota; kingdom Metazoa; phylum Chordata; class Mammalia; order Carnivora; family Canidae; genus Canis; species Canis lupus. The sequence goes on from NC_064261.1 coordinate 50,282,563, forward strand.
CAAATTTCCTGGAAATGCAAATGCTGCCCTTCACAAATTCCAAAGGTCCCTCACGATTTTACACCATTTTACATCAACAAATCAGTGTGAGCAGGCCCATAAAAGTTTTTCCAATGTTTATTCAAGAGACTTGAACATAAACAAATGTAGTTGCAGACTGAAACAAGACTCATGAAAGGGAAAGGCTAAACACTCTTACAATCAGGTGCTCCTAAGGACAAATTAATCCCCTCTCTTTGTATGCAGATGACTAGACAGACAGACAGGCTGACAGACGATCATTACTGTCACTAGACCAACATGGGATGTTGTGCTGGAAGGTCCCTCTTTTATCCAAAGGACTAAAGTGTCTTAGTGTTTTCAACAAGGTAAGGCACCTCTGTCCACTGCCCAGAATAATTCTGAATCTGAGGAGAGCCTGGGGGTTTAAGGGATTGACGGATGTATTAGACAAGGATCAATCTATGGTATGGAGACCTAAGGAGGAAAATGTCCTCCCAACACCCCAACTACTGGTCTTTCTTGGCAGCTTACGATCAGAACAGCACAGCTGCCGTTCTGTACAACCCCAGAGGTACTATATGCATCAGAGTCTGTGAGTACAGTCTACAGTCTACACAGCAGGATACAACAGTTCTGACCAGAAATCTGTCCTCTGTCCACGTAACATGATGACTAGAATGAAGCTCTGCAATGGGGAATACACAGCTCTTATGGGAAAAAAAAAAAAATTTAAAAAGGACAAGCTAGTCCAGTAAATGCTCCCCAGGTCACTCCAAGACAGCATTGCACTAGCTTAAGTAAGAGCTGAGATAAGAAATTGCCACGCAGGACTCTAACAACTTGGGTAGCTAATCTTCAGATTTCCCAAGTAAAGTAAGAACTGAAGTACAATTCTGTGAAATAATCACTGGGTCCCTCAGCTCTGGTTCTGATTCTGATCTCAAATTTCTGGAGGATTTTAGGGAAATCACTCAACTTCTCCTCAGGTCGTTTATACCCACCTTATTTATTATGGAAATAAGATGAAAAGTTTTGAGAGTTAAGGCTATAAGTACTAAATATATATTAATTATTACTTTTATAAAGACATTATTACAATGATGCAGTATTAGAGAGACCATGGGACTTGAAAGATTTGCTTCATTTTGAATCTTTCCACTCATTTCCTGGATAGTTCGCTTTTACCTCTGCTTGGCTCAATTTCCTCATTCTGTAGTTGCAGACTGAAACAAGACTCATGAAAGGGAAAGGCTAAATACTCCTAGAATCAGGTGCTCCTAAGGACAAATTAATCCCCTCTCTTTGTATGCAGATGAATAGACAGACAGGCTGACAGACGGAAATAAAATGGAATAAAAACTACTTCATAACTTATCTCATTTAATCATCTATGAACTAAATTCAGGATACATTGTAGATTCCCCAAATAGGAGAGATTCCTTCTCTTTCTTTTGTCAATAGTGTACCAATAAGGACTTCTATTTAATAAGGACAATCATTCCCTCCCCAGGAATCCTGTTCCAGGGAGCCCACTGAAATCCTCCACAAAGGTCTGAGACCAGCTGCATGAAAAGGAATTTCCCAGAACTTGGCTCTTCCTCCACAGTTTCTTACTCAGTTGTGTTTTCTATCCCAGACATATTTAACACGAGCAGCTCAAGGGAATTGCATGATATCTCTGGCCTGGTCTGAGACACGATGAAGCCATCTGGAGAACATAACTTCTAACACTCATTCCTGGTTGCATCACACCTAACCACAAAATCCCATCCAAGCTCAGAGTTTCTCCAACACTTTGCTCTCTCCGTGGACTTAAATTCATGGGCCTGCAATGACCTTTTCAAGCTTAACATAAGGAAAGGCATTCTCCCCTTTGGTCTCCTCTGTTTCCCTAATTAGGGAACAGAAATATGGAGAAGGCAACATAGGAATAAAGCCAAACCACCCAAAGTAAGTCATTTCTGCATTGTTCTGGAATGTATGGCACATGTTTTCCTCGGAGCAAATTTATCTTCTTAATTGGGTTTTATTTGGTCAACTATTGAAATTAATTTCCATTCTCTGAGCATATTCCATTTGATAACAATGGCAGGCAGCCTGAGATTAACTTTTCACTATGAATAAGCTACAAAAGAAGTAGTTTATATGGCTAATCAAGAACAACACATCTTTGATATAGACCTAAAGATTTCAAAACTCTAGCTCAGAAACAGCACTCAGCATCCTGCTGAACAACCAGCAATCTATTAACGTCTGCCTTCCCGCCTGCACATTCGGTCTTTATTCTTATTCTGGTACCATTCCCAAACTTTCCATCCCCACTGGGTGAAAGCTACTTCAGAAAGTAGAAAGTAGCTTCAGAAAGCTACTTCAGAAAATCCTTCCACACGAAATGCAATCATTCTGCTTTCTGCCACTCTGGCCCAAGCCAAGGAGAGCTGGCCTACTAAAAATGCCTGAAGGGGGCTTATTGTTACTAAAACACATTTTTCAGCACAGAGAATGGCTGAGTCTCCCGCGGTCCTGAGGTTTGGCCCTCTTTGGTGGTTGACTCTGCCTGTGACCAAAAAACAGCTGAGTAGCAAGGTGGTGAGTGTTCTGTATCAACATAAGGCAACCAGACGCTTAGAAAAAGGCAGTTATGAAATATATTCAATAAATATCCACATCCAATTGTGGTCTCTTTAGTTGTGACAGAGGGAATACAAACAAATCAACAGAACACAATTAGTTCTTCATGCATGGGATGGAATTTCCCAAAATTTCCACTTGTGACCCACTCCAGGACTGCCACATAAATCCAGATACTTGAAAGATATTGCCCGAGATGTAAACAAGGTACTCGCTTGGTTGTCTATGCCTATTGACCGAACTGTATTCTCAGACTCTGAATTTGGTAAGCCTTCTTTGCTCTGGTAGTTGACAAAGGGCCAGATCTGCAATTGTTTGAAATGAATTGATCAGAACATTGGGGATGTTTTACCCAGAGCAGAAGGAAAGCAGCAGCCCTAACTGTAACAGCAGTTATCAAGACACAGGTTCATAACCATATAACACAAAAAGGTAGAGATAGAATCCACATGATAATAAGTTCAGCAGTCTAATTAGCATTAGGCAACTTGACCCAATGTACCCATGTGTTTTTATTCAGGGATTCGAAGTTGGGAAGAAGAATATTAGGAAGTCTGTACAGACAATGGTTAAGACGTGGGCTATAGGATCAGACCTAGCTTCAAATTGCAACTCTACTATTTATCAGTTATATGGTCCTGAACAAGTAATTTAGCCTCTAGGCCTCAGTTTTCCCTTTTTTGATGTACTTAGTGGAAGATGAAGCATATTAAGAACCCAATAAAAGTGAGCAATAATAAGCTCCAAATACCAGAATGTTACGGAAGTCTTTTGGTCTTAATTTTAACTAAGCCTACTAGAGAGGTACCAATTATTCCTAATTTTCAAAATGAGATGCCAAACAACCTAAGCAGGATTTTAAAATGAGTTATTAAATTGTTCTGTGACCTTGTCTCCTCAGCCGCTCATGAGCATATAAAGAAATCATTTGATAAGGCTGGGAGAATGGAAGGTTGGAAATTTCTACCCTCACCTCAGTACTAGTGAGAGAGACTTCAAGGCGATAACTGGATGAGCTTGTTAGAGGTCTCCTGGACAATGAGTGACATAGTGGATGGAAACTGGACCATACGTGAGAAATAGAATGGGCCAGAGCTGCCTACTTGGCCTGTGGAAGAAGAGTTGAGAGTGGTAGCTGGAAAGTAACTGTATTCCTACAGAAAGAGAATCGCAGACATGGGCCACAGGAAAGATGATGGAGGGGGTGGAGGAATTGCAGACTCCTCCCAAGAGATATCATGCACAGAATTCTAAGCCTTCAAGATTCCACTCTCTTGTGTCCACTCCTATCTGATCCCCTCTCCTTGTGTAATCGCCTCCATTGAGCAAGACCCAGGAATATGATAGGATATCACTGCCATGATTAGGCTACTAATCCTCTGAGTTGATCAAAGTAGAGAGGTTCCTGAGTTATCCTGATCTAAGTAGATGAGCCTTTAAAAGACGACTAAGTGTCAGAGAGACATTCTCCTGCTGGCCTGGAGGATGCAGCCTCCACGAGTTCTAGAGATACAAGGAAATAAATGTTAACAAGAACTGTGTGCAATTGGAAGAGGACCTCCAGCAGCATTTGAGATCACCACTCTAGCCAACCCCTCGATTTCAGCCTAGTGAGACCCTGAGGGATAAACTCAATTAGGCTATGCCTAGACTTTTCATCTACAGAAATTGTGAGATAATAAATTTACTTTGTTTTAAGCCACTAAATTTTTAGTAGTTTATTTCATGGCAATAGAGAACTAACATGAAGACCCTTCAGACCTCAATGTGCTGCAGATAGATCACCAGATGCCTACAGCTGAGGAAGGTAACATAGACAACCAGACAGAATGTACCTCACTTGTGAGGGAACACAGCAGGCAAAAGATCCTCAGTGATGCATTCGTTGTTGACGGAGAGTGCTCCAAAAACCCCAAAGTACCTCACAAGGCTCAAACACTAGCTGAGAATATTCTAGTCATCCTCCCTCTATGACTTTTGTCTATCACAGTCATCCCCCAACTTCAAGCTGACATTGTGGGGAAGAAGGTCAAAAACCATGGTCAGCGAGCTGGGGAAGAAGGGGAAAGAATGTAACTTGGAGAAATGTAAAAGAAGTCATTCTGGTACCTCTTACCGACACTGCTTGCCCACTACTAGCTTTCTACTTGCATAGGCCTAAAGTTTTACCTTTGAGTGAAGTTCTTACATTTGATCATTACTCTAAATTAGGACTAAGAAAAAGAACTGAATCTAGTTTTTTGGTCTGTTTGTAATTTTTTTTCTAATTAAAATGACTAAAGACATTTTATTATCGGACAATAAGAAGATAAAGTCTGAGCTTAGCCAAGATTTATCCAAGGGTAGAGGAAGTAACAACTGAGTTTAGAGAAGCATTATTTTTAAAAAACAGAGTTGGCTGTCCGGTGGCACACGTTAGTCTATTCTTAGAACATAAGGGTTACTGAGATTTGGGGGCACCTGCTTGGCTCAGTTGGTAAAGCATGCAACTCTTGATCTCAGAGTTGTAGCTTCAAGCCCCATGTTGGGGGTGGAGACTACTTAACAATAAAATCTTTATTTAAAAAAGTTCCTGAGGGGCAGCCCGGTGACTGAGATTTTAATGATTCGACACACCAAGAAAAATCTTTCTGTCCTATTTCTAGATAGAAATCATCAGGTTGGGAAAATAAAGTATGAAAATTTTGTCCATGTGAGCCGAGGAGAGCCTTGAAATTGATCTAGTAAAATGACTAATAATACTAATCAGGCTATGATAAAAAATTCTGCCCTCAGGTTGTGCTGAGGTCTGTTCCAAAGGAGATCTCAGACTCTTGATTCCACCTTAGCAGAGAAGGGGGAAAAGGTTGGGGTACTCAATACCACTCTCAGATTCTAGCAAAACATGGTGGTGGCAGTACTCCTAGCCATTCTGCTGCCCCATGGAAATGAAAAGGATTTCCCGTACACTAAGAATTGAATATTCTTCCGCAGTACCTCATTATTTATTTAGTGTAGGTACACTTGAGAGCTGTCCAAATATGATCCATAATTTACCTAAAAGTCATGGTCCTCACTCTTGAAAAGGCTGTTGTTTAATAAACTTTAAATATAAATTCTCCTCCTGAAAAAATAGATAAGCATGAATGATAAATACAAACACTCAGAGACACCCCCTTATTAAAAGATGTCCATGTTTCATTGAAGTATGAAAAGTGGCAAAACTGCATCTTTATTTCTACATCTACAGAGGAAATAGATGGAAGAAATGTTGGGCCGTTGGAGAGAGGGAGGAGTCTCAAGCGGTCAGCAAAGAGAATGAAGATGAAGCAAGTGGTGTAAGAAGAAAGCCTGAGATTTAGACCAGAGAAGAGAGCAGAGAGAAGCAGGCACAGAGAATTCACCAAGTCAGAGACAAAGGGACAGCATGAGGACCAAGGACCCCAGCATCCCTCTGATGTCTACTAGGCCTAGAGGGCAGCAGGGCCCTGGGGGGAGGGTCTCATCACTGCATTTCACTTCTTGGCATAAAGGAGGTAGCCAGTGAGGAAGCCTCCTTCTGAGCAGTTTTATCTTATGTCTGAGGAGCTGGAGCTGACCACTACATACTTCTAACAGTGAGTCATCTGAAGACTTACTCTAAGTCTCTGGCCATAATCACGCTTCCTCCCACCTACATTCCCTGCCTGGAATGTCTTTCTATGACACCCTTTCATCTCCCTATTGAAATATTGCCCTACCTATAAAATCCAAGTCAAAACCCATCACTCCACAGAGTCCACAGGCATGTCCCCCTTCACTAACATCCTACTGAATTTAGAAGGAAAGGGGGAGATGGACATACTTAGATTACCTATGTTATACAAAGGACTATGTAAGGTGGTCCCCATTCTGTTCCAGTTATCTATCACTGAGTAACAAACCATCCCCCAAGCATAGTGACCTGAAACAACTGCCATCATTTATTAGGCTCATGAAAGCTATGTGGACTGGGAAAGCACATAGTGGGATAGTTCTTCTCTGTTCATCTTGTATGGGGCCTTGGCCCAAGTGACTTCCTGGTGGGGAAGGACTCCGTAACTGAGGGCTGGAGTAGCTGGAGGATCCACACTAGGATGACTTCTTCACTCACATAGCTGTTGCCCACATTGGGAGGGGGGCAACAACTAGGCTTAGCCAGAAGGCCTACATATGGCCACGTAGTATGATGCCATCAGGGTAGTAGTCAGACTTCTTAGGTGGGAATTCTGGCCATTTATGACCTCGCTCTGGAGGTCACATAGCATCACTTCTGCTATACTCTTTTGGCCCAAGCAAACACAATCCATCCAAATTCAAGGGTAGGGTACATAGAACCCTACCTCTCAACAGGAGTAACAAAGAATTTGCAGATGTATTTTAATCCTACCACAAATAGAGTGACACATTTCATTCTCACAGAGATGTCTAGAGAATATTAGTATTTATACTTCACAGATGAAAAAACCTCAAGGTTCAAAGAAGTTAAGCAAGTGGATATTAGATCACATGCCTAGAGAAAGGTGTCCAAGTTTGTCTAATTTCACTGCCATTGATAACTTCATTTAGACTTTCTGCCACCTTGAGTCATCATCACAACACATTGCCCTAATTCTAAACTCTTTGAGAGCACAGATTGTATCATTTCTTTCTTAGTACATATATGTGGCTAAATACGTGAGTCAATAGTGAGACTTGTAATTAATATTAGCCAACTGATTTTCAGTCTTTTCCCCTGCCAAAAGCCTTGTGTCTTATTTTTTTTTTAATTTTTTATTTATTCATGAGAGACACAGAGAGAGAGAGAGAGGCGGGGGGGGGGGGGGGGCGCAGAGGCAGAGACACAGGCAGAGGGAGAAGCAGGCTCCATGCAGGGAGCCCGACATGGGACTCGATCCTAGGTCTCCAGGATCACACCCTGGGCCGAAGGCAGGCGTTAAACCGCTAAGCCACCCAGGGATCCCCAGCCTTTTGTCTTTCAACTTGCTTTCCTTCCTCATGTTGCATGGGTAAATAAACTCAACTGACACCAAGGCTATTCTCTCTCCAGGGAGAGAGGGAAAGTATGGCAGAAAGTCAAGTACACAAAAACAGAAGTTTTTTTTTTTTTTTTTTTTTATCTTCTTACGTCAAAGAAAACAATACACAATGTGCCATTCATTAATTCAACAAATATTGATGGAGCACTGCTATTGACACTGTTCCATGCAATGGCAATAGCTCATTGACTAAAGCCTCTGCCCTCATGGATTCATACTCTAGGGGCTGAGTTAGACAAATCAATAAAAATAAAATATGTCAGGTAATGATAAGTGCATAAAGAAAAATCATACAGGGCAAGGGTGTAGAAAACACAGTACTGTGTTAGGTAGAGTGTCAGAGAATACAATTGGAAAAGGAAATGAGGTTAGAAAGTCAACCAAGGGTCTGGTACGTACCATCTGAGTGTGGTGGATAGACCTATAAGAGTTGTAAAGCAATGGGCTTTGATTTGATTTATATTTTTTAATGTTGGCTTGTGATATTCTGAAGATAATTGGTTATAGAAGGACATGGAATATAAAAGACAGTTACAAATTTTTGACACTCCTCTCACTGAAGGGTAGGATCTATCTTTCCCCTCCTTGAAACTGGGCTGGCTCTGTAATTGTTTGGACTAATAGAATGTAATGAAAGTGATGCTTTGCCAGTTGTCAGGACCAAGGCATTCGGAAACTGGCAGCTTCTACCTCTGGTGTCTTGGAACACTCATTCGTGCAACCCAGGCACCATGCTGTGGAAAGCCTCAAGGAAAGGCCCGTTGGAGGGGAAGTGAGGCCCCCAGATGAGAGAGCCCTGGATAAGCTCAGAGCCAAGAGCCAGCGTCAACTTACCAGCCTTGTGAGTGAACCATCTTGAAAGAAGACCCTCTGGCTTCAGTCAAACGGCCCCAGGTGACAATGCAAGGAGTAGAGACAAGCCATCGGGCTGAGCAATTCTGAATTCCTGAACTCACAAAACTGAGCAAATGTTTCAGTGCAGTTTGTTAGGCAACAATTAATGATTAGAACAAAAAATGGGAAAGGAGACAGGAAGACCAAGGAGGGAGCTCCTGCAGTAATCCAGGTGAGCGATAAGGGGCCGGGTCTAGGTTGTGGTCAGTGGAGAGGCTGAACACAGTTTAAGAGTCATGACATGTTTTTACACAGAAGGAATCACCATTTACCATGGACTAAATCAAATCCTGTGTCCAGAGTGAAAGGACTGTGATCTCAAATTAATGGTAATAGGTTACCTCATCAAGTTTTACTGAATGTCAGGTATTGCCCTAAAGGTCTTTTATATGATTTACCTGATTTAAGCTTCATGACAACCTATGAAGTGGGTGCCACTATTACCCTCAGTCACATATGACGAAACCGAGGAATGGAGGAGTTAATGAACTTTCTTAAGTTTCTTATTTGGGGAAGAGCTGTCACTGGCAACTTGAATACAGGCTGGCTGTCTCCAGAAACCGTGTTCTTCATCAGTCTTAACCTCTGTGTTGTACAATATACACTACAGTCTGAGCTTTTCCAGTAACCAGCTCTCTGACCTTTGACAAGTTCCTTGACCTTCCTGGGACTCAATTTTGTGATCTGTAAAGCTGCAGAGGCTAAAAGAAGATGATCTATCATCTCTGAAAACTCTAACAGCCTGTTTGTTTCTGGCATTCAGAACGGATAACCTCAACTGCGGTCACAAGAAATGAGAGACAGAAAGTTTATTACAGACCTAGAGACACTGCAGGACCAACTCCCTGAAGACAAGAGCATGCACCTAAAGCCAGCTGCGGTTGGTCTCCCTGCCTCCTTTCCTTCTGGCTCTGTAGCCCAGTATGACAGCGAGATCACCCACAGTTCAGCTCTCCTCCATCCTGGTTCAGCCAACGTTGTTGAAAAAAGCCACAGGTTCTCTCTGGGGCCCAAAGACCAAACCAGCACATCATAGATGTCCTTTTAGAAATTACCCCATTCCACATAGAATGAATATTTCAGCAGGGAATGGAAAGATCCTAAGCCCTCCCTACCCACCCCCACTCACAAACCAAGAAAAAGGAGCACTAATATTATTGGGCAGATTTCAGGTTGCTGACAAAACCACGGTGCATTAAAAATATAAAATTATATATGTATAAATATAAAATATAAAACATGCCACCAGCTTCTATGTCTTTGGGTAGTTAAGACCTGAGCTGATTTGGTGACCTTGCTCTGGCCTCTGCCATTCGATATAACATGAGCTGAGCTGGATCTCCCTAGGAACCTGGCCATCTTGCTGTCTGTTGTCCTGTTTCCTTGTGGCTAAATGGCCAGATAAGCAAGTCAGGATCTACCTTAGACCCATGTTATGCTTTGCCACTCTCCCCATGAGGTGGGTTTTACTGAAAAGGCCAAGATCTACTAGAGAACTGGTTTTCTTGATGCTTTTCCTACTCTTCTTCTGTCTACTGAACTGCAGCATTCTCAGTCCTCTGGACAAGGCCCTAGCTGGCAGTGGTGGAGTCGTGGTAGGTGGAAATCCTATATGTCCTAAAAGAGAAAGATGGCTCACAACCACCTCTGGAACTGGTCACCAGCCTCTACTTTTTCCACAACAGGATATGTCTGGGCTTGGAAACATTTTAACCCTGATCTGTCTCCCACCTCTGTCCTCATTCTACTCTAAAAGGCATCAAATAATAAATCTAGATCTTCTTACATTTTTTTGTCTCCTGGCAAATTTTTAATTAATCATTGTGTCCTTCTTGAACCATCACCCTGAACTACCGCCAAGTCTTCTCTCTGGCAAAATTAAACTTCCCAATTTGACTGAATGTCCTCTCATGGGACACAGTTCCAGACCTCATGCCATTTTGTTCACTCACCTCTGAATGTGCTCCAGATTGTCAAAGCTCTTGGTTAGGTGGGGAGTGAGTTTCCATGAGGGAACACAATTCCAGATAGGCTGTGGCCACCACAGAATAGAATAGAACCTTCCCCATTATTTATATGAATTTTAACTTCTCTTTAGTGCAGTCCAAGATTGTGTTGAATTTTTAGCAGCTATGACACCGGCATCTCCCTATCTGTAAGTAGCTAAGGACTTGGGTTTAAAAGGGAAAACTTAAGAAAATGACTAGGCCCCTGACTCCTTCCTTCTCTGAGCCTAAACTCTCTCCTGGTTCTGAAAGCCAATTTCTTAGGCCTCATATATGAGGGCATTACCCCTTCTTGAGAAACATACTGTAGCTGGCAAGAATGGGAATCCAGCTACAGTGTGGCGTAAGACTACTGAAGAGGCAGGAAGGGGCCTCTAGAAACAAAGCAAATGGACCATTAACAGGAGCTTCTAATAACATTTCATTGGTCCCCACCCAGCCACTAACAGAGTTTAAGAAACTTGCCCCAGATTGCAACACTATTCAGTTATAGAGCTGAATAAATTTGTCTGAGTGGTGTTCTTGTCCACTCCTCTATACTTTCTAATCTCCTAGTTTAATATTTCTCAGATCACAGTCCATGGACCATTACCATAGAACCATAAAAATATGTACTCTTTGATGCCATACCAGTCTTGTTGAATCAGATTCTCTGATGGGGCCTTGAAATCATCTTTTCTACAAACTGCCCAAGTGATTCTTAAATACATCTACATTTGGGAACCGGTATCTTAGGTAACTTCAGTTAAACAATCCTCCATCCGGAAGAATGAGAGAATAAAGATCAGAAAGCCCTTCAGAAAACTAACAAATTATCTGAGATGTGTAAGAGGAAACTCCTTCTCTCCTAGTCTTTAAGATTTATTAGATGCAAAAAACAAAAACAAAAAGTAAAACAAACAAAAAGCCCCCCCAACTTATCCCACAGAACATCAAGTAGTTAAGCAGTAGTGCCCGTAATCCTTTTATTCTTTTTTTTTTTTTGGTGGGAAAAGTGTTGATAAAAGCTAGTTGGTCTCAGGAGACTAAAGATAAGAAGATCAAAAGATTTGAATAATTGCTAGTTACTGTTCTACTGGCAAACAATATTATTACCTGAACTATCAACACCTCAGGATCTCTATGATTTAATGACTTGAAATGGAATAGAGTTCAAGAAACAAGATGCAGTTCCAGAGGTAAACAGGAACAAATCATAAATGACCTTGTAGTCCTTGATAAGGAGTTGAGACTTTATCTCCTTTGAGATAAAGAGTTGTGACAGAAACTGGTTAATTGTTCCCCAACTCTCTTTTCTTTCTTCCTAAGTAAGACTGCAACTGGACCACATTTCCCAGGCTCCCTTTGGTTAGGTGTGGTCATGTGGCTATTGTCTGGCCAATGGGCAGTAGGTGAAAGTTTTATAGTCCACTTCCAGGCCAGGGACATAAAAACTTTCCATTCTATCCTTCAGGTTCTTTTTCTCCTCATTCACCAGCTAGAAGTTAAGGCTACAGAAATCTAAAAGTTGGTAGTAGAGTCAAAAGAAGGAAGGATCCTGGGTCCCTAGCTCACCACATTGAAAGCTGCTTATTTGAACATTCATATTACACTATTGCTTGAACAAGAAATAAGTTTTATCCCATTCAGTTACTGAAATTTGAGAATTTATTCGTTACAACAACTAGCATAACTAATACAGGAATTATAACTGGACTTTAGTTAATATAAGTTTTTTGTATAGAAAAGCCACCCTGATATGACACAACTTGGCAAAAATTAGATTCAAAGGTAAACAAGAACACGAGTTGTTTAAAATAAAAAAGAACAAAGAACCAAGCGCACTAATGATCATGTGGCTCAAAATGAGTTCTATGGGTCATTAACTTTAGTAACCTGCCTGTGAGCAGATGAATATCCACCCACCATCAAATCAAAGGGTTGTTTACATAATCTAAAGAGCTCCAATAATTATACTTCCTCCCATAGTAATTCAGAGTTATTCTTTGGCTCAAGATATTTTGCTTCATGAATACATGTAGTTTTGCTACATTTGAAAGATATTCTCTCCAAATAACTGGTATGGAACTCTGCTAGTTTCTCCCAAAATCCATTCTTCCTTTCTTCTAAACTATCATAACTCTTGAGAGGCCCTAGACCAGCCAGTTAGAAACTGCTTTGCTGCCTCTCTTGCAGCTAGGTATGACTATTTGACTAAGTTCTCTCTGATAGACTGGAACGAAAGTCTTGAATGTACCTAACTCCAGGCACAGAGAACATTTGTTCATGTAATTGAGAGTGTGGTGCTCTTTCAGAGTTCCTGGCAACCAAGTGCACTCGATAAATGTTAAATTACTTTCTATCCCATGTTATCTGTCATAAACTCAAAACAATATGCTTAATGGGATACTAGGGGTGCCTCCGTGGCACAGTTAAGCATCCAACTCTTGATTTCAGCTCAGGCCATGATCGCAGCATCATGAGATTTAAGCCCAGAGTTGGGTGTGGAGACTGCTTAAAGTTCTCTCTCTTTCTCTCTCTGCTCCTCCCCCACTCAAGATCTTGCTCTCTCTCTCCCTCCCTTTCTCTCTTTCAGAAAAAAAAAAAAAAAAGTTAAAAGAATAGATTAATGTGATATTATTTTCTAAGTGGGAGGAAATGAAGTAGAGGAATGAGAAATTAACCTTTCTGGTACATAATACCATATTTTAAGACTCCCATTTGGTGCTCCATTTCTAGGCCCACAGTGCTGCTTTAAGAAAAAGAAACTGGGACACCTGGGTGGCTCAGCGGTTGAGTGTCTGCCTTTGGCTCAGGGCGTGACCTCAGTCCAGGGATGGAGTCCTGCATCAGGCTCCCTGCATAAAGCCTGCTCCTCCCTCTGCCTGTGTCTCTGCCTCTATGTGTCTCTCATGAATAAATAAATTAAAAATCTTAAAAAAAGAAAAAAAAAGAAAAAGATAAGCATTTTAAAACATGCCTAAATAGCAGCCATCATGTCTAAAGCAGCCATCATTTATCCCATCTTTCTCACATTTATAGTGACATTCATCTTCAAAGTTTTATAAAACTAACCAGCATAATTTTCTAAGTAGAAAAAATATGCTAAATACAAAGAATTGGAAAATGCAAAATTCTTATAATTTCATCCATAGTGGTAACTGTATCATTTTGGTAAATATGTATACACATATGTATATATATGTGTGTGTGTGTATAATATACTTAATTCTTTTTTGTTAATATATAGGTTTAAATAAATATATTAATATATATCACTTTTTTTACAAAAATAAGATTATAAGTGCATGGAGTTAGGTAACTTGTTTTTCTTTTTTTTGTACTTTTAGACTTTGTTAAAATAACAGCTTTATTGAGATATAATTTACATAGTATACAATATAATTTTAAGGTGCACAATATAGTTTTTTGTTTTGTTTTGTTTTGTATATTTAGAGTTTGCAGCCATCCAATTGCAGAAAATTTTCACCACTCCAAAACAAAACTTAATATCCATTAGCACTCACTCCCAATTCCCTCCTTCGCCTAGGCCCTGGAAATCACTAGTTTGTGTCTCTGTGTATTTGTCTTTTATGGGCATTTCATATAAATGGAATAATAGTAGTATGTGACTTTTTGTGTTTGTCTTCTTTCAATTAACACAATGTTTTCAAGGCTCATCCATATCATAGCAAGTATCGATATCAGTACTTTATTCCATTTTTGGCCAAATAATATTCCATTGTACAGACTTGCCATGTTTTATTAATCCATTCATCCGTTAATGAACATTTAGTTTGATAACTTGTTTTGCTTACCAAATTTTTATTAACATGGAATGAAGAATCTGTTTCATACGTGTGGAGTATTCCATTGAAGAAGAACCAATGCACTGAATGAGATGCACCATGTTTCTTAATCCACTTCCCTATTTACAAACTATCTTACAATAATAAACATCCCAATAGACAAACATTAGCAATTCTGTCCCACTTTAGGTTAGAGTTGGGCTACTAGAATGGGATTGACTTTTTCCTTAATGCCATTGTATTCTGGGGGGAAAGGTAAGCGCAAATACAGAGAGGAATAGGACAATGGGATAAGAGAGCCAGGCCACTTTCTTATCCTCCATCAGGGAAAGCAGTTTAGGAATACACCCTTGAAAATGTCTGTAATCCTACAAATAAAATTATTTTCCTGACTAAGGGCAGACGTAGGTCATAGACAGCCAGCATGTGGTTCTAGCCTCTTTCAGATCTCAAGCAGCCTGAGGCAGTACTCCTTCAGCCCCAAAAGGCTGAGTATAAATTGTGCCTGTTGGCAATTTCTGCTGACGTGCTGCCTGACACATGGCTAAAAGCCTTTCTCAGAGCTGAGAATAAATTCCAAGACAGCAATGACAGCTATAACAATGATGCCACATGTTAAAGCGTTTAAAAACCCTCATCAGGAGTAGTCATCCAACACAACATCCTTTACATAGATGGATCTTGCATACTGGAAGACAATGGGGAGGAGGGTGTGCTATGCTCAAGAAGGGGAGAAGATTGTTCTGCAAAAGGTTATCTGACTAAGGTTTTCAAGCACTATTTAGATGAAGCTGCCCCTGTTCCACCCTTACCTCTCCAAGCCCAAAGGGATCAAGTTCTTCTAAGGCATTTCAGGCATGAGCAGATGTCTACTGTGCAACAAGAAAACGAGACAAAGGGGAATACAGCCATCACTTGAAAGAGCATAATAAACACAAATTACGCTGCCTCCAATGGACCATAGGGCTTTCATTTGCAATCTGGATTATTCCACGTGATTTGTTTCAAAAGGATTCAGGTTTGTTCTGGGAGGAGATGATAGGAGGTGGTTAGACATTGTGTCTTGGGGATCAGCTTCTGTAGGGTGTCCACACAGGGCATGTGCTCTAAGAGCATTTTAGGGGGTCAAGGATTTTGCTTAAAATGCAAAGTCATGAAAGGGGAAAGTTTGCCAGCCTCTTTGAAGAGAGAAAATTTACCACTTTTTAGCAAGAATTTACCACAGACTAATTTTTTAACCAATAAAACTATTTGTGTGCGTGCATGTGTGTGTGTTTTCAGAGAGTTGTTTTGCAAAAGGAACATGCCTTGAGATTTACAAGAAGAATTGGCAACATGAAGCAAACTGAGGGACCTTCTTGAGTCAAAAGAAAAAAAATCCCCGGTGGTTTCTGGCTCACAGATACTCTGCAAAATGTCCTGGGATGGGGACCATCTGGACAAAGATATTCCCACCCCACCAAACAAAATGCAAGTTAGAAAACAGGAAAAACACACCCCCACACACAAAGCGAGCCAAGAAGCCAAATGACTGAAGGGCAACAACTTTGCACAATGCAGGAGGAAGTGGAGCTCCCTAGGCACCATGGGAAGCAAAACTGCTCCTAATCCAGGGAGATGCCCCCCAGAACACCCCAGGAGAGGGAAAGAGCATAGGTCCTGATAAATGTGGGGCTAGAGAAGACTGCCTGGCAAAAAGGGAAACAGGGAGATAGGAAATGGAGAAATTTCATTTCCGAACCACCTTCCATGCGGTCTCCAACCACTCAAAAGCTGGTCAAAATAAAGCCTATTCTCTGGATGGCTTTGAATGATAGAATGGCCATTTTGGGGGATTCCTTAGTATGTTTAAACCCTTATGAAGTCTAAAAGGGTGCAAGATTTCCTCTGCTAAGTCAGATGAACAGTCAGTCATCAAACATATAAACAAACATGCAAGACAGTCACAAACACACAAGGAATTTTCATTGGCATGATATACTATCCGCAAACCTAACCAAACTTCTCTACTTTACTAGTGTTTACTATAACACTTTTTAAATTCTTCTACTGAATTAGATTCTCCAAATTTACAGATCTGAAAAAAAAATAATAACTTTCATCATACTCCTTAGAGGTCAATGGGAGTAACACATACATGTGAGCTGTGGTATCACTATTGTTTTCATGGTGTTGGTTTCCCAAATACAGTAAGATGTCAGCTCTCTGATCTTAGGAAAATCACCAATGATTTTATTTGGAGTGGAGTCTAAACACATAAAACATTGCTTTCCCATTAGAGCGGTACAGGCATGCCTTCCTCTGCATCTCGTAGCTGAACACCTCACTTTCCCCCCTCTTCCCATAAATCACCTTCAACATCTAATTCTTTTCACCATATCTTTGAACTATGGAGTCAGAGTCTTTTCTGCCCATCAGCAGCCCATCTTTCTCCATTTAAGAAAGCTGTTGGTTATGGACTTCTGCCTTCCAGAACAGCTACCCACAGCTTGTGGTCCACTTGGCAAGTGATCCAAAATGCCCTCCCTACCTAGAAGTGAAGTCAAGGCAAGTGGACTATTGCCTGTCAAACAAAATAACCTCACAAAGACACAGGGAATCACTGATCCAGACCACAGGAGAGTCTCCAGCTATTATCAGAGTTTTAAAAAAGAAAATCAATCCATGTGGCCAGGCCAGAAACATGTGGTCCTGGTTGCTAAGCATCCACTTTCTAGTCAGGAATTTTGCTTCACCACCCAGCTTCCATTGCTTTGTGATTTTTTTCTAAAATGCTTTTGTGTGTATGTGTGTATTTCTCCATCTTCAGCCCTGAAATAGGAGATAAAAAGATAGAGGCACTTTAAGATTAGACTATTTAGAAAAGGGAATATAAAGAAAAATAGTCCTATGTGAGCCTGCCTTCCTCCCTCTCTTCCTTCCTCTTTTCTTTTTTGGCAATGGAATACATTTCCACAGAAGAATATTAAAATTAATCTCATTATTTAAAAAGGTAAAAGTGGAGTTGCTCTGGTCAGATGGGATAAAGGAGCTGATCCTTGCCCCATCTCCCTCTTCCAGTCCTGCTTTCCTCTGTCAGCCGCAGAGACCAATTTGCTGTGTTCTAGGGATCTTCCAGAGGTCTGAAAACCATTGGTTTAATAGACCATTGGATGGGTGTCAGGAGAACCGGATTTCCATCTAGAAATGGAGCTCAGGCCATTGTCATCCCATGTCAGGACCTAGAAGTACCAGGATTACATAGGAGGTCAGAGACAGTCTCAATAGTCAATCTGGTGGAGCGGAGTTGGAATAGCTCCCATGCTTCAAAAAGAGTAGCTCTTCTTATAGCTGGGTCCTATTTTGGGGTTCCACTGGGATTCTAGAATTTGTAAAACTACTTGAACAGGTGATCTCTAAGGTCACTTCCAATCCTGAAATCCTATACTAAGGTTTTAACTTAATTGTAGTCCATCTAACTTTTCTTTGGAGAAAATACTTTCAGAAAGGCCACAGAATATAGCCAATTTATTCATTTGCCAGCTGCCGGCAAATGTTAATAGTATTTTCCAGTGCTCCCTTGTTATGCTTAAATTCCCATAGTAAAGGTATCTGGCTACTTTTCTTCAGGGAAAGGAAGATCATTATGATGGTTCAGGAAGGAAGGTATTACTTAATTCAGTTCTCTTCCTTAAAAATGGTTGATTACAGCAATGTACGTAAAAGGTAATCACTTGAAACCAAGTTAACTCTATGAGTTTTACCCAATATCTTACCTACAAATATCTTAGCTGCAATGCTGTTCTCAGGCACACACATTTTAGAAACTCATCTTTTTTGAGGTTCCTCAAGTTACACCAAGCAACTTGGGTTGTTTGTATAAAAATTACATATTGAAGGAAAAAAATGAAACTATCATAAATAACTCTTTGCAAAAAAAAGAGAAAAAATCCCCAAATTAACCAACTTTACCTCTATTCTTAATTTTGCCTATTACTTTTCAGTTCCTATACATACTTAGAAAGGTATTACACCATGGTTTTTGTGTCAATTTGTAATGTGATTTTTCAATTATTTTATAGAGTGGTAAGTTTCTCCACTTTCTTCCTAGTTACGATTGATAAAGACTGTGGAATATTCCATTACATTGATGCATTATAGTTTGTTAACCATTCTCTGACTGTATTTCAGAGTCAAACAGCAAGAAAAGCTCGGAATCATGATGCCAGAGATTGTAGTTCTCCTTGTGAAGGTAGGCCTTCACAAGGAACCACCAAAATACTCTGCTGGTCTCAAATTACCACTGGGTCAAGTGCCAGCAGGGCCTCACGTCATGTTCTCCAGGCTAGAAAATATATATGGCAAATGGGGTGCAAAATGCATTCCACAGAGGGACTTTTCAGCCTGCCTTGCTCTCTAAATACAGAGAAAGTTGGAAATGTGAACCCATACAGTTTCATCAGGTTTTGATCAAGGATCCCAGGTTGTAGACACTACTATAGCCAGGTCATTCTTGGTTACCTTTGATTCAGCTTTCCAGGAAAATCTAAGGCAGAAATTTCTATAGTGGTAACTCAGTTGGGAAGCAATTTCTTCTTTTAGGAAATATTTAATTTTGAAATAAACTCACAAGCTTTGGAGCTGGAAATTTTTAAGGATGGATCCATGGCTAGTACCTAGGAAATCTGTCCTCATCTAAACACATTTATGTTTGGTGTTCTATGAGCATTTGGATATTCTGCTAAAACATCAGGCAACACTGAGCCTTCAGAATGGATGGGCCTTGACTACTACTACTACTACTACTACTACTACTTCTTCTTCTTCTTCTTCTTCTTCTTTTTTTTTTTTTTGCCTTGACTTCTTCAACCAAAATTTGGTTTTCAGAGGTAGTGGGTGATTATTTTGATAATGTTTCACATATGTTCAGAGGGTTTGTCAATAAGAGCCTAAAAATGTCACTTTTTAGAAACGTTACTTTTTGTTCTCCTCTGTTAGGCCTTGTCATTCTTGCTCTAAAACATGCTAAAAAATTCCAACCTTCCAATGCTGTTTGCACCTTTCTAATGCTCATAGCAGGTACATGGGGCTGTATAAATACTAACGAGGAAATCAGTCTCTGAAAAGTGCTAAATAATCACATTGTTGGAGCTATAATAGCAATACAAAGCACTTTCATTTTCACAAGTACATTTTGAATGTAATAAAATAAAGAGTGTTAGTTAAACAGAGACATTTGCACCATGGGAGGTTGTAGAACTATTCAAAGGTAACATTGATAGAGGTTAATATATGAAAGAGGCTGTTGGGAACAGATTATTATTATTTTAAGTGGAAATATACTTACATCATTCAAAAGGAATAGGACTGCAATCTTATTATGAGGAGTCCTCAAGTTTGTGATTTTTTTTTAAATACAAATTTGCATGTGATTAGTCTATCATTCAATAAAAGCTGAAATGCCTCCAGCATTTTCCCAGCTTCTTTCTTTTTTTCTCTAAAACCTCCCAAGTTCAGTATGTCAACTTGGGACAGACTAGCTTGGAATGAACTTTGATTCTCAGCAACCACAATCATGCAAAGAATAATGACCACTTTCCTCAGCCACTACTAGAGCTCACGTGTCTAAGAGATTGGAATCCTAGCCTTTGTCTTCCTCTAGGAATTCCATTATTGGTATTCTGAAGATGGGAACTCCATTGCAATCAATAATACTAACCACCTGGAAGCATTTTGTGCCAAAAATAAGTATACTTTAGGCCTTCTTCCACACCCCTTCTTTTAAAAGTTCTAAAACTACACTTGGACAATGACTAATTTTTTTGAGAATTTTATTGACTCAACCAGTTATAGCAAAAGATACACACATGGTCAAAGTAGTACTTATCTTTCCAGAATTATCCTAAATGCATTTAAATTTCTCTTTTTTACTTTCCATGCCTCCCAACCTAATGTTTTATACATGGAAAATTTAAAGATACATTGGATTCTTTTAGTACCTTGGACTGGCAAGATTTGTCCTCAATGAATAGTATTCCATCAAACATGTTTTTTTAAAAACTCTCCTTGTCAAAGTCATAGTCTAACAGAAAGGCAGAAATGTCTCTATTATTGCCTCTACTTCCTCTTTGTAGCCCTCATAACTCCTTAGTCAATCACCTACATCATTACCTGAATGCTCAAAGATCTGCCTGTAATACTAAAACAAAACTCTCAAAAAATAGTTATTTTTCTGGGCCTCAGAGAGCTTACAAAGATGACTTATGATTCTAACTCATAGGGTGTTCATTGATTGGCAAGAATCCCTAACTCTAGCAATTTGTAGCTCCTCCGCCACCCCAATTGTAAACGTTTTAAGTCTCAATAAACAAACATCTCATTACACTCTAGAAAAACAGCAGAGTATATTAATTTGAAACAGACATTAAATCAAATTGCAGCTCTGCTACCTTCTAGATGTTTGATATTCAACAATTACTTCTCCAACCCTCAGTATCATCATCTATAAAATAGGATAACTGTGCTTATTTGAATTCTTATAAAGATTTAATGAAATGCTTGTGAAGTAACTGCCTCAGGACTTGACACAAAGAAGCCAAAAAATGAGGAGGTTTTTCATTAGCTTTGTTTTTAACCTTATCCATTTCATTTTGTTCAGTGATGGCCACTTACCCAAGACTAAATGAATTACACCCTCTCGTGTCTCAGAGATTGAAATCCATGTGTCCTATATTATCTTCCTTTGATGGCCAATTAACTTAAAATATATTCTTAAATTATTGGTTTTTTGGAACTTTTCACCTGGATTATAAATGTTTTATGAGAAGGACTGTTTCATATGCTTGTCTTTTGGGGAGTTGACTGGGGAGAAGATCGCTGATGGAACACTACTGAACACTATTAGGTGCAAAGTGCCCCACATACTGTCAATGGCTCAGCAAGCTTTATTGGGAGTTTGCTGTCTACACATAAATGTATCAAGATGGTTCATAGACCTCCAAAGGTTTGCCTCGGGTAGAAGTCACTTCACGTTTTGGTCCTTATACTGTAAAAGCTCATTTTTAAAATAATGGTACCACTCCTTTTAGTGTGGTTTTACACTGCCAACAAATCTTCCTGCTTAAGTGTAAACATTTCAGTGTGAGCATGAAGTTCAAGCTCTGCTAGAAAACATTCACATACAATAAACACAGAGTAATAAAGATACCACAATTTCAATGCAAGTCTGCAGGGAGCCCAAGGATCTCACAATCATATAATGCTCTAATTTCAAAATACTTTTAATGAGCATCTGTAGGAATTGAGTTATAATGCCTTTTTTCAAAAGATCTGCAACATGACATGAATTCCCCATTGAAATGAACCTCACGTTAGCATCCAATTTAAAACGTTACAAAAATGACATTATTGCCTAACATCTGTTTTATCATCTGATGGTTCTGTTGTAAGATTAGAATGGTGAATTTATTTCACCAAAAGCCAAAAGAGACCCTTATGCTGTCATTATCCTTGGATTACTTTCCTATTACTCCCAATATCAGGGTCATGACTGGGAGGGTAGACAATCATCCAGTCAGAGGAAATGGTAAGATATCACCTTAGCCCATTCTCAGATTCCATGCAGGATCCCACCTTATCTACTACAAAGAAATGACTGTCTACTGGTTAAGCAATATAGCTGCTGACATGCTCTGAATGTTTGTACCAGCCCCCCCCCCCCAATTCTTATGTTGAAATCCTAGTACCCAACATGATGGTTTTAAGAGGTAGAATCTTTGGGAGGTGCCGAGGTCACTAGCACCTGAGGATAAAGCCCTCAGGAACGGGATTGGTACCCTTGTAAAAGAGAAACTACAGAGATCCCTTGCCCCTCCTACCGTGTGAGGATGGCAAGAGAAGGCACAAGCCATGAAACAGGAAAAGGGTCCTCAGCAGAAGGAACCATACTGGTGTTTGATCTTAGACTTCTCAGCCTTTAGAACTGTGAGAAATAAATGCTTGCAGGGTCTTGTTAATGGCAGCCTGAATGGACTAAGACAGTCGTCAATTACCAAAAACAATTTCTAGAAATTCAGAAAGAAAACATGTTCTAATTTCAATTCTATTTATAAATTACATTTCTTTCTTTGGTCCCAACATGCCTTAAGTTGAAACATCCACAATAAATGTGATGATCTTTTACTGGTAAGATACGTAGACATTCTTTCATGGATAGAGATTGTTAATAAAAGCCATCATGCTGTCCTTTGTAAAAATAACTACTGTACATATGATTAGTAGAAAAATTATTTTTGCATATTTAAGCTGTTTGAAATAATCCACTCAAACTAAATTTGTTATCAGAAGTCTCCACTACCATACCCCATGGCATTCAATTACATGCTGAAAAAAATAAGGATACATATACGTGGAACTTTTATTAAAGCCTTGAATTTTATATTCTTGACATTAAAACCAAACCTCACTAACTTTCATGGTAACACTAAATGTTAAACACGTATTCATTCATTTATATTTTTAGAAGACATGTTGTATGAGGTAAGGAGTAGATTCCATGAATTTCTTGGAAGACACAAGGCAAAAGCTTGGTTTTTCCAGAATGAACAAGAAGACAAGAGAAACTTTTAAGGTAACGTGAGCACACTGCCACCACTATTACTGGAGAGAAGAGAGTCCCTCAAAGAGATGGACTGATTTTTTTAGCTCAGTTACAATTTTTATGTTGAATGTGTTCAGTTATTACATATAGGGAAAGCCTCTAGAAATCTGCCTCAGAGTAGAGACATGCAAGAAATGCTAAGTATCATCTTCCACTCAAAATTAAAATGAGATTAGGAGCAACAAAGTTTTCGTGCTACTGATCTCCTGCATCTTGCCCCCACTATTCTGGTTAAGAGGAGAAGAAGTCCGCTGCTGGAAAGCAGGGATTGTCTCTTTCATTCACTGCTGCATCTCCAGGATCCAGAGTAGTGTCTATCACAGAACAGGCATCCAATAAATGATTGTTGGCCAACTAACTGTCTCTTCCTCTCCCACCCCCAGTCACCCCATCCTTGCCCCTCCTCCTCAATATCACTGGATGCTAAACCAAGGAGAAGAGAGCAAGCAAGGAATAGAGAGGAAGGCGGGTCTGGACTGGTATCTGGATGAAGGAGGTCTCCAGACTTGAGACAATACGCTCTGACTTGGAGTATGTGGTCTTTTTTTAAATTTTTTTTAAGCTCTAAGTTGCCTATAAAAGTATTAAAGATTAATGTACAAATGCACTATTAGGACTTGACTGTTCATTATAGTAATGCTTTGTTTGAAATTTGTAAATAAAAAGTAATTTCTTCAAACTTCACAGAGGTTTCCATCTTAATAAGGCCTTTGGAATCATTCAGAATGGCAGGAGATTCAGATGGAAAAACATTTGAAAATGCAAATCAATATAGGAATCCCATAAAAAGATTGAAAAGCAGTATCAGGAAAAAAAAATAACTAGGTTCTTTATTTTCTGAAACAAAAATTGAACCAGGCATGGTGTATAGAATCACTTTGAAAGGTCATCAATCTCCAGATTAGAAAAGCATCACACTCTAGGATGCCAGGATATTGGCAGGTTTATAAATCAGCCTCGTTTTTGCTCAGTCATTTCAAAAGAAGTATAAGGTTTGAGCCTCTAGTACGATAGAGGTAGGCTGCTCCAGAAAACAAACAAACAAACAAACAAAAAACAAAACAGTATATACACACATTGATATTAACACACACTTACATAGACATATACACATATATATTAGGGGAAAAAATGTGCCTACATTTGATCCATATTCTTTTTCTTTAAGCCAGAGAATATTCAGAATATCGAAGTTGAATACTGGACTCTATTCAGCATGGTTTTACTGCTTTTTTTTTTTTTTTTTTTTTTTTTTTTTTTTAAAGATTTTTTTTTTAATTTTTATTTATTTATGATAGTCACAGAGAGAGAAAGAGAGAGAGGCAGAGACACAGGCAGAGGGAGAAGCAGGCTCCATGCACCGGGAGCCCGACGTGGGATTCGATCCCGGGTCTCCAGGATCGCGCCCTGGGCCAAAGGCAGGCGCCAAACCGCTGCGCCACCCAGGGATCCCGGTTTTACTGCTTATTATTCCCCATTTCAGCCCACTGGATATAATATGTTTTTCCCTACAAATAATGAAGCACAAATATTCCGTCGGCAATGTGGGAATAATGCTAAATACAGCTTGAAGTCTATTAAAACACACACACACGTGCACACACACTTGAATTAAAGCAACATGTAGGCCAGAGATTATTTTCTTCATTGCTTGAATCAAGAAGAATTTAACTTATTTTACAATGTTATATACTTATAGGAGACATTTAGAATTTCTAGCCAAAATAACGTTTATATTCTAACAGTTATATTTGATTTTTTAAAAGTCAGCTTAATAAGCCAGCCACATTTCTGGAAACATTTAGGTCCTCTCAGCCTGATATTGTGGGGAGGAGCAGGATGTTACATTGCGATAATGAATTATAGATATTCTCCACTGAATTGAAATTTCACTGCTATTAGTAAAATAGGATATAATTCTAAAGGAATGTTGGAGTATTCTTGAACATATGGGACAAATTATAAGTAAGATAAAATAAGTCAAATGGGAGATGTACTGTCATTATGTAGAAAGAATTGGCTGACTGCAAGAGGTGTGATTCTCGAAGTCAAAGACCAAAGGTCACTTACCCCAATGTACGTACTCAGTAAATGTTGCTTTAAGTAATTGATTTAAATAAAAGTCCACTTTACAGACTAACAAGTTGTGATGCAGAAAATCTAAATACCTCGGCCAGATCACACTTTTAGAAACTGTAGCCTGAAGCTCAGATCTGAATCCCCAGCAGCAGCACAGCTCTGTACTGTGCTGGATGTGTAGACACACCCAATCTTGCAATGGGAAAAGAGGAGAGAGCTGTAGGGAAGGAGAGGAGTAAAGAGAAAGAAAATGTATGGGATCCTATAGTGGAGGAAGAAGAACAGAGTAGAAAATGAGAAGTCCAAAGGATAGGAGCCAAACTCGAATCCATCTCAAGCAGGAATGGGTTCTGCAAGGCGGTAGTTCTTGTTAGGGAGCAGGGTTAGCCACTAGAGATTAGACAGATGGAAGCCAAGTCAAGGAGAGGCTCCTGACCTATTGACAAGGGATCCAGGGTAAACCCCAGAACACCTTCCACATGGAGGAAATACGGTAGAGAGAACAGAGGCCAGGATTCTATTCAGAAGTCCGGCTGGGATTGCCTGGCCACACATGGATAGGAAGGCCTCAGTATAAGCCATTGCTAGACCAAGACTACAATAGCCTCCAGACACTTGGACAGCCTACCATTATTCTCAAACCCTATATCTAATAGGAATGCAGCTACAGACACCATATCCATTTGTGTCCACTGGTTCCATGGCTCTAGAAGGGCTGAGGCTACCAGGACCAGCTAGGTGAGGCTGGGACAGGCAAAGACTAATGTAACTTATCCAGAGCTGTTCCCATAAACCACATGGCATCCAATGTCCCTATGCCACAAAAATGGGCATAAATGTTGGCTTGGTAATTTCAAAGCCACATAATACTTGGCAAAAAAGTAGAGATACTAAGAATGCAGTTAAAATTTAGTCATGTTATAGAAGCCAACTAAAAGAAGCAAAATGATGGACATGATGCTGTGGAAGAGGGAATGAAGTGAAGAACATAAAAAGAAAGTTTAACTCTGTCTTGCTAGTGTGAAATACCAATATGCTATTTTAACCAAAAATTGCAAGGGATTTTTAATAATAATACTGTATGCAGAGATTGATACCGGCACTCCCCTGTTTGAAAATTAAGTGCATGTATTGGGAATACATGATGACTTGATGTAAGTATACAGAGCCTTAAAAGTTGTGTTTATACCCAGTAATTATACTTTTAAGTATCCCTTATGAGGAAATAAGGTGGGATTCAGATACTCTTAAAACTACAAGGTTCACCACACTATTATTTGTAATACTGACGAAATTTGAAATTGTTTAAATATCCAAAAATAGGTGAATTACAGAACATATATTCCATAAAGCATTAAGTAATCATTAAGCATGTTGATTTTGAGGAATTTTAAATATCCTGTTTGGTAACATAGACCATAAAATTATTATATGGCACATGATCCCAATTATGTGTGTATATGTATACAAAGAAATATGTCCCTATACTTTTTGTCCATGTATATTTTATATACATATATTCTTATATACCTAGATATAAAAAAAATATAATGAAAAAATATATTTATATAAGACACAGAAAAAGACTGAAAGGAAGTTGAACTTCAATTTGCCCTATTAACCAGCTCTATGATCTTGGGCAGATTATCTTCTCCGAGATGAATTTTGCTCATAATTAAAATAGATAATATCACCTCAAAGAGTTTTGAATATTAAATAAGAACAAGAAAATATAACATCATGATACCTGAAAATGGTTTAAAGACTCAATAAATGGCAGCTATTATAATATTCTCAGTAACTTTGCCCCCACAACCCTACCACATACACTTCCCAAACACAAGCATCCAAGTTTATAATGATGTTCAGGGGCTCCTGGGTGGCTCAGTCAGTTAAACATCTGCCTTCAGGTCAGGTC
This sequence comes from Canis lupus dingo, assembly GCF_003254725.2. Classification (NCBI taxonomy): domain Eukaryota; kingdom Metazoa; phylum Chordata; class Mammalia; order Carnivora; family Canidae; genus Canis; species Canis lupus. The sequence goes on from NC_064261.1 coordinate 50,309,556, forward strand.
ATGGTCCCAGGATCCTGAGATCAAGCCCCTGCTCAGTAGGGTGTTAGCTCCTCCCCTCCTCAAATAAATAAATTAAAATCTTTAACAAGCTTTTAAAAATGATATTCAATTAGCACCCTATACCAGGCAGTATGTTGCCTCCAGGGTTATAAAGGACTCAACTCTAGGGTGAGAAAAGAAATCTATTTAGAACAACTTTGTGTATACAACTAAGTCCCAGCAGCTTCCCTGGCAATTCATTTCAGCCCCATAATTACCTCTTTCCATATCTGAGGAGTTTTTAAAAAAATATTTTATTTACTTATTTGAGAAAGAGAGAGAGCACAAGCAGAGGGAGAGGGAGAAGCAGACTCCCCGCTGAGCAGGGAGCCTGGCATGGGGCTCCATCCCAGGACCCTGGGACCATGACCTGGCCCGAAGGCAGATGCTTAACCTGAATGAGTGACCCGCAATGAATAATAATAAAATAGAATTATAACAATATACTGTAAACAGTCATATGATTATGGTCTCTTTCTTTCTCTCTTCACTATCTTACCAAACTGTAGTTACCCTCCTCCTTGTGAGGATGTGAGATGATAAAATGCCCATGTGATGAGATGAAGTATGGTAAATGACAGGCATTGCGACATAGCGTTGGACTACTACTGACCTTCTGACAATACAAAGGAGGATCATCTGTCTTCTCTGGACTGCAGTCAACCACAGGTAACTGAACCTGTGACCAAGGAGTGGGAGAACTACTGTACTTATAAATCTAATTCTTCTTTTAAATTGTACAATGTCCTACAATCTCATACTCTATAAATTACTTTCATATGCCATAACTTATCCTGCATGCTAAAAATATAATCTCCTTCATTTTTATTTTTTGGACATTTATTTGCTTTTTATACAATTCTGGGCATATGTTGCGTTAAACAACTTGATCGACACACAGAGTTCCAAAGGCACTCTCCCAGAGGTAATATTTCCAACCTACTGGTTCATGGCAAAAAAAAAAATAATAAAAAATAAAAATTAAAAAGTAATAAAAATAAATGCTTACAAGGACTAAACACAATTCAGTTCTAAATAAATATTGAGCAAAAACAAAAACAAAAACAAAAACCCTCTGACACACAGTTTCACCTGGGAAAGTGAACACTATAGCCCTGTTATCCTAAGAGGTTTTGATATATAGAGCTATTGTTTACCCTGGCACAAGAGAGGGAGAGTGGGGAGAAGAAGAATTCAAGGAGGAAAGGAAGAGAAACAAAGACACAAAGAGAGAGAAAGAGGGAAAATTTAACATATATTAAGATAAAAAGCTCTCATCAAAAAAGAAAAATTTTCAGGTGGCAGGACTCTTAAATACTGATATAAATTCTTAGGAAAGTTGTGGATTCTTCTTAATTTGTAGAAGTAGGAGATGGGAGAAAATTGGGAGACAGATTTTCATCTATCTAAGTTGACGGCTAAAGTGAGGTCCATTGATTCCATAGATTCGTATTTATTAGGTTATTCTACTTTAATCCTCTTCTTTGAAGATTGTGTACAAAAAATAACCTACATGGTAGAGAGATTTTTGGTTTCTGAGATGTTTCTACCTGAGGTCAGTATGAGAGAAAGAAAAACAGGCTACTCTATGCAACAAGTGCCATTTGCAAAACACTCTGATTCTCTCAATAAATATTTTTTTAGCATCTACACTGTTCCAGGCTCTCTTTTATGGCTAGAAGGATAGCAGTCAATAAGACCTGCAAGTCTTTGATCTCAGAAATGCCTATTTTCAATAGTCTTAAGGCCAGGATAACACAGTCACATTTGCAATATAGATTACTCCCAAATAAAGTGACTAGAAATTCTCAGTGTACTTTATGTCCTGAAAATAAAGGGATGGATGGATGGATGGATGGATAGATCAATGGATGGATGGATACAGTCAATCTTAATTATTTGCAGATTCTGTACTTCCAAATTTGCCTGCTCACTAAAATTTATTTGTTACCTCAAAAATCAATACTTGGGGTACTTTCAGTTATTCATGCACATGCTGAAAGCAGCAAAAAAATTTGAGTCACCCAACATACATGTCCCCAGCTGTGGTTTAACAAGGCAGTGCTCTGCCTTCGTGCTTTGGTTCTCATGGTATAGACGGATCTTTTTGCATTATATTTTGTGGCCTATTTTTTTTTTTACATTTTTGTGCTTTTCATTGATGACTTCACTGTTTTTAAATAGCCCCCAAGCATCGTGGCTAAGTGCTGTCTCTGATTCCTAAGTGCAAGAAGGCCGGGATGTGCCTTATAAAGAAAATAAGTGTGTTAAACAAGCATCACCCAGGATGAGTTACAGCGCTGCTGGCCGTGAGTTCAACGTCAGTGAATCAACAATACCTATTAAATGAGGTGTCTTTAAATAGAAACACACATCGGGACAGAGTATGTAATAATGAGTTGATGGGCATGGAACCCAACCCTACATTTTCCCTAGGAGCAATGGTTCACCATTCACTAATTCAGTGTTCATAGCAACTATACAGAACATAACTACCATTCATGATGAGATTTGGTGATAAATGGTAGATAGATGAGTGGCCTTTAGTACCATGGGAAAGCTACTACACAATGAAATAAAGATATGTGGTTTTTGTTCTGTGGTGACATGTCTTGCTTCTGGAATAGAAGTTTGCCTTGAATTCATCTGGGGCAATCAGTTCCAGTTAGGGGGCTGAGTGTCCTGAAGGAATATTGTAAAAAAGAAGGTGCAATCCTTAAATTTCTCCATGTGTGCCAGCTGTTGGCCTTTCCTGCCTGGCCCATCAGAAAGGAATATTTTCCCAGGCATGTGTTTGATTTCAACACTCAATTATTTTCTTCAACCTCACCCACATGCTAGTACATGTCCAATAAAGTGTTGAATTTTTCCTCCTTAACTGTAAACAGTACAAATCCAACTCCCACATAAACAGTATCTGCTGCAAAATCATGTAGCACCCACATATTTGTTTAATGGAACAAGGCCCAAATGGAAAAGTCACAATCTCATTTAAAGTTTAGATGCCTGAGGATAGTTTTGATAATGTTTAGAGGTGGGTAATTGTGGGAAACAGAAGAAATGAAAGATAAATATTGGCAGTGGCTGAAAGAAAAGGAAAAGGGTGTATCAGATTCGTGAGCAACACGAATAAGTGGCATGATGGAAAAGACCAAGGATTTCATGAGTATATAATGTCTAGATATGTATTTCCCTCAAGTGCCAGGAGCCTTTTCATTTCCACGAGGACAACTGCAAATGGAAGGAATATTTATTACCGCGGAGCATTCAACAATAGCCTTACATTTACAAAATTTAACTGGAAGTCCTACTAAGAATCTAAGGACTTCTAGGTAGATAAAGAACTCTCTATGAAATCCTGATATTGGTAGCTGGATAATGCCACAAGGTAAAAACAAGAGAAGAAAGATGCTTTGGAAATGCTGATTCCCAGAGAAAGTGATATCATATCCTCCAAACTTAGAGTCACTAAGAAACCAACACTTTGTAAATGGATGAAGTATAAGGACTTATCACAAGGATCTCCTTTTGGTTTGGTTTTGTTTTTCTAGATTAAAAAAAAATAGAAATTATGTAATTGGGCCTGATTGTTTATGTAGCTTAGAAGATGACTTATTGCAACATTTTGACTGGTGTTTACAAGAAGCCTTTCGATTTACTTACTCTCATTGAAAGATCCAAAAAATTCAAAATTTACTTGAAAAGGGAATAACTTCTTAGAAGCATCTTATGACCAGATTTGGCTTTAGCTGAAATTACACACTTTTATTACCCTTGCTTTTGCATCTGGTGTGTGTAGATCTGACTGACACTGATGATTTTCCTCCCAGAAAAGGCCCTCTGAAGATTCACTGGAGTTTCAATTCTCAGTGACGAAAGGAAGAACACAGAAAAGCCAGTCACAGGAGGAGCAGGGAGTTAGGGTTCCATATGGGAGGCTTGAAAGGGCGAAGATCTAGGAGAAATAGATCAACAGAAACCACAGATACAAGAAGTCAGTCTCAGACATCAGCCATGCTGCTTGTTCAAGTTGGCCAAGAAGTACAGGCTCTAAACTGATGAAGTGCCATCCCTGTTGGGTTCCAGACTGTGGCTATACCAACCTGCCCCCCACTCTAGTGATGTTATGGTACCAACAAACCAATGTGCCTGACTCCTGCAGGCCCTTTACTCTGTTTCACAAAGACCTCCTTACTCTCTCAGTACATCACTATCATCCATGTGCACACTCCATCAAAGAGTCTTTATCGCTCTACAGCCTAATTACAGGACATAGTGGCTCAGAGCATGCACTCTGGAGTCAGACTCCTGTCCAGGTCCTGCCTTTACTGCTTTACTCCACTGTGGCCTTACATAAGTTTCTTTCCTCATCCATAAAGCATGGTCTATGAACATTTTTTTTTCCTTTTTAGCTGATTAAAGGCTAATCATTATTTGTAACTTTACTTATGTCTGTAGAATCTCTACCTTTAGGAATCTTGATGCAAGGCAAAGATGGCCTCCCAGTATGGAACCTGGAAAAGCAGGACATTCATCATCCCAAGCTATCTAGCAGCTAGGGTGTGGTCACACGGCCAACCCTAGCCATTCAGACCCACCCACTCTGGACTTTGACTCAAAGAAGCAAGGCTGGTAGAAAATCATTTCAGGCCTAGGTGGCACAGTTCTGACAAGGTCCACTTTCTCAGGCAACAGAAGCAAAAGGGTCAGTGGAGACATTAGAGCTGGCAACATCAGCAGAGCAAGTTGAGGCAACTGGAGTGTAGTGGTGTCAGTTGTGAGACATAATTTTGGCTGGGGTGAAAAGTTGTTGCTTAACCGAAATATATTAAGACTAGAAGGAAAACAGAAGTAGAGCAAGAAAAATAGAACTGATCAAAGCAGTCCTCTATTTTAAAATCTGTAAAAGCTTTCTATCCTATAGAATAATAGGCAAATTGTTAGGTCAACCCTAAATCTCTTCAGAATTTGGTCAACCATGACTTTCCAAACTGAAATCCTAGAGCTGGATCCACACAACTTAGTCTCAAACCACAACAGACTACTCTCCCGGTTGCAAACATGATCGTTCTCATTCATGCCTTTGCCACCTAATCCCACTCACCCTTAAGGGCCCTTCTCAAACATACCTTCCCTGGTGCTGCCTTTTCTAACTCCTTTACCAAAATCAAATCAATTGCTCCCTTCCTTGGTATTCTCCTAGTCCTCTATAACTGCTTAATGTAAGCATTTACCACAAGAAATCGTGATTTGCATGCCTGCCCCAGAGTACATTAGTTTTTAAATGTTCTAGCACATTGCCAGTCATTTGATGGGTACTCAACAAATAACTAAGTATAAGCATGAAGTGCAAAGATCTAGCTTGAAAAGACATCAACAAGAAAAAACTTTAATAATTAAGGCTTAGTTTGATCTAGTCAGGAAATACACTTGTGTCTAGAGGGTCTGTAGAGGAAAGGCAAAAAAAAAAAATGATTTCTTTTTTTTACACACAATTTATTCGTAGGGGAACCGCATAAATTCAAGCACCTAACTCGAAGCAGAATTAAGTGAACAGATCCTGACGTTCCAATAAACATTTTTCTCCAACAAACACATGATCAGTGCTCCTCAGGCCACAAAGAAGTAGGTTAAGACAGGAGGCAAGACTAAGTGAAATTTAAGATATGCCTATTTGTTTTACTCTTCTACTTTAGTCTGTAAGCATGAGAATTTTTGTGGAAGAGTTCTAAAGATATTTTGTAATACACAATGCAAATAAGGATGTAGGGCCGTTGAAAGAGAAAGACCTAGTATGCATGGAGGAAGCCAATGTCCTGTGTAGGAAGTCTTGGCCAATGCACTCATTTTCTTCATCAAGTCTTTAAATCCATAGATTTCTCCATTTCTCTCTATTCGTGAAGACCTGCTCGCCCTCACTTCCTTCCTTACCCAGATCAAAATCATTGGTCTATCACTAAAATTACTCCTGGGCAAATATCTGCACTCCCCCTTCCCCTTTCTATAACCCCTGCCCAGCAAAATCCCAACTCTTAACTATGGCATTTTGGCAGGACTCACTCTTGATCTACCCACCCCTTCTCACCTTCTCGAGGAGGCTACCCCACCCCATCATTAAATCCCTCTCTCCTGCATCCTCAAACACCTCCTCTTTCTTTCTCAATCCTGTCAGTACTCAAACAGACTCTAGTATCTCCCACTTTTTAAAAAGTCCTCCATTGACCTGCATCCCTCACCAAAGACCACTCCTCTCTCTGCTTCTCTTCACAGCCAACCTTTCCCTAAAAGGTTTTCTACACATTCATATCCGCTTCCTCATTGCCCATTTACTCTAATCTAAATCCTGCCTCTGCTTCTAAAGTTGTTCTTACTAAAGCCACCAAGGACCTCAAAATCATTAAGTTATCATCTAACTAAACTACCAACCACATCCAACCAAACTGACCTCTTTTCCTATTGAAGTACTCTCTTCGGCCCTTCAACGACATCATATTCTCCTGAATGTTTTTGTATTTCTCCTACTTGTACCTTCTTAGGCTCATTAAACAACAGAACTTCCTCTATGTGGCCTTTAGGTTTTAGAGTTTCATGGCTCAGTCCTGGGGCTTCTTCTTTCTTACCATATGTTATGTATCAGTAAAATCTTATACCTTCACATGGCTTTAAGTGGCATCTATGTACTAATCAATTTTCCACTTATCTCTCTAAACAGAGACCTCTTTATCTAATTCCTTACCACTTGAATGTCTCAAATATATTTCAACCATATTAAAATTAAATTTTGATTTCCCCCTCCAACTGTTCCAACTTCAGCCTTCTCTATTTCAACAAATGGCATCTTTTCCAGCCACCTAATTGCACTAGCCAAAATTCTAGAAGTCATACTTGTCACTCCCTTCTTTCTCATCCCCTCTTCCAAGGCATTTCCAAGTCCCATCTACCTTACTGATAAAATATACCTGAATCTACTAACTCCTGTCGATCTTCATGCTATCCCAGGAGTCCAAACCACTATTATCTTGTCTTAGGCTAAAGCAATAATACTCCATTTCCCATTCTTGCCTCCTCCAATTGATTTTCCACACCGAAGCCAAGGTGGTCTTGGCCACTTAAATCCAATTGTGTAGTTCCCTTGCTTAAAAGTTTGCAATGGCCTGTCATTTTTAAGATTAAAGCCAAGTCCTTAAAACAGACAACACACCTTGTATGATCTGACCCCTTCCTGTAGCTCAAACCTTATCCCATCATCCCCACTCCCACACGAACACCAAAGTCCGCCCACACTGGTCACTTTTCCTTTCTCAAATGTTCCCAATTCTTATCCCTCCCCTCTCCCCGCCACCCACCGCCCCGGGTCTTCATACTTGTGTATCTATCTGCCTGGAACAAACTTCTCTCCAACTCACTCCCCAGCTAATCATTACTCACCCTTCACATCATCTTCATGTCATTCTCAGAAAGATTTGTCCTGACTTCCCAAACTAACATCAGTTATATCCTTCAAAGATTGTACTTTCTAATTTTCCACTGCAGTTCTTCTATCAATTTGAAATAACATCATTTTGCATAGTCTGTTTCTCAAGTAGATCATAAGTTCTATGAGGAATTGTGTCCATTTTGTTCACTTTATGTTCTCAGCACATACATCTGGCCCACTGATAAACATTTGTCAATGGGTAGGAAATGAGCATTTTTTTAAAAGCTGCATTTGGCTGTCCTCATCTGATTTAGGAGGGTAGGAAATTGCTGATCTCCAAAGAAGGCAAAAATGACTGCACACCATTAAGACACAGAAGGACAGCACACAGAGCAGGGGACATGGTCAAGATACTGTGGAATAAAACCCCAGCTCAGTTTTCTGAGTGACTGGCATACAGACAAGGGGTCGGAACGTGAGATTAGAGCTGATTAAAGTTACACATTCTATAAGATGGAGTTGCAACTATTCATTTTAATTTCTGCCTCTCATGTCTCTCTTCCTATTGTTCATGTACTTAAGATTCTATTAAACCACCAGACTGAAATCTTCAAGTACATTTACAAAAGTATATACTTTTGTACATTTGGCATAGAAGTATTAGGTTTACTGTCTCATTTCATGGAGCAATACACTGGCTCCTCTGTCCAGGGATGCAAACAAGAACATTTTGCTTTTGATTTTATGACTCATCCTGCTATAGACATAAAGTACTGAGGCTGAAAGAGATGCTACATGGATGGGGTGGGGGGAATCCAGAGCTGTAAATAATATTCTTGTAGATTCTCCAGTAAAATGAAACAGCAAACAAATTTCATACCACTCTTGGGCCATTCCAGATCTAAGGATTAAAATGTTATATTCCAGAAATCCTATCAATGATCACGGGAATTACATGAACCGAAAATCAAAAGAGTCCTCAACCCACCATTGCTTCCCCCCCGCCCCAAAGAATAAAGGTCAGAACCTAAAAATCCTAAAAAGTTTGTTTCACTTTCTTATTTCGTTTCTAGATACTTTGTCATTCTGAAGCTGAAAAACTATGTTAAAGGTCTTTCCTTTATCCTGTTGGGTATTTCCTAAGCATAATTTTCTTCTGTTCTGCAGAATACTCAAACCAAATAAATTAAGAATGAAGTGGATATTAATTCCTTAGCTACCCTGGTGACTAAGTCTAAATTTATATTATAGCCTCCAAAATATGCCTTAAATATACTGTCTTTCCTGCTAAATGGGAGGTCAGATGCTGTTCCATTCAGGCACCTAGCTTAACAGGATTTGGCTCTTTTTCTGAAGGATAATAAAAGTTAAATCAATCAGCATATTCAATATCAGATTTGATAATGAGGGTTGTTCAGCAAGAAAAATTGAGCTTCAAACTTTGCTATTCTTAAACCTTTCTGGATCTCTAATGATTTGAGGTTTTGCTTTGCCTTCAGTCATTTTTGAATGTTAATCATAGTCATAAAGTATAGTCAGAAGATAGCAGGTACAGGAGACTAAACATATTTTTCACTAATCTCAAATCATGATCTGAAAGATGGTTTCTTGAACAAAGTACCAATAGGTACTTCATTGGCATTTACCTTTTTTTTTCCTAAAGATAGAGTATATGAAAATTGCAATCAACTAGAAATTCTGCTACATTAAGGCTTTGATGCTTTAAGAACAAACAAAATGTTCCTAGGTGAAATCCTGTAGAGCTGGGGAACTTCTAATACGCTAATCTTTTGCTGCATTAAAGGTGGTCTAAGAGCTCAAAAGCAGTTTCTTCTCCTGGAATTCAATAACAGAGAGGTAGCTGCTAGCAAGAGGAGTGGGTTTCAGCTTCAGAAAGTAACTGAAGCTATTTGCTCAGACCACTGCGACCTCTGCTTCCTGAGTCAAGGTGTCTCCACGAAGTATTATACCATAAGCATTTTCATATTGTGATAAATTGATATGCAGCTTGAGAAACCACACACTTTCACAATTAAACCCAAATAAACCAGGACATTATACTTCAAACGTTGTGCATTTTTCCTTTGTAACTCTCTCTACTTCCCCAGCTTCGGCCACAAAAACCTGATCTGAAAGGCTTATTTTCATCCTCAGAGCTAAGTGCACGAGAAGAAGCAATTTTTAAAATCAGCAGAAATAATGTAAAAAAATAAAAAATAAATGTAAAAGGAGACAGGCTACAGAAAGTAAAGTAAGCACTAGGGAAAATCATGACCATTTGAACCAGGCTTACTCTTGGGCCCAAAAAGCCTACTCCCTCACTGACAGACACAGACCAGCCATCCAAGAGCACGCTCACGGAGGAGTCTGCTTTCCAAAGGTCCTTGTGAAGTGGAATCTGCACTGCCTCACTGGTGACATTGTTCAACTTTTCACCTTTGAAGACCCCAGGAAGCTAATGCCAAAGAGCCTCCCTGTGCTCCCTCGACACCCAGCAGACCCTGTGGTATTCTAGATCAGCTTTCGAGAGGCTCCCGGGAAGTTGAGTTCGAGCCATTCTCTCCATTCCTCTTGGCGTTATGTCTGGGTGGTCAGAGAGGCAGAGCCACATGAGCAAAATCCTGAGCCCTAAAGGACTGCTCCATCTTTACCAGCACCCAGGACCCACGCAGAATCAGAACCGGCCTCTCATTTTAATATGATGAAATCACAGTCTAGAGAGGATGTGTTACTTAACCGATGTCACACTACCAAGGAGGGCTTATATTGGGAGATGAAATGACAGTTCGGCCCCGACCATCCCTTCTTCCTTTCCTTCTCTACTGCCATCCCTCAACCAAACCAGACAGCAAGAAGAAAGGCCAGCCCATGCACCCCTATATTTTGCTAGTTTATTTGTCTAAGACTTTGTTAATATGACATGAGTTGAGAAGCAGAATAGCCACAGAGGAAAGGCAGCAGTCTGCAACATGATACAATTTTACAGAAGTCACTTCTCCTTGTAAGATGGTCCAGCCACCAGCTCTCTGTTTCTCCATGTTTCCCAACCATTTTGGCAGAATGTCATCTCTCCAGCCTCTAGAGTTACATATGGTGTAAGATCTCACTGTGTAAACTGACAGCAGAGCCACTCCAAGTTCTCCCCCATAGAAAGGGAAGGGTAGGATCCCCGGTGTCAGAAAAACAGAAAGACTTTGTATTGCAAATAGCAAAGTTTTCACCAGGAACAAAAGGTTCCTCTTCCTAAGAAAGGGTCCCTAATCATTTTGTGCATAAACCCCCTTGCAGTCAGGCAAAGTCCATGATGCTTTCTCGCAATAATGTTTCTTAAAGCTTAAAAAACCCAAAAGGAATACAAAGGAAACCAGTTATATTTAACTACTAATATCAAAATGTTAAAAAAAGCTAATTACTGATATAACAACATACTCTTTATTAATGTATGAAATAACAAGATCTATTTGTGGATCTCATTATCATATTTTCAAAGCAGTGTTGAATATAAACAGTATCTTGGGATATAGGAAACAAACTTAATGTGATACGAAAATATCAGTAGTTTCTATTAATGACTAAGTCACAGGTACCTTGCATATCATTGTAAGTAGGTGCCTATATCCATGAAGAAAGAAAATGCCAAATTTCATTAGAAATTAGGGAAAATCGAGGTATTCTCTTTTCAACGCAAGTCCACAAAAATGTCTGGATTCTGTCCATGGGCCCCGTGTTCTACAGAATCATTATGACTTACTGATGGCCGTTTGCACTGCCTAATGAGTACATATCATGTACACTTGAGCATACTCAGTTTAACATTTCTTAATGTCATTACCTTTAAATTGAAGGTTATCCAGGAGCCAGTAGGAATTAGATTACTCTGCCATCACTTTCACTAGACCAATAGCTAATATATTCTCATTAGCTCAATTAGCTCAGAAGCATTATTTCCCAGAGTGAGATCATTGCACCAGCAAATATTGATTATTCACATGGATTATAGCAGGTCTTAGGTGCAAGTCTGTCCGTCTCTGGGGCTGTATATGCAGGCCAACATCTTGGCTGAGAATGTGGTGGTAAAGCACTGATTAAATGCATTTAGGGGTCTCCATTTATCATCGGGAAGTAAAGAAAGATGCCCTACCCAGGAAGTAGGAACCAGCTGTTGCCCGCCTCCATTTTACAGAGTTAGACAAAAACCACAATCCTGACAGAAATTCCACCTGGTTCATGAAATTCACACTGCCTTCTTGGTGTTTACTATTACTCCTATCCCATTGTGTTATTCTTGTCTCTAAGCTTCAGTCGATAATAAATGCATTCTTCACTAAACACTATCTCTATATCATTCTCTTTTTACCTCTGCATGTTAGTATTTGCTACACAACTAAATTATAAGTCATGCATAAGGCAGAGCACACACTTTACTTGCCCAAGCACTGAGCGCAGCCCTGGGCACATTACAGAAATTTTTATAAATGCTTGCCTGTTGACCAGAAGTAAATGGGAAATACTGAAAAAAAGACAGAAGCAAATCTATATTAACTTCTCTGCTGACCACTCTTTGTTTTCATGGGTGTTCTGTCTCTGAAAAAAAGTAAATACATCAGACAATTCAGAGGGAATTGGTGCATTGGGATTGTTTAGATGATAGTTGCAAAGGATAGAGGACCTACTCTTTAGGGAAGCCATAAGAGTAAAAACGTTACTTAGAATTGATGCATGTGTTAGTTCTTGGCAATAGCAGCATTGCCAAAGCCTAACGTTCATTGGCTCATTCATTAATTCATTCAAAAAATACATAATGAGGACTCACTGGGTATGAAAGAGGAAGAAAACTTAGTGCAGGCCTTTAGGAAATCAAAGCTTGAAAAGCTAACAATAATCCCATCGGATTCCCTCCGTTCTTTCCTCTACTGCTGCCCAAATTAGACATGAAATCAATGAAACTTCTTCCAGTCATTGGCTCCCACCTCAGTTATGTGTTATTTGTGTGACAGCCTCCTTCTCCAAATCAGGCTGCTGCCAAATGAATCTTAAATAATTATAACATTGTTTAATAATAACTAGATAACCCAAGTGTTCACAACAAGTGCTGCACAACCAATAAAAACTATGTTCATGAAGAGTTTTCAACAACGGGGTCATTAGTGTTGTTAAGTACAAAAACTGAAAATAAATTGTATACACATTGTAATCTCAACCATACAAACATACACAAAGAAATACAACTGGACGGAAACGTAAAATATTAACCATAAGTAGGACTCTTAGTGACTGTTGACATGTTTTAAATGTAGAAACTTATAAAGAATAATGAGAATGCATTTTTATACATCTTTAGGTCCATTATTTCCTTTTATTGACCAAAAAAAAAAGAAAATCTCAAACTACACATCTGATTTTGTGTATCGTAATCCTGGCTCATCATCATTCAGTGCCTTACTAGGACTTAGTGGACAGAGGCCAGTTCTCTTGGACTAACTAGACTAGCCGTCAAAGGTCTCTTACAAGCTCACACCCCTCCTTTGCAGCAGTTTCTCCCACTGCTTCCTTACAGATGATACTTCACATTCTGGTACGTCACCACCAAGCTCTCCAGTCTCTGAACTTTTGCTCAGGCTGTTGCTTCTTTTCAGAGCTTAGATTAGGGAGAGGGCCAGATTGGCAACTACCCCAGCAGTGCTCAAGAATGTAGTGAAATGGAGCAAACTGTGTTTACTAGGACTCCATTCAGAAACAGCAGTGTAGGTGTTAGGAAGGAATAATTTAATAAAGCCACTTGGGCTTGGGGAGGATTGGCAGGGGTAAGTGTGAATAACCACAGATGGCAGGTGGCTAGACTGCCTTCCAGGGGGAGTGGATCCAGGTAACTGCAGGGCTCTTACCCTGCTAAATAAATAAGGTACAAGCTGGGGACCAGAGCTGAAAGACTCGGGGCAGTAGAGAAGCGGCTTCTGTGGGTCTTATTTTCTCCACTACACAAATGTTAAACAGATATTTTTTAAGCACCAGTTAGAAGGACTACCAGGCCATAAACCCAGTCATGGGGCTTATACCTTTGTCCAGCTTCTCCGATAAAGGCTCTCAGCTCCCTCTTGCCCTGTCATCATCTCCTTACCTCTCCCACCCATCACCATCTGAACACTGCCATTCTCCGAACTCTTCTTGCTCTTGAATGATACGGCACTTCTCGTTTCATTTTAAGATTATTTGAGGATGTTCCTTACCTCCTTGTTTTTAACTGCACCTAGCAGACTACTCAACACATATTAAATGAATGGATTATTGAATAAACTATCAGGATGCCAAGCCCAGAAGACAGAGATTCATTAAGAGTGAGAAGAGGTCCTACAGATCTACTACAAAAGGTGATTCATCCGGCCCACTTTGACTTAGGTTGTGTGAAAAAAGGGCAGAGTCGCTGGAGATTCTACTTTGGTGTGGCCGTAAGCTAGAGAAATCAACCCTGTAGTATCCAGGGCCCATCTCAGAGCATATTTCAGTGTCACTGTCGGACAGCTGACTCTAGACAGTCCTAGAGCTTTCATGAGAAAATGTCATTGAAATGTGAATAATCTGAAACTCCACTGGAATCTCCTAAGTAATTTCACCTAGATGAGGGGCTCTCCAGCCTGATGTCACATTGAGTTCTTTGGGTGGAGGTGGGAGCTGAACAAACGCTCAGAACAGCAAGCTATAAATAGAAGACTGCCTCACACATTCTAATAACAATAACCGCCACTGAACTATTTAGCCATTGCCTGCTATATTTCACACTCCTCATATTTCCCGACTCATTTGCAAGAGTCAAGCCTCTGCCATGAATCACAACTGTGTTGCTGGCTTAATCCATTCTTCCAGAATTAACCTCCAAACTCAGCAGAAAAATCACAAGTTCCGAAGTAAGTGGTCCCTCACACAGGTAAATTGGATCATCCCCCTTTTGAACCCTCTGGAGGTTGCATCTCCCCTGGGAAGCTGTTCCCAAACACATGCCTGGCCAACTCCTATCACAATCTTTACATTATAGTCCTGGTGCTCTCTCTAGCCATGGCTGCCAAGACCCAATTTTAGCAATTCCTAAAGCTTGTTTGGTAGGAACTTCATTTGTATGGGCTCTGGCTATCCAGTTAGGTTGGGATTTTCTTAAGATCCTACTCAGATCATCCCTCTTCGTCTCCATCCAGAGCTCTGCAAGTAAGATCTGTGTAAAAGGCTTAAATACTAATTTATCGTGTCATTTGTTTTCAATCTTGTGAGACTCCCATTAAAAATGCTACTTGGGAGGCAATTCAGAAACAAAGGGGAAAAAAAGTACAGCCCAAAGAAGATGTTTAGTATACATTGGGTTACATGCTGCCTATTAACTACAATTTATACATCTTAAGCCCATTTTGTCTGTGTCTAATTGACCATTCTAACTTTCACGGTGCTGGTGAAAAATATCTAAATGGACTCTTTTAGAGGGGTTGGGTGAAGTCAATATTTTCAGGTCTGATAAAGCGAATATTCTGCTAGATAAAACTCTTCCTTCACTAAGCACCAGAAGTCAGCCTTTTATGAACCTAATTAGGTATTAGGATTTATAGGAGCTCTGAAGAAATTCACAGTTGTCATGTCTCTTCACCACCACAAAAAGCTGCCATAGAACTAGAAGCTGCTCTAACCACATGTATTCCTTTTGAGTAAAGGCAGTGGGTTTCACAGAAGCCCCTGCACTGGGTGTTTGAATGTCCCCTACAGCATCCTGAACACTGCAGTAAATTTAGGGAAACAGGCTGCCTTTTGACTCATTTCATCCTCTTTGGGACATTTCCAGTTAAAATAATTCATTAGATATCATAGGAAAATAGACACTCAAATTTCTACCATTTAGAATTTACATTTTGATATTTTATCTTCTTTTCATTATTATAAAAGAAATTAAATATTACAGATAAAGTTGAAGTCCATTCCCATTAGTCAGTCTATATCTCTTTTCCCAAAGAATTTAGTGTGATAAGTTGATAAATATACAAGTTTTTTAAACTCTATATAATTAGTTTGAATAATATGGTTTTTCTAATCTTCAACTACTTTTGACCCAAAGAGTACAATTTCATGTAATTCCACACACCACATAGATGTTTTTGTGAGTGTGGCTTTAAAATGCACATAAATGATTCTGTATGATATATATTTCTCTGTAATTTGCTGTTTCACTCAATAGTATGTTTTAAAGATCTATATATACATTTGGAGAGTTAGTGCATTCACTTTAGCAGTTATATGGGATCCTGTTATATAATGCTGCCGCTTTGTATTAGTTTGTTTCCATTACAAAAAAAAAAAAAAAGGCTACTTCTGGATTCTCTATTCTGTTCCATTGATCTATGTGTCTGTTTTTGTGCCAATACCACACTGTCTTGATGACCACAGCTTCGTAGTACAACCTGAAATCTGGCATTGTGATGCCCCCAGATATGGTTTTCTTTTTTAATATTCCCCTGGCTATTCAGGGTCTTTTCTGATTCCACACAAATCTTAAGATGATTTGTTCCAACTCTCTGAAGAAAGTCCATGGTATTTTGATAGGGATTGCATTAAACGTGTGAATTGCACTGGGTAACATTGACATTTTCACAATATTAATTCTTCCAATCCACGAGCATGGAATATTTTTCCATCTCTGTGTCTTCCTCAATTTCTTTCAGTAGTGTTCTGTACTTTTTAGGGTATAGATCCTTTACCTCTTTGGTTAGGTTTATTCCTAGATATCTTATGCTTTTGGGTGCAATTGTAAATGGGATTGACTCCTTAATTTCTCTTCCTTCAGTCTCATTGGAATGATTAATGAAATTTCAAACCTTGAATACACATCTTTTTAATATTCTGTGTGACGGGATGGGAAGAATGCATAAAGGACTTCTGTTTATCCAGTTATAATGATTGCTCTGAGGAAAAGCAAGCGTGTAGTTGTTTTAGTTGCAAGCTGAACTGACTTTTTATCATCGGATGGTATTTTAAATAGAAAGAATTCCTGATAATCTATTGTTATGCAGACTTGGGTATTGTATAGTGTATAGAAATGCCATTGACTTCTGGGCATTGATTTTGTATCCTGCCACACTGCCAAATTGCTGTGAGTTCTAGCAATCCTAGGGTGGAGTCTTTTGGGTTTTCTATGTAGAGTATCACGTCATCGGCGAAGAGGGAGAGTTTGACTTCTTCTTTGCCAATTTGAATGCCTTTTATTTCCTTTTGTTGTCTGATTGCTGAGGCTAGGACTCCTAGTGCTTCAATGTGGATGGAACTGGAGGGTATTATGCTGAGTGAAATAAGTCAATCGGAGAAGGACAAATATTGTATGGTCTCATTCATTTGGGCAATATAAAAAATAGTGAAAGGGAATAAAGGGGAAAGGAGAAAAAAATGAGTGGGAAATATCAGAAAGGGAGACAGAACATGAGAGACTCCTAACTCTGGGAAATGAACAAGGGGTAGTGGAAGGGGAGGTGGGAAGGGGGTGGGGGGTGACTGGGTGAAGGTCACTGAGGGGGCACTTGATGGGATGAGCACTGGGTGTTATTCTATATGTTGGCAAATTGAACACCAATAAAAAATAAATTTATTTTTAAAAAGGGGCTAACAATGGGCGTCTGTGTCCGTTCCATCCTCGAGTACGACAGTGACAGACTCTCAAGAACATATAATAAAAAGTAAAATTGCTTGATTAGAAAATGCATTTTCAATTAAACAAGATTGTCAATTTGCCTTCCCCAGTGACTATACCACTCAAACTTCTACCAGCAATAAATGAAAATTCTTATGTTCACACACTCTCACCAAACTTGATTTTTTAATTTATGCCAATGTGAGGGAAAGAAGTCATTTCTATCTGGTATTTTAACTTTTTTTTTTTTTTAATTACTAGTGGGATTGTGACAGCTCTAATTTTCAGATAGTACTTCTTATCCTAAACTAAAACCTACAACTTACACCATTTCCTATGTCAGTAATACTCAATCTTTTGTCCTTAGAATCCCTTTATATCTTTAAAAATTATTGGGTACTCCAGAGAGCTTTTGAGCATGTGAGTTCTATTAATATTTTATATTAGAAATTTTATGGGAAATTATTTAAATATTTAGTAATAAATATAAAAATAATAAACTATATATTAACATAAAATATGAAAAATAAACATATTTTCCAAAACAAAAAATTGAGTGAGCAGAATGTCATTATTTTGCATCTTGGCAAATAACTTTAATGTCTCTAACTTAATAGAAGATAGCTGGAGTCTCATACCTGCTTCTGTACTCAATCCATTGTGATAGGTTAGTTGCAGTATATAAAGAAAATCCACCCTTACACAGGAGTTAGAAAAGAGAATTTCGATAGCTTTTTCAGATAACTGGAAAATCTTTGATACTACCCAAAACTCAATTCATGATAGTGTCTTAAAGCTTAGCTGCAGTATGAATCTGAACCATATATCAATGGCCATTTTGCCTTCTGTTGCATTAAAATTCATTCATCTATCTTATGCTTTAAATGGATCTTTGATCCATGAATGATTTGTGACAGCATGTAATGGTCATCTAGAAAATATTAATTCACTGGGTTATCAGATCTTCTAAATGTTGACACATTTCATTATATAATATCAAAAAGTCCTATTAGTGATATTGCTACTCATCTCATCAGAGAAGTCTTTAAGGATTAGGAAGCTGTCAAGTTCATGATAGGAGATAGAAGTTTCCAAAATTCTGATTTCCACTTCAAAGTTTGAATTTTTATCATTGGCAACAACACATGCTCAGGTTTCTTTGGATTGATAGGTTCATTTTGTTCATTTTTGAAGAAAATGTGTACCAAGGGGTACCGGAGTGGCTCAGTCAGTTAAGTGTCTGTCTTCAGCTCAGGTCATGATCCTGGAGTTCTGAGATGGAGCCCCACATCAGGCTCTCTGCTCAGTGGGGAGCCTCCTTTCCCTCTCCCTTTGCTTCTCCCCTCTGCTCATATGCATGCTCTTTCTCAAATAAATAAATAAAATCTTAAAAACAAAAAGGAAAGAAAATGTGTACCAAATACCCAAGTCTGCTTAACAATAGATTATCAGGAATTCTTTCTATTTAAAATACCATCCTATGATAAAAAGTAGCCAGTTCAGCTTGCAACTAAAACAACTGCTCACTTGCTTTTCCTCAGAGCAATCATTATAACTGGATAGACAGAAGAAGTCCTTTATGCATTCTTCCCATCCCATCACACAGAATATTAAAAAGATGTGTATTCAAGGTTTGAAATTTCATTAATCATTCCTACTTTTTCAACAAGGATATTTTTAAAAGAAGCTATTTATTTGTATGTCTCATGTATGGCAGTGAAGAGTACAACGACCATTAGTACAGTTTGGGATCACTGCTTTATTTTTTGCTAAAGTGCCAGCAATGTTACTACCATGGTTTTTGTACCATGAGCACCAACACAGTAAATAGGCAACTGATCTTTTTAAATTATCACAAGAATAATTTTGACCTCACAGGTGCTCTGATAGGATCTCAGGGAACCCAGGGATCCACAAATCATACTTAGAGAACCACTGTCCTATGTCATATACCCTTTGAGACCATTGGCCAGTTATCAATTCACAGCCTCTCAGTTCCAAATTTACCTTTCATTGCCTGCTCTGTGAATGGAGATGAGCCCTATAAATATTTCCCTCTGTCAGCAGGCATGATGTTAACCTTTGTCAGTAGAAGGTGAAGGAGAGATACTGCATGAGGAAGAGAACTTCCTTCCCGATTTCAGATCCAGCATGCAGGATTTCTCCAACACCCAGCTCCTACTGCACATACAGATTCTCCAGCATCCAGATCCTAGGTGCACAGCGGCCAGCATCAGTCAGTGGCCAACAGCTTACCGCAGCACTCTCCTTTCACAGCAGAAAGTCTCCAGCAAGATACCTTCCTGTGAGGCTTTCATTGACATTCTGAAGAATGGACTTCCAGAAAGTTCCAGAGGACAGATTTTCAGTAAGCTCCGCCAGCAAAGGCACCACAACAAAGGTTATCCAATGAGCTACAGCCATGCCTTCCAGCAAGATCTGGATCTCAGCCCTGAGGAGACTTTTCCTCAGGTGCTCTGGGGTTAGCGCAGGCTCCTTTTGTGTGCTTTTTCTATTTTCCCTAACATTTTAGTTTTTCTAATTTCTCTAATTCCTTGCTATAGCTAATAATTCTTTACATGCAACTTTCCTTGTTCAAACGACTACACAGTTTATACTTTATTGGATCCTGACTGATTTAGACTATATAGAGCATAACTTAATTTTTCCATTTCTAAAACATCATCTTTGATAGTAACTATCAAAGACGTTCTCATCTGTAGAAAAAAGCCCTAAAGAATGGAACTGAGACGAGTAATTTCAGGGAAAATAGAAGATACAGAGAAATAAAAAGTCCATGGTATAGAGTTGGAAATGGGGAGCATATGAATGAGGGCCAATGAAAATGCCCTCAGGAAATTCAGGCAATTTGAGGGATCCAATTAGCCAGGAGGGGAATTAACTAGTAATCTATTAGGGTGACCTATTTTGTGTTCACCTTGTGTATTAGTTTTCTATTGCTGCAATGTATTATGACAAAGTTATTGACTATAAACAAAAATTATGATCTTACTATTCTGGAAGTCAGAAGTCTGAAATGTGTCTCATGGCGCTAAAATCAACATGTTGACAAGGCCACATTCCTCTCTGGAGGCTGTAAGGGAGAATCCATTTTCCGGCCTTTTCTAACTTCTGGAGGCCACTTCTTTGGTTTGTGGCCCCTTCCTCCATCTTCAAAGCCAGCAGTGGAGGGTTATTCTTCATCTCACATCTCTCTGATCTTTTCTGCCTCCTTCTTTGCTCTTAAGACCTTCATGATTACAATGGATCTACCCAGTAAAAAAAGATAACCTTCTTAGTGTAAGGTCTGCTGATTAACAACCTTAATTCCACTTTGCCAAGGAAGGTAGCATATTTACAGGTTCCGGGGATTAGAATGTGGACATCTTTGAGGGATCATTATATTGCCTATCACACCTTAGTGTAGGATGTCTTCTGGAACTCAGGCTTAAAGGAAGGAAAGTTGAAGAAAAAAATGATATCAAAGAAAGTCACCATTTTTTAAGACATAAGCTTTTTTTTATGAAACTGTGTTGTGTTTTGTTTTTGTTAAGTACATTTATGACTATAATGCCAGTTTTTACTTTCAAGGAGGTTAAAATTTAACATAGAAAAATAAAACAGTCAGAGGGGTTGTTCAAGATGGTGGCGTAGGAAGATCCTGAACTCACCTCCTCCCACAGACACAACAAATTCACAACTACATATGGAACAATTTCCTCTGAAAAAGACCTGAAAAATCTATGAGTACAGCCTCCACAAGAAAGGATAAAAGCTCAGTATCACAACAGGTAGGAGAGCCAGAGACATAGTCTCACCAACACGCGCGTGCACACACACACACACACACACCGGGCTCTGCAATCCACAACTGGGAGGGATCTCAAAAATACGGAACTTTTTTTCCTGAGAAGTGAGGGTGCCTGTATTCTACACCAAGCATTCCAATACCTACATCCTACATAGAAGACTCAAAACACTTGCCTTTGAAACCCAATGAGGATTATGTCCAGGAAAACCAAAGAACTGTAGGGAAGAAGAACCTCCTTTTAAGGGGCCCATACACAGGCTCACTTAACCCCAGGACTCAGCACAAAATCAGCAGTTTGAAATATGCCTAGACCACATGTGAAGGACACACACTAATCTTGAAGTGTCTGTCAGAGAGGCCGAAACTTTTTCAGACTCCTTCCAAGGACAGAAACACTAACAGAGGCCATTTTTGTAATCTCATTCTAATTTGCTGGTGCCAGTGCTGGTGGGCATCATTTTGAAACTGTTCCTCTAGCTTGTTATGGGAGGACCCACCTTGCTGAGGGGCTTGCCCACCCTATGCCACAGCTGTGCACTGTGGCCAGATCAAATGAGAGCTTCACCTACCCTCACACCACAGCTATAGCCCCACTACAGCAAGTAGGCACACACAGCTCACATAGGCAACACCCATTGAACACCTCACCCAGGTAGCAAGGGATAGTACTTCTGAGCCCCATGGGACATGTCTTCATCAATTGCAAGCACAGCAGTTAGAAACACACCTTTCAAATCCGTATTACTTTAGTTTCTACTTTACTATCCCAGTGGCAGGAAGAAACAGCTCAGACAATGAGAGTCACAACTGAGTCACAACTCAAAGAGACAAACCAAGAAACAAACTCTTAATTTTAGAGAACTGATGGTTACCAGTGGGGGAGAGATGTGGAGAGTTGGGTTAAATAGGTAATGGGGATTTTAAGGAGTGCTCTTGTGATGAACACTGGGTAATGTAGGAAATTGCTGAATCACTATATTGTACACCTGAAACTAATATAACACTGTATATTAACTAACTGAAATTAAAATTAAAACTTTTTAAAAAGCTATTATATTTCAAATTCCCAGTTTACCCTAATGGACCTTTAGTTTATAACAGCCTTCCTAACTTTCTTCCTTGCTTGCTAAAAAAATACCTCTCTTCTGTTTTCCAGACTTGCTGATGCTTTTACAGTAGCTTCCTTGTCCCAGATTGTAATTCTCTGCTATTCCTTACTAAACCCATTTTTGTTGGGAAAATAATTGGCATTTTTAAGGTTAACATCCTAAAAGAAAAAAAAATCCAATCAAGAATTCCCTATATGGCAAGTCTATCATTCAGAATTGAAGAAGAGATAGTTTCCCAAATTTGCAAACACTAAGAGTTCTGCACCATTAAACCAACCTTACGAGAAATTGTAAACTGATTTTTTCAGGCTGAAAAGAAATTAAATAAGAAATAACAAGAAAACATATGGAAGTAAAAATCTCACTTGAAAAGATAAACATATAAAAAAAGATAATGGATCAATCGCTTATAAAGCAAGTACAAAAGTTAAAAAAATAATAGCTGTAAAATTAACCAAAACTACAATAATTGGGTAAGGAATGCAGAAAATAAGATATAAAATCTGACATCAAAAATATAAAATATGAGCTAATAGAGAATAAACACGTCAAATTTTGAAGTGTATTTAAAAATAAGTTGCTATCAACATGAAACTGTCATATACTTATGTTATATATAAGCCTCACAGTAACCACCAAGCAAAAACTTATAGTAAATACACAAAAGAAAATGAGAAAATCTAAACATAATACCAAAGAAAACTATTAAGCTACAAGGGAAGAGAGAAAGAGAAGAATGGAATAGAGAATTACAAAAACAGCCAGAAATCAAATAACAAAATGGCAATAAGTATATTCCTATCAATAATTACTTTAACTGTAAATGGACTAAATTCTCCAATCAAAAGATACAGAGTAGCTGGATGGATTAAAAAATATATATATAAGATAACCATATATTACCTTCAAGACTCACTTCAGAAGTGACACCACATACAGGCCAAATATGAATGGATGGAGGAAAATATTCCATGCAAATGGAAACAAAAGGAAAGCTGATATAGCTACACTGATATCTAACAAAATAGACGTTAAAACAAAGACTTTAATAAAAGACAAAGAAGGGCAATACCTAATGAAAAAGGGGTCAATGCAGAAAAAGAAGATATAAAATTTATAAATATATATGCACCCAACAAAGGGGCAACAAAATATATAAAGCAAATATTAACAGAACTAAAATTGGCAGCAATGTAGTAATATTAAGGGACTTTATTTAACAGCATATCTACATCAATGGATAGAAAAACAATTAGAAAACATTGGCCTAGAATGACACTATAGATCAAATGGATTTAATAGATATTCACAGAACATTCCATCCAAAAGCAACAGCACACACATTTTTCTCAAGTGCACATGGAATATGCTCCAGGACAGATCACATCATGCCACAAAACAATTCTCAAGAAGACTGAAATCATATCAATCGTCTTTTCTGACCACAATATTATGAAACTAGAAACCAATTATAAGAAGAAAACTGGAAAAACCACAAATATGTGAAGATTAAACAATGTGCTACCGAACAATCAGTAAGTTATTGAAGAAACCAATGGATAAATTAAAAAATTATCTAGAGACAAATGAAAACAGAAAAATGGCATACCAAACTAGAAAATACATAGCAATACAGGCTTACCTCAAGAAACAATAAAAATCTCAAACAATCAAGGAACTAGAAAGAATAACAAATGAAGTTAGTAGCTGGAAATAAAAAATATCAGAACAGACATGAATAATAGACTGAAAAGACAATAGAAAAGATCAATGAGACTCAGAGCTGGTTCTTTTAAAAGATAAAGCAAATTGACAAATCTTTAAATTCACCAAGAAAAAAAGAGAAGGCTCAAATAAATAAAATCTGAAATGAAAAGGAAAGGTTACAACTGATACCTCAGAAATACAAAGCATCATAGGAAACTACTATGAACAAGTATACACCAACGAATTGGACAACCTAGAAGAAATGGATAAGTTCCTAGAAATATACATTCCTCTAAGACTGAATCATGAAGAAATAGAAAATCCAAACAGACCAATTTCTAGTAAGGATATTGAATCATCAGTCATCAAAAATCTCCCAAAAATGAAAGCCTAGGACCAGACCATTTCACTGGTGAATTCTACCAAACATTCAGATTTAATACCTATACTCAAACTTCCAAAAAAAACTAAAGAGGAGGGAATGCTCTCAAACCCATTTCACAAGGCTAGTATCACTCTGATATCAAAACCAGACAAGGTTACCACAAGAAAAGAAAATGACAGGGCAATATCTTTAATGAACATAGACGTAAAAATCTTTAATAAAGTATTAGCTAGGTGAATTCAACAATACATTAAAAGGATCATACAACATAAGCAGGAAAATGGGATTTATTCCAGGTACATAAGGATGGCCCACCATCCACAAGTCAATCAACATGATACAACACATTAACATGATGAAAAAGAAAAATCATCTGATCAACAGATTAAGAAAAAACATTTGACAAAATTCAACATCTATTTATGATAAAAACTCTCAACAAGGTAGGTATAAAGGGAATCTTCCTCAACATAATAAAGGTCATTTATTAGAAACCCGCAGCTAATATCATACTTAATGGTGAAAAGCTGAAAGTTTTTCCTCTGAGATCAAGAACAAAGCAAGGATGTCCGCTCTTGCCTGCCATTCAACATATTAGTGAAAGCCCTAGCCACAGCAATTAGAAAAATAAATAAAATTTTTCCAGATTGAAAAGGAAGAAGTAAACTTGTCACTATTTGCAGACAGCATGATATAAATAAAATCCCAACGTCTCTACCAAAAAACAAACAAAAAAAACCTTGTTAAATGATAAATTCAGTAACGTTACAGTATACAAAATCAATATACAGAAATCTGTGGCATTTCTATATACCAACAACAAACTATCAGAGAAGAAAGCAATCCCATTTATAATTGCATTAAAATAATAAAATACCTATGAATAAATTTAAAAAGACAAAGGAGAGACCTATAAACTGAAAACTATGAGACACTGATGAGAAAAAACGGAAGATGACACAAATAGGAAGATATTCCATGCTCAAGGACTAGTATATCGTTAAAATATCTATACTACAAAGCACTCTACAGATTCGATGCAATCCCTATCAAAATTCTAATGGCTTTTTTTTCCCCTGAACTAGAATAATTCTAAAATTTATATGAAACCACAAAAGATATTGACTATCCAAAGCAATCTTGAGAAAGAAAAACAAAGCTGGAGGTAATTTACATTCTCTGGTTTCAAACTATACTACAAAGTTCTAATAATCAAAACATTATGGCATTGGCATAAAAACAGATACACAGATCAATGGAACAGAAATGAGAGCCCAGAAGCAAACCTACACACATACAAACAATTTGCCACAAATGAGCCAGGAACATACAACAGAGAAAGAACGAACTTCAGAATGGTGCTGGGAAAACCGAAGAACCACATGCAAAAGATTAAAACTAGACCACTCTCTTACACCGTACACAAAAATTAACTCAAAATGAATAAAATATTTGAATGTAAGACCTGAAACTACAAAACGCCTAGAAGCAAATTTAGGTAGCAAGTTCCTTGACCTCAGTCTTGGCAATGTGTTTGTGGATCTATTTCCAAAAGCAGGGGGAAAGCAAAAATAAACACGTGAGATTACATCAAACTAAAAAGCTTCACACAGCAAAGGAAACCATCATCAAAATGAAAAAGTAACTTACTGAGAGAAGGAAGATATTTGCCAACCACATATCCAATAAGGGGTTAAAATCCAAAATATATAAAATCTCTTACAACTCAACAATAAAAAAATGAACTAAATGTTATATATGGACTGAAAATGATGTCATAAACGGGCAACGGATCTGAATAGGTGTTTTTCCAATGTCTTATGCACACGGCTAACAGGTACATGAAAAGATGTTCGATATTACTGATTTTCAGGGAAATGCAAAACTAAAATGAGGTATCACCTCACCCCTGTGAGAATGGCTAGCATCAAAAAGAAATAAAATAAATTAAAAAAATAAAAAAGCAAGAAAAAACAAGTGTTGAAGAGGATGTGGAGCAAAGGGAACATACTGTTGGAGGGAATGTAAATTCATACATTGTTGGTGGGAATGTGAATTGGTGCCGTCACTGCGGAATACAGTATGGAGTTTCCCCAAAATATTAAGAATAGATCTACCATATGACCCAACTATCCCACTCCTGGATCTTTATCTAAATATGAAAACACTAATTCAAAAAGATATATGCACCCATATGCTTATTGCAGCATTATTTACAATAGCCAAGATATGAAAACAACCCAAGCATCCGTCAATAGATGAGTGAATAAAGAGGATAGGCTTTACGTGTGCAATGGAATACTACTCAGCCATAAAGAATGAAATCTTGCTGTATGTGATAACATGAATGGAACTTGAGGGTATTATGCTAAGTGAACTAAGTTAGCCCGAGGGAGACATAGATCATTCGATTTTACTCATATGTAGATCTAAAAAATATATGTAAGAAATGAACAAACAAAATAATGCAAAAATAGACTCGGATACAGAGAACAGATTGATCAGCTATCAGAGGGGAAGGGAGACTAAATGGGTGCAGGTCAATTGTATGGTGACGAATGGTAGCTAGACTTTTGGTGGTCACTTTGTAGCCCGTACAGATGTCAATGACAAATACAGCTGAAACTTTCATAAAATTACGGGCCAATTTGACCTTGATTTAAAAAAGAAAGAAAAAGAAGCTTACCAAATGTTTCTCCAAGAGAAAAGAAATGTGCTATTAGGGACAGAGAATATTTTATTATTTTTTGTTTTTCTGAGCCCGAAGCACACTGCCTCACAGAGAAGAACAGATGTTTGGTCTGAGAGGAGGTAGAGAAAGGATTGATATAAAGAATAATATATTTTATACACATAAGCACACACATATTCTGGAAGGCAGAGAAGAAGATGTAAACTAAGACAGTATTTAAAAATAAAAGGGAGCTGTGGAAACGGAAAAAGTTTTAATTCCAAGCCCACATTACATTATCTTACTTCAGAGGTCTCTCAAAAATAGCCAAATGAAGTAGGCATGTTTCTTTTCTAACTTTAACCTGGCCCAGGAGGGGAATACATCCTTCCTTCCCCCCTCTCCAAAAAAAAAAAAAAAAAACAAACACAAATATCATCAAAATGAGGCTCAAGGTGATAAACTTCAATTCAGAGGGTAAATGTTTATGGATACATTAAGTTATAGTCACCTGAAGTCTCAGTAATGGAATTATTGACAAGCCCTGAAATACAGCTTGGTACCCAGGGCCATTCTCTCTCTCTCTCATTCTCTCGCTCTTTCTCTCTCTCTCTCATTCTCTCGCTCTTTCTCTCTCTCTCTTCTCATTCTCTCATTACCTCTCCCCACTCCCCTTGCCTACCTTCTTGGATTGCTTCTCTCATTTCCACTACCAAAAGGGAATGGAGCTATTTTTTGACCAGATTCTGATTTCTGTACTCAAAGAAAACCCCACCCTATGCTAGAAAAACTAAAAAAAAAAAAAAAAAAAAAAAAATTATTTGCCAAAAGCCATGGTATCTTTGACTGACATGTCTGTCCTAGAACAAACTACTTAACAATATCTCCTTCGTGTGACCCCAGACATCCCCAGTTAGAGAGTCCGAAGGGCAAAAACAGCAGCAGTAATCGAGTCCTTTATATCTGAGTCCCTTGCTAACTGTGTGATAGGCTCTGAGAAAAGGCACAGGAGGAGCAGTGGAAGGGGGTCGTGAAGGATGCAGGGGGTGGGGTCTTGGGACACGCTGCCCGTGACTGTTGCCAGAGTTTCCTTCCTCTTGGAAAGTTCTAGGATTGTTATGGTCCCTTGGGATCTCTCTCTGGGTTTACATCCTGCTGCAGTCTTTTGGAGGATTTTAAAGGAAGTGAATGCTTTTAGAAATGCCTTCTATATACAGAATCAACTCTTGTGGATCTGGAAAGGACGAATGCCCTCACAGGTGATAGCTCACCTGGCCAGACAACAGGTGTCTACAGTTCTGCAGAGAGCAGTCACAGGGGCGGCCCGCAGATGTGGGTGCAAGCACTTATGTTGGCGGTGGTAGCTCTGCAGGGAGGCCTCGGATCGCATTGCAAAACCTAACACACAAGACTTTCTCGTTGCCCAGTGTTTTAAAAATCTCCATCCCTTATGCTGGGAAAATTACGAAAGATGCAAAAAATATCTTTTGATCCAGTCTCTTAGCAGCATCTTCCCCCAGGTGCCCTCGGAGTAGAACCGTCTCCGCCAGCAGCGCTTCCAACGTCACATCCTTCCCACCGGCCTCCCCTACTCGAAATGCACCCACCTGTGTCCCACACCCTCAAGGCTCCATGCCCAGGTAAAGGTAACCACTACCTCCTCCGGAGAAGCGGAGTATCGGCAAGGATCAAGGGTCAATTTCAAACTCAATATACATACAGTTGGGATTACATCTGTTCAACCACGCACACTGGTCTCACTGGAACCCCAGCGAGGGTTCTTAACCCCCCAACTCGGCCTGTGGTTTAATGGCAGCAACAGCAAACGGAAGAAGAAAGTTATCTGGTGAGATAAGAAACACAATGATACAGCTTTTAAAAAGACCCAGGATGGTTCTTTTCTTTTTTTCTTTCCTAGCTGTCACCAATTCCAAAAACAAAAGACAAATCTGTAATCTGATAAAGAGAGCAAAGACTTGGGCACTGATTTGATTTTGTAGATTAGGAACATTTTTAAATGCACGGCAGCTGTTTATACTTAGTATACTTCGGCCAGCCTGAAGGGCATCAGAAGCTTGTTTTCCCTAGTTCTGCTTATCTAGATGTAGCTAGGAAAAAAAATCTAACATATTCATCAAAAATCCATTGGGAAATATGACTGGTAAAGAAATAGCCTCCCAAGGATTTTGGATATTTTATTGTTATCATGTCAGGAATCTCACCTGCCTAGCAGATTGCTTTGCTTAAAGTGAGAAAAAAAAAAAAAAAAAAAAACCCTGTGGTATCTATTTTAAGCATCACGATCCTTAATTTCTTAATCTTCTGTTCTTGAGTTCTATAATAAATCCATTCAAAGCTGTACATATGCATTAAGAAGCATACAAAAGTCACCTTTTCTTTTCTTTCCAAAACATTAAAGCCTTTTCATTCCATTTTAAAGGACTCTTTTAAAGCAAGTTCTCTAAGCCAACTTTCTAACCCACACATCACAGAACACTAGGCCCCGGTTTTTCTGGATGCAGTAACTGGTATAATATCTGGTGTAATTATTTCACCCATCAGCATCTCAAGGAACAGTAGCTTTGAGCAGGGCCAGCGCCAACTCTAGGAAAAAGGGTGGGAGTGTTGTGTTCAGGCGTGCAGGTTCTCACAAGCACGCTCTCTCGGTCTCCATTTAAATACAGCTCAATTTTCACCAGAGCCCCCAAATATTAGCATATAGTAGCTACTAAGAATTCATTAGAAATGCCCAAAGACTCAGATTTCTAGGTCTGCTCCGAGAAGACACCTCTAATCCATAGGCTCCTTCATACGCCCAAACCCAAGATATGCCACAATGTCCCCAGTAGGTTCTGGGATACAGGGGTTTGTCCAAAGGTATTGATCAGGGCAGAAAAGTTAATTTTCTGGAACATTAAATTTCAAAAAAAAAAAATGTTTCTCTCTCTCCAGGGAAAAAATAATAGACGAACATCTTGGCAATAAGAGAGAAAGACCCGTGAACTCCTCCCTGTTGCCATATAGTAATGCCTTTGCCTCGTTCAGAAATTCAAAAGTAAGTTTTCTAAAATCCTGGCCTCCCCTTGTAGCTCCAGGGTTTGTTGGACCTAATGCACCCCCCTTCAAAGGCCGCGGGGGCCAAGAAGCGATCCCATTAAAACAAGCCCCCAGTTTCTGCAGTTTCTGTTAATGAGCAATGTGCCCATTTGCACAACTGAGGGCACAATCACCTTCGCAGGCCCTAGGGCTTGTCGCCTGCCTGGCCTCGTGCTCCTGCCCCCTCCGCTCCCCAGCTCTCAGGCTCAGCTCAGGCACCCCGCCCACGGGTCCCCGGCCCCTCAGGGTCCTCCTTGCACGGTGGCCACCTCAAGGTCCTCTTTGCACGGTGGCCACGGGCCACAGGCCTCCGGGCTCGGGGTGGTGGGTGTAGGACAGCGTGCTCAGATGGTCCCCGGGGCCCTTCCAGAAGCCCTCTGCCCGGGCTCCTGGGCCCTGCCAACGAGCTGGAGGCCTCGGCCTCCACGGGTGATCCTCCAGCAGCCTGGAGGGGCTCGGACCCCCACGCGGCCACTTGGCTCACCTGGGTCACCCCGAGCCAGGGCCCGCACCTGCCAGCTGCTGCCGTGCGTCCTCCCTCTGGCACCAGCCCCGCGGGGCTCCCGAAACCCTGGTCCCTCAGCTTCCCCTTTCTCCTCGTCCAGGGCAGGACAGCAAGTGGGGCCTCGCCAGGACCCCAGGATTCCTGAGAACGGTCACCTTTCCCACTGTAGCCCGTGTCACCGGCGCTCACCCCGGAGCCCAGCCGCCCGGGCCCGCTGTCCTGGCCTGAGCCACTGGCAGCAGCAGCCGGAGGAGAGCTCGCTGGCACCTGCCCAGGTGTGCACCTGAGCGGGAGGAGGGCCGCAGGTTGCCTTACCTCCCGGCTCAGCCGGTTAAGGGTCGGCCTTGGGCTCAGGTGATGACCCTGGGGTCCTGGGACGGAGCCCGGCTCGCCTCCCTGCTCAGCGGGGCCTGCTTCTCTCTCTGCCCCTACTGCTCTCCCTCTTCTCTATCAAATAAATAAAATATTTTTAAAAAGTGCAATTTAAGAACCAGAGTCCCAGGTTCTACCCATAGCTCCCTCACCTCCAAGTTGGTCCATTAAGGTTTCAGCTGTTTCCTTTGAAAAATGATGCGGTAGGAGGCCGTGGACTAGGGACTCCTGCATGTCAGACTCCGAAATAAACCTAAAGTCAAGTGTTTTCAGCCACTCTTTCTTCAAAGTATCCCATCAGAGGAGGCACGCCTCTGTGCACCGCAGGATTTCTGAATCTGTTAAGCAAGAACAGGTGTGAGAGCCTCCGCTCTGCAGATATTGAGGCAGAGAAAACTAATATATGAACATAAGCACCTAGAAATGATAAATTATTATAAATTTGCACAATCATCTCAAGAATGATGGTGTTCTGCTGTCTTCTTCATTATTAATGAACTAGACAACCTTATTTAAAATAGACAATGGTGAATAGCAAGAAGATAAATATTTTACATTTTGCATTCAAGACCTCCTCTCTAGGAAGAGAAATTTCATCTTATAAATATCTCATGTTATTTATTCAATTACTTCATTGTATACTGCTCCTTCCCACCTGAATTTATATGGGAGAAGAGCTCGGGTTGTTTTTCTTTTGTACTTGAAACTCAGGGTCATTCCTGTATTTTGCACTAAATAATAATCTTAACATGCTTTCCTTTGCCTTTTCTAGATTTTAATATTTGAAAACGGGCAACTGCTTATCTTCTACAAAGGTGGTGATTTACTACTCGCAAAGCTCAATTTCGAAAGTGTGAGTGCATGGGACCCACGCAAACAACGTTACCTTTTTGCTGTGACGATCTCAGCCAGCCCTAATCCTCATTATGCTCCATTTCTCCAGAAATAACACAAGAGCACTAGGTGGAAATCGCATCATCCATCGCCCAAACTCTGCAAACATTCAGTCGTGATAGGAGGCTCCGGACACAGCTGGAAGCCACTACGCCTGCCTGCCCTGTAGCTAATCCGACCACTCTTGAGGCAGGTTCTAAACGAAATGAGAGCGTGATGCCTGATATTTAAATCGTACGTTCCAGCTTAAGAAATGCTTTAACATATTCTCATTTGATTCCCACATTAATCTAGCCATTAGCCCATTTTACAGATTAAGACGCTGAGAAGAGGCACCAAGGCATCTCACTGCTTTCCAGAAAAGTTTGTCTAAAACTGTGCTGCATGGGAGGTGGGAGATTTTGGTGACCCTCCCACTTCAAGCAACGTTTATGTGTATCAGGCAAAGTGGAGTTCACCCGGTGCCAGAAACCACCAGATCTGAATTTAAGTTTGGCTTGGCTGCTTACTGGCTGTGCGACCCTGGGCAAGTTACCTGACGTCCCTGAAACTCCAACTTTTCATCTGTTAAAAAAAAAAAAAAAAAAAAAAAAAAAGCTAAGAATAAGCAAGCTCTCTGGGTCGCTATAATGGCTAAATAAAATAATGCGAGTCACAAGCCTTGCTTTGATGCCTGGCACTCACTCACCACTCCGAAAAGGATGCTTTATATCAAATCTACACAGTGCCACCTGCTTCTCCTAATTAACATCCCTCATAAACACACCCAGATGAAATAACAAACCAAGGAAGATTCCATCCGTGTCCCTAGGAAGACATAAAAGCATGGCACTTCCTAATCAGCATCACTGTTCCTATATCCTTTATAATAAGGAGGTCTTTATTCCCACAGGCGTACAAAAGCAAGGCTTCCCCAGGCTGGATGGGGAGAGGAGGATTTGGAAGAGGAGTCTCCTCCTCGGGCAATTTCCTTTGCATATTTGACCTGCACAGAGGAGCATTCTTATTCCTCTTTACCATTGATTAATGGCATATTGGCAGGTGATTTACAAGTCTTCAACTTGTGGTGTCCTGAGTGAAGCGTGACAAAGGCGTAATTTTCGGTTCGTACATCCATCACATTTCACTAACCTAACCTGGGAAACGGGGATCATTCTTTGTCAAAAGGAATGGCTTCATGCGAGGGCACTCCACGCCTGGTCCGGGCCTCCCTCCTCCCTTCCTGGCCCTGCTCAGACACCAGGTAAATGGGATTCCTTCAGGGAGGGCTTGGATGGGATCCAATTCAAAGACACATAATTGGCAGTTTTTTCATCTTTCAAAGGCCTTTTCAATACTCACGCTGCTACAGTCAGACTTGCTTTGATTCTCACAAAGCATTGCCTCACCTCCAAGACTGTTGCTAGGATATAGGGATATCACAACTCCTGAATACATAGGCGGAAGGAAAAGATTTTCCTCCTCCTTACAAATGTCATTCCAATTCTTGCTCTGCTTTTCTTCAAGGCCAAACTGAGGACAAAGAATAGGATTACCGGGATGAAGTGTTCAAAATAAAAGGTCAGAAACCAGAGAGACCAGTGCCTGACTGGGAGTGGGGGTGGGGAGAGCCCTGTGGGAGAGAAAGTTTTGCTTGCAATAGTGGTCAGATGACTCACCAGAGGTGGAGCAGATCCAGAACTAGCAAGGGCGGTTGCATGTGTGTGCGTGCGTGTGGGTGGGTGGGGGTGTGTGTGCACACATCACGAACGGGGCAGGGTATTAAAAATCAACCAGAGACTGAAATGTCCCCATTATTTCTGCCCTAAAGTCAGTAGGTCAGAGAAGGGAGCTCTAACACCGATTAAGCATTGAACAGCTTGAGGCCTTATTAATATGCAAATACCCTATGGAGAAGGGTGAGCATGTTAAAGTGTTATCCCCTGTGATAGCTTTAGAATATAGTTGGTAAATCAAACTCCAATTAAAAAAAATACAAAAAAAAAAAGTTGAAAAAATTTTTAAAATGCTCCATAAATTCTTTGACACTCCTCCCTTCGAAAGGGGGGAGCCTGGTCCCCCTTTGCTTACGTGCAGACTGTACTGAGCGACACGTCTAGCCAACAGACTGTGGTAAAAGTGGCAGTGACACTGTGGGGTTCTGAGATTAGGGCAGCAAACGAGGTGTGCCTTCTTGTCTCCCCTCTTTTTTTGTTTTATCATCACAATCACTGCGAAGAGTCGCGGGTAGCTGACACACAGTGTAACCGATTCAGGTGTACACCTGAGCCACTCGACAAGTTTCTACATGACACTGTGTTCCCACAAGTGTGGCTGCCACGCGTCCCGTTGCGTCACTCTTACAATATCACTGACTATTACCTCCCTTTGTGTCACCCCCTCTGAGGGGAGCCGGCTGCCACCCAAACCGCCCTGGGGAAGAGGACACGAGCTGAGGCTTCAGCCAAAGCCACGTGAGTGGGCCATCCTGGGCGCTGGTCTCCAGGCCTCTGTCAAGCCCCAAGACGGTAGCTGACGGCAAAGTCGTTGAAGACCCAGGAGGGAACCATCCAGGGAAACTCTCCCCAAATTCCTGACCCAGACACCTGACCCAAAGATCTTCCCAAATTCCTGGCCCACTCAGTCCTGGATTCATTTGTTTTGTGCAGTAGAGACCTCGGACCCCCACTTCTCCGACAGGTTGATTTGATCGGCTGAGCTGCGGCCGCTGAGGAAGCCAGGTCTGGGACTAAAGAGTTTCCAAGAGAGGTGAAAGTCAGATCGTTTGTATCCTCTTCTCATTTAGGGTCAAGTCCCACTTTCAGAGAGGACCAGCCAGGGTGGAGCACAGTGGGGAATTTCACGACAGCAGAGCCCAGGAGACACGGGAGGGATCCAGAGAGGAGGTCTGACCCTTTTCCAGGGTCGTCTAAAGCTCGCCTCTTGTATGGGCCCACAGTTGGGTCCCAAAACACGAAACTCAATGAGGCAGGGCGACAATTACAGGAAACCATCTCTATAGACGACCAGAAGCAGGAAGGAGACCCATCAGGAGCAAAAAAGGCCTCACGTTAGCCACCTTAAAGGGCTGACATCGCAAAGGCCACAGGAATTAAGACACTAGCACCTAGCACGAGTTCCAAGGCCACTAGTTGGTGTGGAGGTAACAAGGTTACCCAAACCTGGCTACACACCAGCACCCGAGGAGCTTAGGGGAGAATGCAGATTGTCTGGCCTCACACCAGAACCCACAGAACTAGAATCTCTGGGAGCGGGGCCCAGGGCTGCCGTTGGGAAATCGTAGTCTCCCTTCTCAGAGTTAGAAAGCCTCCGGGGATGTCGGTCATGTGGTTACCTGGCGGGTCCCGGATTCCCCATCTGTGAAGAAGGCATGAAACCAGCCTCCCCACTTCCTCACGGGGATGAAAAAGCAATGAGCCCAAGAATGCCAGGCACCCCTGAGCTCCTCAGAAGAAAAGCACCGCAGACGTACAGGGTCTGTCATTGCTGTCACTCTGCCTACATTTGTTCGTGGGCCTCCTAGAGTTGCTGCACAAACCGGCTTCCCCTTGGAAGGAAATCTCGGGAGCCTGTCGGGACCCATCTGCAGTGGACAACATACAGGTGGGACCCCTTCCAAAGACGTTTACCTGGAGGTAGCTTCAGAACCCCTGGGTCTGGTGGTGGTGGTGGGTGTGCGTGTGCACATGTGTGTGTGCACGTGTTTTTTGGCAGAGGGTCAGGGGGCCATATCCACAACCTGCCGCATCTTGGCATTTGTGCCCATCATCCTGAGAAGAGGACTGATGTTGTGATAGCAAAGCTTTTATCGCAAGAGCTCGTCCACAAATGATAGCCTCAAGAAGCCACTAATAGCATCTAGTAGCTGTTTCCAAAAACATTGCCAGTTTATACGTATTTAAAACACAGGACGGAAACATACTAATATGTTGATCATGGTCGTTGCCAGATGGTGGGGTTTCAGGTAATTCGACATTTTTCTTTTTATAACTTTGTTTTTAATTCCTTTTTTTTTTTTTTTTTTACAATGATCATGAAATACGTATAATCAGAAAATAATGGAGTTTTTCGCGACAAAGTGGTGGTGTTCCCAGATCCCAGGGGCTGGGGCGGCCCAGAGACAGCTGGCTTGACACAAGCCTGCCTGGGGGCAGCTGGGGTCCCCGGGGGGAGCAGTTTGGGGACTGGAAACACTGCTGGAGCTGCTACCTCAGACAGAAAGAAAGCAGAAAACGCAGGTCTCTCCTCTCCTCCCACCTTCCAACTTCCTGCCCCGGCCTCTCTCTCTGGCCAACGCCCACTAGGCAGACCAGAGCCCGAGAAGGGCAAGGAATACATCTGCAAGCAAACAAGGAAATGCCCAGCACCATCACTTTTCAGAATTATTTTCCATTTCATCTTTGGACATTTGGAAGCAGAGAAAGGGAGGGATAAGCCCACACAATCCTACGGTGCTCCTGGCACCATCGCACCAGAAGAGAATGCATTTTTAAAGCATGTGAAAACCACCAAGCTGGATTGCATAAGATCATTTTTTATGGAAAGGCCCTCAGGCATCAAAACCAGAGGTGGGAGGAAGGAGTACAGTTCACAAAATGAGCTGCATTGCTCATTGGAAATATTTTATACATAGGCTTAGATATTTAGGCCTATTCATAAAATTTATAAACAGAGAGCTCTTATGGATAAGATTTCATCACATATTTGCAAGAGGAAGACGATAGTTACACAAGGCTGGGTTTTCTAGGTAGGACATCACTTTCCCCATTGTCTTTGTTCTTTGTATAAGCAGGCATTGCTCTGAAACACGTAGACCCCATTACAACAATAATGATCCACTTGAAAGAAGGAGACAATCAAATAGTCACCAAACCAACTAAGAATGTGCAGACTTTTATGGTTTGTAATGGTTCTGAAAGAGAGGCCTAATCTATTTCTCCAGTACCTAGTCATGCACTCCACCTTCTAAAACAACATCAGATTCTATTGTGTTTTATGAAATTCTCTGTAGCTGTGAGTTAACTAGGTTTCAGTTCTCATTCTCTTTATACACATCTCTCATTCATTTATTAGAATCTCTTAAACTGCAGCCTTTGCTAAAAGCCAGTCCACAAACACAATAAAAATTTTCATTAAAATATTTAAAACCCAGAGCAGCAGCAATAACATCAAAACGAAATGCTAGCAGCCTGCAACAGCAAATCTCAGGAGACCCTCTACCACGCAGCACTGTGGAAAGAGGCGGCATTTCACACTTTGTCCTATATGTTATTAAGCCCAGCCTCTTGAAGGGATGTGGTAAGAAGAGCTATCCAAAATCTTCACTTGTCTAAAGAAAATGTCTCAAAGCCTTCTGCTCTCTCCTTCTGTTTTCTTTATAATGGATAGTTGGGTAGATGATAGCTGGAAAAGGAAAAGAAAAGAAAAAAAAGAAAAGAAAAGAAAAGAGAAAAAGAAGAAAGAAAAGAAAGAAAGAAAAGAAAAGAAAAAAGAAAAGAAAGAAAAGAAAAGAAAGAAAAAAGAAAAAAAAGAAAAGAAAAGAAATAAAAGAAACGAAACGAAACGAAACTGACTGTGTGGCTCAGTCAGTTAAGCATCCAACTCTTCATTTCAGCTCAGATCATGACTCAGGGTCATGAGATCGAGCCCCATGTGGGGCTCTGCACTGGGTGTGGAGCCTGCTTAAGATTCTCTCTCTTGATCCCTCCCTGCCCCTCCCCATCTCTCCTTCTCACACATGTCCACATGCATGCACTCTCTCTCTCTTAAAAAAAGGGAGGGGGGGAAGATCAAGAGATAGATAACATCGCTGCATGGGTTTGAGCCTGCTATGAATATGCTTAGCGAGGTGCAATGCCCTAATCATGCACAGTGAAATAGGGTCAGGAGCTGTTGATACCCTAAGAGGGATAGAGGGTCAACTTAGCACCAACAGTTAGAGGCACTTGGGCACGCTGCCTGTGTACGTCACCATTTAACAAATCCATTGAAATGAGAACTAAGTGTCGGCTATACACCAGATATCATTATGTTTCCCTAACCAACCCCAGCAAACCAAGAAAATAATTTGATACACAGAATAGAGTATTTGGTAACCATTGGCCTTGCAGACTGTAAGGACAGGCCCAGAGAGCTAGCCCATGAGGCATGAGGACATGGCTCATTTCCAGGATCTGCCTCTAAGACCCTGCTCCCATGTGCTCTTTTCCAGAAAATTCTGGAATTGTCTGTAATCCCTTTAACAGGAACAGAGTTCCACAACTTGCAATAAAAACTTCAGGTTGCAAACACACCTGGGAAAGGTAAAACTGTTAACTTGCTTTCACATGAAGTCTAAATAGCTGCTTTCTTGAGAGTGCTTTGGATGTGGGGATGCAGGGTGAGTGATAACAGGGAGGAGTTACAAGACAAGGATCCTGTGTACCTGAAAAGGAGTTGTCCTGCGGAGGAAGAAACTAAGGCAAAAAAGATGTCTGAGATAAAATTCCCTTATGCCCAGGTTTGGCCCGGGGAAGAACTTCTCTTGCTCATTTTTACATTCACTGACAGGCTGCAGACATCAGAGCAACTGTCTTAATGACCCCACCCCAATGCAGCTTAAGCCTAAAAGTCAATCTCTGGAGGGTGGCCAGAAGCAGATTCCAGAGCCTGGTGTCACAAGCTCACAGTGATTCTGCAGCCAGGGAGAGAGCATCATCAACAAGAAATACTGAGGGATGCTAAGGAAAAGAGCAAAGAAACACAATCTTTCAGATTATCTGTTGGCTTTGTAAAAAAACAAAAAAAAAACAAAAAAAAAAACAAAAACAAAACAAAACAAAACAAAAAACAGAAAAAAGAAAAGAGAAGAAAGAAAAAAACCAACCACCTTTCCTGCTTTGTCTTGGGGCTTGGGGCTTGGGGCCCCCAGCTCTACAAGGCAGTTGTGCGTGGCCTTGCAGTCCTACTTCCCCTCACTAACCAGCTCTCCCTGAACCCACCCAGCAAGCCTCCGAGTGGAGATGCTGGAATGGCCTTTCCCAGAACAGTTCCACCACTTGGCCAAGGTCACAGCGCTAATTGCAGGTATCAGTATTGGAGTAATCTGTCTTCCCTTTTGAAATCGCCAAGCAGCTGAGAACAAACACTATCAGGACATAAATTCTCTGTATTTCAACACACTTAAAAATCGTTAATACCAAGTATTCCATAAACAAACATATTAATTCACGGTGTGGTTTTACATTGTTCTTTCTCTCCTCTGACCCTGCGGGATTCCTCTTTCACTTCTAGCCCTCCCTGCCATTTCAGGGCGCCCACTCCCTTCCCTGCACCATTTGCCACCTCCTTTCCTACCTCTCTCTGATGTCTCTTCCCTTCCTTTACATCATTGAATGTTCTCAAAGCGAAGATAATTAAGCTAATAGGTTTGACTTGACGAACAACTTCAAAAACCTTTCTCAACCATGACGCCTCATCTGAATCACAGAACACAGGGGCGCCTGGGTGGCTCAGTTGGAACGTGTCTGACTCTTGATTCCAGCTCAGCTCAGGATCTCAGGGTCCTGAGATCAAGCCCCTCATGGGGC
The DNA here is from genome assembly GCF_003254725.2 of Canis lupus dingo. Taxonomy (NCBI): domain Eukaryota; kingdom Metazoa; phylum Chordata; class Mammalia; order Carnivora; family Canidae; genus Canis; species Canis lupus. The sequence goes on from NC_064261.1 coordinate 50,348,782, forward strand.
TCCATTCTCAGCACCAAGTCTGCTTGTCCCTCTCCATCTGCTCCTGCCCTCGCTCACATGCTTTCTCTCTCTTGCTCTCTCTAAAATAAATAAATCACTGAACACAAAATGACTATTTTCAAGTCTCCCCAAAATGGTACATAGATAGTATTATTCTAAAGGCATCCCTGAAAAGTTTACTCGTTACACACGGTGGACACTTAACTCCATCCCAGAACCTTTACGCAGAAGAGGGATACCCTTTAACCTAGACAGTTAGTAAGAAACTAGTGGAAACTAATGGTTTTTGCCATATAATTTAGAGATTTAGAGTTTGAGAAGTCAAACTCACGTTTTAAAAGTAGCAAGCAATTCTGATAAAGGAAGAAAAGAAAAATGAAAACAAGTGTTAGGTTTTAGCAATAAACCCAAATAGTAAGGGAGTCTGGTCATCTCATAGATGAATTTTTATGACATATACATACCACCTGTGCTGTTGTTTATTTAGTGTTTTCTTCAAATATCTTCATTCTTTTCCACTTCAATTTATTTAGAATTTAAATAAAAAATAAAAATAAAAAATTTAAATAAAAATTTATTTATATCATTGCCAAAAATGGAAAGCCAGTTTCATTTATACCAAAAAACCAAACAGTGTTCCATTAAATACTGTTATATTACGGTCTCTCTATAGGCTATTGCAGTCAAAGGCTGAGGCTTTCTCTTTTTGTTTCAAAGGTAGTAGTGTTAAAGACATACTAGTACCCAGCTAAGCCTGTCTCCTTTATAGAATCAGAAAAATGGAAGGAAAATTGGAAAAAGAATCACTTTCTCTGGGATTCTATTTTATGAAGTGTAGGGCTCCAGCCACATTTAAACTCATTTTGACCATCGCCGTGCTACTCATCTCACTCTGGAAAATCCTGTATTAAGAAAATCAATCAACAAATACTTACTGAGCCCAGTGATTTTCATTGCACTGTATTTGGAATTACAAAGTCTATTTGGATGAAGAGCCAATATTCTAATTTTGGAAGACCTACTCCACTACAATATGGCAGATGCTCAAAGTCAACTCCATCTGGCTCTTCAGAAGATACATAAAACCATGCTCCATGTAACTTGTTTCAAGTCCCGAGGCCCGACCCCAGGAAAAAAAAAAAAAGTGGTTGCCTAAACAAAATCCAGCTCCACAATAAAACTTCTAAATCCAAGTGCTAAGGAAAGGGTTCCTAAGCAAGGGCTGCACAGGTCAGATTTGAAGGTTAAGTTCATATAACTAGTCTCTGATGACATCAGATCATTTCCATGAATCTCATTATTAGCCAGATTTCTGAAAAAAAAAAATCATCTTCTGTCATAGCTTAGCCCAGAGAAGAACTTACTTCTCTTGTTCTCTTTCCCCAGTCCCTTCTATTACTCAGAGATGATACACATCCGAATAAAGAGAAACAAGAAAATTCCAGTAAACAAAACCTAAAGTAAAACTTATTCTTCCCCCTTACAATTACTCCTCTAATAGCCAGAAACACAAACACAGGGATCGTTATATTTCAGCAATTGTCATGGTGACAAAGTATTGCCAGACAGCTGCATAGGATGTTTTCTAATGTTTTTATTTGTTAAAATATTTGAAACATTATTGGGATCTTTATACTAGCTGGCTAGAAATGAATTCCAGTTCCCTCCACGGTACAATGTCTCTCAGGCCAAAGAGCCTCAGATTTTTTTTTTGAAGTCCCCACGCTAACAGGGTCCACATGTATAAATAAGGAAAGCAAGCTTTACAGCTGGGGGGTTTGTAGCCCTGGATCTCACTCACACAATGATTGAAAATTCCCAACTTGATTAACTTTCAGAGCCCATAAAGTGCTTTGAGCTCCTCCAAGAAAGACGCTGTATAAATACAAAGTATTATTATTAGGTGGCACTGGAATTTATTAACAGCTTAGTTACTCCATCCGTCTCTTGGCATTAGTTTCTGTTCTGGCTTACACAAATCCACCTGTAGGAGTAAAACAAAATTCAGTACAAGGATTCAAAAAGCCACCCTCCGTCAGAGAATAAAGAAAGCAAAGATAGCCTCATTAGCCAGAAATAATGGACCTCGTGTGCTCTTGTGGCCTCATGACCCAACTTCTACTCATAAGTACAGTCATGCTAAGCCACTCCAAGGGTGGCCGCCCCGGTTATTCTGTGCCTTTCTGGTGATACCAGAAAGTCTGGTGAGCCATCGCAGTTACTCTCCATTATGTCTCCTGCGACATTGAATGCAGCCCAAATACTCTTTATTTCCTAACTTGTGTTCTCACCCAATAGATTAGCTGAATTTTCACGGCCCACCCTTCTCTTACATTTCTGGATGTAAATGATTTTTGTAACTTTAGTATCAACTATCAAGCATATTTTATGTGCCCATTAAGTAAGGGATATTTATTGATTTTCTATAGTAAGTTAAAGAAGAACTCCCCCCCCCACAAACACACTCTCCCACGTGTAAGATATTGGGCTATGCATTGTGCCGGACAGAAGGGAATATGGAATATAAAACACCTCCACAGGACTGAGGGTTCAATTAAAGAAGTGAGATGTATGTACCCTGAAATGATTAATAATACAAAGCAGGTAGTTCTTTCTTGCTGAATGAATTAAATCAGACATAATATTAATTGTAAGTGAGTTTCTCAGCAGGCGGTCAGAGGAATAAGTGAAATGGAGCAATGCATTGCCAAAGTCCAGCGGGAACCAAACAAGAGGTCCTTAATGCCAGGCTTCCATTAAAATCACCTGGAGAGCTTTAAAATAATACTGATGCCTGGGCCTCCCCCCAAACCAATTGCATTAGCACTTCTGGAAGTAGAGCCCAGGCATAGAGGTTTTAAAAGCTCTCTAGGTAATTCTAACGTGCAGCCAACGCTGAGAAACACTGGGCAAGAGTTTGAAGGATTCAGTTGGGCAGAAAAGCATTAGGGACAGCATAAAGGCAAGGGAAAGCCCTGCTGGTGACCGGGAAGGTGAATTTGGGGAACAGTGAGGCAAGCCAGGGCAGATGGCAAAAGATTCTGATAAAGGAACAGTGAGGAATAGCACAAGGGAAAAGGTCTGGGTTGATGTATGGAGGGATTGAAAGTCCAGCAACATAGCCTGACTAGTCATTTCTTCCTTGGCCATAGTCATTTAGGGCCTAATCTCTCTCTCTCCTTCCCAGTTTTCTCAGATTAATCTTTTAAAAAAAAAAAAAAGTTTTTTTATTTTAAAATGGCATCTGACTTGTCTCTAGAATCTTTACTTTTCTAGGCTGAATCTCTCCCAGTTCAACCCTATCCTATAAAGACATGCAAGCATCCTAAAAACTCCAAGACCAGGAAAACATGGTATTGGGGATGTGGCCCTCCTTCAGCCTCGGTGCTGGTGCTGACACTTTTTGTGTGAGGCTGAGGCACCCTGGCACTTCTGCCTTCAGGTCACACCACTGCATGCATGTGGAGCTTTTAGTCAACTAAAGCCTTTAAAGCTGGGTGGATGCTGTTGTGTCTTGCTTTGTTTTAATAAACCACATAGTTGTTCTATGTATGTGCAGTCGATCTTTTTTTTTTAACTGCAGGACTCTGCATTCATCTCTGTTCTATTTCAGCATATTTGTTTTGGCCCGCTCTTCCAGCCTCCTTCCTTGAAAGTTAATTGTATTTGATTAACATGATCTGAATGTGTCTGTTTCCAAGTGCCAAAGTGAAGTGTTCATTAGCCCTTTAGTGAGATGCACAAATTACTCGACCAAACAGTAAGAAACCAATTTGGACTCTTGGGAATAATTTAACTCAAGTCCAAGACACATCTATGCCATTTCCCCGGTATTACTGCCACCTAAACAATTTATATTAAGGAAAGAGAGCAAGGAATCAATATGCTAAACAAAGAGGTGAGGAATCATGAGGTGAGAGTTTCCTATACAATTTTCCATGAACTTGGATCACTCAAACATCATCTACCCTTCCTCTGTAGAAGCCCAATGTGAGATTGCAAGGTTGGCCCTGACTCCTCTATCTGCTCTTTAGAGTCTTTATTGCCACACACTGATTTATTTCATTCTGAGATCCCAAGCCTTCCTGTCTTATTATAAGCCTTTTCAAAATTAAGTCTACAAGAAATGTGATTTCTGTTTGGAGGACAGATTGGAGAAAGGCACTGCCTCCAATTAGCACGATCGTCCAAATAGCAGCCTCCATCCTCACCTGGACATAATTGTGGCCAGGGCCCACTTTCCTCCACCTGAACATCAGAAATCACATTGACCTACTTTCCTCAGCATAGCTAATAAAAAGTTGTGTGACGTGCCATCCAGATACACCATGGTCTGCAAATGCATTCTGCTCTGCAAGTTGCATGGGACCGCCTTGCATTGCTAAAGCTCAGGAGCCATGTGCCTCCAAAGTTTGCGTCTCAGTTACAATTAAGAGAATTCCCTGTGTTTGCAAGTAAGAGATGCTACTTTTTACTCTGCAGGTTCATTCCCTTAAATAAGTAACATAATCCAAAGAACAGTGATTCTTTTTGTTCTAATTTTCTACTGTTTTCTTCTGAAATAGAGAACAAGAAAGATTGAAGAAACTATGAATCGTTGGGACCTATGGAAGGTCTCAGATTTCAGAAATATGCCTAAGCATGAGCTCACACTGAGGGCCGAGCTAGGTGTGGGAACATCCTTGCATGTGAGTCTGTTCCCAAGTGTACACATCGGGGTGGTGTTTAGCCTAAGACTGACTCCCGCTTCACTTCTTTGAACAGGGTCAGCATAGACAGGGAAGGAGGAAGGAAAGGAGCTCTGGCCACCCAAACAATGAAGACAAAGGGCTACTTCACATTCCACCAGGAACAGATGAGATGGTGGAAGGCTGGAGAGTCAAGTGGCATCAAGCATTTTCACGTTCAAATTCTGCAGCTTCCAAAATTGTTCATCATGCTTTCTTTTCCCCTTTGCTGATACTAATAATGATAGCACTTAGCATTTCTAAAACACTTTTCATCTTCAAAGCACTATATGAACATTACCTAATTAACTAACATTAACTAATTATAATTAAACCTGCCCTGGGCTCACAAATCAGAAGAACTTTAGGAAGGGATGGGGGAGGAAGAAACGAAGAAGAGCTTTCTAGCCAGACAGGTTTCCCAAGTTTTCTCAGATTAAATTTTGATTCAAATTCTCACGGACTTTTAAACAATCCTTGAGACAACCTAATAGGCCTTCCTTGCTTCCCAATGTTTAAATATTGATGAGAAGGGCAGTAAACAGTCTCCAGAAATGAAAATTGAAAATTGTCCTTCTTATACCAACTTGTAATAATAGAAGAGTTTAAATGCCAATTAAAAGATGCTTCTCTGAAGCAACACGCTCTAAAATATTGAGCCAAAGAGATTTCTTCTCCTGGAGCAACCTCCCACTTCGCTGGCGCATGCGTGCACACACACACGCACACACACACACAGACTCGCTGCTGAGTGGCGTCAGAATTCTGACTTCCAAGCTTTAAGTGCAGTGAGCTCAGTGTCCTAACTCACGAGCCTGTTTCAGACATTTTAATGTATCTATTGAATTTCCTTTTTATTAACCTTAGCAAAAACTTTCAGTAATATTATAACCCAAGATCAAATAAAGCATCCTGTTTCCATAATTCCTAGACAGAAAAGCCATATAATCAAATGAGTCTATTTGGATGCTTATTTTCTGTACATTACACTTATCTAAATTTATACTTGAGGGAGCGGGTGGGGAGATAGGGTTTAAGGCCTCTTAAAACTTCTCTCTCGTTTTCATTCTAGAAATGTCTAAATGAAATATGTAGCTATGCCTGACTGGAAGCCACCTCTAAGACTTTGTTCTAGTCAGAACATGCTCAGACTGTTCTCAAGTATTCGCTTTAGTAACCTGCAAGTTCAGTATTGTGTCAAAAATAATGTTCCTCTTTATATAAACTCCTCTTAAAATGTCAGTGTTTAGTAGGGTGGCTGTGAAAAATGTGGCAATAATGGCATAATTTATCTTGTTGGGTTTTTTTTTTTTAATTCACACTACTTGCATTGGTGAAATTATTCTATTTCCATCAGTAAAGCAGACCTTCAAAATGTTAGAAATCATCGCAACGTGCCTGGATCCCTATGGGGTTTTCCAGCTTTAGAGGCCTCTGAGCCTGAAAGGGACGTGATCTTCACTCCTTGGTGGAGTCTAGGGGAGACTGATCCAGCTCAGCTCACATTGGTTACTCTCAGGAGCTGCTTATCGATCAGTTAGGATGATGCGTGCCGTTGATCTCTGCTGAATTTGATCTTTTTACTGTTCCCCTCCAACCTCGATGTAATGAGAGCCTGCGGGCCAGTGCTTGGCAGATCCTTATGCCCTGAAGTCACTTCTACCTTCTTATTACGTATGTGCCTCCCTGTTGAAGGTTCTCTGCATCTTTCTTCTCTGCAGATGGAATATCTGAGATAATAGAGGGTATGGGCATGAACGAAAGCTGGAAGCCCCATAAAATGTCCTCTAGGAAGAGGCCATAGCACCTCATCGTTGCTTAATATTTGTAGTCATTCAAATATGACACTTAGGCTTCTGGTTTGCGAAGATGCACAGCCATATTGAGGGTTTTGCTCTCTTAAGAAGACTTTTGTTTTGATTTGTTCTTTTTTAAACAGCGGAATTAATTCAGTGCTTGGAAAGTGTCCAATACCAAAGGAAAAAAAAATGTGTGGATTATACAAAATTCAACATGTCAGATTATAAGAGGGATGATCCCTTAGGCCCTCCTGTCACAGGCGTCTTTCAGAAATATGAGACAAAAGGGACCACAGAATAAATCAAAAGAAACATAATTTTGAGAAAAGATATTTAAAACCCTCTCTCCATAAGGCTAATGACATGTGCCACTTTTATTTGATAGCCTGAAGCAAAATCACCCAACAACCCATAACGCTCACAGAATCCATCTTTATTTTTCAGCTTCTCCCAGGGAAGTTCCACAGCTCCTTATGGCATCTTGTGAAAGCTCGGTACACAGTGTATACAAAGCTGCAAAAGCTTGCTCTGCTACCTTAATCCCTTAGAGACATTTATTCACTACTGATGAAAACCTAATTTGTGAGCCCCGCCTATTTGCTGAATCCAAAAACTCACACCCTTGATAACTGCTCTCCATAATTCCAGTTTCAAATGGCATAAAATCTGTCCGCCAACAAACAACTTTATACTGTGGGACCTTCCTCAGTCTTCTAAGTAGAGAAAGAAAGGAAATATTTTGTACACCATCTGTACTGAGCTTGACAATACATCATAAGCCACAAAGATTTGGTGTGCAAAGGTAACACAAACCCAGTGTAAATATTTGGAGGCCAAAACTCGCTGGCTTAGGTTCAATACAGAGCCTATCAAAAGTGCTTTTACGTTATTTTAAATTTATATACTCAATGCTGTGTGTGATTCCTGCTAAAAACTCACGGAGCTGTGACATGCCGAATCTCCACCTTTGTTTGATCTGTGCCACTTGAGAGAGAATGAGGACTCTAATTAGAAGCTGAGTTTGGATAACTCTTTGTGAATAAAGGTAAAACAACTTCAAAAAATACAATTGTCATCTTCCGGAAAGAAAAAGTCTCAAGATCAAGGCTGTTTGTTTGGGGTGTTTTGAAGCGAAGAGGGGTTCCAGGTGTAAAGTGACTAAGAATGGAGGAAAGATCAATTTATAAATTTGATTTTTCAGAAAGAGCTATCTAAAAATACAGAATATCTGAATAACCCACACATCCCATTTGCCAGGATTGTTCCCTAAAAGGGACTTTATGCTCAGAGCCTCCTTCAACCTACAATTTGCATCAAAGCAGAGAACAGAAGCCCAGCCAGGGAGTCATGCACAAAATAAGGGAAATGGAGGACATGGATTCATGTTTAGTAAATGAACTAAGACAATCTCTGTAATGACTGTTACATTTCATTTGTGTACTCCAAGCAAAATCTGTTAAAAATAAATTATATATGTTTAAACTGGAAGTGTTCCTAGCATAATGGTATAAGGTACCCAGGGCTAAATTGAAATGATCATTCTAAAACTACAAAAATCTCAGGAACATAAATTATAATTTCACGGTATGCCTTGAAATGGTAGTTTTGCAATAAAATTAAAATATATATTCTCAGTGTTTGTCTGGCAAATGCAAATACATGAAACAAACATGGTTAGTAAATGAACCAACAATTTGCTACATTTGGAGAAATCTGTTTTTACACTGAATACTTCAATTGGCAAAAACCTAAAAATTTTATCTTTCTAAAGGAATTACCATTGGTATAATTCATGCGACGGTTCCAAAATGATCAGTGAATAGTAACAATAGAGATTTGCTGTTCTGAGAGGGAGAGAGAGACAGACAAGGGAGGAAAGAGGAAGGAAGGAAGGAAGGAAGGAAGGAAGGAAGGAAGGAAGGAAGGAAGGAGGAGGGAGGGAGGGAGGGAGGGAGGGAGGGAGGGAGGGAGGGAGGGAGGAGGGAGGGAGGGAAGGAAAGAGGGAGGGAGAGAGGGGAGGCAGGCAGGAAAGAAAGGCTTCAGCAACAGGAAATACCCTTTCTACAGTAATTTTCTTTGTTGCAGGTACACAGATTTCACACAAGGGCAAACCCAACCAATTCAAGTTCCCCAGCTAAAGGATCAAATGGGGGTAAAACTAGAGGTTAGAATTACAAAACCAACCTTAAATCAAGAAGACATATTACCCAGATGGTTTTTGCTTCCTTCTTACCTATCTTGTTTGCAAATGTCAATGGACAGCCCAAGGGCTAGGAAAGTTCAAACTGGGGTTGCTGGTGCTCCAGCAAGCCACCCATTCAACAAGCTGCCACCCAAAACATAGGTTTTTGAATGTAAAGAAACAATCTTAATTGGCTAATTTTTAGAGTAATGACACAAAGTTAGTGTTCTCGGAAGAATGGAAAACTTGCTTGGAAGTGACTTCATTCTTTTTTTCTTTTTCAAAAGTGCATTTTGTAGTATCAGCTGCTTTTCTCTGAAGGAACACCCATGTTTTGACCAGACATACTGACCAACCAATTCTATTTTTTTTAAAAAAGATGTTTGTTAATTTAAAAGAAGCCAATTTGTTTATTGGTGTTATCTCCCGAGAGTTGCACCAACCAAGTACAGACTCCACACGGTCTGATCACATAGAATCACAAATATGTGGAGGGGGAGAAAGGGTCTCAATTAGAATACTTGTTTGATCTTTCCTTGAAAAGTCTTAAGACCATTGTGTTTAAAACTCTACATAATTCCAACTATTAAAGTCCTCTTTGCAGAGATAGCAATGGAGAGTGAAGAGAAGGAAGCTGCTAATCTAGAGGCCAACATTCAGGGTCCCAGCTCCTACTGGCTGTCAGTGGAATTTTGGTCATTAAGCTCCCGTCCTTTTCACCTCCACATTGTCATCTATAAAATGAGGACGTTTGGCTTGTTATAAGTAGAAGACAGAATATCAGGGCCTCTTATCAGCAAAGTGAGGAAGACTTGAATTTTTTTAGAGCCATTTCAGGTTCACAGCACAACTGAGAAGAAAATACGGAGGTATCCCAAGAACCCCCCGTCCCCCAACATGCAGAGCTTCCTCCATCATCAACATCCCCACCAGTGATACATTTGTCACAACTGATGAACCCACATAGACACGTCACAGTCACTCAGGGTCCATACTTTACCTTACGGTTCATTCTTAGTGTACATTCTACGTGTCCGGACAATTGTTTAACAAGTACCCATCACTATAGTGTCATACACCAGTCCACCGCTCATCTTACTGTCTCTATCGTTTTGCCTTTCCAGAAATGTCACATAGTGGATAGCCTTTTCTGATTTTTTTTTTTTTGCATTTTTAAAATCTTTTATTTATTTTGAGAAAGAAAGAGAGTGTGCGCACAAGTTGGGGGAGGGGCAGAGAGAGGGAGAGAATCTTAAGCAGATTCCATACTGACATGGGCTCAATCTCACGACCCTGAACTCATGACCTGAGCAGAAACCAACAGGCAGACACTCGACTGACTGAGCCACCCCAGGCGCCCCTCAGAGTGCCTTTTTTTTCCTACTTAGTAATATGCATGTAAGATTCCTCCTTTTCATCCTTTAATAGTTCGTTTCTTTCTAGCATTGCATAATATTCCACTGTCTGGCTGTGAAACAGTTATTTATCCACTCACCTACTAAAGGACATCTTGGTTGCTTCCAAGTTTTGGATTTTATGAATAAAGCTACTATAAACATCAACGTATAGGTTTTGGTGTGACATGTTTTCAACTCTTTTGGGTACGTACCAAGGAGCATGATGACTGGATTCTATGGTAAGAGTATGTTTCATTTTGTAAGAAACCACCAAACTGTCTTCCAAAGTAGCTGTACCATTTTGCAACCCATCAGCAACGAACGGAGAGTTCCTTTCACTTTATATCCTCACCAGTGTTGTCAGTGATCAGGATTTTGGCCATTCCGATGATAAGGACATAGTGGTACCTCATTGTTTTAATTTGCATGTCAAGTGAAGCAGCTTTTCATGTGTTTATTTACCATCCATATATCTCCTTTGGTACAGTGTCTGTTAAGGTCTTTGGCCTAATTTTTTAAATCAGGTTGCTTATTTTCTTATTGTTGAGTTTTAAGAGTTCTTTGTATATTTTGGATAACAGTCCTTTATCAGATTGTCTTTTGCAATATTTTCTCCAGTCTGGATTGTCTTCTCATTCTAATACCATTGCCTTTTGCAGAGTATAAGTTTTTCATTTTAATGAAGTCCAGCTTATCATTTATATATTTCACAGATATATCTTTGGTGTTATATATAAATAAGGTCATGACCATACTCAGGTTCATCTAGGTTTTCTGTGTTATTTTTTAGGAGTTTGATAATTTTGCATCTTACATTTAGATCTATGAACCATTCTGAATTAATTTCTGTGCAGGAAAATTGTATCTCAATTTACTTTTCAGTATGTGGATGTCCTGTGATTGCCCAATCGTTCCAGTACCATTTGGTACTCCATTGAACTCCACTCTTCCTTTGTCAAAGATCAGTCAACTATAGTCATGGTTCTATTCTAAATCAGTTCTTGATATTAAGCTTTTTAAAAAAAAAAAAAAAGGTTTGTTGATTTTTTTTCAGAAGTCATCAATGTTTAGGCTACTTGGAAGTATGAATAGGTAATATAAGTGGTGCCCTAATTAGCCTGGAGAAGTTCACATATGTCAGGTGGTGAGTGGTTTACTCTTAGAGAGAACCATGTAATTTGATGTACACCACATTCGCAAACTCAAAATTTTTGGCCTTGAGAAAATACAGCTTTCTGTTTTCATTCAATAAACCTTTCCTTGGGTTTCTAAGGAATTAAATACTAGCTTGTTTAATAATTAACTCAATAGTTTAACCTTTGTTGTAGTTGAGGAAGGAAATAACCCTACCATAAACCTACATCTTCCCCACCCTTACCCTACCACTCTCTATCCCATCCTCCTCACCTATTTTTCTGCATAGCACTATCTCCACCAGGCATGCTTGTGTACACTTGTTTACTATTTGGTGGTTGTTTGCTTCTCCCAGTAGAGTGAAAGCTCCAAGAGGACAGAGTTTTGTGTTGCTCACTCCTATATGCCCATATGTAGAAAAATACTTAGTGCCTTGTGAGTGCTTGATAAATATTTTCTGAATGAATGATAATATCTGATTATTTTGAAGGACTTGCCTAATGGAATGCCACAATCACTAGTAACAATAACATGAAATGTGCCATAATGTACACCTATATAAACTTAACCTCGGGAAAAGGAGAATAAAGACAAAAAGAGACAATGAAGAAGATGTGCAGAAGAGGAACCCTCCATACCCTTGCTACTCTAATGGTGTGGTCTAGGGACCAACCACATTAGCATCACATGGGATGAATCCAGAAATGTAGAATCTCAGATCCCATGCCCCATCTATTAATTCAGAATCAATACTTTAACAAAGTGCCAGGTGATTCGTATGCACATTAAAGTTAGAGAAGCACTATCTTGGGAACCTACCTGGGGCACCTTTACTCAGTGACCAAAACATGTCCTTCCTCACCTGGTGGCTTCCTGCAGCCACATCTGAGTGGAAGGTGATTCCTGATGATTCTATTTCAGATCCCTCAAGTGTGATTAAATTAGGTTAACCTCCAGCGCTTGTCATACAAGATCTAGAATGGTATCGGAAAGCTGTCTTACCCAGTTCTAGAAAGATTCTCTTGCTACTTAATGACCCTTGAAATTCCTTTAAAAGAGAAGAGCCTCTCATTTTCCAACGAAAGCCTAAAGTGCAAATACCCAGAAAAGGTAAAATATAGACAGAAACTTAATCACACTAAGGTAAAATTCAAAAACATGAATAAAAGACTGATAGCAAATTCTGCAGATTTTGCTAGGGAAAGAGTTGAGAGAGAAGGAAGAAGGATTATATACTAGAGAGATAACATGACAGAAAGAGGGAAATGTACAAAAATGGAATTTAAGGCATGATGACTTTTGTTGGACAAACACCACTTTGAATTGAAAAAAAAGTTCACATAAATTTATGAAGATTTTTTTAAATTCCAACTTTATCATCAAAGTACTTTATTCTCACAATTTTGATAATCCAAGTATTATCCAGTAAACAAAATAAACTTCCAGCACAGTGAACAACAATTTTAGCATCAGCAATCCTATCTGTAGGCAGCATATTCAACAAAAGGAAGAGCTAGCCCCAGGAGGCTATGTTGAAGAGGAGTGCCCTAGTGGGCTTGCCATTTGGAGAAATCAGGACAATGAAAGCACACTTTTTCTGGAAATTCAACCTGCTACCAGCTGATAGTCATCTTAAGAGGCACTTTTCTATAAATCACTATAATTTAAAAACCAAATGCTTTGAAGCTCCTTTTGCCAGATCAAATCAAACTGACTCTCAGTTGGTGCAAGGCCCAGATGTGAGTTTTGTAACACACATCAATTACTATCTAAACCGTCACTTGCAGATGCTGAATGTGCCTGGTGCCATTCCCAGAACTAGTGTCATGGAAACAAATAACAGCATCAAGGTAGGAGTGGAATTAAAAAATGCTCTAGTTACTATCTGCAAAGCCCAAGTAGACCATTTGTAAGCACATGCTCAGTTGGGCCTTTCGATCTCAAGCCATATCATCTCTTGAGCTATTTAAAGTCCAGGTTCTACTCAGTGATGCCCTATGTAAAGAAAATGTCAATTTCTTTTTTTTTTTAAGATTTTATTTATTAATTCATTCATGAGAGACAGAGAGAGGCAGAGACACAGGCAGAGGGAGAAGCAGGCTCCATGCAGGGAGCCTGACGTGGGACTCAATCCTCAAACTGGGATCACACCCTGGGCCCGAAGGCAGGCACTCAACTGCTGAGCCACCCAGGGATCCCAAAATGTCAATTTCTCTAACAGCAATTTTATAATATCTCCTTGGATACTTTCTCTGGTAACCCAAAATTTTCCAGGGAATGGTATGGTCACTAAAATGATCATTAACCTCAGTGATAGACATATGGGCTTCCTCCCCAACACGAGAAGTGTTGACTTCATATGTCACAGGGTGTTTTCAACAGAAAATAATGTTGTAAGTCTACACAATGTGAATAAGCTGGCATAAACATGAAACAGTATACAGACCATTTGAACAACCAAATCATCCTTATAGCTGAATTTCTAATCCCACACAACCTGGTGTGGGCAGGGTAGGAGGGCTCATGTCAGCTATAACTTCATATTCTGCTCAAATGGGCTAATTCAACCGAGGTAATTATCCTAATGAGAGACCATCATCGCCACCATCAATAAAATGTCTTTAGTGCTTACTTAGTATGTGCTCTGTAGACTTTACATGTATAATTATTTCTCCATCATATATATCATATGTGGTAAGTATTATTATTATCCCCATTATTTACAAATGAGGAAACTGAGGAAAGTATGGTTAAGGAACTACTGCAAAGTCATACAACTAACTGTGTTGGATGCTTAACAAAGTATAGGTCCCATCTTTCCTGTCACATCTCCAACAGCTCCATATTTTGACTACCTCCTCCCACCACCACCCAGGTTCCTCGAACAGCTAAAATATTACCAAGAGGAGAGCTAAACAAAAAAATCATAGAGACGGAAAGTAGGATGGTAGTTGCCGGGGGCTGGAGGGAAGGGGAAATGGAGTTATTGTTTAATGGGTCTGCAGTTTCAGTTTTACAAGATGAAAAGAGGTATTTACAGATAGTGGTGATGATCGTATAACACCATGAATATATTTAATATCACTGAACACTTAAAAATGGTTAACATGGTAAATTTTATGTTATGTATATCTTACCACAATAAAAAAAAAGTGAAAGAAGAGAAAAGAAGAGAGCCAGTTGAATAGATGAGATGCAGAGATGCCACTGGGGAGACTTCCTTGGACCAATCAGTTAAACTATTTAAAAAGACTATCCACAGGATTGGCATTGTATGTGCCAGGTCTGCGGCCTTGAGGACACAAAGTGTGACTGGAAGCCTAATACCTCCTTGAACAAGATGCATGGGAAGATGGCCCAGATAGCACAATTACCTGGAATTCACCCAATAAAAGCATGATTCCACCAAGAACGTACCCCTCTTGTCCACCCACATTGGGTATCAGGGTCTTAACTATACCACTTAGGAGAGGTGCACTGGGCTAAAGATTTCATGGAAATTACAAATTATTATCTACAATAGATTTCTTTCTGCAGAATGAGAACCACGAGTAGTGTTCTACTCATTTAATGTAAGTAAAAATTATATGAAGGAAATACGAAATCCATCTGACTTTGGACTGCCTAACCGTATATGGCCAATAGTACTCACTCTGCAAATATTTTTCTTCATCAACTCCACTCATTTAGAATTGGTGAAGATGGGGCACCTGGGTAGCTCAGTGATTGAGCGTCTGCCTTTGGCTCAGGTCATGATCTTGGGGTCCTGAGATCAAGTCCCACATCGGGCTCCCCTACGGGGAGCCTGCTTCTCCCTCTGCCTGTGTCTCTGCCTCTCCCTGTGTGTCTCTGACAAATAAATAATGAAATTTTAAAATATATATATTGGTGAAGACTCAGCCAGGAAGGGATGAGAGAAATGTCTCTGCCCTAAAGTTCCTAAATCTCTCCTACACTGTCCATCATACTCTGGGTACTCCACTCGATCCTTGTCATGCCTGTGTCCTATGCTTTGTAGTGTCATTCCTTCAGGTTAGTTCTCTTATGATTAATTCCAGATATCTTCAGTCTTTCTTTTTGCCTTGCATGGGACATCATTTAAATGTGGAGTTTATAGCAATGGTGTCTCTAAGAATGTGTGCTTCCTCCAGTATTTTTTACAGAGTTTCAACTCAGGGAAGACTCTTTTCATGTACCTGGTCCTACAGTGCTGTTCTCGTCTGCATGTCCCTACTTCAAATGACTCCCAGTCTTGCCCCCGTGTTCGGCCACTCTAACACTATTGGAGAAATGTTTGTTTTCTTTTGCAGATCCTTTTGTTGAGAAAAATATTTTTCAGATTGGGGTTTAAACAGAGGATGACTTGCCCTCCCCACACTCTGTTTGGGGAAAAAAATACTGTCATTCCCCACCCATCCTTATACTTTACTTCTAAAATAATTAAACATTGTTATTGGCTATTATAAGACAGTTAACATATGATCTATCTCAGCTTAGAGGAAAGAATATTAATTTCCAAAGCTGCTTTAGGTGCCTGGAACAAGACACAGTAAAACACAAGCTAAGAAATCGTTTGTGATTCACATAAATGGGTCCCTAAAGGAGGAACCTGGCTGCAGTTAGTGCTATCAGTAGCTTTTGCTGCATCCTCAGCCCCTAGGGCAATACTGAACGTGCTGGGATAATAAGCTTCTGTATGCTATTATTCAAAGAACTGAAAACATTAAAAAAAATCCCATAGAGTTGTTAACTTTGACCAGGGAGGAAGGAAACTCAGATGCCAACATCTGACCTAAAAACATACTAAACCAACTAACAAGAAAAACAAGAGAGACTACCTTTTTATATTTGAGGAACTGCCAAAGAGAAGCTCATCTCTCAGCATCTACATTTTCTTATTTAATCTAATTAATACTTCACATTAGAAGTTGCTTGAAAACATCTTTGCTTATGCAGTGGAACAGTGAAGCCACTGAAAAAAATCATACAATTGATGCAGTAGAAAAAATCAAGACAATGTAAAAACCTAAATCAGTTAGGATTCAACAGGATACAAGTAAGTGGTTCAACCCCAAATGGGTAGAGTATTTTAAATAAGGAAAAGGAGGGAAACTATTGGCTCACATAATGGTAATGTCCATACAACCCTGAACTCAAAGCTCAAGTGTATCCTCAGGACTCAAGTTCTTTCCACCTCGTGGCTCTGCAAACCTCTGGATTGGCTTCATTCTCGGGTAGGCCCTATCCTCTTGGAGATATATAGCTCACGCTTACCTCAGCCTAGAGCTAGCGATCACTGCAGAGAGGGACTATCTCTTCCCCATAATCCTGACCGAAGTCTCAGAACGGAGTGTCATCATCCTGGGTCAGGTTATATGCCCATCCCTGAACCAACCATATGCAGAGGAGCATACGATACTAGACCAGAGGTGGAGGGAGGTGCTGCTTGCGAGCTCTATTCTTGGAGTGAAGGGGGGAGATCCTGGGGAGGGAGGCTCCCCAGAGTAAAATGAAGGTGCCATTACTAGAGAAAATGAAAAGGTGGCCAGACACCCAATCCAACACTCAAATTAATTAACTCCCCAACCCCAGCCTGTAAGATACCAACAAGAATTTTTTAAAGGAGAAATTAAGTCCAGTGATGCAATGTTACAATTCCAACTCTTGAGTGGTCGACAAACACAGACACGCATAAATAAATATATGAGGCCAGGAGCCCATCCCTTTCAACAGCAGGAAAATACATGGGTCAATCAGATAGAATTAAAATCTGAATCTATTCAGAAACAATTGTTAACTCAGTTCTAAAACCACAAGCACCCAAGTACAGGATAATGCACTCTCATATCAAAGAGGTCCTATTCCTCTTCACTTCAGATTGCGTCTTGTTCTGACATTACACCATATGGCACGGGCCAAGTGCTCTTGTATGCAAAGTGAGTTCAGAGTAAATGAGCTAAAAAATGTCTTACATACATGATGGCTCTGGTTCCAACTTAGCTGTGACTACTAGATTGCTGCAAACACCAAAAAAAATAGTGCTGCTAATGAGGAGATTTGTTCATAAGTTACTACACTGTCAACTCTAATGTTCGACCGTAATGGTTATTATTTATTGATATGTGGTAAGTATACAAGGCAGTGGCCGAGACCAAAAGCAGCCTCCTCGCAGAACCCGTCTATTAGGTTATGAATAATCCCCTAAAGATAGCTATTTCTTAAAAATCTGCCCAAAGTCCCTGGTATTTGAGACCTCTTCATTGAAAAGACAGAGGCCCAGCTTTACCGTCCAAATGCCAGGGCTTCTGTAAGAGACCGGAGTGACAACTCCTAGCTGATGGGGGTGCAGACAAGCAGGCACTTCCAGACATCAGAGTGGAGAAGTGTTTGACCCAGCCTTTTGGAGAGGAATCTGACACGATATATTAAAATTTTAAAAGCACATATCCTTTGACTCAGCAATTTTACTTCTGGGAATCAACCCCATAAAAATTAAAGTACCAGTACAGGAGGACATAGACACAAGGATGTTTATTGCATGCAGTTGTGTTTGTGATGGCAAAAACTTGAAGCAACCTTCATGTCCAGAAGAATAGAATAGTTGAGGGGCGCCCGGGTGGTGTAGTCAGTTAGGCAGCAGACTCTTGGTTTTGGCTCAGGTCGTGATCTCAGGGTCATGAGATCAAGCCCCACATCAGGCTCCGTGCTCAGCAAAGAGTCTGCTTAAGGTTCTTTCTCCCTCTCCCTCTGCTCCTCCCATTTATGTGAGCACGCGCGCTCTCTCTCTCTCAAATAAATAAAGCTTAAAAAAAAAAGATGGAATAGTTGAATAGACTGAGATGCATCCATATGGTGCAGGTTATCGTGCAACTACTTAAAGAACGAGTCAGATTCACATCTTCGCTTGGAGACATGTATGATGCAGTATTAAGTGAGAAGAGCAAGTTGCAGAGAAATTCGATGACAGATGCATACAAAGTACTAGGCGTATACACGCACATACACAGGATGTTCACATCTTTGTGTAAATGAAGAGAAGAGTGGGGTTTGGATTTCAGGCTTTGCAATTTGAGTGCTCTTTGAACCTCACAGTCTTCATCTGCAAAATAAAGGTAATCTTTTTGCAAAGATCAAATGAGATGATGAAAATGACGCGTGAACTGCAAATAGCAATCAAATGTCACATCATAATATTATTATAAGACAGTCTCATTTGATTCTGAAGTTTAGGCTCTACAAAGTAGTATCTCCTTGCCGGGTTGTATTTGGCTCTATCCACACCGACGTCAGCCACCTCTTTGGGTCTCCGATCCTGTGTAACCGAGTTTACCAGAGAGAGAACAACCGGTGCCAGGAAAGGGACTGCATGAATTCCCAAAAGGAGCCACACAACCCATTGGGCACCTTGAGCCTTAACGAGGCCACAGTCACACGGCTAGTTAAGGAGACGACCACGGAAGCTGACTGGCCCTCAGACGTACGGTTATATACAAGCAGTGTTTTCACTCTTTAAAATCAGCATATTCTCTCATATATGCTTTAAAAATAGCTTTAATCGTGTAGTAGATATAGCTCTATGCCTGTCTCTGGGGCCTGCTGGCTCTACTTCTTTCTAGCTGGTAACCTTGGAAAGTTATGTGACCTTTCTGTCTCAGTTCTTTTGTCTGCAAAATAAGGGTGGTAACAATACCCCTCACTTGAGATTGTTGTGACAATTAAAGGAGTTAAAACATTTAAAGGACGCAAAACAGAAATACTACCCTCATAAATGCTAAGTCAATGTTAGGTATTATTATTTTAATCTTTCCATGTAACGGAAGTTTATATGCTTTTTCCATGTTCCTTATACAGCCTCTTTTACCATCATTTTGTTAATATTTGCTAGAACATAAATGGCATGTCTTATCAAATGAGTATTATTGTAATTTCAAAAAATTTTTTTCCTATTTCACAATGGTAACTGTTATCAATATCTTCGTACGTTGACTTTTTCCATATTTAGATTATCCCCTTAAGACAGACACCCCTCCCCCAGAAAGAGTCAGAGAAAGAACGAGTTCAACAGTCTTTGGGTATTTTGATAGATCTTGAAAGTAGGGCTTTAGAGTATAAATGTATCTTTCCTTATTTCTTTCTGAACCCCCTTCAGAACTTGACATGATGTTCTTCAGGCAGCCATTCAACACCTGCTGCTATTTTTATCAAGGTTCATTTAAGAAAGGTCATTAGAAGAAATTACCATATTAAAATTTATCTACAAAATTAATTGAGTTTTAGATTTTTGAAACATAGTTCCCTAAATATAATCACATCATATGACAGTTTTGCTGCTAATAAGGCAAATTTGAACTCCCCCTCCCCAAAAAAGGAAAGCCTACTTACTCAATGACATCTATAGCACATAAAATTCCCCTTATGACTCACAGGCTCACAAACTATGCACCCCTAAACTTTTAAGCTCCTTCTGACTCATTCTGAAACACTTAAACGACTTCTCCGTTGAAATTCAAAGTGTCCCAATACTGTAGGATCCTCTGTTCCTCTAATTAATTAGTTCCCTTTCCCACTGGCAAAAGGCAAGAGTAATGATCTATTTACAGACCGTGGAATGGAGTGCACAGCTGGACTCTTGCACTGCCCACCAGCCTGGGCATCCCCATCTTCCAGGGGTGCCTCTCCCTAACCTAATAGTGGACTCACCTCATGCTCCTTCCCTGCCACTGAGCATCACTGCCCATCTCATCCCTCAAAATCCTGGGCGTTTCCTAAACCCTGTTTCCATCTGCACACTACAGTTTCTGGCCCTGTCTACCCAGCTTGCCTACGGAGGCACACTGACCTCACTCATCGAGGCGGCTTGATTCAGGTTCCCACAGCTCGGTGAGGTTAGCTGTCCAGTAACAATCCGGGAATTTTGCTCCTGTCCCAGCCCACGGAGCGCTCCATCGTGTGCAGGGGGTCGCGGCACATGGGGAGCTCCCATCAGGCAAGTGAAAGACTGAATCCGTGATGTTTCGTCTCACTGGCCCCTTCCCCTTATTGCTGATTATTGCTGTGCCCCCCAAAAATAAACGTGAAACTCATTCCTCAGGTATTTTTCTGTTCTGTTGCTACAAATCACACTGGGCCGCTGGTCTGGCAACTTTTCAAGTTCCTTTGCCATCAATTATTGAATTAATTAATTTTCCAGCAAGCTTGCTCTTTGTTCTGTTTAGCACATAAGTGGCACTCGGGGATGGCAAGTTTATACTAAGAAAGCGAGACAAGTGCTAATTTAAGTCAACATGAGAAGCACTTGAAACCCCCACACCTTCCAAGTAGACTCTTACTGACCATTATCTTCCTCCCAGGCAGGACCCAGGGAGGGACTGCACAGACATGAAAATTTCACCTGAGTAGCCTCACGTGAACCCAGACTACATCTGGAATTAAAGTCATCCTTTGAAGCCCCACTGGAAATCCTAGCAATCCGGCCAGGGTGATGCTACCGGTTGGCAAGATGGCAAGTCATTTATCCTCCCTGCCCTTGTCTCCTCACACGTGAAATGAGGAACACTGACTCACTTCACAGGAAGGCTGCATGCATTTAATTAATTAACAACACACGTCAAAAATATAAACTACAGAATACCTTTGCTCAGCCCCTGAGCTCAGTAAACCTGCCAACAGTACTCACTGTTTCGGTTGATCTAACCTAGATCTTTCCCTCGGTCTGGTCTGGCCTGTGAAGATGTTTTTGTCCCACGCTTACAGATACGTACAGACACATGTGTGGCTTTTAATTCCCTATTGTAATGTTTTCTTTCCTTTGCTGCAATGGTTGAGGTCTTATGTTTTCTTCATCAAATGCTCGCTAAGCTCCCCATTCACTGCAGAAAATGCTAGACGCCCATGCCAAACACTTGCATGTCCGACTAGCGGATATCTAGCCAAATGAGCCCACATCAAGCTCAGTTTTACTTTCCTTACTCCAAAGTACCTTCTGTGACTAGACAAAAGATGATGGAAACTTCATCCTAGAACGTCAAACCCTGCCAGGCACATTTCCATCTGTCCTATTGAAGACTGCCAAAAGCATTTTTTGAGGGTTTTTTTTTTTTTTCTTCCCTATAAAGTCAATCAAAAATTCTCTCAGGCAGAAGTTATTTGAGGACTAGGAAATGCGGTGTTTCCTACCCTAACTGACCCCTACGGAAGACACACCTGACCCAAATAGAAGAAGGAAAAGCAACTGATACACAGGCATGGCGCCTTCGGAATCTGTTTACTTCCTTCCTTGAGCCACACACAACACTCAGAAGGCATTAAGCCTGAGTGATGAAGAGTCAAGGCTGTAAAGAGAGAGAGGAACGCAGACATCCTAGGCCCCTAAAGAGGTAGGGAGCATCCCAGGGAGAGCCTGGAGCCAAGTACGTGAGAAATTACCCTGATGCCGAGGAGGAAAGGTCAAGGCCAAGGACTTGGGGTTCAGTGGAACAGTAGCCAGTCATCGAAGTCAAAAAGTAAACTCACCATTTTGGCACTGGGGCAAGGGGAAGTGTTGCCGGTAACCAGGGGCAGAGATAGAAAACACGCTTGTCCTCTCCTTTAGAGAACACTGAATTGTCAAAGGGAAAAGTTTTCTCAATTCCTCTCCTTGCACTAGCACTGTGGTAATTCACCAACCCGGGCCACATTACAGGCCTCTCTCGCCAATCACCCCTTGTTCAACGTTCCCCCAAAGATTCTCAGGACCACCAAATAGCCCCAAGACCAGATCGCATCCTAGTTTAGGCCCTTGTCGCTTCAGGCTGCCCTGTTAGTCTGTTTCCCTGTTTCTCCTACGTAGCCATACCACGTTCGTGCCTGGACATTGTAGCTTCTAGATGCACAAAGATGTTAATGAGTCTCTACTAAGAAACCATGGAGTGTGATCGCCGTGTTAAGCACGGTGAGAATGTTATACATGTATCTGTGTCTATTCTATATCTATATGCTCCTTCCCTGCACTAATAAAATTTGATTTTTAATTAAAAAATCCCTCCTCCCACAGATAGCGCTGAACAAGTTGCACCAACACAGCAATTTATGGTCAAATGGAAGTCAAGATAGTACCGAAAATGCAGAATCCAGAGGTCCTGAATGAGCACCCTCCAACCACAACCCCAGGAAATGAGCTCAGACCTAACTCAGGAAAGTAACCACCCCAGCTGCCTTCACTTCGTACTTCCCATTCACTCCTTAACCCTCTGGCATCTGTCTTCCTTCTGCCATATGCTTGTTATATGGAAGCTGGTGGTTCCCAAATTTAGCATGCAACAGAATTACCTGAGAAGCCTGCTAGAGCACCGATTGCCGGGCCCCAACCCCAGCGCGTCTGACTCAGTAGGTCTGGAATGGGGTCCAACAATTGGCATCTCCAAGTTCCCAAGTGAGGCTGCTGCTGCTGCTGCACCGGGCACCCCGCTTTGAGAACCACAACCCAATGGAAGCTGTTGTGTGGCCTCGAGCAAGTCTCTTTTCTGAAAGTAGAAATACCATCTCCCTACCTTGGAGAATTACGAAGAAGACCTTAGACTTGTCAATGAAATGAAACACCGTGAAAGCACCTCATAAACTAAGCAGACACAGCGCTCGTGGTCATCGATACAGCGGAATCACCTTTTTGTGGTATTCGATCCCAAGGAACACTTTCTTCTTGAAACTGTTTTCTTTTTGGTCTCCTTCCCTCATTCTTCTTTCTCCTCTTTGCCCTGCTTTTCTCTCTACAAACTCATCTAGTGAAACTGGTGGCTCAAAAATTTCTTAGAAGAAAATCACCCCCAGGGACACCTGAGCGGCTCAGCAGTTGAGCATCTGCTTTTGGCTCAGGTCGTGATCCCGGGGTCCTGGGATCAAGTCCCACTCGGGCTCCCTGCAGGGAGCCTGCTTCTCCCTCTGCCTGTGTCTCTGCTTCTGTGTTTCTCATGAATAAATAAATTAAATCTTTTTTAAAAAAGAAAAAGAAAGGAAATCACCCCCAAAGCTCAGTTCTATATCTCCAACTCACCTTGTTCTGATCACAACTTCTCCAAGCTTAAAAATATATGCCCTCACCCCTTCCTAACACTTCCTCCCACATATCAACCGTCTTAAATGCTTCCTCTTACAGCCTTTAGTGTCATCGGTCACGTTGCCTCCCTTCCTCTGTAATCCCAGTGCCACCACCCTGTTGGCCTCTGTTCCATGGGCCTCCCACCTTGCTTGTCCCCCTCCACAACCTCCCTGCTCCAGTCTTCCAAAATGCTCCCTCCTTGAGAAGCTGCTTAAAATACTGGTTTCATCAAGGCCCCCCTCTCTATCATGCACTCTGGCTTCTCATGGTCTAAATAATGAGTTCCCAAAGCTAATTTAGATATAAGCATTTTTGCAATCTGCCCTCACCTTTGAGCAGAGGCCAGACAGATGCCTGTCAGGGCAGTGGTAGCACAGACTCCTACCCAGAGTGAACTTCCTTTCCAAGTCTCCAATTGCATTAGGTATTTCCAATTTTAGTCGTACTATTTCCCTAATAAAGCCATGGCTTTAGTCAATCAATCCTACTAATTTTTTTTCACCAAAATACCATCTTAAATACCACAAATACACCTTTGCTAATGATGTTTCTACTTCTCTCCACCCACATAAATTCTAATCACCTCAGAGTCAATGCCTTCCTTTCTACTGGTATTCATAACTCCATTATGAATATGCTCTCAAGCACTTAGAGTCTTTGCCTTCTTCTCCTTTTCCTTCTTCCTCTTCTCTTGCCACCGCCTCCCCCACTTTCCTTCTCTTCCCTGAATCATTCCCATTACCACACAACATGCTTTAGAACCTCATATCTGTTAAAAAAAAAATTTCCATTGACCCATATGAATCATTACCTACCTACCATCTATCAGAGCATTTCTGGCTTTCACAACTTCTCTACATACAGCTTCCCTACTTTTTCACATTCGTTCCTTCTTCAACCCTTTGCAATCTGGCATCCAGCTCCACTGAATTTTCAATTTTCTTTTCAATTTACTAAGAACCAAGTCTGTGCCAACACCAGTGAAAAGATCTGTCTTCTCACCTTACCTACCTCCCGGTAGCAGTCAACATGTCTAACCATTCCTCCCTTCCTCACTCTTCTCTCGGCATCCACCACTCCACACTTCCACTTTTTTCTCTTACCCCATGGGTCACTCATTCCCAGGCTTCTGTCATTACTCTTCTACTCAGCCTCTACATTTGAGGGAGCCCAGGGGTTCAGTCCTAGGCTCTTCTTCTCACTATCTACAAACATTCCCCAGATGATCTCATCTACTGCCATGGCTTTAGATGCTATCTATTTGCTGGGACTCCTCATTTTCCCTCCAGGCTTAGGCCCCAGACTCTTATCTTGGTATTTTAACTTGGATATCTAATGTGTACACTAAACTTATCTAAACAGAACTCTTAGTTCACTTCTCCCATCTCCTTCTTGCTTCTACTCTAATCCTCTCTCTATATTTAATTCAAACCAAACATTTAGACATCATTCTTAACACCTACCCACATTCAATCCATCAGCAAATCCTGTGTGTTATACCAGCAAAATCTATCGAGATATACTTTGCTCAATATTATACCCAATTCTCCTCATCTCCACTGCTGCCACCCTAGGTCAAGTCCCCAAAATCGATTTTCTGAAACATTGTCATAGTCCTCTAAGTGGCCTTCCTGCATCCATGCTTGGCCTTCTTCCATAGCAAACAGTGGTCTTTCTAACACATAAATGACGTCATCCTCCTGCTTAAAATATTGCAACGACCTTCCATTTTTACCTAAAAATTTAAAACTTCTCACTGCAGCCTGTAGCACTGGGCTCTTGGTACCACATTCACCTCCCGATAAATCCCTCGTTTAGACCACACTGGTCCTCTTTCATTGCTCATATAAGCCAACTTCTTTCCTGACCTCAGGGGTTTTGCTGTTTTCTCCTTTAGGGACACTCTCTGCTGGATTTTCACATGGCTGATTGTACCTCATTCTTCCGATTTTAACTATTAACATCTCCTCAGAGAGGTTTTTTTTTTTTTTTTTTTGACTACTCTCTCTAAAACAGTCCCTATTGGGACACCTGGGTGGCTCAGTGGTTGAGGTCAGCCTCTGGCTTAGGTCGTGATCCTGGGGTCCTGGGATCGAGTCCCACATCAGGCTCCTCACAGGGAGCCTGCTTCTCCCTCTGCCTGTGTCTCTGCCTCTCTCTGTGTCTCTCATGAATAAATAAGTAAAATCTTAAAAAAAAAAAAAAAACATTTCCTATTAAAAGGCATTCTCTATCTTATCAACAGTAAAAGTTATCATAATCAAAATCCTAATTATGTTTTCCTTGTTTATCTGTTTATTTCCCTCCAGCTCCATCTCTTAGCCTCCACATAACTAGAATATAAGTTCTAAAAGAAACTTATATTTCTCTATGATTTATTCCTAGTACCTAAGCATAATACTTAGAATTCCTCAATAAATCTTCACCAAAAAATGTAAATGAATGGACTAGTCAGAATGGGCTACAGAAAAACACAATTCCAAAATCTCAGAGAGCTAAAACCACGACAACGTATACCTTACAAAGGCTAGAGGACTGTGTTCATCAAGGTCCTGTGGGGACCATGACTATCAGAAGCTTCCTCTCAACACATGTGTCTCTGAGGATCTGCCCACCAAGGTGTGCTTAATAGCATGAGGCATTTAAAGCTTCCAGAAAGAAGGGATACATACCGCAGCCACTGTGAAAAACAATATGGAGTTTCCTCAAAAACTTAAAAATAGAATTATCATATGATCCAGTAATTCCACCACTGAGTATTTGCTCAAAGAATATGAAAACACTAATTCAAAAAGATATGTGCACCTCTTTGTTCATTGCAGCATTATTTATAATAGCCACACGATGGAAGCAGCCCAAGTGTCCATCGATAGATAATGGGCAAAGAACATATGTAAATATGGTATATATATATGATGGAATATTACTCAGCCATCAAAGGAATGAAGTCTTGCCACTTGTAACAACATGGATGGATCTAGAGGGTCTAATGCTAAATGAAATAAGACAGAGAAAGACAAACACCGTATGACTTCACTTATGTGTGAAATTTAAGAAACAAATGAACAAAGAAAAAAGAGACAAACAAAAAACAGACTCTTAAAATGGAACGAACGAATCATTATGGGAGGGTGAAATAGGTGATGGGGATTAAGAATACACTTAACCTGATGAGCACTGAATAATAAAGTCATATATGTAAAGAGTATATTGTACACTTGGAAAAAATATAACCCTGTATGTTAACTATATGGAATTAAAATTTTAGGGATCCCTGGGTGGCGCAGTGGTTTAGCGCCTGTCTTTGGCCCAGGGCACGATCCTGGAGACCCAGGATCGAATCCCACGTCAGGCTCCCCGTGCATGGAGCCTGCTTCTCCCTCTGCCTGTGTCTCTGCCTCTCTCTCTCTCTCTCTGTGACTATCATTAAAAAAAAAAAAAAAAAAATTTAAAAAAAAAATTTTAAATTTTAAAAAATAATTTAAAAAGAGAAGTGACACATATCAATCTTGCTTTCTTGCGCCAAAACAAGTTGTAATAGCCAGGCTTAACTTCAAAGAGGGTGAGAAAGTATAATCCCCCATGTGCCCAGAAGGAAGAGAGAAATATTTGGTCAGCAGCGTTTATGATTCCACATCCACCTTCTACTAGAAAATCTCTTCCACCCAGAAGAAAGATAATAAAAATATTTGGTAGTGTGCATTTTTTACTTCATGTCTACCCTCTACTGAAGGCTTTCTTCCTCCACCAACCCAGAAAAACATAACCTCTCTGAACACTTCTAGCAGTTATTTCTGTAATTCTCACTTGGTGTAACTGTTCAATCATCTGTCTCCCCATCTACTCTGTAAATACGGAGGGCAGGGACCCATTTCTCTTTTCTCTGAACCTAGTATTCTGAGAAACTGGCTCAGTGCCTTTCACATAGTAGATTCTGAGAAAACATTTGTTGGAGAAATGTCTTATAGTTTGTCATGTGTATGTGTTTTTAGCTGCACCATTAGGCTAGATATTCCCCTGCATATAGTACATAAAGACAAGAATTTATATTTCCTGTATCTCCCAGCAGATACATCATGGATATATCCTCATGTTGGCAAGAACGCAGTACATAACTGTTGAAGTAAGCTAACTAATAGTATTAAGCCCACTCATTGAGGTGCAATGCACAAAATGCCCCTATTATAAAGGTACAGCCCCAGCACTACCATCTTTTGAACACCCACTCACAGAAGACACACATTGCCATTCCTGGCTTCTGGCAAAAGGTCCACAGCCAGTTTTCTTTGGTAGAGAAAAACCAGCAGATGATTGCATGGGTTTTCTTGGTTCTGTCAGTGGTCAATCTGTGTCTGGAAGTGAAACTCCCCTTTCCACAGGATTTCATCACAGCAGTAACCACAGGATACAAATCTTGGTCATTGATAGTGTCTCAGCTCAGCTGTGTACCCTAATGTGAAAATGAAACTTGTGTCCCACTCCCTTATGTTCCCTTTCCTCACATTGCCAATTTCTAAAATGATGCTGAGATTAAAATCTGTTCCTTCTTGAGTGGGGTCATCACGCGCGGTGACAGATCTGTCTCTAAGACCCTCACTAAATGAGAGAGAACAGTGATGTTGTTGAGATTTTTACATCAGAAAGCATCCTTTGATTACTAGGCGGTTTGTATTTCTGCAGACAAGTTTAAAGTACACATATTTGGATATCCTTCCCTACTGCAATACCATGGGACTCATAACCTTCTTCCTTAGGAAAATGCCATTTCGATTCTTAATTGAGAATGCTCAGTCTTCCAAATCACACAAGCCAGAGTGGCATCATAGAAAGTTAGAGAGTCCTTCTTTAATTCCATAGCACACCTCAGGCAAATTACTTAACCTGAATTTCAGTTTTCTCCTCAAAAAAAAGAGGATAATAATAATGCTTACCTCATAGGATTGAATAACAGAGAATTGGAACTGTTTCTCTCTATTCCCAAAACTTAGGAGATATTCAATAAATGTTCTTTTCTAACAGCCATTTTAACTATTAGGCAAGGTACCAATTTAAAGTCCTTTCAAATAAAATCACCTAATAGTTACAGAACTGTTTTGAGCCCATGAATCTGAGGGCCCGTACCTAGCCTGGTACACAGTAAGCTCTACAGATGAATGTTAGCCATCAGTGTCTTCATTGTGACATGCTACTTTGCTGTAATCTAATTTTTGTACCTCCTCCATGTTCTCTTCTCTTATAGATGGCTTTTCTAAAATGCGCTTTGCTCTCTTCCATTGTGGTTGGGAGCATCTATTGGTTCTTTTCCTATGCGGAGCAATTACCAATATCCGTCAAAGTTGTAAATGCACAAATTCTTTGAACCAGCAATTCGACTTTTAGGAATTTGCACATAGGACATTGCGCATATGCAATCTGTCATATGCAGAAAAACATTTATCGTAACATTGTTTATAATAGCAAAAGATGGAAAATAACCTATTGTTCACTAGGAGAGTAGTGAAATGATGGTCTGTCCACAAAAAGAAATACTGTGAATGGGGCAACTATAAACACTGGCGTGAGACAATCTCCAAGATATGTTGTTAAGTAAAAAGAGCCCAGGACAGAGCAAGGTCTATGATCCTCTACCATTTGGGTTAAAAAGCTACACGCATACACGTTCTTGTATAAGCACAGAACATGCCTAGAAAGACACAAGACTGGTAATGACATTTGCCTCTGGGAAAGGGGAGAAGGATAGTTACTTTTCAGAGAATATCCTCTTATAAAACCTTTAAAATTTTGTACTATGCACATGTAGTTACTTTTCCAAAATATATCACTAAAACTGTTCTGTGTTATATCACCGATTAGATCTGGGAAGAGGATGATAGATTGACAGATGAAGGAAACTTCTAGAATGCTTCATTTTTTTTTCTTTTACAAAAGCAAGATGTTTGTATTGCTTGTAATTATTTAAAACTTAGTAAGAATAAAAATAACTGGAAAGTGAAAATACAGCTAGTGAAACCTCCATCACTTCCACAGTACAAATGACTGTTCCTCAGTCCACGAGCATTTACTAAGTACTTATTAAGACCCTGATGTTCTGTTGGATGTAATAGCAAGGGATGGAGGATGAACAGCATCCAGGAGTAAGGATTTATTGCAGGCGGCAGGGGGGCCGGCCTGTGTGGGGACACATTCTAAAGGAGAGATTTGCATAATCTCAACCATCTCAACAGCAGAGGTAATGAGGATGTTAGGGACAAGTTATGTGCCCTCCTTTCTCCATTTCCTAGTCTTTAAAGTGGAATAATCTGCCTTGGCTCTCCTCTCACTGGAATGCTGTTAGGATTAATGAGCTAAAGTTTGTGCTTACATAGCGTCTTTCTTCTGAGAACTCAGAGTGCTTTGCAAAGTATTCTTATTAATATTCATAGGGCGGTTTATATATTTTTCCACCTTTCACTTTGGAAGTTGCACATCTATACCTAAAGACTCCGATTCTTCTCTCACTCTTCCTCAACATCACTTTCTCTTTTGCACCAAAATAGTGCAGTTTCAAGCTTTAAAGTCTTGCTGGCTTTATATAGCTTAAGGCTAATAACATCACACAGCTTGCCTGCAGGAGAACCCACCTGTACCTTCTAAAATTTCTACAGTTTCCACTGTATACATATGCATGATAAACCTTAACTCATGGTAAGATATCAAACAAATATATACCAGGGAAGAAAAAAAAAATCATCCATAACCAAGACTGCTTCTTAAGAAGCGTGAAATCACAAAAGCAGTAAGTCGTTTGAGGTTGGGCTTGCAGGCTCAGAGATAGAGGCTGAACCCCGCCACCCTCCACTGACCCCAGAGACAAATGGCTCTGCATGGCAGTGATGACTTGTGGTTGGGGCTAGAAGACAGGGTGCGTGGAAGGAGAGAAGAGGAGGGAGCAGAGACAGGAGGAAGGGAACAGAGGCAGGAAGGTAGCAGGAGGCCATGCCTCGCAAGAAGGGACTCTTCTCTACCCTCTCCACAGTTAGAATAAATTCCACCAAAGCTCACAAACTCCTAGGAGGGAGATGGGTTTCCTACGTAAACTGGGTGGAGTGTATGTATAGCCAGAGATGGAGGTAAGGAGACAGAGAAAAGGCGATGAGGCTGGGGACTTCCAATGTCTTGGGACTGACTAGGATCCAAGCTGATTAAAGAGCCTCTGCTGACGTAAGGACAGAGATGCGTGATGTCTATGGATGCTGGTGATTTATGCATGCTTACCAATGTTAAAGTAAAGCTTAGAAGAAAAACTTTAGGCTGAGAAAGGTGGCCCTGCTCAGCTTGGAGCACGTGGAGAATGGGAGGCGGAGAGGTGAGGGGACCCGGCCCCGGTCCCCGGGCTCCTACTCCCGGTGGGCTGCTGGCCGTGTGGAACCAGCCCGTGCCACCGCTTACCTCATCTTCCCTCGGACCCGTTTCTGCCCTGGGTGGATGTCTGAGAACAGCACTGGCTGAAGCCTTCGACGGAAGGGTTCGTAGGAGGGCTGCCTTCTCAGAGCACGCTACCTGTTGGGCCCTAGGCCAATCTCACAAAACAAAGCTTCTTGCAGCAACTGAGAAGAAACAATTTGCATAACTTAAAGCTATGTTGGAGTGTTGTGCTTCATGTCTGAGCAGCAGAAGTCTTGAGCTTTAAATAGCCCAACCCTAACATATATTTAAGAGCAATGTTCTAAAGGCTGTGTTACATAAAGTGGAAGGAACCCTTGGTGACACCACAGCAAAGTGCCGGGTCCCCTTTCTCACAGACTGACACAAGCCAGCCTCGGTTAGGCAGCTGGGAGGAAAACTTTCCCATTGTCTGAAACCCAAAAAAATGTCAGCCCTGTCCACAATTTGGAGAACCCCCAGGGTTCCACCAACCGCAAATGTCTCCTCCCATGGTCTACCGTGGCCTCAACAATCTCAACAGAGTTACCACAGTCACTTCTATAGATTAGGCAATGAAAGAAGAGTCATAATTCCTGGAAGGACACTTAGGGTTGCCTAAATGTGCTATAGGTACAACTACGGGCACATGCCTTGGTTGGTGGCCAGAAGCTATAGGCATCGTTCTCCTTCTGGCCCTCTCCCACTTGAGTTTCACTCTCTTTGGTCTGCTAGTAAGCACCCCACACATTTAGAAACAATGAAAGACCAGGTTGCATACCAGAATAATCTGTGGCACTCTGATAAAATATAAATGCCTAGGATCCACCCCAAACTTACCAAGTCAGAATTGGGAAAGTAGTAGAGGTCTGAACAAGTGTGTTTTAAAAATGCTGCTATAGGCATTCTGATGCAAGCTCCTACCTTACAATCGCCAGAGACAGAATGGCATGCAGGTCAAGGTTAGGGTTGGGGGTGGGAGAGAGGTATCCTCAAGACCTGGTGACTGGAAAAGATGGCAGCCAAGAAGAATGGGTCCCAAAAACTGCACCCCAGGGCAAGACACAGTCATTGAAGGGTATTCACTCTGGAGAGACTACGAATTCCAGACCACACTGAGGACAGTTCCCCCAAATGGATTGCTTGAAACAAATAAGAACCTTTCTCAGTGTATATTGCCGGATGTATTTACATCTGTTGATGCGTTCAGTTTAATATTAACTACAAAATACCAGGCACAAAGTCAGATGTTGAGGATAAAATGTGGAGCAAATTAGATATAATACCTGACCCTGTGGTGCTTACATTCAAATGGGGAAGGTAAAGAATTAAAGAAGTAATTACAGGGGTGCCTGGCTGGCTCAGTCAGTAGAGCATGTGACTCTGATCTCAGGGGTGTACATTCAAGTCCCATGCTGGACATGGAGCCTGTGTAATAAATACAC
The DNA here is from genome assembly GCF_003254725.2 of Canis lupus dingo. NCBI lineage: Eukaryota > Metazoa > Chordata > Mammalia > Carnivora > Canidae > Canis > Canis lupus. Next base: position 50,380,940 of record NC_064261.1, read on the forward strand.
ACATACATACAATTAAATGTGACAAGAGCTGTGATACGGAAGTTCAGGATGCTAAGGAATCTATAAGGAGAAGACTAACCTAGTCTAGGAGTAATCAAGGAAGACTTCTGGAGCAGGTGTTCATTAGATGGAGACCAGAAAGACAAGAAGTATTAGCCTGAGAAACAGAATAGGGGATGAGAGTCCCAAACCATGTGCAAAGCCTCTGTGGTTCTCAGCCTAAATTGGACATTAGAATCACCCAGGAAGATTCTTAAATTCCTCACTGTACCACCACAAGTTGAACTATAATTTCTAGGAATGGGATCCCCCAATCATTTTGAGATCTCCTCAGGTTATTCCAGTGGGCAGCCAAGAAGAAGAACCACTGGTCTAGAGACAGGGCTTTTTAATTCACGGTATGGGAAGAAATTCAGAGCACTTGATGAAGGGGAGAGATTGATAAGAGATGAGGCCGGAGTGACCAGATTGTGTAAGCAAAGTGCCTTAGAATTCTCTAGAGAATCAGGACCAAGAGGAGATGAGAGATATAGACAGATAAATAGACAGATAGATAATTATAAGAAAATGGCTCACATGATTATGGAGGCAGAGAAGTCCCACAGTCTGCAAGCTGGAGACCCAGGTGAGCCAATGGTGCCAAGGACTGAGTCTGAGTGCAGTCTAGGGCAGAGGACTGACGTCCCAGCTGAAGAACAGTCAGTGGCTTGAAAGACGAAGCTCAGGAAGATGATTGTGTTTGTTTCGGTAAAGCACCTAAAGCGAAGGTTGTTAACTATTGGAATAAAATTGTTAAGTAACTATACTAGTTTCCTAGGGCTGCCATAACAAATCACGACAAACCTGGTGGCTTAAAACAACAAAAATTTATTTTCTCACAGTTCTAGAGGCCAAAAGTCCATAATCAAGATATCAGCAGGGTTGGTTTTTTCTGGAGGCTCTGAGGGAAATCTGACCCATGTTTGTCTCCCAGTTTCTGGTGTTTGCCAGTAATCCCTGGTGTTCTTTGGCTTATAGAGAGCTGACTCCAACCTCTGCTTCTGTCTTCACGTTACATTCTTGTCTGCGTAGGAGAGGCCTCTGTGTCCTCTCCTCTTCTTATAAGGACACCAATCGTTGGATTTAAGGCCCACCATAATCCATAATGATTTCATCTTTCCTCAACTGATTACATTAAGAAAACCAATGTTCCAATAAGGTAACACTCACGTTGAGGTTCTAAGTGGCCAAGAATTTTGCACTATTCAACCCACTGAAGCCATATACCAATTTTTGGTATTATTGAACAACGGCCAAACGAATTACATACTCAAGTTCTGAAGTTTTTCTAAAAATATGTCAATCCTACTCATACTAGGTATCAAACAGGGAATTTCAAAGAGCCTATAGTGTTTATTTCTGGGACTCAAATAAAACCAACCGTCCTCTTTTCTTTCCAACCATGATCGTGGCCCCCTCCCCTCTTTTTTTCCCAAACAGCTGGGGTTTTTTATGAATTAGAAACTTCCTTATTCTGCTCACCCCATCTGTCATCACCTTTCTTTCCCAGCCTCAAATTCCAACTCACAGGAATAAAATATAGCTGAGGTCAGGGGCTGACCATTTCCGAACTAATCAAACAAATAAATTGCCATGACTTTTCCACTTCTCATATTAGTGAGACTATCTTAACATCCTGTTTCTTTTGCTTTTGAGTGAGAAGGTTTGAAGATGTGTGGGGGTCACCGAACCTCTTTGGTAAGAAGGGTGTTCAGAATAAAAAGTATGATTATCTGTTTTAGAAATTATGACTCTCTTGCGGTAATACCTTCAGATCCAGATAGCAATGTTATCTGAAGCTCTTCTGGTTTAAGTGTTGAAATAGTCTAATATATCATGGTCTGTTTTAAATGTAATACATTAAAACACACCTCAACACAAGCCCATAAATGAAATAAATACGTCTTAGAGGAACAGTTTAGCTGTGCTTCTTTGCAGCCTCAATGTAAACTCTCCTTCAGTCTAAAAGCATTAAAATCATAATAATGAAATTTTACCATTAAGAGTCAGAAAGCACTTTTCTCTTTAAAAAGACAGCTGCATTAAAGTTTAATTATTGTCTCCCTATCTGGTTATCAGACAAGAATAAAGCACATTTGGGGGGAGACCACACATATGTTCACCCCGCACAGGAGTGTTTTTAAAGACTCTTCACGGAACTGTTCCCCCCATACCCACTCCAAGTGGGGAGGGAAAAAAGCCCATAAATAGATATATATGTGTTAAAAACAAAAGAGTCAATGTACCAACTGTGTGAGCAAACAGATACAAATCAGGTGCTTCGGAAATGATTTTGATTTCCTAATCCTGTGTGTGTTCTCACCGTCTCTGGATGGTATACGTGCGTTTGACGTGCCGTGGCATCCCATCGGATGGGTCCTTGACCCACATTTTCATCTTCTTGGGGATAGGTAAGTAAAGATTCCTTTCTGGAGTGTGAAAGCTCGCAGCAGCAGGAACACAGCATATCTCATCTCTAATTTATGACTGACTAACTGAAACTCCTCACTGTCAGCAAACTCTGCTGTGTTTACTGGTTTGACAGCATACACACATATGGCAGAAGCCAGATGGACCTTCTCCCCAGCTTCAAGCTAAGGGTGCTTCATTAGGAAAGAGATGCAGCCAGTCTTCAAGATCTTTGAACAAGGCTTTCCAGCACTACAGGGAGGAAGCCAGTCAGCAATCTGGAAAGAAAATAACCCTCCCCTAGGTGAGGTATTAGGTCAGAAGAGAATTTACAGTTGCCCCATTGAAACCCATCAAGTTTTAAGGAACAAATGGCTTGTCCTCCCAACCAGAGAAATTGGGAAACTGCTTCCAGAGAAATCAGTTGCAATGAAGTTTGCATTTCACCTGCCTGGACAAGGGCAAATAGGACAATAAATCCATTTTCCTAAACTCTGATTCATAGTTGAGAGTTAAAAGTGTCAAAAAGTTCTGGTATGCTCCAAGAGAACAGTAGGGTCTTCTGCAACTACAAAGATTGTAGTGAAGAGCCTCCCTGCTACAGTGAAATAGTGCTCAGAGGTTATGCAATGAAATGTAACCCTCTGAACCCAACTTTTCATCCTAAAATTTCAAGAAAACCAATGATTTTCTCAGTTTACCTAAAATTACTGTGTTTGCTTCGTTTTCTTTCTTCCTGGTGATGTCCTCCGCACCCTTCTGACCGCTCAACCTGAGTTCTTTCTCTTTTTATTCTCTGGCCTCTGGGTTTTCGGGGTATGTCTCAAGAGCAATGGGCTTAGAGTCCCATCAAAGTCTTTATTGTGCACACTTGAACCATGTGGAGCAGAGATCTCTGCAAAGTAACCGGAGATCTTTCCTCTTCCTGAACCTGAAACAAGGGTTCCTGGAGTGGTAAAGGGGCAACAAGCATAACTGAGAGAGAATGGATCCTCAGCCAGAGAGTAAACTTTCCCACTCTCTGACCTATCCCACTGGCCCTCTGACTCAGATCACTCCATTAATTCCATAGGTTTCAAACACTTCCAACCGAGAAAGATCTAACCCTGGGGCAGAAGTGGGTGGCAGGGAAGGAAGATGTTCATGGTTTTAAGGGGATGGCTCATTCTCTGGGACCTGGTACATCTTATAGGAAATCTAGACACCTCTCCAATGCCTCAAGGGCCTTCTGGTAATTAAGCTCTGATGAAGGGAAGTGGTGAGGAGGAATCATTGGACTTTGTTGAAAACTACTTCTGTATACCCTACAATTAGTTCACACTGCCTCAAAATTCTCCTCCCTCTCACCAAGGCAAAAAATTACATATTGTTACGGAATGGGCTATAGAAGCAACTAACAATTTTCTCAACATTCTACAACGTAGTGTTTTTTTTTAATCTATTTCTCAAGAACAACCTTTTAATTGAATGTTGGAATATATAAGGCCACTTCTAGTTTCTGCTTTTCTATGAAGAGTAATTAGAACTAATGCTTTTTGTTGGCACATCAGGACTAGAGGTTTAGTGTAAGGCATTAACCTTCTGTTTAAATGTTATTTCACAGCACTAGAGAGGACCCCCTAGCATGAGGCCGTAGGTGGATTTTAACGTAGTCCTTTCTACCTTTGCTAATGGGAAGCTTTGATATGATTTGAAATACAGTGGCTATTGTTGGTGAAACCCCACGGAACCAAAGCTCTATCATCAACCAAACAGAAGCTGAACGGAGTGCTCGAGGGCAGTGCTGCCTGGAGTCCTCAGGGCACCATACTTGATGTTGGTCCAGAATAGGATACTCCTCAAAGGGTCCCACACCCCTCCTACCATTTGTACTTAGATGAACTCTGAAATAGCCAGAAAAACCGAGGACCAGGAGGCTACATGATGTGTATCCAAATAGTTAGCAGTAAGGACAGAATTAAACCCCCAACTCACTTTCTTTCTTTTAAAGATTTTATTTGAGAGACTGAGAGCAAGAGAGATGACAGAGGGAGAGGAGAGGGAGCCACAGACTTGCTGCTGAGCAGGGAACCCGATGCCGGACTCGATCTCAGGACCTGGGACCCTGACCTGAGCCGAAGGCAGATGCTTAACGGACTAAGCCACCCGGGCGCCCCAGTCCTCAGCGTTCTAAACTCAAGAACCTAATCGAATCCTCATACATCAGACTTCTTCTTCTGATGAGTCAATACAACTGTTGTTTAAAGGTTAATGGGATTAAGTAGCCAATGGATTGGAAAGCGTAATCTATGTTTGATTACAGTTTAGAGCATCTAAATATAATAAGACAACTTGGAATGAGGGGAGGGGAGGATATGATAAAACCAGCAAACATGCTCCCGAACGTCTCCATGGTTTACACCTCAGACAGCCCCAGTCCATGAGAATGGAAGTGAAAAGAAAATGCAAATTCAGCTGCATGTTACATCCACAGTAAATGCAAAGACAAATTAAGAATTAAAGACAAATGCAAATTACTCTGCTCATAAAAGAAACCTATACAAAAGACAGGGAATGAAAAGGCTCTGACAGTTATGGATGAATCTCTGAAGAGGCGCACAGCGACCGTATTTCCAAATTCAAGCCTTTTAAAAACTGGTTAGAAGAATGAGAACAGCTGCTGCAAAGAAGTGGGGGGGGGGGGGGAGACGTGGTTAAGAGTAAACCAAACTACAGAGTAAAACTGAGAATCCTGTCCTTATTGTCAAGGTGAGGATGAAAAGCAAAAAAAAAAAAAAAAAAAAAAAAAGGACGAAGCCAAAAGAATTTTGTCTCCAGAAATTCTATGGCAGACTTTAAAAGCGAAGCCCCTGGCAAGCCTTAGGCTGGGGGAGATGGAGACAGGAAGAGAACAAAGGAAAGAGGCAAGGTAGCAGAAGAGGCAAATGTGGCATAAGAGGGAAAAAACGCAGGCCATCCTAGCAGACAGGGGCCTGGGGTCAGGGGCCACTCCTTAAGTCAAATGACTGGCAGGCCAGCCGGGTCACCTGGGGGGGCTGTGGGCCGACTGTCCCAGGCCTTCAAATTCATCCTTTAAAAAAAAAGGCGTTAGACGCTGACCCAGGGCATGTCTGCACCTCCGTTTGCTTCATTTTCTAATTTATAGGGGATCCCTGCCTGGGTGGCTCAGTGGCTTAGCACCAGGGCGTAATCCTGGAGTCCCAGGATTGAGTCCCGCGTCGGGCTCCCTGCATGGAGCTTGCTTCTCCCTCTGCCTGGGTCTCTGCCTCTCTCTCTCTCTCAATCTCATAAATAAATAAATAAATCTTAAAAAAAAAGAGAATTTGCATTTTCTAATTTATAAAACTCTGACACATCTCCAAAGCAGAGTAAGGGGTGCCTTGAACCGTCAGTTGAATGAATAAATGAATCGACGAGCCTTTCATTTTACAGATGAAGAAACGGAGGCTCTGAAGGATGTGGTTTTCCTGGATTCCCTCAGTTCCATGAAAGGAATTCTCCCTCGAGCCAAGTCCCCCCTCGACCCGGGCTCCCTCATCTAGGCTGCAACGCCTCCTCAGCAAGAAGAGAAAGAAAACAACTGTCGGTACCAGAGAGTGAAAGAAAAAGACTCGGGGTGTCTCTGCAGCTCCCCTGGGCCTTCCTGCCCCCAGCGGCCAGCCCCGCACCAGTGTGAAGCACCCAGGCTTGGGCTTCAGTCAAAAACCAAACCCCTGCAGGGGTCAAGGAGGCAAAGTGGGTGCCAAACGGGAAAAGTTGTGTGCCCCGTGGTTAGGGCACATCCATGTACCGCCAGCCAATCGACACCAAACGGGAATGTGGCCAATTCTTTCAGAACCTACCCCCTTTTCCAAAGCAATCCAGAAATCTGGATTTTTCTGTGGGATATCCTCACCTTAAGATATTGCAACAAATCCATTTCTGAAGACAGTGAGGGCCAGAGTACAGCTCTCAGGTCAGGGATGGCCTACGCGCTGCCATTTGACCTCTGACTTGAGTCACGGTCACCATTTTAAGACCAAGGTACAGTGTGTTCGTCTAAAAACTCCAATGCTTCAGCTATTTAGAAGCTCTTGGCCTAAAAAGGTCTATTTTTATTCAAGGATCAAGTATGTGCAACCTGCATTCTAGTTGAAACCAGCGCCTTTGATGAGCCCTCAGCGTTTACACACTCGTCGATCATATTTCTCCGAGGCTCATGTTCTCTTTATCCCTGGGTGGCATCAACCTCTGTTTGCTTTTCTTATCTTCCTACAGTTAGGGAGGTTGTCAGAATGAGACTCTGTGGCTTCCTCCCTTCTAGAATTTATAAGAATACTTACCAGCTTTCACGCGGCAACCGATTTGGTCAAGTTCAGTCCTCTGGTGGGGACCCAAGGCAGACAACAAAAACTTAATTTGAGTCCAGTGCAATTTTTATTTAATAAGATTGGATCTGAAATAAAAAGCTTGTCGCGTTTATTAGGACACGGACTGAACGACTTCCAAAACTTCCATCCAACAGATAGCAACCTGTTTTTGAAGACTGGGGATTTACTTGATTTAAGAGGAAAAATTAATAATAATAATAATAATAATAATTTGTTCTCACCTGAAGTTATTAGAAAACCAGTTTCGGGAATTATCCAAGAAGTAGAACTCGAGTTGTTTGTGAGGCAATCTGACCCCGAAGAATGATGTCCGGACAATTGGCTTCGCCCTCCAAGGGTTCGAGAAGCTGTGATCCAAAACCTGTAGGAATGCAGTTTAGCTTACGGTGCCCGCACCTCCCTCTTCACAAAGTCCTGGGCTGTGGAAGAAAAAAGTGGTAAATCTTATATAAATAGTATGTGACATTTGCAAAGGTTAAGACGAGGCTCTTTACTCCTTTTCTTCTTTTCCCAAGTATTCTAGTTGAGCGGGGAGCCCCCAGGTTTCAGTGTTCAGGTACCAGAGTGCAGGTCAGATTACCAGTGATACGGAGGAGGTGGAGCAGGAATTTCCACCTGTTTGCTCCGCGGAAGAAAGCAAGGCCTCACCAAGGAAACTTCTGCACAAACCGCTCTGAAGCAGGGGGCCTGGTGCTGCTGAATCTGCACGGAGCAGACTTGGCTTTGCCTTCGCTTCCCACAAGGAATATGGGCACGATGGGAAGCGCAGTGTTACAAGACCAGCTCCATTCCATCTATTTGTGGCGAGTCTCTCTTTTTTTTTTTTTTTTTTTTTTTTGGTCTTTAATCCTCCTTTTCAAGTGACTAAACAAAGAGGTAGGGTGTTCCTGCTACCAAATCTGTGAAAACCATCCAGTGTCTAGGATATCTGAGCAGTTAAGGTGTTGGCTCTTCCAAGCCATAAACACAGGACTAAACTTGGCGCTGGAAGAGGACCCTGAGGGGCCAGCTGGGCCCTGCCCTGCACCAGGCCAAGCACAACCTGAACCTGAAAGGATCCTTTGAAGTTTGTGGACTAAGGCTCAACAAACAAAAAGTCCTTCCTCGGTGGCCCTTCTGTGGTTCTTCAAGCTTTGGGGGAGGAAATTCTCCCCAACAATATCTAATTCCCTTTACACTTGATCTTAGCCAAAAGGCCGAGAAGCGACAGCTGATTCACTTTAAATTTGCTTTCTGCGCTCTCCCCATAAAGGGACCCATCTCCCTCTCATTGGTAATAGGAACACCAAACATCCCGGACCGCGTCCCAGGCTCGTGCAGGGATGTGCACACGGAATTCCGGGAGCTTGCTCCGCCAGGATGGAACGGTTGCCCCTAATAAGACACCTGCGGCTCTTCACTACCGAGCGGTGTTGTGGGTCGAGTGGGAACTCAGGGTCCACTCTCTGATGGAAGCAAGGTCTGCACAAGCCAGGTTTCTTCTCCGTTCACAAACCTTTTCACGAACCATTTGTCCCTCACACACCCTCCCACAGAACACACACCCAGCTCAGGACTTGATCTTAGGTAGGTAGTAAATAGTGAACAGCTGAATATTGATTGATGAATGATTGTTGACAGCTTGGCCTCATCGGACGCCATCTTGTCTCTCTCTAAGCCCTTAGTTAAACTTTAACAGTTGTCCTATACCTTGCCCTCACCTTCCTTTGCCCTCTTAACACACCCATTACTGTACTAGCTTCTAGGCCTCAACCGGCCTTGCCGTACCCTCCACTGTGGCTTACTCTGGATTCCCTGGGGTTCTGGTGGATACCATCTGCTGCCCAGTTAGCCAAGGTCCTTTTCCACTGTGCCCAGGCCAAATCTTTTCCTACTGTGCTTCCTAATCTCTGAAAACCCATTAAGAGATGAACTGCGGTCAACTGCCAGACCTATCAAGAAAGCTGATGGTGGTGAGGGTCCCTCAGGGTCAAAGACCATAGGCCCACGGACACTGAGTTGAATGGTGTGTCCACGCGGGAAGCTGCATTTGGCTATGAGGAGCTGGTGACAGCGACAAGCATCTTGGGGTAATTTAGGTTTGGTCGGATAGTATGCAGGCTCCCTACCCTAAGTGCAATCAGAAAACCTGTTCGAGTTGCAGAATCTGAAGCCCCACCTCCAGATGACTGGATCAGAATACTTCATTTAACCAGATCTCCAAATGAGTTATATGCATATTAAAGTTTAAGAAGTACTGAGCTAGAGCAATGCTTCTTAATTCTGGCTGCGCATTAGAATCACCCGGGGAGCTTTGAAAAAATACTGATGTCCTGGCACCGCCCCCACACCAATGATATCAGACTCTCTCGGTGGGAGAGCTACACATCAGTGTCTTGTAAAGGCCTTTCAGGGGATTCTAATGTGCACCCAGGGTTTGAAAACTCATTCCTTGGAGTTCAGTTTGCTTGGCGGATGTGAAAGCCTGACCATAATGAACATGAAATGAACTGCTTTCGATCATGCGGCTCATTAGCAGCAGACAAAGGTTCAGATTCACACAGATCCTGCAGGTAAGAGAGCATAGGCTTCAGGGCCAGGTTTAAATCCTGGTTCTGCCGCTTTCTGGAAGCAGGGCTTGGGGTAGGTTTTTTAATCTCTCTGAGCTACGGTTTCCTAATCTGTAAAATGGGATGGATGATAAAAATCTCACACGGCTACTCTGGGGATTAAAGGAGGTACTGTCTGTAGAGCCTCCCTTACAGTCTCTCCACCCGCTTCGCTCCCCCTGTAGTCCACTGTACCTTCCAAGACACAGTATTTGCAGGCGTCCCAAATTGGAGCTATTCATTTGTTTATTCGCTTAAGCAACATTTATTGAGCACCTATTACGTAACAAGACTGAGGATTCAGAAACCACAAAATCGTTCTTGCCCTCTAGGAGGAGAGGTAGGCGTGTAAACAGACAAATTGCTCTGTGGCTGTGTAGAAGCAATACCAGGGGTGAGGGAAGGCATAAAGGTACACAGAGAATGGTTTCCATTTGTGATTTCAAAGAAATCCATCCAGAAATGTAACATCTGAGCAGAAGGAAGGAAGAGAAGGTTTCCAAGCAGACAAGGGAGGAAAGGAACATTCCAGAAGGAAGGCATAGCATATACAAATGCAAGTACGCGTGAAATGTTATGATGTGTTAAAAGAACCTCAAGCAATTCAGTGTTTCTGCCGCTGAAGTGAAGGGGGGAGGGGACCCACACGGGAGGGGGCGGCAAGGAGGCAGGAGCCAGGGCACTGAGGGCTTTCTCTGCTATGCTAAGCTGGTGGACTTGACCCCATGGATGCTGGGAGCCAGAGAAAGGCTTTAAGATCCAGCTTGTTCAGGTGGTGTCTCGTAGGGGGAGAGACACATACTGGATCACTCTGCTGTCTCCTAAGAAGGGGGCAGGCCAGAGAACAGATGGAATCAGGATCTCATGTGATCCCCCGGATGTTCCTGAGCGGTCAGCCCTACAACATGGGCTGCCACAGGACTGACTGGGTCTGAGACAACACAGGATTGCGCAGGTAACGCAAGGGGAAAAAGAAAATCCACAGACCTGGGGAGCATGTCCTTATTATTTGCAAATCCTGTTCCCATGATGGTACTGACAACCATCTGAGGCCATTTTCTTGAGAACCATCGAATAAATGAAGAAATAAAGAGCCAGCGCCTCTCTGTGGGTCAAGTGTTTCCTGCTACCTTTCCCGGCACAGTTGGCCACCACCCTCGGGAAGCCCTCCTTCCCTGTCCTAGAGCTGGCAAATGCCCGACCCGCTGTTGGGCTTAGTCCTAGACCACGTGGATTTACTACATATGTTTCACCTCCTCTTTTTATTCAATAATTTTTCACGATTACAAAAATGCTCTATGGTAATGACGGAAAAGTACAGACACACTCAAAGAAAAAGAATTTAAATCGCACATAATCCTATCACATGGAGATAACCATTAAAAACACTTCAGTGCATTTCCTTCCTTTCTTCTGAGCATACATACACGTACTGAAACTGTTTATAGAATAGGATTACACCATGTATATTTATTTATAACTTGCTTTTTACATATAATTATTCATTGGATAGGACTAGTTCTAGTGAGTCTCTTTTTAAGAATGAACAAGGAAGTAATGTACAGACAGAAGCTAGAGCAGCCATGTGCTCAGAGAAACCTAGAAAGCCACTCTTCAGAGAGAGACACGAATGGAGCAGATGAGAAGAGGCCAAGACAAGAGACTATGAGATTCCAGAGACCTAGAAAAAGCAACTCTCGTTCTTTATGATTTTCTAGTTGGGGTTCCAGCATCTTGTGAGCCCCGACTGACTTCCTTCCCTCGGGTTCCATGCTATCGCCCTGCATGTCCCTGATAAATCTCCCAAGTGTGTCTTAAGGTTGTCTGAATGGGTTGTTTCTAACAGACAAAAACAAAAACAAAACAAAAAAAAAACCCTGCTAACCCAGGCAAGACCTGAAAGATACCAGAGAAGATTCAGACAGACATGAGAAAGCAGATGGATAATGGCTTGCTTAAGTAAACAAGAGATTTTTGTCTGGAAGGTACAACTTCCCCCCCCCCTCCCCAAATAGCCATTCTCTTCCTCCTGAAGCTTCTACACCACGTCACTTCTCACCCTCAGATGTGTAGATGAGAAATTTTATTTGACACACCGTGACAACTTGTCAAAAAGAATGACTACGGTGTGTTGTGTGGTCCACGCATCTTGATTGGTTTTTCCCCGGAGTTGGATAATTGCCTTGCTTGTTCCTGACGTGGCTGGGGACCAGGCACAATGGTGGACTAAATCAGTGTCCAACCTGGGATTGTTCAGTGGTCCTTACCCTCACAGACTAGTGTCGTCAGCAAGGCTGTAGAGCTCCGCAGCATTTCAAGGCCAGGGTTTGGGAGCTTTCTCCCAGGGAGACCCTGTGACAACGCAAGGTCTTTTCTGAATATCCACTTAATACCGTAGCCAAAGGCCTTGCTGGCGTTCACATGAGTTCCAGCGAACTGTCTCCCTTGTTCATCCTACGACCACAAGCACACTGTACTTAGTATTTTTTGCTCCACTGAATTTTGGTACAAACCAGTCCTTTATTCAAATAGTATCATCTCAAGGCTCCTGGGTGGCTCAGTTGGTTGAGCATCTGACTCTTGGTTTCAGCTCAAGTCATGATCTCACGGGTTGTGAGATCAAGCCCCAGAGTCGGGCTCCGTGCTCAATGGGGAGTCTGCTTGAAATTCTCTCCCTCTACCTTTCCCCTCGCTCATGTTCTCTAATAAGTAAATAAATCCTAAAAAAAATAAAATAAAATAAAATAAAAAAGTGCCATCTCAGAGAGCCCTTCTCTAATCGCTCCGTGTTAAACAGCACCTCTTCCCTCGAAGTCCGCTTTAGCCTGTTTCTCTCTTTTTTGAATAGCACTTTAGCACCAGCTGACGTAACACTCTGTCTCTTTGTTGGTTGTTAATCTATCCCGACAGAATGTCGCTTCTTGAGGACAAGGACCCTATCTCACTCCCCAGCTGAATGCGCACTGCGTACCCCGGAACCTGGCACGTGAGAAACATCTGCTGAATGAACAAGCTCCTAGAGATAGCATCCGAAGACTGGCTGGGGATGAGACTCCTGACAGAATGAGATGCCACAGACTTCTCTCCTGCGGTTAGAACCTTAATTCCTCCTTCCATTTGGGTAAGGACGTCAAAGGCCATCACTCTTCCTACCACTCTTTTCAGGCCAGTCCCTTCAATCACCGAGTTTCCCTTCTTTTTTTATCCCCAGTACTTAAACACTGCGTCCAGCTGTTCCTTCTAAATTAAAAATGGAAGGAGGTAGCACGTGGGTTTTATTTCCATAATGCCATAATTCCCAGCCCTGGGACACCTCCCACCACAGAGCGCCTCTAATTACCTCAGGGGAACATCATTAAAACTTCAGAGAAAGAAGCATTTTAATTCATTTGAAGTTTTAAATAAACATAGACCACATATGACAAAATCAAGCAAACAACGATGCAAGTATTAAAATGGTAAGAAATGCTAAGAAGCCCTGCTCTAATGGATTTCAGAAGTGAGATCCACAATTCTGAGCTGCAGTTAGTGTGATATATGCCTACTATACATTTCCAAAATGACTCACCTTTGAATTTTCTCTAATTTACACACTTCACCTACTCTCCTTCCAAATTACTGGGTCAAGAAAATGCCTCTCGTTTTCCTCCGTTAATATGCTGCTTTGCCCATTCAGCTTCACATATTAAGTTTTAACTTATTGGCTTCGGTGACACTCAATGATCCCCAAGGGGGGTGGGATAAAATATGTGTTTTTCCAAGGTGCCTTCATGCCTGGATTGCAATTTCTAATCTGTTCCTTGCTCTATATCTGTGTCTTGTGGAAGAGCTATTGATCTATAATCTCACCCGTGCATGTTCCCCTCCTCATAAAATCCCAGGGACATTCTAATTAAAGACAGAGTCTGGCTACAAATTACAGAAAAGGAGGCACCCAGGCATCCAAACAGAATTCAGACCTTTGGTCGTTCACACCCTGGGCAACTGGGCAGCAGGTCTGTGCTTCAACTCTCCTCAATCTGGCAGGTTCTGCTGTGTCCCAAAGGCAATGAGAGTAAATAAATAAGAAACAAATAAATGCAAATTAGACTCTCGCATTATTGCAGACAATGCTATTGATCCCGTGGCATACAATTTGTGAATTATGAGAGGAGCTTGGGGTAGCAGGAAAACACAGGCTTGGGTCAAAACAATCTGGGTGTCTTTGAGTCCAGACTCCTCTACCAGCTGTATGTGGATTTGCTCTCTGAGCCTCAGTTTCTTTATATGTAAAATAGAAATAGCACTACTTAGTTCACAGGCTTGTACGAAGGTCGATTACATTGTGTATAAAGAAGCACTACAATGTGGGCTCGATCGCTGATAGTAACTGCTCCCACTTCAGTTGCCAGCATTCTAGGCCACAAGTCAGAGACTGTATGAGTACTTATGTTCTTCTCATTCAAAGGAATAGAAAAAAAAAAGTGTGAAACAGTGGAGATGCCTGAAATTGGCCATAGGAATGAGAATACGCTGCTGTAAACGCAGAAGACAGTTGAGGACAGGAGGCTAGTTGGCCTGGAGCAGGAGTAGGCCGCCTTAGGCCATGTTTGGAAGAGGTGGCTCAGCTCCCCTAGGCCAAGATTATCGAGGCAGGGAGGAAAGCATTTCAATAAATGAAAGACCACAGCTCCTCAGCACCAAGCAATGAGGACTGAATAGAGTCCACTGGATGTGACCATCCAGGTCATTAGTGACCTTGACCACAGTAGGGATTGGAAGTCAGGCTGCAGGGGGCTAATGGCAGCAGGACAGGAGGAAGAAAAGTCAACAAGTGGAGACTATTTTTTCAAGTAGCTGAGTTGTGAAGGGAAAGCAATTCTCACCTTCCTCATTTTGAGTACTAGAAATTTAAATGCCAGAGAGAGTGCAAATGGGAGTTGCTGAGCTATGGAGGTCTCAGTTATTAAGACAGCCTCCCCCCTGGCCCTAGCAGTTCCTCAGCTGTGGTTCTGTGGGTGCTACGAGTGGTTGCTTGCAACTTCCTTATCTCTCTAGAAACTTCTGAACCTCATTTGTCTGCCGTTGGCACATGCCTGGGATCATCCCACAGTGCAGTGAAGATGTTGGAAGGTTGGAGTCAGGAGCGAGACAAACCTGGCTGGTATTTCAGCTCAACACTCATGGGCTGTGTGCCCTTGGACAACATGCTAAAAAAAAAAAAAAAAAAAAAAAATTATCTTTGTGACTCAATTTCCCCAAGTATAAGATGGGAATAACAAAACCTAGATAACTGTGTTATGAGGATTGAGTTAATATTTATAAAGCACTTAAGAACAGTGCTTGGCACATTGTAGCTGCTCAATAAATGTCAATCATCACTGTTGTTGGTAGGAGACCTTGACAATGCATGTGCCTATGGCTCTGATGAGTCCCCAGTCTGACCGACCCCGTAGTCTACTACCTAAATCCTGTGATAGTTCTCTTTTCTCTCTGCCAACGTGAGCCAGCCTTTCTCTTGCCCAGCCCTCCACCTGATAAATCCAATCTACACCCCAGGTCCTCTGCCACAGCAGTATCCTATAATAACAACAACTACAACACCTGCCTCTTATTATTGCTTAGCACATGCCAGGCACAGTACCTAAGAATATATTTTATATACATATAATCCTCACAAAACCATGAGATAGTCATTATAAATAAGAAACCCAGCCGGTCAACAACACAGTCAGGATTTGAATCCAGTTCTGTCTAATAGCACAGCCACACTCCTAACCCCTGGGTTACATTTCCTACAGAGGGGGTTTGTATATCTTACCTCATCTCTACTTGAAATTAGATCTTTAGGAGTCTGTGTTGTGGCACATTGCAAAAACAGCTACAAATTCTCTGCCATTTTCCATCAAGAAATAAAATTTATTTTTTCACCCCTTAAATATAGGCTGGCTTAGTGACTTGCTTTAGCCAAAAGATAAATGCAGGTGCAATTTTTTGTGCTGGTTCTAGGCCTGGACCTCAGGAAGCATCACACACTTTCACTCACTCTTTTGAGATCCCTGCCACCATCATCATTTGAACAAGTTCTGGAAAACAAGAGACTGTACAGAGGAGAACCAGAGCCCCCCAGCCAAAAGTCAGTCAGCCAGGTGACCTGCACCTATTACAGTTGCCTGAATGGGCTTCAGCCAAGAGCAGACAAGCCTGCCCAGATCATCAGAGCAGCTCAGCCGAGCTCAGCCCAAATTTCCAATCTGCGAAACCATAAACTAAATAAATGGTTATTGTTTTAAGTCACTAAATTTGGGGGTAGTTTGTTAAGCAGCAAAAACTCACGGATACAATCTGTATTTTTTTTTTTTTTTTTTTTTTTAGACAACTAATTCGTTTCTTTCTTCTCTGTTGGAGTTCCTATTTACTATTCCATCTCAGTTTCTGATCTTTCTGATCCCTGTCTTTACACTACTCTTGATCAGGCCTTGGGCAAGAGATAAAAGTACCAAAACAAGATTCCATTACCACTCCAGTAATAAACTTCTTCGAATGAGATCCAAACCTATTCTCTTCACACCAAATTTCATGTTGGAATAGGTCGCTTTACAGTAAGATACCCAGACAATTGCTAAATTTAGAGTAAATGTATCTCTTTTTTGGCTAAAGCAGGCATACATTAGTCAGCCTAACTCAACAAAGTCATTAAGGACCCAGGCTCCTTCTATCTTTTTGTTTTACCACATGAGAATCTCATAATCCAAAATGACATTTTTTTCCAGCCATTACATCTGGATTCCAAGCAGCTGGCAGGAAGAGATGACTTTCTCCTCACCCCCACCTCGCTCCCATTAATGTCTCTGCCCCCACAGTACTATTCTCCACATCTCACTGGCAAGCCTTTCACTTATGGGGCCACGTATTGCTACAAAGGAGACAGGAAGGGGAGCCCAGATTCTGTTACTAAGGAGGAAGGGTGAATGGACATTGGGAGGCAGCTAGCAATATCTGCAATAGACACGTTTCATTATCATCATAACTGGGTATCTGGATGTTGGCAGTGCAGAGCAATTTGGCATCCTACATCTAAAAGCCTAAGGTTCAACATGGAAGTATCGTAAATGCCTCATAGTCTGTCAAGAGGCTTGGAAAATAATGTTAATCGGGACACTCATTTCATGGGGAGGACTCATAGGATGCTTTTGCCATCAGCTAAGATCTGAAGTATGGTTCCAATATCTGAAGTGTTGAGTCAACAACGATTGAGGTAGTTAGTAGCAGCAGTCTGCTGCTCAAACTTTACCTCCTGGCCTATATACATCTAGTTACCTACTCAACATCTCCTTCTGGATTATTTAAGGGCAGCACAAATCCAACATGTCCAAAATGAAAGTCATTTTGTCCCCAAAACCCATTCCTCCTCCAGTAGGTCTCATCTTAGTGGACAATACCACCTTTTACCCAGATGCTCAAGCCAAAATCCTGGGTGTCATCCTGGATAACCGGGGTCCAGTCACCACACCCTGCCCATTTTTACTCTCCAATAACTGTTAAATCCATCCATTTCTCTCTGTCACCCAGGCCACTATCCTAATCTATACTAACTCTATCATCTTGTCTGGATAGCTATGATAGCTCCCAGTTGGTCTCTCCACATCCATTCTTGCCATACCTCCAACCCCTTGTCTACACTGCAGCCAAAATGTTCACTTAGAAACATAAATGAGATCATAAAAGCCATACCCCAACATAAAACACTTCTACAGTTTTCTATTACTTTTAGAATAAACATCAAATACTTTACATAGCCTACAAGATTACATACATCTCCAGCTCATACTGCTCCCTGATTCTACTCTCTCTCTCTCTGTAGATTCAAGGATACCAGTCTTTTCCAGGTCCTCAAATATTCCAATTTCTTTCCTGCCTTGGCGCCTTTACATATATGCTCCTCTGTATAGAATATTCTTATTTGCCCCCACCACTGACTAATTCCCTTCCCCCCCCCTTATTATCCAGAACTCAGTTTAAATGTCTTCCTCAAGAAAGTGAACTGGTCAGACTCATCGAAGTACCCCTATTAGAGACTCTACCAATATGGTGCATTCTCCCTCTAGAGTCCTCTTCATAATTATAATTGAATAATAAATTGTATCTATGGGATCCCCTGCTGGAAAGGGTGATCCATGAAGACACGATCATTCTCTATTTTGTTCATATCTATAGCCACATTTCCTAGCGTAGTGACTAGCATAATGTTCTCAATATATATTAGTTGAAGATATGAGTGAATGAATGAATAAGTGAAGGAATAAATAAATTCCATGCAAGCAGAAGGTCTTGTCCCGGGAGATTAGAAGTAGGTTTGACATAGTCATGAGAGAAGATGCAATCATTGGGGAGGGTAGCGTGAAGAGGACACCAAGAAGTAGGGTAAATATGGAATCAGAGCTGTACAAATAGCATTGCAGCCAGTAAACAACTGAAACAGGGATCTTCATACCTATCCCAAGTAGGTCCAGCTAAGTTTCACATCCTTGGGCAGAGCTGATGGATATTTGATAGACTCATATGTAACTAGGAGGGTCACTTGAGCTTACTAAAATTTAAAAACAGGAGTGTGAGATCTGCTCCCTTCACTGAGTATCCTAAATACCAAGATTGGTGTCTGGTATAGAGTCAGAGCTCAGTAAATACTCATGGAATGAATGTCAACATGCACGGCCACAAATAGGGAAGAAGTAAGTATTAGCAACCACAAACTCAAAACAAGAAGCAGAGAGGGTGGTTGAAAGATGTACAGACTAGCATTAAAACATACACACACACACACACACACACACACACACACACACACGTATTTACAAGAGGACAAAGTGCAGTCTTTAGTCCTTTTGACCCAAGCACGGAAGCTGTAGAGCA
Organism: Canis lupus dingo; assembly: GCF_003254725.2. Taxonomy (NCBI): domain Eukaryota; kingdom Metazoa; phylum Chordata; class Mammalia; order Carnivora; family Canidae; genus Canis; species Canis lupus. The sequence continues at coordinate 50,399,238 of NC_064261.1, forward strand.
TCTTATTTTAATCATACTGTTGACACGTTTTGCTTTCTCCCTGCAGTTTTGTCAGTTTAGTTTGCTATAAGTATAGTTTTTAAATGCCAGTTACTTTATAGCACATTTTTGAACCATCTGGGCCACACCATAAATTCATGAGGAAGGGGTTTCCAGTCACGTGGCATGTGAAATCACTGAGTGTCAGAAATATTAAGACGCTGGCCCTAGCGATCACGGCTCACAAAATGGCACAGGTGGGAGCTGACGTGATCTTCTGCTGCCAGGTTCTGTTCCTCTCACACTATTCTCACTTCTGGGTAGTGGTCAGAGCAAAGGGAAGAGCACGTCCAAAATCAATGACTAGGTCTGGTGAATGGGCCGAACTATTAAAACCATAAAGAGATCATGGGTGAAAACCTGCCTGTCACATTTGTACAATTTCCTTCCAACAGCTTCTTCCACTGTAGTTTAAAAAAAAAACAATGCATGTGAGTCTCATCTGACGTTTACTGGTGTGGAAAGGTTAAAGTGATCAAATGTCCTACATTGGCCGGCCGATCTAGGATATGGTCACTTTGAGAGAAATATTTACTTTCCCATAACACTCTTCAATTTTATTTCAAAGGCCCAGTCCTCTAGCGCTCAGCAACCAGCTACCCCAAAATAGCCAGTAGAGAGAAAGTGTACTGGCTCTCAGAACTGAATTGCCCTAATCTCCACCCTCTCTTTTGCATTGGCCCTAGAGTCAGCCTGTCCTGCAGTGTTTGTTCACGCAGGGTCAAGAAATGGGCACTGCAAAGTTTCCTCATGTGAATGGAGCTGAGATTCAAGGCCACCATGGATTCCGTACCATCCCACTGGACAGGAGCTGGGGGCCTGCAGCGTAGTAATCAGACTGGAAGTAGATGCCATCACTGGATCCCTCCTCTCACTGGGGCAGCTTGTTACAATGCTGCTTCTGAACCAATTGTAACTGGGCTTGGGCTGAAAACCTTCATTTCTCGCACACCCTCAGGGGGTGACAATGCTCACCTAGAGTAGCGAGACCTCCAACTACATCGACACAGCTCCCTACCCAGCTGCATGCCCTCCTTGTACCTGTACTTCATAGCATATCACAGAATGCTATTACACATTGGTAGGACTGTTTGAATATCTGCTTCCTCCCCAAAGAATAAAAAGTATTGAGATCATATCACTCAAAATCTAGTCAGGAAAACAGAGATCACATCAGATAAGTTCAACAGAAGGCATTTAATTTAGGAAACTGGTGGCAAAGTGGTTGAGAAAATCGAGAGTGAAACAGCCCAAAGTTAAACAAGAGCAGGAAACCCCTACCATCCCTAGGGCTGGAAGGACAAAGAAAGGAAGGACTGTTACTTGATCCCAACATCTGGGCTGAGCAGAACTCAGGACAGAAGGTACCTGCCAGGAGGTGGGACAGAGATGTAGCCACTTCCCCAAGTGGGTGATGGAAGCCACAGTGAGAAATACCATGGCCTTCTCCTCTTATTCCTGCTCAGCTCTCTTCTTCTAGGACCTCCCATTGGCTACATCTAGCAAGAAGCCACTTGGCCAGGGAACCCGGAAAACTGAGTTTGCAGGAAAAAATCAGGAAATGAATCTACTTGCAAATAGCTCAGCAGTGGGGCATATCTACTTTACTTACAGCAGAGTGTCTAGCATACAGGAGAGGTTTTGTAAATATGTGTTAAAAGACTAAACAACGAAAGGAGAAATACACGCCAGATACCCTTTCGGGCGCACACATACAAACATAGAGGCATACCTTGCACTTATTAAAACCGTGATACTCGCTATCCGTGGCCACTGGCCCGTTGAAATATGCAGCCTCTACATCATCCAAAGTTACCATCATGCCAGACTCCTGCCCATGGGAGTGAAGAGTTGTCCAAGAGCATGAATGTGGTAAGCAGCTCCCATCGTTGAGTGAATTTCTTTCCTAGTAGACTGTGGTCCAACCTTGGGAGAGTAGGCATAGGCAAGTCTAAAACACTCTCAGAACAATCTGGTTGCCACCCACATTAGGATGGTAGCAATGGTGGCATGACAGCATCATCTACAGCCAGCGCAAGCCTGGTCACAGGACAAGCAATTCACTGTTAAGCAAACCTCAGCTTCCCCTAAAGATTCAACTCTTGCTGACACAGGGTCACGCTAGTCATTCCCTTACAGGACAAGCTAGACCAGCATTGCTTACTACCCAGCTCTCAAGGTCAACAAAAGGTACAGAAATCACTAATGGTAACAGCCACCATTTACTGAGGAGTTCTCATGAGCCACACACCATGTCAACAACTTTTCATGCTTTATCTCATTCTGTCTCTGCCTCAACTCCATGAGCTTGGAACAATTCTCATTTCCATCTTCCAAGAGAGGAAATTTACCAAGAGAAAACTTAGAAACTAAGTCTAAGTTTTCCTGCTCAAGATCAAGTGGCAGATAAGTAACAGAGCTGGATTCAAAGCCAGACAATGTGACTCCAAAGCCACTTTTCATCTCTGATTCACAAGGAAGACTGGCATCATAAGGGCAGGGATTTCCTCACAAAGGCCTGGGTATGTGATTTCATACTTCAGACCACAGCACTGCACTGACTCCACAAAGTGGACCGATATTCCTCACATCTGCCTGTGTGTGCCTTTCTCAGCATGTCTATATCACCCTGGTCTATTGACTTAAGAAAGGACTTTAGATGTTCAATAACTCTTGATGATCTAGGAAAGTTTTCCAAGAGATCTAAAGCAGAGACTAACATCACTTCTTAGACGTCTAGTGGCATTCTGAAGTATAGCTACACAAAACAGAGTAGAGCTGGAGCTTTTGAGCAGCCTCCCTCTCTCCTTTGGTGATGGAAAATGACTATGACACAATGCCATCAACTCTGACCCACCTGACCAAAGTCCATGAAGCTCAGCAATTTTCTCTGGCAGTCTACTTAGCATCTGTCAGAGCCAAGCTTTACTGGGAAGGACGGGCATTCTAGAAAAACTGTCAAATAAGATTTACATTCCAGAAGTTGTACTGGGCATTTCTCCTTTGTCAGCTGCTTTTTAAAGACTGTGTGCACCACCCTGTAAGGTCTCCTAAATCCCACTAGCGCCTTGGGGCGGGGGCAGGGGATTCTCCTTGGTATAGAAAAACCACTAAGCAATCACACTCACCCTCCTTATCTTTTCTCCCTCAGGGGCTGCTGCCTTTGGTATCTCTAATAGAGCAAAGGAGGAGAACTAGGTGCTGTCTTTCTCCTTGATGGAAAGTCTTAGCAAGGTCATCAACATTACCTTGAGAAAGCTTCCATTTTTCCTTACCACTATGGCATTAAAATCTTTGGTCAACCCAAGAAAAGTTTAAATCTATCAATTGCTACTTGTTTATTGAGCACTGGGAAAAAAGGAGAAAAGACATGGTCCTGCCCTCAAGGAGCACACAATCTAGTTGGCTAGCGTATCAGTTACACATTCCCATGATAATACTGAATAAGAAATAACCATGCAAATTAAGGAGTCGTATAGCTGCAGGTGTTAGGTGAATTTGCTGATCTTGGGTGGGTTTTCTCCCGTGTCTAGGGGTTGGCTGACTGTAGGCTGCTGATGTATGGTCTTAGCTGGGTTGAAGAAGTGACTCAGCTCCCCTCACATGTGTTTCACTCTCCCTCTGAAATCAGCAGGCTGGCCTGGGCATAGCCCTTACATGGCAATAGCAGAGTGCAAAAGCATAGGCAAATGCACAAAAACATTGTAAATGGGATCTGCCAATATTTCAATAGCCAAGGCAAGTCACGTGTCCAAATCCAGATTCAAGGGTGGAAAGCAGACTCGGCCTATTTAATGAGAGGTACTGCAACGTCACATGGCAAGGGGCAAGGATTCAGAAAAGGCTGAGAAGTGGGTCCATGAACAGAATCGGCCTACAGCGGAGAGCTAAGATGGAAATGCAAAAGAGTATATAGGACCAAGCTCCATGGCACGGCTTTCCCGTTGGCCAGCTCTGACTTGTAGCTTCAATTTCCTGTTTCCTTTCCCACCCATATCACTTTCTGCATCTCACTTAGAGACCTAGTGTTCTCTCACTTCCTGGCCTTAGCCCAATTTCTATCTGCCTGGTCCCCATCTCACCTGACATTTGACCAGTAAACTCCTACTCATCCGTCAGGTCTCAAGTCAGGCTTCAAACCATCTTTTAAGTCTTTTTTACACTCTTGAACCTGAGTTGGGACCCATCTGTGTCCCCTCCTGCACCCTGTTCTCACCCCTGGTGGCACTAACGACCTGTAGAGTGACTTCCTGTTTACTTGTCTCTTTCTTCCTCTAGACTGTATATTCCAAGAGAGGAGGGACTGTAGCCCCAGAGTTCAGCAGGAAAACCAGTACATGTGAGATGAAGGAAACTGTGCTCAGAGCCTTAGCACAAACAGGGAAGGAGAGAAAAAGGACAGTAAACAACACCATCAAGGAGGGAAGGGGTAATTTCCTCCTAAAATAGTTAAATAGGAGTGGTGCAGATTAGAGATAGCCTCAAAAGCTTAACGAAAAAAAAAAAAAAAACATGTAGATTATGTGGCTGGGATCAAAGCACCCCTGAAAGTTTCTGAGAAAGAGCATGTGGGGAAGATGCATTTTCAGCAGATACTCAAGTACAGCACTATCCAACAGAACTAAAGGTGAGCCACCGGTGCGGGCCCACTTAGGCAGTTCTGCATCCCCTGAAAGCACATTTTAAAAAATAAAAACAGACGGGTGAGATTTACTTTGCTAACATAGTTCCTTTAAACCACCACATCCAATATCCTCTCATTTCCACGGCTAGTCAATGTAAAAAAAAAATAGTAATGAGTTCATTTACTTTCTTTTTTTCATGTTGCATCTTCGAAGGCTGCTGGGGCTTTCACACGTCGAGCACAACCACGTTGGAGCTAGCGGCAGCGGCTGGTGACTACTGTACCGAACAGCCCAGGTGGGGGCACAGAAGCCATCCAGGAGTGATCCAGGGTGACGAGAGCGCTGAACACGATGACAGGGTTGAGAATGGAGAGAAACCCAAGCGTGTGACATTCCCCTGGCAGGATTAGCATGTCAGTTTGTCTGAGAGAGAGCCTTCACGCTGCTAACGTATATTTACACATTTGGCCTTCAGTGTGCATTGGAAAGGAGGATCAGTTCACATACAAGCTGTGATTTTGTTTATATTTCCGTTCTCAGAGATAGCTATTTGTGAGTGAAACCTACCACCTTTCTCCAAGCCATGAAAATAGTGAAAATACTTTCTGGAGGCTGATTTCCCTAGTGTGGAATGCAAGACTTGTGAAATTCAAGCTTACTTGGTAGCATTCAAGCCCATTTTTATGTACTATGGGTCACAATCAATTCAATTCCATAATCATTGAATGAGTTCCCACTAATTGGAAGCTTGAGCTGCTGAGCAATTATCCTTTGCAGAAGAGTAAACAAAAGCATAATTTATTAATTTGCTATTTATTCTCCCCGGTATAGAAATAGCTAACTGTTGCAGACTTATACTGTGGTGTGTCTGTAGGATATAAAGGTGCAGAGATTATCTTATCCGATGTTATGCGAAGCCATACTTAGAGACTATCCCTTCTGTGTCCTTTCAGCTCTCATTCCTTCATCTTACAAGTGAAAAAAAATTAAAAGAGAATAAAGGACTTGCCTAAATGTAGTCAATGGACGATTTAATGAGAGAGTCCTGGGCTCTTCCTCCCTCCAGGCATGTGCTTCTTCTGGGGTCTGCTTGGATTTTTACATAATGCAATGAGTTTTATAGGCTTTGCTCAATGCCACCCATTTGACATGAAAAAAAAAATTAAACATTCACAGGCATTAGATTAGTTTTAAAGATACTTCCATGGCTGGATGTGTGTGTGTGCGAAAAATAAATAAAACATATTAATTTATTAAATAATTTCCTATCTATAAGAATATTTTAAGTGTATGTATTTCTAATAAAACGGGGTTAAACAACACCAAACTTGATTTGTCCCAAAACTGTGTCTTCATATTAGCAGATAACTCTCTCATTCTTATGAGCATCTTTCACATATCTTTTTAAATTATCTGGATTGACTGTCTAGACTGTTTCAAGTTCCCTGGATAATTTCACAGCTCCCTCTTTGCTCTGACAATGTGCATATGACCTTGAGTTAAATTAGAGAGCTTTCTTTTCTTCTAAATGCTTCATATGCACTACATACATTACTTAATATTGGAGATTTTCACTTTAAAAGTATAAGGGAAAAAAATTTCCTGTTGAGCAATATTAAATACCACTTATCTGAGATTATCAGGTTACATGACTACACATTTTCCAGCCCTTTCTTTCTGAAAACGAATCCACTGTTATTGAAATTTAAAGAAATTAATGCATTTTTAATCAAATCAATATACATTTGCTATAACAAGCACACAATCCATTTTGAGTCGAGCACTTTGTTTTTTGAAAACTAATAGAATCACTGCAGGTCAAAAAACAAATATATTGGGACTTAACTAAATGTGTATATTTTTGTTGCTAACACCAATGTGGTCTCATCAGGAATATCTGATAAATCTCAAGGATTTGGACATTCCCTCGTTCTGCTTCTTCACATAGCAATGTGGGCAATTATGAGCTGAACTTATTAGTTTAAGACTTCAGCAATTACTTTCCCCCAGGATAAAACTCACCTCCTGAGAAGTGAAGACATGCAAAGGTGAGACCCTTTGGGCCCAATAGCAAGTCTCCAATTTTGCCCCTGAGGAAGTTACAGTCTTATACCATGTCAGCCTCTGAAACGTAGGGATGCACCCAGAGCATTCCATAATTTTTTCACTAATTACCTACAAAGCCACGGAATGTCAGAGACTCTTGAAGTATTCACTAACCCAAGTCTTCCAGTTGCAGATTCAGTCTGGAACATAAACAAACCTGGACTCTTCCAGAGTTTAGTCACGTGTCCAGTTAGCACCTCTTGAGGTAAACTCCCAATCAGCCTCTTCAAATTCTACTGTATTTTCTTTATAACTGAGAGGATGTTTGTTAAGGTGCAATTAAGTGTAGGGAGTTTGCCCTTTAAGCTTTCAGGCATTGCCCTTGGCTTTGGCTTTCAGAGATTTGGTGAGCAAATCTGTGTTCACGCTGCTCAGACCCTTCGTGACTTTATAGACTTCAATCACATCCCCGCCAGCCTTCATCTTTCATATTATTCCATCCAAACTAAAGACATCTGAAGATTTGAAACATTTGGAAGCATTCCCTTTCATTTCCAGCCAAGATAAAAATAGAGGGTTCCATTGTGCTCTCAAGGAAAAAAAAAGTCTATGTTTTCGGTACTTGGGGCTGTCTCAAAAAATGAGATCTCACGGAATAGATCTCTATAGAAGGCATAAGAACGGGGGAGACACGTAGGCCTACGAGAGACTGAGATCCAAATGCCTACATCCACTCTTACCTTAGAAAGATTCCTCTTGCTAGCAGCAACCATTCCAGGGTGGGGATGCTGACCCATTTCCTTCTTTTGTATGTATTAAGGGAAACGTTGCCGGAGGAGGAAAGTATACTGTCCCAAAATACTGCTTCCACAAAATATTTCTTCCTCCCTTTATATTCCACATAGATATTGCCGATTTCTTTGATTTAAAAAAAAGTCTATGGATTTTTTCTTTCTAGGTAAGACTATTTCTCCTATCATGAGTTGTAAAATACAAATATCTCTGAGTGAATTCACCAGTTACCTACATCTAGCTTGTGAATTGCTTTGATCAGATTGCTTTCCTTGCCGACACTCACGTAAGATAAACACTAAAAGAATTCTGATTTTTCGAACAGAAGAATCAAAACAGAAGCATTGGGTACTACCAAAGTCAGGTTTGAACTGGCAGGTCAAAAAGGAGTATTAGACCACCAGCAAATAATCCAAGGTCCATGATCCTTGGACAGGGGAAGAGAAGAAAGAGGGAACACAAGCGGAAAGACAAAGGAATATAGGAAAGAAGCCAATGCATCCAGATTATAGGTATTTTCCAAAGAACATTTATTGAAAGTTTAATTCTTACAATTGCCTTGTAAATTGCAGACTGTAATGCCAATTTATAGATACGAAAACTGAGGCTCAGAGAGTCTGATGAAATTTCAAAGGCTACATCTACCTCTTACTGAATATTGTGTACTAAATGTGTGAATTTTCTCATAGAATCCTCATAATAATTCTACAGAGTAGGTATTACTATCTGCATTTTCAAACTGAGGAAACAAAGAGAAAATTTAAGGTTCCAGGGATCCAGAGCCAGCCAATGACAGAGCAGGGATCAGAACCAGGTTTTTCTGACTCCGTAGCCAAGACTCCAAACCACTAAGCAGCATTATCCCTCTACCTCAAAGGCAAAATTTTTCTGCGACACCATAGCAATCCGGAGCCTGGATGGTGATAATTGTAGTTTGCTGCTTGGGGTGTTCGGACTGTTCGGACTGTGAGTTTTCTAGCAGGCTTTTTTGTAAGCCCACCTCCCTTTTTTTGTCCATTAAGATTGCCCAGTAAATCCACATACTATCCTCAGTCATGCAGGTTTGTTCACAAAAGCCTTTGCCAAGAAATCAAGTGTCCCGGGTATTGGCTCCACACTTTCCAATGACTGGTTATATGTCTTTGTGTCAACCACAGGGACCACTAGGGACAAAGTCCCAGGGATGAAATGAGAGGACCGGAGCCCTCTTAGCACCAAAATTCTCTAATCTTCTGCAGTCTTCTGTCAACTTGGTGAACTGAAAATCTCCTGAGTATTAAAATTTAGCATATATTTAGCAAGAACAGGAGAAGGTAGGGAATAGGAGTTGAAGATTTGTTGTGAAAGCTCCATCGTTTCCCCCACCACGCACAACGTAACGTTGGGGGCAATGTTAGTTGTTGCTCCTTTGTGTGGATACTCCATAACACGAGCTTTGAGGCTTTGCTGGTGTTTAGTTCTTTTGCAAACTGGGTTCCACACTGTCACGAACTGTAAAGCACTTTTTTTCATTTAACATCTAAGAAGTACCGAATATATGCCAGGAACTTGAGGAATAAACATGAATGTTAAATAAATTGCATCCTGTGGGAACTCACAGCGGAGAGGAAGGGCCAGACGATTATAGAGCCAGCTAACTTTTAATAAGCATCCAATATATGCCAAGCAGTGCTCTGAGCACCTTATACAGGTTGTCTCATTTAATCTTCATGTCAGCACTACAAAGTAAGTACTAGTGATAACCCTCATATGACAGATGAAGAAACTGAGTCTAAGGGAGTCAATTAACTTTTCTAAAGTCACAGGGATAGTAAAATGCTGGAGTTTGGATTACACTTCAAGCTTTAGGTTTTAGCTCATAAACTTGTCCTTCCTGCTGTGCTACTTTCTTAGAACACTTTAGTAAAATTTGTGATAAAGGAAACCATGGAAAGCTATGAGAGCAGAGATAAGGAACACATAACCTCACTAGGGCTTCAGAAATTTCTGGAAAAAACATGTCATGAGTTTGAGGCCGTTGATTTTTTTTTTTTTTCCTTTGGAGAGAATCTTTTCCCTAGTATTGATTATAAAATAAATTTGAATTAAATACTATTCATTTTTCATAGCATTAATATTAGGATTGAGAAAATTTTCATTTCATTCACAAAAAAGGGATTTGGGGAGAGCTGTCCACATTGGAAATTACTTATTCAAGTTATTTGTTTAACTTCAACTCAAACTTTAAAATTTTTAGAACTTATCAAGAGAATAAATTCTGAATAAGTGCAGAGCTACAGAGCAAAGAATAAACTGAATGACTTCACATGTAGTATTTAACAAACCAGTAAAATGTTTCTTTTTTTAGAGCTTCTTAATTGTACTTCAATAAAAAAGAAATTAATAATGTGACTTTGCTTTATTAGGTTAAAAAAGGAAGAAGGGAGGTGGTAAATGTTTTCTGAAAACACCAACCTGAGATTCTGGCAATGCTGAAATTTGCTTTCGACATCCCCGGGCCAACTTATCTGACCGATTTCTGTTATTTTCCCTAAGAATAGCTCTCAATTCCACCTCCATCTTCTTCTATCACGTTGTTCAAATCAAACTCAAAGATGAAGTTCAGACTTGAGAGTGAAAATGGACTTGTCCAGGGGACACGTGTGGGAGGCAGAAGGCCAAAGGAGTGAAAGCCCGAACTCCATTGCCTGTAATACTCTGCCCTCTGATACTACAAAGAACAGCCATCCGTGTAACCTCTGAGAGATGATGAAATTCTGGAGAGCATTCTCACTACAGGAAGGTGACAAGGAAGCCAAGATAAGCAACACAACTTTTAAGCTCAAGCCCATGCCTGCTTATGACAAAAGGTATTGACAAACCCATCTTCTCTACCATCACTTCCCACCCTCCACTGTACCCCAAGGCAGAGTTGAGAGCCCTGCCTGACCTTGAAAACAATTCTTACGTCATTAGGCCTCATCTGCACACCAAAGCCCAGCAGTGGCTAACTGGAGGCTTAGTGGTACCAAGTACCAGTGAATAAGAGCTTTCAGATTTATTCTCTTTTCTTGCCTTCTCCTACTCAAACTGGGGCCCATCTACACCTCCACAAATCCCCAAGGACAGATTTGACTTACCCACCTTTTACCTACCAACCTTCCAGGCAGTTGTTTATTTTTAAAGATGACTCCCTAAGGATAGCTGACCGGGAAAATTCTGTGCTTTGAAATGTCTCTAATTACTTCCTCATTTTTGTCTAGTTTTTTGTGTGCTCCAAGATGCCTTTAAGGCCTTTTACCAAACAAATCTTTTTATATTAGCCTGCTAATCATTTCACTGTTTTTTAAAATTTATTTTACTCTAGTCCAGCCAAAAAGCAGGGTACTAAATAAAACCATCCCTTGATGTCACTTTCAATTCCAAGATCTCATGATCCCATAAAAATTTTTTACTAGAAGTACTGGGGCCAACAAATAAAAGCAACTATTAAAGTGAGATGGGGTTGTCTTAGGTTTAACAAAAAGAAGGAATTCCTAAAGATTGGAATAAATTAAAAATTGGACTTTGTATGATACCTTTCTATGGTGGACCTTGAGAATAAACTTACTCCATCTTTGAGGATAGACTGGACTGGATTATTTCTTGAGCTCCTTCCTATCCAAAGACAATTTTATTTATACCTTAAATCAGTGTTTCTCAAAAAGAGCTCAGGGACCATCACTTCAAAATTAGGATGTTCGTAAATATTAAAATTCCTAGGCCTCACCCCAGAATGCACATTTTTAGCAAACCCCCTAGCTGATATTTATGCATCCTAAAATTTAAGAACCACTACTGTTAAAAAGAGACTTCCAAGCAGTGTTTCTGAATGTTTCTAAAGAGGTGTAAATTAGCTATCCAGGTGGAAATCTTAGCTCCAAAGATTGGCCCCTTCTGTAAATACCAAATCACAATGCTAATGATCTCTGAATAAGGAAAGTGATCTAATAAAAAAAAAAAATCCCTTAATCTTTTGGTCTGCTGAAGTACTATCTAAATTGGTTTTTTCAAACTCACTAAGGAATGTTTAAGCTCTAAAGAGCTGAGTTTGTTCTGATCCAACCCACTCAGTTTGCAGAAGAGGCAAGTGAGAATAGAAAAGTCACAGCTTACCCATGGTCAGTCAGCTAGGAAGGCCAATGGAAGGCTTTGAATTAAGCGCTTGGCTCTTGTCCCAGTACCCATTTGGCTTCCCAAGGTGAATTTCTCCCCATGTGGACTATTTCCACAATGTATACTTTCAACAGTTGCTCTTTGATTTATTTGTTTTAGTGATAGATGTTGATTTTCGAACTCAAAGATGAGCAAGTCACAAAATGTACCACTCGGTATTACAACTCAAATTTTACTGAAGTTTTACCAAGGCCATTGTGTAGTACCAAGAGTGGGTGACAGCTACAGCTATATTTTAGATAAACTGATCTATCAGTCGGTCAATAGATACAGAGATGATACAATTACATATATACTGGCTAGGGCAATTCATAGAGACGTTTCCAGCAGAACTATTGAATATACTAAAAAAGAGTTCCCATCACTTTGCTCCTCTACCTGTATCTAACACATTCATTCCTCTAACCAATATTTGCTGAGTGCCAACCAGGTGCCGGGTGTTATGCCATTCATTGTAGTTGCATCTTTCGTAGAAGTCAGGTTCTAGGATCAGCACTAGAAGCAAAACTCATAGAATCAAACTTACCAATGGGGTAAAAAAAAATCTATTAAGAAGGTTTATAACCCCATTTTCTCCCAGTTTCTTCTCTGATTGAGCACCAGATGAAGTTGTTAGCTGGCTTTTATTTTTAATTGTATTTATTTATTTATTTGTCACCTTGTTGTTATTAGCTTGCTTTTATTGGCATGTTGTTATGAAAATTAAGTCTCATTGAACATTTGAATCACCCTTTGTGAAGAGAAATACTCTGTGGGAGAAGCGCAGAGGACTGAGACCAACCCAGGAAACAACCTAGATTCACATCTCCTATCTCTTGCTCATTGTTTAGATGAAATGGCAAGCAGAATCATCCACCCTACTTAAATTGCTTTTCCCTCTCTTTTTTCCCCAAGTAGATGGAGTTGAATTCAAAGATCTAAATCCAAGTATGTTGGGAACTCTTGCCATTTGTCGTAATCTGTTGTCATTTTGCATTATCCTACTCAGTCTACACACTATTTTCTTAAATTGATTCATGTACACCCACTGCAAGGAAAAATATAAAAGACTTGCTGTCAAGAGGGGGAGCCTCAGTTTTAACCTATTACTAATATCCTCAGATTGCTAATCAAACACATACTCAGTGTTTTACTCTCTTCTTGGCCTTGACCTCATGGCCTCACTCTGGCAACTCAAACAGCTGCTGACCCCTGGAATGAGGAGTGGGCTCCCTGACCTGGAAACTGCCGACCCCTTTCCATAGGGCTCCTTATGCTGTTAGGTCATTGGTGGGTCCTTTGACTTTCACAGTATTCCCTTCCTACCATGGCCCTGTTCTCCCCATGAGCCGAAAATCCTGGAACGACTCCAAATAACATATTTGGATCAGTAATAAAGTTTGGTTACACTTCTACAGTTTATCCTATCAAATTGCCTAAGCTCTGAGTAGGGAGGGAGAAATTGTTTCCAGAAACCGTCAATTCACAGCCCATTTATCAACCCTATAGAACAAAGGGTACCATGTGGCACTGAATTATGGGGATTCTTGTCCATTAAAAATAGGATTGACAGCAACAGCTTATTTCACAGGATCCTCTAACTGGAGGTCATTAAATCCAATGACTTCTTGATTGGCTCTGAATTAAGAACCAAAAGATGAAAGACTCCACATTTCCCATCTCTAATCTTATGAGCCACTCAACCTAAATCCTGGGCTTTATTGTCAAGCATCATAGTACATGGAGCAGCATAACAAACCCCTAACCAGATCAAGCTTGCTCAAGCTACAGTATAACAGCATCAGGATTAGTAGCTTCCAGGCTAGTGACCAAGCCATGAAGAGCTAAGATTTCTCTAGTTTTGGAAAAATCTGAAAATATCCTGCCACCAAGAGAAATAGTAATGGCACAGCTGGCAAGCACTGAAACTTGGGACTCAGTTGTATTTTATTTTGCTTTCATTCCCCAGTTCTCATTATGTTTCCAGCCCCCATCCTCTTCAATAAACATATCTTAATGAAAGCCTTTAAGAAAAAAGAGTTACTAGAAAACATGTAAAGAAATATGCTTTAATACATAAGTGGTAATTAAAATGTGAGCGTGCCCTGAGGGCAGAAAATGGATACCTCTGTTACGGAATTTCAAAGCTAATAAATAGAGCAATATAAATAGACCATTAAATTGCATTGTAACCAACAAACAGGCATATGAATTATTGAGCCATACATAAACTTTAGGACCTGACTGCAGAAAAGGCCAAAAGCAACCCAAAAAGGTCCACATTAATTGAGCAAGTAATAGGATCCAGGAGGGCAAGAGGTTTAAAAATGGAGCAGCTGAACGTACTGAAGTATATTCTCAAGAGAAGAGTGCCACGTGGAGAGAGGGAGCGGAAGAGAAGCAACGTAGGAGGGTGCAGAGGTTATTCTGCTAAGTGCATACCTTTTGGTTTAGATCTCAGCACTGACGCCAGTTTGATTCTGAAGATGGAATATGCTTCTAGAGGCACAGCTGTAGAAGCAAAATGGGATTCTGTTTGAAATATAATATAAAGCACTGTTTATGAACCTCTCCCCAAAGTCTACCGTGAGCATCCACTTCTGATCCTGATGGGGTATCAGGGACTAGATCTACTCTCTCACCTTAAATAGCTATAAAACAACAGACTCCACATGTGGAACAGTAGTCTCCAGACTTTGGAGACTAGGAAGCACAGGTCAATGATGTCTCAGTGAAGGGAAACAAACCAGGTGAGTTCGCCCTCAACTGCTCACTTTTATTGCCTCGAGAGAGGTTCTAGGCCTTAATGGAGAGAGGATACCCAAACAGAGCCTTGCTTCCCCCCTGAGTTGAGAAGACAGAGCTGACTAAGAAGGGAGGTCACAGTGCTTAGAATTCACAGCACACGGTGGCGGGGAGAGGATCACCGCTCAGAGTCCGCCTGGGAGATCTGCAGATGGTTTCTCTGTGTCTTCAGCCTCCTGCTGACCAGGACCTGGGTGTGAGGACATTAGTGAGGCCAGGAAGGACTGCCGACAAGAAGCAGTCCACAGAGCTCACACACATCTGAAAATGGTTCCATCTCTCCCCTGCCACCTCCAGAGTGGGAAGCCTTATGGTACACAGAGCATCAGGGACTCAGAAGGCAACTGACTCAGTAGTGAGAAAAAAGTATCCCTAAGGGTTACTCCACTTAGCAAATTTTTAAAACAAGCCTACAGGACCAAACTGTTTCCAAGTAACTTAAATGTGTTCAGAACAAAGTACAAGCACATATAAGAGAATCAGCTCCCAGCAAGATAAAATTTGCAGTAACTGGCCTCTGATGAAAACTCACCAAGCATGCGAAGAAGCACAATGAGGGGGGAGAACAGTGAATAGAAACAGATTAAGGGGGCACCTGAGTGGCTCACTGGTTGAGCATCTGCCTTTGGCCCAGGGCGTGATCCTGGAGTCCCAGTATCGAGTCCCACATCGGGCTCCATGCAGGGAGCCTGCTTCTCCCTCTGCCTGCATCTCTGCCTCTCTCTGTGTGTCGCTCATGAATAAATAAATAAAATCTTAAAAAAGAAAAAAGAAACAGATTCAGAAATGACACAGATGATGGGAGAAGTGGACAAAAATATTGAAACTGGCACTATAACTATATTCTATATATCAAGGTAGAGCAGGGTCTCTCCACTTTGGTATTACTGACACTGGGAGCCAGGGAATTCTTTTTTTTTTTTTTTTTTTTTTTTGAGCCAGGGAATTCTTTGTTGAGGGAGCTGTCCTGTGCATTACATGATCCTTGGCCTCCACCCACTAGCTGCCAGTACCATTCCCCAGCCCTCCCTGTGACAAACAGAAAATATCTTCAGACATTGCCGTATGTCTCCTCAAGGGCAAAATCACCACTGGGGTGATTCTTAGGTTCAGAACCCCTAAGGTAGAGGAAAACAAGAGCAAATTAAGGAGAGACATGGGTAATACCCTTTCCCCCAAAATTAAAATTTCTGTAGATGAAAAAATACAATGAGATGAACAATACACTGAATGAAATAAACAATGGATTAGAGGGGAAAAATTAGTAAACCTGAAGCGATCTATCTAAAGCAGTAGAAACTCTCCAAAACGAACACTGAAAAAAAAAAAAAAAAGAAAAGAAAGAAAATTTAAAAAAACGAAACACTGAGAGAGTCTACCAAGTAGTGTAGTTATTTACCTATTTACCTACCTGATGGAGTTAGCATGTCAGCTACAGAACTGTCCAGCAAACAGTCCAATGGAAAAGGATGGTAGGGTGACAAGCACAGTGGTGATGGTCGGAAACCGATCTGACCGCCACCCCCAGTGATAAGAGTGCAGCGGTGTAAGGACAGGCTAACCCTGAGTTTTTCGTACCAGACGCTTTGCTAAGTCCTTTATATGCATTTTTTCATCCAACATTCGCAACGATCGTGAGAGGTAGGAGTTACCATCATTTTTTATAGAGAAGGTAGTTGAATTTCAAATGCGTTAAATAAATAGTAAAGATCACAAGATCGTAGGATCACACACAGCTCCTAACAGTAAAGGGGGAATTTGAATCTAAATCGATTCCACTCTAAAGCCTGCCCTTCTAACCACTGGGCTTCCTGATACAGAATGACTGGTTGAGAGATAATTCAAAGAGGGATCAAAGTGCAGTTTGATGATTGCCTTGGATGTAGAAGAAAGAAAAAAGCAGCAAGTGGAAAGTATACGATCCAAGAACTAGCGGAAGGGTCAATATACATGAGGCTGTCCCCATGTACGGCCCATAGCCTTTGGAGCTGGAGGGAATATGAAAGATAATCTCTTCCAGACATAGATGCACAGGCGCACGCACCCCCCCCACACACACACACACACTTTTAAACAAGAAAATAAATACAGATCTAGAGACTTCGCTTTTCTTCCGTACGTTTGCTGAGTGTTTCGAATGACTTGGTCAGCTTTCCCAGCTAGTTAGAGGCTATGCCAAGGCGGAAGCTCTGACGCCTGGCCTCCTTCTACTCTGACACCCTGCTTCTCCTGGTAAATACGTAAACGTGCTCACCCCATGCCTAGCACATGGCAGATTCTTACTAAATATTAGATGTTTCTATTGACAACCAGCGAAGCCACTCCGACGGCTCGAGCGTGTAGACCCAGCACCACGGCATGGGGCACATCCACTCCCAAACCGCCTCAGCCTTCTTCTTCACCGAATAATCTTATTTACTATCAAATGATGTAGCCAAGTCACAGTGACTGGGGAAAGAACAGATGTTTTAAAGATTATTTCCCCTCACATAGTGTGTTCTTGAAACCCTCTCGTGCCGAAGCGCCTGACACCCGAGCAGAATGGGAAGAGCATAACCGTCTTGACGGAGACAGCACCTGCCCGTGTTCACAATCCCTCACACCGGGGGACAGGTGACGAAGGCAGCCAGCCTGGGTGGACGATGACAGCATGACGAAGACCAGGGGAACCGTTCTCCACAGGCCCCTGTGCTACCCAGATCCCCTATCAGGCCCCCAACCCCAAATGCTGGCCCTAATCCCTCATCCCCACATTCTGCTCACACCATCCCTACGCCCAGCTAGAGAGGGCTTTCTCCACATGAGGTTACCGTCCTGAGCAACGTGTGACATGATTTGCCTTTAAAGAGCCTCTCCATTGCCCTTGGCACCACCATTTCCTCGTGTTTATGTTTTTGAGAGGAGAGTGTTGGTGATAAAGCTCTCGGTCACACGGAGGTGTCTTTTTGCTCTGGCAGTTCACAAGATATTCAGTTTTATTTAATGGCTTAACTGCTTCATAATTGCTCATATTCAGCTGCTCCTAAGCCTGAATGATCTCAGCTTTTAATATGCCTTGTCTAATTTTTAGCCACATCAATCTATACAAATAGCTCATCACTACTCTGAAATGCTAATGCTTGTCACATATTTCAATCGCCTCTATAAGACCTTGTTCCCGTGTTCATAAATCTTGTTAACATTCCAGGACCTTTATTTTCTTGTCCAGTGATTCAAAGATATATGTACCTATATATAAAGGCCTCGTCTTCTCCAAGGATTCCGCATTTTTAAAATATGAAATGAAAAAGAAAAAAGATAAGTGACTTCTTTTTCACTAAAATCTCCATAACACTATTTATAATTATTTGTAGCATTTTACACCTTCTGCCTTCTTTTCCTGGTTCTTCACATATTTTTCTTGCCTCCTCTTCTTGTTTGTAAACACCTCGGGATAAACCAAGGAGACAAAGAACAACTTGGGGGGGGGAAGGTTGGGGGGGCCAGAGGCCACTTCTCAAGATGTTATCTGAGTGAGAGCTGAAAAGTAGGGACAGTTAGCCACAGCGGGGACTGCTCCAATACTCCCACCTTCGGCAGGAGAGCAGCGAGCTAGTCATCAGTCACTATGTGACGGTGACCTACTTCATCAGAATACTATTTTCTTCAGGAAGGTAAGTAATTACATCATCAGCAGACGTTTCCAAGGGACACCTGAGTCAACTTGAAGTGTACAGACTCCACTGCAAAATGCCCCCTAACCGGGTACACTGGGCACCGAGTGGCGATCTACAGAGGTCCTCGGAGTTGCCGCTACGGTATTTCTATGTCACCTGACAAGTGTATGCTGACACGTTAGTTTCTCCAGTTACACGGAGAGCTCCTCCAAGGTAGAGACTATTTCTTGAAAGTAACCTCTGTATTTCTGTACTGCTCATGGTGCATCACCCCCACGAAAATATGAGCTCTGAGACTCCAGAAACTCTGTTGGTCTTTGCGATAACAGCCCACCGAGCCCCGGAATAGGGCACATAGCAGAGACTCGGCCTCCTAAGAAATGAGTGATACCAAACTAGCACCAGTGGGAACTTAAACTCTTTGCCAGGAAGGCTCTATATGGTCCTTGGGCCTAAAAGGGAGCTTTTTATCACTGATTAAAATAGTAGCTATTTTTAAAACCAATAAAGTACCTTTGCAACCAATGACTACTACAATGGTGCTGTATGTCCTAGGCCCTAGGTGCTGGGTGGAAGACCTGAGCGGCACAACACACCTGCCCCTCTTCCAACTCCATGCTCCCCAGACACCCCAGCTAGGAAAGAACACAAAAAAAACAGTGGCCTAAGGAACGTCTTCCAGCAGCTGCTGCCCTTTCCGCACACGTCGGAAGCACCACCCCTGCTCATGGAAGGGTGACCGTGGGGCTCCATCTCCCAGCGCTCCTCTTCCTTATGCCCTATTCTAAAAGCTGAGAATATACAGGGTTTCTCTCTCTTTCCAGTAACTTAACAGCATACGGCACCGCAGATGGAGCGCTCAGTGTTTGTTTCAATTCCTACGTGTAAATACCCATTTTCTTTAAACCCAGTGTTATTACCTTCAAGGGCATAATCATCCACAGGACTAACTGTTTCAGTTGTATCTACCAGAATCCATCACTGCCCAAATGCTATAAAATCATTCACAGATCGTGGTCTTCCCTGAGAGCTGAAAAATAAGGCACTTGACATAATTCTTAACTGCATTGACTGGACCTTCCACAAATGTTCCAATAAAAGAATTGTTCTTTCTTCCTCCTCAAGTACTTATTACCCTTAATAACACCTGCGATGACTGAGGCCTTTAGCAAAAAGAATGTTAGCTTAAAATTGTATGTTGTTAGTTATAATTTGCCTGCTGGGAAAAATGTTGCCTAAGTAATAAATACATTTTATTAATAGAAAACTAGGTCAGAATACAAAAAAAAAAAAAAAAAGTCCACTCTCCAACTACCTTTCTTCTCTTTCCCCTAATTTGTGCTACTTTCCAAAAGCTGCAGGTGCGCCCAGGAATGACTGCAGCAGCTGGGCCAGGGCTCTCCTTACAAGACCACCATCGGAAAAATACTTGGATTAGTCAAATTGGTCTCCTGTGTTCTGGCCTCCCTTCCTGCAACAATTTGCCTCCATTTAGCCTCTCCCCCCTTTCATGAACGTCACAGGGCACCATGATCTATTAACTCATTCATGCTGGGGTGCCATTCACAGTGGCTCAGATGGTTAGTTGTCTGTCTTCAGCTCAGGCCGTGATCTCAGGGTCCTAGGATGGAGCTTGGAGTCAGGCTCCCTGCACGGTTGGGAGTCTCCTGCTCCCTCTTCCTCTCCCCTTCATTCTTCCTCCCCATTTATGCTTTCTCTCTCTTTCTCTCTGTCTCATAAATAAATAAATAAATAAATAAATAAATAAATAAATAAATAAATAAATAAATTCTTTAAAAGAAGCCTCATTTTTGATAAAACATCAGAGGACTACCATGTCACCTTACTCAGGGGTACTTGTGTCTCAGAGAAGGGTGGCGAGGAAAGGGCAATATTTAAAACAAACTAATGAATTTCTAATGGAACCTCAAGTCTTTTCCATCTGCCCATAAGACCCAACTCTGTGCAGATCTCAGAGATTCCTTGTTTTATCCATTTATTCAGTTGGTCACCAAATATTTATTGAGAGCTTACTAATGTGCCAGTCACTGAGCAAGTTCTAATATGGAAGACCTAGTTCCTGACCTCACGGAACTTACAATACATGCTTCTCTCAATCCTGGCTCACAGAAGAACGCTGAACCCGGATTCAGCATTTTAGCCAACACGCTCCAGATACCCTGTACTGTGGAGACCCCTACACTCTCAGGAGTTTCCATCACAGTTTTAGCTAAAAAGCACTACCCAGTTCTGATACCTGTCAAACCTTTAATTTCTCTTCAGCCTCTACGACTGGAAAGGTGACCTGCCCAAGTGTTCCAGAGCTAAAATGCTTCAAGTTCAGTTTCAAATTTACAAACTGGGAAGACCCCTTGGAAAGTTTCCATGTAAAATGATCCTTCAGGTAAAAGTAGCAGCTTTCTTCAAAAAGGAAAGTCATTCAGTACCTTAGAAAGTGAGAAACACCTTCCAGCAGCCCATCATAGCCATGAGCAAGAGACCAACTGACCCGAAGTTTGCGAGAACCCAAGCAATAGAACTGTCTGGAAAAGGCAATCAGGATCCATAAGCAGGAGAGTAATTGCTCCAGATGTTTACCGCCGGCCTCCATTCTGATTGTCACCGTCTGTCCCTTGCCCCTGCATATGTCCCTTTTAATCATTTCTCTTTGATCGCCATATAGGTTCTTTTGGTTTCTACTCATATCACTGGATGTCTTTTCCTATCTTGTTCATCAATTTAAACATGGATAGTGCGCCTTGATCCCATCCTACAGGAGATAGGGGAAAGGGACAATTTTGCCATTGAAATGCAAAGTTTGCACCAAAATGTGATGAGATTTATTAAAGAAGCCAGTGACAGGCAGGACACTCATTCCCATATGATCTGAAGGTTACAGGTAAAAATTTCGGTGGTGCTACGGGAGCACTGTGAATGGCAATAGTGGTCAAAAGTGCACTGAACCAAAGTTGTGGTTGTAGCAAAAGAAAAGGATGTCATTTTGCAGCAAACACCATTCGTAAATTCTGGGACGGCTGAATTAAATTAGTAGGCTGCATAGAAACTTATTTCTGGAGACAATTTTCAGGGCTGCTCTAGCAGACTTTGAAGACCAGGAATTAGAGATACTTTTAAAAACTGTTTGATCTATATATAGGGGAAAGAAGCTATATAAAGGAAAAGGAAGTAAAATACTCGGCTGGTTCTATGTGAAGCAGAGCAAAGTCTTTTCTAGTCATTTTTTGCATGTGGAGCCATGCTATAGTTACATTAAAATGACTAAGGTTGATAGTTGGAGCATCCAAACAACACTACAAGAATTTAGACGGCTATAAGTAAATAGTTAATTGGACATTTGGGGAATAAATTTAGGCAGGTGTACAAATTGTAATGGTAACTTAAAAAAAAAAAAAACATGCTGGCAGGAAAAAAAAAAAAAACCTGTAGGTAATAATAAAGATTTTAAATTTTCCTCTGAATTTAAGCCAAAAAAATCCGCATCTAAATTTGACCTACAGCTGTAGTCTTCACCTACCTATTTTAAGTGGGCATCATCCATCTTTTTTGTTAAGCTTTTATGATTCCTTAAAGTATATGATCCTTTTTTTGCTACTATCCCCAACTTCTTTCTTGCAAGGGAGGAGACAGGCCATTTTCATTACATAAAGGAAATTCCTGGGTGGCTCAGCAGTTTACCGCTGCCTTCAGCCCAGGGCGTGATCCTGGAGACCTGGGATCAAGTCCCACGTCGGGCTCTCCACATGGAGGCTGCTTCTGCCTCTGCCTGTGTCTCTGCCTCTCTCTGTCTCTATCTCTCTCTCTGTGTCTCCATGAATAAATAAATAAAATCTTTAAAAAATAATAAAAAACAAAGGAAATTCTTCAGTGCCCTATCCTTCACATACACACTCATCTCCTCTCCCTACAACAACCCTTCCCAGCCATGAAGAAGAGGCAAGCCTTGAGAGAAGGGTGTGTTTGCACTGCCCTGACCACATATGTCCTCAGAAATCACAGTCCAAATGAGTAAGGGGTCAAGTAATTCATTTCTTCAGAAGATCCAAAACCTTCTACTCTGTCCCCTCCATCAAGTGAAATTCCAGCCCTATTTCAAGGTTCCCTTCAAGTTCCACTTCATTTACACATTTTCCTTGACCCACTCAAACAACGTAAACACTTCCTTCTCTCTGAGCCACATGGCTCTCACAGTAAGGACAACACTGTCAGTAACAGAATTGGGGGCAAACCCAACCAGAGTGAATCCGCCTCAACCACAGACTGTGCTGGGTTTGATAGTGTCCATCCAGTACCTCAGAGTATGACTTTATTTAGGAATAGGGTTTTCCAGGTATAATTGGCTAAGATGAGATCATACTGGATTAGAGTGGGCCCTATCCCAGTGACTGGTGTCATTGAGAGAGACCCAGATACACAGAGAGAAGACAGCACAAAAAAATAGAGTCAGAGTTATGCTGCCACATGCAAAGAAGGCTGAGGATTGCCAGCAACCATCAGAAGCTAGAAGAGGCAAGAATGGATTTTTTTCTAAAACCACAATGAGATACCACCTCGCACTGGTCAGAATGGCTAAAATTAACAACTCAGGAAATGACAGATGCTGGCAAGGATGTGGAGAAAGGGGAACACTTACACTATTGGTGAGAATGCAAACTGGTGCAGCCACTTTGAAAGCAGAATGGAGGTTCCTCAAAAAGTTAAAAATAGAATTACCCTACAACCCAGCCATTGCACTATTAGGTATTTACCCAAAAGATACACAGTGATTCAAAGGGGCACATGAACCCCAATATTTATAGCAGCAGTGTCCACAATAGCCAAAATATGGAAAGAGCCCAGACATATGTATACACACATATATATTATAATATATACATATATTATTTATATGGGTAAAGATGGATATATATATATATATAATGGGTAAAGATGACATGGTATATATATATATATACACACACATACATACATATGTATGCATGTTATATATAATATCTATATAATATATAATATATAACATAATTATATATATTACTATACGTGTGTGTGTGTGTGTGTGTGTGTGTATATATATATATATATATATATATATATAATGGAATATTACTTAGCCATCAAAAAGAATGAAATCTTGCCACAACATGGATGGAACTAGAGGGTATTAATGCTAAGTGAAATAAGTCAGTCAGAGAAAGACAACTATCATATGATTTCATTCATAATTGGAATTTAAGAAACAAAACAGATGAACATGGAGGAAGGGAAGGGAAAATAAGGCAAAAACAGAGAGGGAGAGAAACCATAAGAGACTCTTATCTATAGGAAACAAACTGAGGGCTGCTGCTGGAGGGAGGGGGGTGACAGTGTAACAGGATGATGGGCATTAAGGAGAACACATGATGGAATGAGCACTGGGTGCAACTGATGAATCACTAAACTTTACCTCTGAAACTAATAATACGCTATATGTTGATTAAATTGAATTTCAATTTAAAAATAAAAAAAGAATGGGTCTTTCCCTACAGCCTTTGGAGAGAGCATGGCCCAGTCAATACTTTGATTTGAAGCTTTGAACCTCCAGAATTGTGAGAGTATAAATTTTTGTTTTGGGCCACCCAGTTTTTGATAATTTGTTACAGCAGTTCTAGAAAACTAATACATAAAACATATCTCATACTTGTATTTCTTCAGATTTCACAGAGTTTGGGGTTTATGGCTGGTGATCAATAATTAGTGCTTATTGACCAACAGGAAGGACACTTTATGATGATTGTAAAAGTCAGGGCAGCTGGTCTGTGCAGCCATAACTGAGAGCTAGTCTTTAAGTAGAAACAAAGAACCATCTGAAGATACTTGCAAAGCACAAGAGTCCTGCTAGGGATTTCCCCCGTTAAGGATAGACTCAAGTCCAAGGGGTGGAGGAGTGTAGGGGTTTTTACAGATTTCTTACTAGGAGAGGAAATATACTAGGAAAATATACATCAAGTATATTTTCTATTCAAAAGCATTTTTTCTTACCTACATAGTATTTATTTGACTCCTTCTTAAATGGGAGCTATAGGATATAAGCAGAGGCAAAGATTCTCTTCAAGAAAAATTTTGTTCTGAGCCTTTGATATGCTAATTTGATCATTAACTTCCACAAACATATATAGTTTTCAAATTTCCCACATTTATTTGATCATGGATTACTTTGGGTTGAAGAGCATAATCTAGGGAGTAATATTTTGAGTTATACATTTTAACTCTTGCCTCTTGTCTCGAGATTCCTTGGACAGAAAATAACAGAAAAAAAATGATCCAGAGTGTCTTAAACAATAAGAATTATTATTCACATGGTAAGTTCTTCATTAGGGGTCTGCAGGGATAGTTAATTCAGCAGATCAGAGTTATCATCAGGCCCCATGAACTTTGGTCTCTCCCTTTTATGTTTCTTGGCACGTTGTACAATTCCCCTCATGACTGCAGGAGCACCACCCATCACACCATATATGCCAACATCTGGAAAAATCAAATATTCTTTTCCCCCATGTGTCATTTTTAGTCCAGATTCCTCCTACAGTTCATTGGCCAAAATTGTGCCACACTTCCATGCTTACTCCAACCACTGGCAAGAGGAATTAGGGCACCATGATTGGCTTAAATCACTCATGATCATGATTCATTCTCTAGGACTGGGAAGGAAGCCCCCCAGAATGAGTGAGTCACACTCTCGTGCCAGTGCAGAGGAGGAGAAAACAAAACCATGGTTCTGTTAGTGTCCAGAACTTGTCCAGAACTCTTGCCTGGCCCCTCGCAGCCATCCACCCCTTCCTTCCATACCAACAGAACCACAGTTTAGTGCAGAACAGTGATGCGTTCCACCCCCATCATTTGAATCATGATTAGTTAAGCCATTGCTAGCAATCCCATTCATTTTTACCCGATACTAGCTTTCTCAGACATTTACTATGGTTGGTACAGGACACGGTTCTGCTTGATGAGATATGAGTGAACATCTTGAGGGGCCTTTTAATATATCCATATATCTACCTACCTACCTACCTACCTACCTACTTACCTATAGAGAGAGACAGAGAGAGAATTATCTTAAGGCATTTCTCCTTCCCCATACCCCAAACCCCACTCCTCCTTTCTGTCTTTGAACACGGCCGTGTTGCCAGGAGTTGTGACAGCCATCTTATGGCCCTGAGGTAGCCAGCCCAAGACCAAATACCAACACATTGAGAATGACTGGGCAGAGAAGTGAAAGAGCTTGACTCGTTGATGTCGTCAATGAGCCACAGAATCTACCCTGGATGTTCATCCTCTGAACTCCCTTTATGTAGCACCTATTCATAACAGGCTGAACCTCCCAGAGCACAGACTCCAGAACAACTAACTCCTTGAGTGAAGGTCCTGTTATAGCTGAATTCCCTAACCCCCACTCCTCAAGAGAAAAAAAAAAAAAAAGAAAGGAGGGGCTATATTGGCTTAGGCAGTAGTAGTATGTCAAAGGCACCAGAAAAGCACACAACAAAGGCAGGCTTTCCTACTGTTTTTCTCACCCTGTGCAGTTTGGAGGTGCATCAGGGAGTCACTCTCAGAGATGCCTCTGCACCCCCAGTATTGGGAGGAGCACTTCCCTGCTGTGAAGAAAGAAGTTGGAGCCTCAGCCTCAGGGAGATCACGGATGGGGTGAAGAGACCAGTGTTCCTCTTGGTGACGGCCGTGGTCATCACTTTAACCAGGTTGGGTCTGTACAAGTCAACGAAGAATAAACAAGTGGCCCAACCAGGACCATCAGCACTGGCTCGGCATCACCCACCTACCCTGACCTCCAGGATGGTCCTGGCAGCTAACCATTCTTTGGGGTACCTCCCTTCACTCCCTTTCCCTAAACTCCTTCCAAATCTCCTCCTCATTTGCAACCACGGTTTTATAAAGTTCAGGCAAAGCACAGAACTTCAAAAGCATGCTTGGAAAGGGGGACTGAAAATGTCAGTAATGATCTGACATGAGCTGGCAAGGCAGGCACACACTTGGTGCAGCACCAGCAGCCAGGAGCTTAGCAAGCACACGGGACCAGCCTGCTCACTCTCCGCAGATTAGGACCATCCCTGCCTTCTACCAATTATACGGAAACGACACTTTATACCCTCACGGTGCGCTTTCATCCCGCGTCGTGCAAGGTCAAAACACTTTCATTTGTCTGTGTATTACATTATTCCAAGAAATGCACGTATGATTCATGGCTTCTGAAATTTTTAAATCTGAATGCAGGTCAAATGAAGGAGGAGATGCAGGGGAGGATAAGGAGTATAAGGAAGAGTCGGAAATGGAAGATGAAAAGAAGAAAAATAAACAAGTTTTCTAACTAGACTTCTCCCTACGGCTTTCCTCGTTCCACACCCTTCCCTATTCAGGCAGGGAATAGAGTCTTATACCAGCACGATAATCCCTTTTCTCCAATTCTTCCCAGTGCTTTTCTCAAAGGATTCATTGTTTTAATTTCAACACCAATCTGTCAAACTGAAAGGTGGGAGAATTTTAATCATAAATTATTTGCACGAAAGCACATCAAGAATTTGCCACAAAAATATCTATTTCCTAAGATGCATATGACACTGCTTTTCACACTTTCTAGCTCTTTGCGTATCAGCGATATCTCTTAGGCTCATAATAGACTCATGGACTTGAGAAGGCTTCTCAAGCATGACCACGTTATCCCACACTGAGCATTCCAACCAGGGGATGAGCAAGAATGACAAATATCCAGCCAAAAATACCATCCAGAATCAGTTTCTCTAATAAAGGAGGTTCCTCTTTTCTTTAGTCACTGAGATCTTGTGGGTGCAGATCAGTTCCCCCACACCCTCGAGGAGGGGTGCAGGTAGGGGGAGGTGGGAAGGGAGTTCCCCAGCTCTAAGGCTTGAGACACTTCCTCCAGCCCTGCCTTCTAGAACTCCCTTCCCAACTTCCTGCTCCTCACTGGTTTCGATCCTGTATCATACGGCCTTTGATCTCCATCTCCACTCAGTTCCTAGAAATAGAAGTTTCAGTTTAGATTCAACATCAGATCCTCAGCTGGAAGGCTTTTGGAGCTCCCTTCGCTCTACTCCAGGCAATCGGTGAGCCAATTCCATCTATCCAAAGCTGCCCACCTCCCCTGGTCCTATGAGCCCAGGTCAAGCTCCTCGAACCCAGGAGGGGGTCAAAAATGAGCAAAAATGAGTTCGTCAGCTCTGCCTTAAGAGGTAAGCAAAAGGACACAAATGGAAACTGAACATCGATTGGCTTTGATGTGTGATCACCAGATCTAATTTGGAAAATTCTATGTTTTACCTGGAAATAGCACTGTCTGAGGAGTTAAAGACCTCTAAATAGCTGGGACCCTGATTAAACTAGTTCAATTTGCTAAAGTCTATGATGAAAAGATTTGGACCACTCAGTTCCTTGAAGCCCCTTTCAAAATCTAAAATTCCACAGTTGGGGATC
The DNA here is from genome assembly GCF_003254725.2 of Canis lupus dingo. Taxonomy (NCBI): domain Eukaryota; kingdom Metazoa; phylum Chordata; class Mammalia; order Carnivora; family Canidae; genus Canis; species Canis lupus. The sequence continues at coordinate 50,426,869 of NC_064261.1, forward strand.
CCTGGGTGGCGCAGCGGTTTAGCGCCTGCCTTTGGCCCAGGGCGCGATCCTGGAGACCCGGGATCGAATCCCACGTCGGGCTCCCGGTGCATGGAGCCTGCTTCTCCCTCTGCCTGTGTCTCTGCCTCTCTCTCTCTCTCTCTCTCTCTGTGACTATCATAAATAAATAAAAATTAAAAAATAAATAAAATAAAATTCCACAGTTGGATCAGATGAGTGGCTCTGAAAGCACAGGTGTACAAACTTTCTAGCAATAAACGTTCCTTCAACAACAAAATAAGCTGGGGGAGACTTGGAGGAGGCATCAAGCAAGCAAAACTCGAGATAGCTAAATTCTCTACTGTTTTCCTGTTTCCCTTCAAGAGAAAGCAACCAAGATTCGGTTTTAAGCAGGCTGATTAGCAGCCCAGGAGAAAATCAAAGGTATTTATTTACAGGATTCCTAGCCCCAGCCATTTTCCCAGTTCAGTGAACGTTAAATCGTGATGAGGAAGGTAGATTTGCGGCATTGTAATCTGATTCCTTTAAAGTTCCAGAGGCTTTGGTCAAAAAAAAAAAAAAAAAAAAAATTACCAATTTGCATCCCATTTGGAATGTCTAAATATTAAGTTTTAAAAGGCCCCAACTTAAAGCACGTACAATAAAATAAACAACAATCCCCTGGGCTCTAGTCGAGTATGGCAAAGAATACATATTTTTGTCTTAATCACATTCGCAGTAGGAAAAGAAGTACAACAAACATACAAATGTCTGGATTTCCCTTGCTAACGTAAGGAGGACATCCAGAAAGTAAGGCTTGTCCTTGACAAAGTCTGTCTTCCATTTCCCTGACTTACACATCAAATTTCTGCTTCTCTCCAACCAGTTTTCATTTCCCAGAAGTCTTATTCTTAGCTGTCAGCTAGTCTCTCTACAGATAATGGCTTTTAGCTGATATTGGTTTAAGGTGTTTCTTTTCCCAGGTGTATTTGCATCTATAAGTGAAAGCTTTAAAATCATCAGCCTTAGGTCTAAGGAACTAATTATAATACGGGGGGGGGGGGGAGTAGAACGGAATTTAGAGAAGTGTTTTGGTGGAAAATTCTCAACTGGCCCGCTCCCCTTGTCAAAGCTCAAGGGACAGTTGCAAATAAATATCAAGATGCTTAAGCCAGAAACTGTCACCTGCTGGACTGTGATATTTGTTTCAGTTGCAAGTGACAAAAGCACAATTCAAACCAGCCTGAGTAAATATATGAGACTTTGCTGTCCGTGGTATTGAAGAAAAGAACAGGAAGACATGGCAAGAGCAGAGACGCTGCTGAACCTCTGAAATTACTAGAATCGGGGACTCAGGCGCACACTGGGCGTTTACTCTGTTCCTCATTCTTGCCTCTCTGCACACCCCCTGTATCCTCTCCCCCCAGCAGAGTGATTTCCTTTGGATGGGAGGATCCATGGCCTCGAGGAGTTGCTGAGTTTCACACCAGGTAGATTGAATCCCTAGAAAGAGGCTGCCCTCAAGCTCTCTGGACGCCCACCGCCCCACCCAAGCCCGTTAGCCCAGTTTGAATCAGCCTTGGACTATCATCTGGGGCCAGAGGGAGGCCTGCTAGGATCAGCCCACTTTTCCACGGTGGGCCTGCCAGGTACGGCCTGGGAATGGAGACATGCAAGACACCGAGGTGTTTATTCCTGTCAACTGCGAGGATGGAGGCAAGGGCTGGGGGTGGGGGCAATTTTTAGTAAAGGGATCCTGGCAGACAATCCCACATGCCAGAAGTCCTCTACAGCTGGGCACAGCACCGTGCTGCTCAAAGCCCCGATGTCTCACATTGGCAGAAAATCCTCACTCCTTCAATATGGAACACCACATGGTCTTAGCTCCCTGGGGACTCTAAAGAACATAGCCTTCCTAGGTTAAACTGCTGCCATATAGAGGCAGCAGCAAGATAATACCCAGGGGACACCCAAACAGGAGAAAGGGATTTGGTAGGTACGATACGTTACGCTGGTATCCACTGGTCCACACTTGCTGGGTCTCTGGGAATTCCCAGAAATAATTGAGACGGGGAGCAGAGGGAGCCTTGCTGGAAACTGGAGTTTCTGTCGCAGCAGTTAGATGTTGGAGCTAGCAAAGTAAGAATTAATGCTGTCAGTGTAGAGCATAAGGGCATGGGGCTGAGAGCTGGGGCTCTGGAGCTTGACTGCTTGGGCTCCACCGCTCCACCGCTTCCCAGCTGTAGGGTCTTGGGCAAGTGGCTAGTGCCTCCGTGCCTCAGGTCTCACCTCTGTACAATGGGAATAATAATAGCACTTAACCCACATAGTTGCTTTAAGGGTTCGACGAATGTATGTGAAAGCACGTTTAAAATGTTATTTCCCAAACAGATGTAGACGAAGACCTTTTGGAAACTTGAACAACCTCCAGATCCAAAGAATAAGTCTCCAGTAGTAAAATTACAGAGAGTAACAGAATATCTCAGGGCGGAGAGTTATGCCTAAGACCTCAGTCTCCCACTCCACAGCCACCTACTCGCCCTGATTTCGGGTTCCCTTTGCCAGGCAAGCAGCAGCTATTTCTAACCCTAACTCTCCTCTTATCATATCTCGAAGGGTCTAGACTCAAGCAGCTTTCTGATGGCTTCGGAATTCTCGGGCCCAGACCTTGAAGACCACTCCCTCAAAGTTGGCGCCCCATCCTCACTGATTTTCGTCTCTAAAACCTGAAAGTTCAGAGTCTCTGAGAATCACTGGGGGGACACCTGGGTGGCTCAGTGGTTGAGCGTCTGTCTTCAGCTCAGGGTGTGATCTCTGGGTCCCAGGATCGAGTTCCGCATCGGGCTCCCCACGGGGAACCTACTTCTCCCTCTCTCTCTCTCTCACGAATAATAATAAATCTTTTTTTTAAAAAAAGGATCATTGGGGAGCGGTGGGGGAGAGAGGGGAAAGAAGTCCTGAGGAACAAGTCACAATGGCTCACTGAAGGAGACAGGGAATAAGAGAGTCCACCCCCGTGCAGCCTGGCGCAACCGACCAGGCCCCCTGAGAGACAGGTGAGGACACCCTGCTGCCCTCCAGGACAAGGTCAAGGCAAACAGATCCATCCCTTGGCTACCTCGCATGGCTCTGCAGTGATCGGGAGGCAGAAGCCCACCAACGCAGTCCAGGGCGCCTCAGATCGAAGAGCCACAAGGCCCAGGTCAGCCGCGCTCCTCCTTCCCAGAGCCGGGGAAATGCCAGCTCAGATGCAACGTGGAAAAGTGGACCCCTCTGAACTGTTGACTGAAGATCACCATTGGTTGCGAGTGCAGTGAGTGTTTTTCTTTCTCTCTCTCTTAAAAGGAAGTTGCTAAACTTGTTACTGGAAAGAGTCAGATTCCTTAGATTGTTCCATATGCCCAAATCTGACAGTTACACTGGCACACTTTGATTCCCCATCTCAAAAACGTGTGTGGAGACACAACTGAGCGACTTCCATGTCACATCCTGTTCTCTCAATCCAGCTTTTGACATTTGCAGAGTACTCTTCCAAGGGAATAAACCCAGCGCAGAGAGAACTCAGTCTTTTCCCTTTAAGCCATCTCTTCCTTTAACATATTCCTCAGCAAAGATGCACTAGAAAACACTGTCTAGTGCGTAGAGAAGGTGTAATTTTTCAGTTTCTCACTGAGACGCAGGTTGGCAAATAGGTTAATTTTAACTTCACAGATTGCAAGGTGTGTGAATAGAACAGCTATATCCAGAACAAAATAGAGCTGAGAAGAAAGAGCTGCTCTGAGCCACCAAGCTGTTTCATCCCTAAGGTCACAAAGGGCATCGGGGGCTAGTGCGTGAGCTACTAAAACAGCACCGGGGTGAGGAATTTCAGCAACACGCGCCCCTTTGATTCTTATCAGGAATGGAGACGGGCGTGGGACACGGGGAGAAGAAGGGACATCCAAGGTTTTCACAGAGGGTAATTGTAACTAAGGCCGATGACGTGCTTACTGCGTGCCAGGCACCGGGCTAGGACTGTGCCGCGCGTGATCTCCTTAGTCCTTAGCACACCGCCTTGGGACAGGGTCCTGTTCAGGCTCCTTTTGCAGATGGGGAGGCTAAGGGCGCAGAGAAGTTACGTAATTGGCCGAAAGCACGAAGCACATAGCTGATAAGTAATGATGGAGAGATCTGCACCCCGCTCTGTCTGGGTCCAGAGCCCACACCTCCTCTCGCCCTCCTGGCTTGTGCCATAAACCCAGTGATAAAAGATCAATCGCTGGCAATCCTCTGTTCCCGGGGCCCCTCACACGGCCCAGGGAACTACCCAGCCTTACCATTTGCTTCCCGGCACCCACTGTTAGACTCTCACGGGGCGAGGGCAGGGGAAAGAGGAGGAACAGTGATTGACCTGACGCACCTGGTACCAAGCCCATGGAGGAAGTAATTAAAACCAATGGGTAGAGCAAGATTTAGGGATTATCTGCATGTTTCAGTTATCAAAAGTTTTCACTGTTCTTCATAAACCCGCATAATCAAGTTGGCTCCGAAGCAGTTTGGTTGGCTTTGCCCTTTTACCCACCTAATTAGCCTAGACAAAGACTTCGCCTCCGATTTTAGATGAACAAAGTCATTCTATATGAAACATAACTGGTTTTGCAAGTCACGCAGCAGCAAGGGCCCACCCTTAGATTAAATACAATTTAAGGCCAGTAATGAACAAGGTCATTAAGTTATCCTCAGGCCTCTTACTCCCACTGCCTATGCAACCAGGGTGTGTTTATTCATTTTCAAATGCCACAAAAGTCCAAAGGAGGATATTATCTTCATCTTAATCATGAGTGGGTGTAGCTTCAGTACAAGTGACTTAGGTTCAGAAATTATGTCATTCTCTGGGTATAGACCCCAGTCTCCACGAAACACACACACACACACACACACACACAAATACATACTCAAATGTTTTCAGTGATAATATATTGAATTAAGTAAACCTTTATTAAACACTTTGCTAAAAAACTGAGTATTCGCCTCAGGTATTAAATGGCGTCCCTGGGGAAGACAGGCCGAAGGCTGTTCCTTTTGGGATTTCGGGCCCAACAGACCCGGACTGCTGAATGTTTTGTAACTCTGTATATTAAATAAACATCTCTCCTTGGATGAAGTCTCACTTATTTTAAATCTTTTTGACAAATTTCCTTCTCTTGAATGAAATCTATTTCTAGAGGTCACAACAGCCACTGATTGACAACCAGGTATTGGCGGAGACGGCCGGCCGCTCGCCAACAGCCGTATTCTCCACTTCTCCCTGGGAGCCCAGGTAGGCCATATTTCCCACCCTCCTCTGCAGTTGGATATGGTCATGGAACAGTGACATGTGGGCAGCAGTGATGCGTGCCACTTCCAGGCTCGGCCCACGAGAGCCTTCCAAGCCTGCTTCTCTCTGCCTCTCCCCGACCAGCTGTGCATATGGAAGCCATATGTTGAAGATGGCACAGCCCTCATCGGCCAGGCCCCTACATGACTCCATGAAAGAGGGCCACCCTCCTGGCCTGTTCACTCACCCAGTACCATCATGTGAGCAAGAAATATACTTCTACTGCGTCAGCCATGATCTATTTTGGAGTCTATCCTTATGGCAATTAGCCTCTCCTACCTAATACAGACATATTTTTCAGGCAAAACTCAGCTCCAAATTTGCTAAAATCATTTCAGTTTTGACTGACCTCCTGGGTATTACTCAGGAGGAGCATTAACCACCCATAGATAAGTTCCTGTTATTTACCTAGAAGCCCAGCTACCTAGAGTAGCTTGACTGTGCATCAACATCCATAAATCAGAACATCTGCCCTTGAGTCTTTTCGCTCAAGACTCGTTTTGAAGCAACTGTTGGTTTCCTCTCAGGGAACCTTGACGCACACAAAGTCCCCTTTTTAATTCACAGGCCAGCAGTTTTTTAATGAGACCTCCATTGCAGCCTTTCTAGAGAATGAACACCTCTGCCTTTGAAGTGGCCCCCAGGAACCTCACAAGTGAATTTCCCTGATGCCATAGAGTAACTGTTTGAGTACGATTATTTTATTTACACAAATTACGCATCAATTCCCATCGCCGAGGAAGACACAAAAAAGATATTCAGTGTTTTGAATGATATACGGACCAAGTCAAAAACAATGTGCCTGTAGCCAGCTTAAGGTGGAAGCTGTTTTCGTCAATATTCTGTGCAATTACTCTGAAGTATTTTTTAAGTGGTTTCAAAAAAAGTTTTCAAATGATTTTTAAAATCTGCATAAATAGCATGCTTAAATTATCTGTTAAAGTATGCAAATTGCTTTTTTTTTTTTTTACATACAAGAATACCAACCCCCCTCTTCCTCATTCTTCCCTCCCCATTACTGCAAAACAAGTATTTTGAGGAAGTTATTTGATTTCTCAGTTTCTGCCCTCACAGATTGTTGGGACAGGAAATCAGAATAGTGACCTGAGCAGAGGACAGTCCTAGAAATTGGGAAGGAAGATTGGGAGGAAGATAGAGGAGAAGATGTGAGGGGAAGGAAAGGTTATCTAAGCTTAAACACAAGGGAAAGAAAGTGCCACGCTCACACCGCCAGGGAACGCGGGGTGGGAAGGGGGATCTGAGGGTGCCTAGTGACTGCAGGGAGGATGAGTCAGTGGACAATCCCCTCCCTCACAGGCTGCTTGAAGCAGCTCAGTAATGAGACCAAGTCCGCGAAGATTTGGTTGACCTGGGAATTATAAATTCACTTCCTTTTTATTTATTTATGTTTTTTGGGAGCACGTTTACTTTAAATGCTCAACTCGTATTAGTACTTCCTACAAATGAAGTTCTCCGCCCAAACCCTACAAAGTGCTCCCCCCACATTTTTGCTGGAGTCCAACGTGCTTAAAAGCAACTGTCCACGCGTCACCACTGGATGTCTTCTGTGGTCAATGTCCACTACCCTGCTTGCAGAAGGCTCTTGGTTGCCACTGGTAACAGAGCCCTTTGGAGATCACCAAACAGTTCCCCGGTGCGAAACTGGGGGCTCCGAGGGCTATAGTGAAGTGAAAAAGCCAAATGAAGGACCCGGGGCTGTACATCCACCTGCCCTCTTGCCCAAATGCTGCTCGTATTAATCACTGACCAAATTAAGTGGCCCTTTGGTGATATGTTCTCTCCACACTTCAGTTCTTCCTCTGTTTCCTCTAATCTTGATTTCTTTATAAACATGTCTTGAAGGCAAAAGGAATCTGATCTCAAAATGGATTCCTGTTTTGGTTTTTGAGGTCTGCCAGTAATTTGTACCATCTAAGGACATCAGAAGCAGCTATTTTGACCATAACCAGATGGCTGCAGCTTCCCAAATTATCTGTATCTTCAGTGTAACATTTTTTTTTCCCATTTGTTTTATGGAACTTTTTGTGAGTCTATTGGTATCTTTTATTTCAGCAATGAAAATTCCCCCAAGGAACATCTTTTCAGCCTCCCTCTCAGCTTTTTCCTAATAGTTGTAAATTGTGAGGTTAAAATATGAATTGAATAATCTGTTCAACTTTATAATGCTGCAAAGAAACATTAGTAACTTCCCGGTAGGCCATGCAAAAAAAAATTTTTTTAAGATTTTATTTATTTATTTATTCGTGAGACACACAGAGAGAGAGAGAGAGAGAGAGAGAGAGAGAGGCAGAGACACAGGCAGAGGGAGGAGCAGGCTCCATGCAGGAAGCTCGACATGAGACTCGATCCCGGGTCTTCAGGATCAGGCCCTGGGTGGAAGGCAGTGCTAAACCGCTGAGCCACCCGGGCTGCTCAGGCCATGCAAATTTATACAGAAAAATTACTCTGGGTCTAAGGCTTAATGTCTCAATCATCATACCTCTAGCACCCTCAAAACCCAGGCTTAAAAAAAAAAAAAAAAAAAGAAAGGAAATTTGAAAAAACATTATAGACTTTATGTGCATCAAGTTTTATGTTATGTAAGAAGTGCGTATGTGTGTATGCGTGTGTAAAACTTTAGGGAAATAAGGACGTACAAAAGTCTAAATTTTAACCAAAATTGGGGAAAAGGTGAAAAGAAGACCCTAACTTCTGGCAATTGGATTTTATTTGGAGTTATTAATAAGAATTCGTTTGATTAGAAAGGATTTAAGTGGAAATAATGGGAAAACTATAACGAACATCACGAACTGAAACTATGAGACTATGCAAGCTCTCTCTCTCTCTCCTTTCTTTGAGAGAAGCTCCTCTTTAGAAAGACAGCAACTTCATCCCTCTCTCTTCCTCATACAGGCCAAGGGTAGGAGATGGGGACTGAGAAGTCTACACAAGACCAGCAGGACTATCTTCTGTACGCATTCCAGTCCTTCAACTGCGTCTTTGTGCAGACTGGTGTTACTCTGGCAACACAGTGATAAATAATGCCTCTTTCAACATAGCCTGCCTTGGTAAAGGCTTCAACTGGCAGTTAAGTAGGAAACTAGACAGAAAAGGGAAGATGACTGTGAAGTCGGGTAAGGAGCTGAGGCTGGAGGATGTTATTGTACAAGCAGAGAGGGCTGGAGTGTTAGTCTACATTTTTCTGCACCTGATTTACATTTCTTATGGTAGGCCTTAAGTATGTGGGGAAAGATCACCAACTTGGATTAAGGGATTGAGCTGAGAAGTGGCTCACGGTCATTCCTTTAACCTCTCTGTGCCCTGGTTTTTTCCAACCATAAATTAAGAAGAAGAATTCCTTATTTTTCCAAGGCAACTCTGAGAGTTTGAGATGCCAACAGGCTGTCCATTAAATGTTTCCACTTTGTACTGTCAGACTAGGGTAGATTAGGCTAGGTTAAAAGAAAAACTAAACTAAAATCTTTGGTGTTTTAACATGATACAAGCTGATTATCTCACAAAGTCCACGGCAGAGACGGGCCACTCTCCAGGGTAGCTGTTCTCTAAGTCTCAAGAGAGCATCCCTGATGCCCAGATCATCTCTACGCAAGTCCTCCTCCATGGATGAGGTGGCAGGAGAAAAGAGACTGGAGAGATCTATGGCATGACCACTTACAACCTGCTGGCCAGAACTTGTCATATGACTTCTTCCAAGTGTGATGGGAAAGCAAGAAAGGTATAGTTTTCCCACGTACCCAGAAGAATGAAGTCACAACCAAAAATCTCTTCTGCTGAGTTATATAAGGAAACACATGGACTATATATAAAATGATTTAAATATTTTAGAGACTATAGGTAACAGTGCGATGAATTATCAATAAGCTGGTAAGTTCCTAGGAAACAGAATCTTTGTGCCAGGACTCAGGCTTACGCTAAGGTTATTAAGATAATTCTTGTAGTTCTTTCTCCCAAAGAACTTTCACTCTTGTTGAGGAGACAAGATATGCTTCAAAGAAACGAGGCAGCCGGACATAGTGGAAATAGCTCTGTGTTAGGAGCCAAAATACCTGGAATCTACTGCCAGGTCTGTCACTTACTACCTGCATCACCTCAGACAAGTACCTTAGTCATTCTTGGGTTCCTCATCTGGAAACCACATGTAAGAGCATCTACGTTACCTACCATGGCAGGCTATGATGCGGACCGGTTGAGATGACCTACGTGCCTGAGACCTGCGAATGACAACATGTTCTTCACAGACAAGCTATAACTACACACCCGTATGAAACAGAACAATAGTACTTGAACTTGGACCATTTATTGAGCACCTACTCTTTTATAGACTTTACATAGGATTTCTCCTCTTGGAGTTTGGCTGTGGATTTAAACAGGAAAAGAGAAAGAAAAGAAACTCAATTCCATGTGTGGCAAGCGGTTTGAAACAGATGGAGGGGCTGGATTTGTGAGGAAGGCCTGGTGTTAAAGACAAAAAGAGATGAAAAGTTTCTGGAGATTTGTGGTTGCACAACAATATGAATATATTTAACACTACTGAACTGTACACTTAAAAATGCTGAAGACAGCAAATTTTGTGTAATGTGTATTTAACCACAATTAAAAGTTTTAAAAACAAAAAGACAAAGAGAAGGTGGATATGAGAATCACCAATGGCTTCTAAGAATGTGAGTGGTTAGTTGCAGGGAAGGGCCCACCACTGATGAAGAAATTTTAAAGGCAGGCTAACGAAAGTGGCCAAGACCCAAGTGTTACTAGGAAGCCGTGATAGGTTCTTGAATAGGGAAGTGACATGACAAAAATGTTTAACAAGATTACTTAGTCACAGTATTCGGGATGAATATATACATCGAAGGAGGCTGGGAACACGGGCCACATATGATTGTTTCCTGAATCTCGAAGAACACGACTAAGGCCTGAGCTAGCAAAGGGAAAGGAAGAAAACTTGGCTGTGAAGACAAAAACCAACATATTGTGCCATTGATTAGATAAGGAGGATAATGGGAAGCAGAGAACCAGGATGCCCCCAAGTTTAAATGTGGAAGGTAGCAAAAGTGACTTTGCTCCTTTTATCTGCCATCATATAAGGAGAGCCAACTTAAATAGGTGATATAATGGAACATTTGTGATTACTTAATAATAAAATGAGAGCTATAGACAAATTGATCATTATAATCAATTTGAATGATTATGGCCACAGGAGCTCTTTCTCTTGCAGGGTTAAACTAAGGTCTGAGAAGTATATGTCATACTTCTGTTCCAACCCCCTTCATGGCCATCCATCTCCCCATTACCTCTGAATGAATCCACAGTCCTCAGCCTAACACTCAAGGCTTGGGTAGTCTGGCCATCCCATACTCTTCTGAACCTTTAACTGGCTACATCCTCTCATACCCTTGTCCTTCCTACACCAGAATGCTTAAGGTTTCCACAAGCAGGCCACGCAGTTTTTCACCTCAATGCCTTTGCTTCTTTGGTTCCCTCTGATGGAATGCTCTTTCTTCTTTGTGAAGGAATTGCCCATGCTTTGCCCTGTGCCCCAATACAACTTTGTTCCTCTAGCATGTAATTTGATTTGGTCAATTTGGGATTAAGACTAACTGAATATAGGGGCTCCTGGGTGGCTCAGTGGGTTAAGCATCTGACTCTTGATTTCAGCTCAGGTCATGGTCTCAGGGTTGTGAGATCGAGCCCCATGTCTAGCTCTGCACTCAGTCAGGAGTCTGCCTGAGATCCTTTCCTTTTCCCTCTACTCCTCCCCACTCTATTTGTATTCTCTCTCTCTCTCTCTCTCTCTCAAATACATAAATCTTAAAAAAAAAAAAAAAGACTAACTGAATGTATGTTCTTCTATCTCTAGGGCGACCACTCCGTCCAGATTTGTCTGGCACCATTACATTTTAAAAGTGACAGAGCCATGTCCCAGGACACCCACCAGTCTCAGGCAAACCACAGGAGCTAGTCATCCTATACTTCCTTTGCTGTATCACAAACCAAAGGCCAGAGATCATCTGAGCGATTTCTATAAGCACCTTGTTTGTATTATCTCAATTAATCACAGCCTCCAAGGAGAAAGACGTGATTATTCCCTCTTACAGATGAAGAAATTGTGGCTCAGAGAAGGAAGTAGCATGTTGGGGAAAATGGCAGAGAGGGACTGGAACCCAAGACCTCTGATTTTCTAGCCCATTCAATGAAGAGTCAGATATCGAAAGGACTTAGGGCAGGAGGCTGACAAGTGTTACAAGTGTTTCCCCAGGTATGTTCCTTAGACAAAACCTGCTTAAAAAAAAAAAAAAAAAAAAAATATATATATATATATATATATATATATATATATATATATATATATAAAATTTCTTTATTTATTTGAAGGAGGGAGTTCGAGCAGGGGGAGGGGCAGAGGGAGAGAGAGAATCTCAAGCAGACCCCACCCTGAGCGCAGAGCCTGATGGAGGGCTCAACTCCACACGCCCAAGATTGTGACCCCAGCCACCAAAGCTCCCTAAACCCTGCTTTTCTTATTAGAGAGCTACTTATTCTACATTCTACATTCTAGACTAGTTAATAAGTGCTCAATAAATGTTCACTGAATTGAGGTTAACCGATGAACTTCACACGTAATGTGAAAAATAAGAGAAAAATGGACAAAGAATAAGTGAGTCCTGAAGGAGAAATATGAGTACACGGGAGAAAGAAGGATAGCAGTGGTGTTGCTAGTTAGAGCTTCAGATAAAATTATATCTGGTCTGACTGCTCTCCCAAGTCTCACCTCCTTTCAATTAGATGGAAACCAGGCCCTTTTTCAACATTTTCTCAGAACATTTCCAAGTATTACTTCTCATTATTCTTATATTATTCCATTTGCATTTTAAGCATACAGTGTAAAGGCTGGAAAACAATGAAACATGCAAATAAGGAAGCTGAAAGTGTTCTTTGAAAAGTTAAGTGATGAAAAGTAATGGCATTCGAGTTCTTTAAATGCAATACATTATCTCTTAAATCCACTTTTCTGTTCCTTTCCTACCTTCCCCCTGCTTTTGTTACTCTCTGCTTTGAAAAAAAAAAAAAAGAATTCCACAATAGTATTTTTGTAAGGAAAAGTAACTTTCAGAGCTTGAATTATTTGTTTTGAATCTTATGAACATAATGCTTTTTGGGAGAAAAAAAATTAACCTGGATGGCAAATCTTATGACGGTTTTCCAACAGTTTTATTTTAAGTGGATTATCAAATTAATCCAGATGCATTTAGTCTTGAATATTCTAAAAACTCGGGCTACCATGGGGGCAAGTCCAAAGTTAGTGACCTAAACTCAATTAAAGGATGTTTTTAACCAACTGGATCATCACATGGCCTTTCAGGCAGGGCTTCAGCGTGAGAAGCTACATTTTATAATTTCTGTTTACATAAAGTAAGCTTTTAAACTGTTCTCTTTCACAATCTTTAAGCTCTTAGAAAAAAGAAGAAGAGAAAGAAACCATTTCTACTTTATTAACCTGCTTTTTAAAGTGCCCACAATAGCCCTCCCCATAGATCAATTGAGAATAGATGTATCTTCATGATGACAATGGGGGCCATGGCCACAGAATTATTCTTTAAGGATGCAGCAACGGTCAGCAAAGCATTGTGTATCTATTTGCAAGTAAATTTAAGAGAAATTGAAAGATCTCTGCACTCACAGAATGCCTTATGTGAGCCAAGCCCCAACCACCTCACCATAAACCCCGGGCTCCTTCTCTTCCCTCTCACAGCAGAGTCCTGGCCAGACTCTTCCCAGATCTGGTTCTGTTTCTTTTTTTTTTTTTTTTTTTTTTAAGGTTTTATTTATTTATTTATGAGAATGCACAGAGAGGAGAGAGAGAGAGGCAGAGACGCAGGCAGAGGGAGAAGCAGGCTCCATGCACCGGGAGCCCGACGTGGGATTTGATCCCGGGTCTCCAGGATCGGGCCCTGGGCCAAAGGCAGGCACCAAACTGCTGCGCCACCCAGGGATCCCCTGGTTCTGTTTCTTCTGCCCCTTAGTAGGTAAACTTGGATAGCATCCGTCCTCAAGCAATGAGTCATCAGTTTAAGAAAATTATTTATCTCAGTTCAGAAATTTGTTAAGACAGGTCTTATATGAGCCCCAGGTAGATGAAGCTTATCTTTAGCTTAATCTTTGGGGTTTTACGACCTCCTCATTCTGCAGTTTCTCCTGCTCCAGGCTTTCTTTCTCAGCACCCTGAGGGGTTTCTCCTACTCCCATAAGCTACTCTCCTCAGGTTTTCACCTTCTTCTCCCAAGAGTATTTGCATTTTAAATACAGAAAGCTCCCCCCCCACAGAAGTATAGCATTTTTATTTGTAAAACAAATACACACTTATTTCATAAAACGTAGGAAATCATAAAGAACATAAAAATCACCCATCATCCAGAAATGGGATATATAGCCTTCCAGATTACTTTCTAAGCTTGCATGTACCTACAAGTGAAGGAGACCATGAGTACATTCTATGTTGTAATCTGTTTTTCCCCTGTACTCTTGAACTACTAAGGGCACTCGAAGCTCTTTTTCTTAAGCGCCCTAATAAGTGCTAGCAGAATCTGAATCTCACATTTTGTGTTTTCCTGGGAGAAAAAACCTGCTGCACTTTCTCTCATCCCACCACCACCACCACCATTTGATCAGAATGACAGAGAGAAGTAAATCACAATTCACCCTACAGATAGGATTCAGAACAATCCACCAAAAAGAGCAAGTCTAACTCTGCCTATGACTGGGGTCTCCAAAGACAGACTCCAGGCCTCACTCTTCCTCTTTCCCCTCCTAAAGCACTCTGGACAGGCTTTTTTCATTTCCTAGGTAGGCCCTTTCAAGCTGATTCTGTGAAACTCTTTTCTTACTGCTTTATTTCCTCCCCTTTACTTTCCCTGTTCTTTTTCTCAGAAGATGTTGGACCTCCTGGTTTGGCCTCTTATCTCATGCGTTTTCATATATTCCATTTCTTTGTATTACTGCTTCACGTACCAGATTTCCTCAACTTCATTTTCCAGTTCTTGCACTAAATTCTTTTCATATAGGCAATAATATTTTTATTCTTGAACAGCTCTTACATCCCTGATTGCTCTTATTTTATGTAATATTTTCTTGAATATGACTATTTTTCTTCTAAAGTTTTATTCTGTTTCCTAAATGATCTAGGTTTCCTTCAGGTCAAGTTTTTTTGTTTGTTTATCTTGCTCTTTCTTTTTCATGGTGCTAGATTTCTCTGGGTTCTTTGGCTGTCCTACCACACTTAAGAAAAAAGGATTAGGGACTTCTGGGTGGCTCAACGGTTGAGCGTCTGCCTTTGGCTCAGGTCGTGATCCCCAGAGTCCTGAGATCGAGTCCCACATCGGGATCCCTGTGGGGAGCCTTCTTCTGTCTATGTCTCTGGCTTTCTCATGAGTAAATAAATAAAATCTTAAAAAAAAAAAAAAAAGATTAAAAGGCTGCTGAGGGTCCCACTGCTGCAGCACAAACCAATCTACTTCTTGGGAGAGTTCTCTGAGCAGGAAACCTAAAAGAGAACTAAAGCAGAAACATGCAGGCTTTGTTTAGGGAGTGAAGGTAAGAGCCAACTCTGAGGCTACAGACCCTCTCCCTGCCCACTCACCCGCTCTCCAAAACAAGAAGATGGGCACCCACTCACTTTCCTCCAAAGGTAGTTCAATTATTTAAGAGACGAGGTCTCAGAATATTTTCCTGAGAGTAAATGAAATGACTCTAGGTTTCTAATGATAGAAAGACACCTCATTAGTACAGGTATACAATCTCTTACCCACAAATTCTGAAATCCAAAGATCTCTAAAAACCAAATGTTCTTTTCCTAAGTTTGGGGCTGGCTTATTAGGTAGCAAATCTGACCCAAAGAGACTATAGCTGCCACGGTCTTTATTTATCTACTTAAGTGTAGAAATATTAAAGAGTTTGGTTATGAGGTGCTGTCCCAGACCTACACGAAATATATATTCCTCTATGACCCCATTCTTTCAAAGAGTTTTCTCAAAACAAAAGATTGGTTGCTCAAAAGGTAAAGTGAAGACAAAAATAATTTATACTTTTAAATAGTTCTATTTTAAGAGCAGTTTTGTTGTTGCAAGTCTTTACTGGTCGTGGTTTGTTGGTTTGTTTGTTTGTTTGTTTTTTTCCACTCACACCTATGAAATTTCAGAAGAATAAAAAGTATGAGGATTCAGTTTTGGCCAACGGACCCCACTTCTATACATATGATAATATTATTGGTGATCCATTCATTTATTTGTTTTCTCACTTAGAGTTGATTCCACATTGAGTTTTCTTCTTCTCTCCGTGCTTTCCTTTTAGGCCTGGATTAGTTCCTTAAAGAGCTATTTCTCCTAACACACATGTATTGGTGAGGCAAATTAACTTAGAATCTATAGTGAAATACCATGGGGGGAAAATGTGAAAAGGAAATATTCATTTAAAAGGGATTCCTCACCAAGAGTCATTCATATTGGCCACACGTAATTCACCAGTTATCTCAGTTGGACAGAATCACTTTTCCAGTTATATGTGGAGTCATAAGGTGGAAATCAGATTAGCCTCCCTCTTAATAGAGCCCAAAGCTATTAATAATAAATCCTAGAGACATAGTTTAATTAAAAAAAAAAACTAGAAACTATTGTCAGACAGAAATCACCTAATAAAAAAGTAATTTATAATGCACACCCTAATTAATAATTTACCTCCTAGGGTAAAAAAAAATTATCAAAAGTAATTACAATTAAAATACACTATTTCTTTTTTAAGGATAATAGGATAACACTAAGAAGCCAGTATAATCTTAAGCAACAAATTCAGTTGCTGCTATCACCACTTTCTGTCAAAAATTATAATTAATTTTTAATGCCTTTTTTTTAAAATACAGAGGTTCCTTTCCCTCAGCTCACAGTCCATTAAACTGGTAATTGTAACTTTACGAATGGTAAAAACTTCTAAACATTGTCTAGTACAATTCTAAGAAAGATATCCTCTAATTTAAAAGGATTTGGGAAACAACAAGCAAGTGCTTAAGGCTTGGATGAGAGATTAAAATTGGCTTAAATTAGGCCACATTGAGTTACTGACCTAGAACCAATTTCTGATTAAACAAGAGACTTCAAGGAAGAAAATTAAATACAAATAGCCTCCCCCAAGCTATAAACATTAGAAGAATGGGAACTCTGTAGATATTTTTCATTGTCATATCTTCAGCCTCTCATACAGTGCCCATGTAAAACTCACACTTAAAAACCATATTGCTTGGAAAAAAAAAACAAAAAACCATGTTGCTTGAAGAGAAGGAATAAAGAATTACAATAGATACATATATCAAATCATCATATTGTATACCTAAAATGAATACAATATGGTGTCAATTGTATCTCAACAAAAAAAATTATTTTCCCAATAAACTATTTTGCCAAATTAAAGAAATAATAATAATTACAGAAAAAATGTATGCATATAAACAATTGTGTTGGGCACTCCAACAAACCACCCAGGTGTTCCTTAAGGAACAAAAGATGTATTTTCCCCAGCTGGGAGCAGGTGCTGCTGGCTGAAAACTCTCAGTGGTCAGCCCCATGTGGGGCTTATATCAGCCAAAGAGGAAGAGCACTGCCTCACCCCCAAGTCACACCCCTCCCCCGTATGGGCTACCCAACCACAGATCTTTGTGGATATAAAAGGCCCAACGATAGGCGACTGGGTGGCTCAGCAGTTGAGCATCTGCCTTTGGCCCAGGGCATGATCCTAGAGTCCCGGGATCGAGTTCCACGTCGGGCTCCCTGCATGGAGCCTGCTTCTCCCTCTGCCTGTGTCTCTGCCTCTCTCTGTGTGTCTCTCATGAATAAATAAATAAAATCTTTTTAAAAAGAAAAAAAGGCCCATCTACTAGCCTTCTAACAAGGTGATCCTAGCTTCACAACCAAGGCTGTCTGAGAACTCTGTTGAAATCTCATCATAGCTCCATTTCTTTGCTCCACCCAGTTCTGCCTCCTTCCATTCTCTTCAAAGGTGTTGATCCCAAGAGCATACCCTAATAAACCTCTTGTATGCTAATCTCCATTTTAGATGCCACTTCCCAGGAGACCCAACTTGTGACAAGATGTACCCTTCAGTTGAGAAAATTAAAGATGCAGAAAAATAATATATTGTTAAGCACAATTCCTTGAACCCCCACCTACATTACCCAACTCATAACTAGACTTAGTGAGCCAGTAAAGAAGGGCTGGAGAAGGAAGATGGCAGTTGAAGCAGACAAGGATCATCATGGGCAGATCTTCACAATGCCACCTGATTGGAAGCCAGTCTCTCAAAACAAGTATGAACCTAATTTGTCGGCTTGATATCTGGGAGTATGATGCCCCAAAGGAGTATAGTTTGGTCATTAAATACATGCAATTGGGCATCCAACTGATGTGGATTTGAATCCTTTCTCCACAACTTGCTGGCTGAGGGACGTCAGGCAAGTTACTTAAGCCTCATAATGGAGATAAAGATACACAAAGCTGTGAAATGCTTAACAAAGTAGCGGCACGTCGTAAGCACTCACTAAATGGTAGACATTCTTATTACTTTTTAAATCTTTATTACTAAGAAGGCAGAAAGATAATGCCCTTTCATTGTCACTGTCCCAACCTGCAAACTAAATGAGTGCTACTATTGCCAAGGAGAAGAATCATCTGCCCCTTGGTTATCAGCACTCAGAAATGAAAACACTCAATGTTCATTCATAAGGAAATAGAAGCAGAGGTGTGGGTAGAGCCTCAAACCTGTCTGCTTCTTAAAAGATGGGTAATGGATGGAGTATTTCCTGGTTTGGGACATACTATTGAATATAGTGCATGACCTCTGGAACATGTGCTGAGATTTTACATCCACATGCGAAGGGTATGGGCCTCTTCTCAATGAAGATATTGTCATTAAAATAAAGTTTAGGAGACTTCCAACTTCCACCCTGACAGGATAAAATAAGTCAAGAATTTTTTTTTAAAGTCAATAAAAATCCTCTCTCCCAGAAGCAACTAGAAAACTGGACAAAACAGTCAAAGCCAATCATCTCAGAACCCTGGAGTTTGACCAAAGACATATAACAAACTGAGAAGCATTTATTCATGACAACTACTAAACTTTGGATAAGAACAGCACAAGTCTGTGGCATTTTGCCCGAGGCTGCAATCATTTCTCCTTCAGTTCTCAGCCTGGTAGTACAACCAAAGTGGGGCAGGCCATGAATATAATAAGCTGCTGCTGCTGCTGCTGCAGGGGGTTCACTCAATTTGGAGCATTGTCAATTAAAGAGGAGATCTGGTGACAAGAGAGGCCCAGGGCTCCATTAGCCTAAGGTTGCTGGTGTGTTTGGGGCAAGCACTAGACTAGGGGACTAGCTAGAGTTTTAACAAATAATTATGGGAAATGAGACATCCATAGGGGATGTGATAAACAATCCAAATACCCTGAATGGACCAGATTGTGCACATACTCAGACACCTAAACTGTTCCTAGTCAACAGAGCTGAGCCTAGGCATATGAAAAGGAGATTCAGGAGAGATCAGCAGAAGGAAAAAGATGATACAGACTTGAAAGTGACCTGAAATTTGAATATACTCCTGGGCGCACACAGATCCATCAGCAGATGATGGAAGCCATACTGATTCAAGGTGTTTGAGCACAGCCACTGACCAATTGTTAGCTAACCCTAAGGTATGTAGGCATAGAGATGGTCCCTAGAAAGTCAGACTTAAAAATAAAAACAAGAAAGAGAAGAAGGAAGAGGTGGAGGAGGAGGAAAGAAATCGAACAGAGACATCGAGGACCACACACTGCAGAGGAGAGAGACTTCGTAGATTTAGACCAGGCAAGTTATTCAACAAACAACAAATCCATCAGGGAAAAAAAAAAGGTCAGAATCTTATCTTTATAAGGAATGATCTAAAATGCCCAATATTCAACAAAGAAATTATGAGACATACAAAAAAATAAGAAATTACGACCCATACTTGCAGCAGGGGAGGGAAGGGGGAAGTAGTGTACAGAAACTATATCTGAGGGAATCCAGATGTTGGATTTAGTAGACAAAAACTCATAATGGCATAAATATATTTAAAGAATTAAATGGTGTCCCAGGGATGAGACACCTGGGTGGCTCAGTGGTTGAGCATCTGCCTTTGGCTCAGGTTGTGACCCTGGAGACCCAGAATAGAGTCCAGCATCGGGCTCCCCACAGGGAGCCTGCTTCTCCTTCTGCCTGTGTCTCTGCCTCTCTCTGTCTCTCATGAATAAATAAATAAAATCTTTAAAAAAAATAATGAAAGGAAACAAGAATTAAAGGAAACTATGATGACAACGACTCAGCAAATAAAGAATCTCAATAAAGAGATACAAATTGTAAAAAGAACTAAATGGAAATTCTGGAGTTAACAAGTACAATAACTGAAATGAAAACTTCATGTTATACTCTATGTTGGCAAATAGAACTTCAATAAAAAAAAGTTAAACTTCAATAAAAAATATTAAAAACAAAAAAAAAAAACAAAAAAAAAAAAACAAAGAAAACTTCACACATAAGTTTCACCTGAAAATGTAATATGGAAGAAAAATATGGGAATTTGGTGATAGATCCACAGAAGTTACCCAATCTGAAGAACAGAGAGGAAAAGAGAACAATGCAATTAATGACTAACCTCTCATTAGACACAATGGAGGCCAAGTAACAGACTTAAATGACAAACTCGGAGTTTTAAAATAATTAAATTGTATAATTGCAACAGATGAAGTCTGAGGTAAGTAAATTATAACTCAATAAAGCTGTTTAAAAAAAAAAAAAACCCAAGAGTAAGAGAACACAGCACATACACAGATATCTGGAACCATTTCTGGGAGTACTCTCTGTCCTCCTATGCTCTCCTTTTACTCTCTCCTTTGTTTTTCTTATTTGTTTTTTGTTTTAACCTCCATAACTACCTTTTCCTTCAACCAGGCCATGACTTTTGTGGCACTCAAAATGCATGCAGCTCACTCAGGCCCAGAAATAATATTCAAAGATCACCTTTGAGTCACAGAGATTTTCGGATGGGCTTTCTCCATGTTCAGATCTCCCCTTTTCTTAAGAAAAAAAAAATTTTCCCACTGAGTAATCCGACTTTATAAATCCTAAAAAAAAAAAAAAAACAAATAGAGATAAGTTGGACATCCAAAATGACAATTGTGACAATTTCAAGATGCCTAACATTCAACAGACAGCTTAAGAAATCCAAAGGCTAGGTCTCATATACATACTTGGCTTTGGCTCCATGATTTAGCACAAGAGCAATTTTTATGTAAACTTAGAAGTCTCAACATACTGGTCAACTAATTTATTATTTTTGTTTTCGTTATCTGTGCCAATGTTTTCTATGGAAAAGAAATAACTCCATTTACTTGTGTGCACTAATTGGAAGCAGGTTTGGGGGTGGGGAGGATTCCTTGAAAATCACCATACACTAAAGGCAGCATCCTTCCCTAAGATTAGTCAGATACAGGAGGAATTGGGCAGCTCTTCAAAAATTAAAGCTGAACATGACAGAGAGAGGCTAGCATCAGGTGGGAAAAGTTACACAGTGTTCTTGGAGCCTGGTGATAATACTGTACCGGCTAAGCTGGTACACTTAGTTGGTGCAGTATGCTACAAGGACATTCAAATTAAGCTCCTTTTTACAGTGCTGAAAGGACATAATGTGATGCAGGCTTCACAAAACAAACTTTTATCAAAAATGAAATATCAATTATTAGAATTCTACCCAAGCCAGCAGCTTGATCTGGTGGGAAAATCTAAGGCAGCGTGCCCTAATAACAAAGCCTTGGGCTGGGAATCAAGAATTCATTCTGGTTCTGCAGCTAAGGAGTTATGTAACCTAAATGATGGTATTTATAGTCCTTGGTCCTCAGTTTTCTCATCTGTAAAATGAAGATGTTAGTCCAACTGCCCCCAAGTCCCCTTACAAACTTAAATATAAATGAAGTTTTTAAAATAGAACTCAGCTCCCCCTGCCTCAATTTTTTCAATTGCTAATTCATTAAATGTTTGCCCAGGACTGATTGCTACCCTTCTTGAACGGTTTGACAGAAGATAATCCTACAGCAGATCTTGAGGTCTCCAAAGACAACAGGGAGCAACTTGCTATAAAATTTTACCGAATTCTTTATAGTATTAAGGAACTTCCAGAGCCAAATCATGATTGGATATGAAAAAGCGTGAGGTTAACAACCACAAAAATGCCTTCTTCCAGACATCTTTGTCTTCTGTGGAAACATATCTGAGTTTTCACAAGATACTCAAAATATTCCACCCACTTTCCATGGAGTTCTTAAGAGGTTTAGCCAGAAATGAAGCAGAGATCAACTCACCACCTTTTTTACCCAAGCCATTAACTGCCCACGTGCCTCACAAAAGGTGCCCCCTCATGCTTCCAACATTATCCTAGAATGCATTTCCCAATGAGAGACTGGAGGACGTGCATTCTGTAACAAGCAGAGGTAGGGGGCCTACCCTAAGGAGTTCTGCTTCACTTTCAGCAGTCAACGTTGAGCAAAGAGAAGCCAGACAAGAGATGAGGAGGAAAAGAAAGAATAAACTCACAAATTGAGAATCTGGTCAATCCGCTCTGTACACTGAATAATAAACTCTACAAAAGGAATTTTGTTGCCTCCAATGCTCCTTAACTGAACCCAAGCTCCTACTTTTGTATTTTTTCTGCAGAACCTCACTGCTGAGAGGTTTACTTTTCAGGCTAGCTGTTTCCCTGAATCAACTAGTGGAAATTCTCTAATTTGTATTACCTCTAGCCTAGGCCTGGGAGCATATCCAGTAAAAGAGGAACAAACATTTGTATTTGGGCTCTCAGATTTTTCACAATTTAATCAGCAGGTGAATGAGAATCATCTTGCAAAACGTGTATTATCTTTTGATGATCCTTGGCTGTCAATAATCAACCTCAAGGATCCCATTTGACGAAAAGTAACATTTGCTTTGCTCTAAAACTGTTGAAGAGTAGCCATGTTGTAAGAACCAAATAAGAAACCAAGGCTTTATTTTGGCAAATAAGCATTTTTGTTTCTCTAAACCATCTCTCTAATTTTAACCATTTTTCTATATAAATTCAACTTTCAAAAAGACAATTAAAAATAAGTTTATTTCATTGATCATTCTCCACCAGCCCCCTTTGGATCCAAGGTTATCTTACTACCTGGATTTTTATTGACTATATCGATTCTCTCCAAGAATCTGGGATGAGGATTCACCTGAAGACACATAACCACTGGACATGATTCAGGGATGTTGTGCTGGAAGAAACTCTTCGTGGTCATGCAGTCCTCCTTTGCCTGACCAAAGTTTATATCAGTTCTTGTACTAAGATGGATATACTACCATCTGTGATCGTTAATGAAAGATGATCCCCAGCCATAAGAAGCAACTAACCCTCACCACAGCAGCTGGACTCCGTCGCCAAAGAGAATTATAGGAGAATCGTTGCATGCATAGGATTGTTTTGCAAGAATCTGATTAGATACAGTGTGGTAACCAAAAAAATGTGAACAAGCACAGCTTCAGAAAGTGAGATTTACTATTCTATTCTCAGTTCCACATACTTTCTGAATTTCATGAGTAGAAAGTCATTGTTTCTCTAATTTCCATAGAAGTGATGATAAATTATTTTACATTATACATCTGGAAGTAAAATCATGGAAGGAGAAAAGTTAAACGGGGGTATGAAAAAATAAAGCCAAGGTTCTTCCCCAACCATTGCCCTTAAAGAGGAGGCTGAGAAGGACAGGCCATACACAGGCCGAACAGAACATACACAGGTAGGGTGCTGTATCCTTTGTGGAGCGCTAGGTCACAAAGGAACCAAAGGAAAACTAAGGCTTTACGTGGCAGAAAAGTAAAAAAAGTAACATGTCTAACGAATTTTAAAAGAAACTGAATTTTTCCCACCAAGTTTCTTGAGACAAAGCCTAAAGAATCATACCATTTCAGAAGATCAAGGCAACAAAACCCGGTCAAGAGCAAGGAGAGCAAACTGAGGAACATACAGGGCCCAGAAAATTGGTGCTGTTTGAGAATGCAGGCCAGATTGCCAGATCTTGCCATTTTATACTAGAAATCATATGTAAAGCCTCCTGACTTTTGAAGCAGTCTGTGGCCCACATGAAGCACCTGTGCACATTAGATATAAGCCACGAGCCAGCAGTTTGCAAATCTCTCCCTTCACACAATGAGGACACTGGGACTCAAGAACTTTATACTCAAAGAACTTTAATTCACTGCTTGTGGGCAAGTCCAAGCCTGGAATCCAGATCTCTGTGGTCAGTCCATCCCATTCAGTAACACTGGCTTACTCTAAATATGTCAGCAACATGAAGACTGCGGGGTGTTAAAAAAAATAATAATACTGCAGGGGCTGCAGACCCTCCCTCAATTAGCAAATGCACTGCCGAAGAAACGAATCTGAGTCTTCCCAACATGCATGTGCTCTGCTAGGAGAAGCAAGATGCTCGCAGATGTGCAGCCACAGATCCTTTGAGAGATACGCAGGGATACGCAGAACACTTCTCAGATTAGAATCAGAGGCAAGGAGTGCAAACCATCTTCTTCTAGGATTATGACACTTTCTCAAAATGACAAGCGTGTTGACATAAGGCAATAAACACAACTGACCAGTATTTTCTAAGAAGTTTTACTCGTTAATGCCTTGAAATAACAAACACTATTTAAAAGCCTTTAAAAATAACTCATCCTGCAGTATTTACTTGTTCCTGTTGAGAACGGAGAACAAAAATAGCCACTCATGGAGCCTTGCATAAGAATAACGTGCTACATTTTTCAATAAAATCACAACCAGTTCTCTAAGGTCATAGGTAAAAAAAAAAAGTCACAAAACAAGATAATGCAAACTCAGGAGGTTATTTCATTCCAAAGTAAGGTTGTGTGTAAGAATGTTACTGGGGAGTAGTGACTTGCATCTTGCAAGAGTGTGGAATGCATTATGTATGCATAATAGGTCGGCAATAAAGTTGGGGACTGGTATTTAACAAGTTTGCCTTAAAGGAACCTCCAGTCCTGAGTTCTAGGATAAGGATTTTAGTAACCAAGACTGCAAATACTATCAGTAAAAAATTTTTTTAAATTTATTTTAAAGTGTATGCATCCCTATGCAGATAAGATGTGACGTGTGTGATACATAGGACATTCAACACATTTTTATCATAAAGTTGACAAAGCATGGCTTGGCACATTCGCCGACTAAATTTTTTTTTTATCTATTTCATTTAGAACTATATAATCAATAAGGTGAAATGGTCGGAAGAAATTCCTTTACAGACAGGCTGATCTAATTTCTCATAGACTGTTACTATTTAGTTGGGCTGCTTTCGGCCATAGCAGTCTCAGAAGACTCAGAGTACGAAATAAATTATACTCACCACAGACCGTACAACTAAATGTTCTCTTATGTTATCAAAAGGAATCAAATTAGAACAGCAGCACTTTGTAAATAGCTGATCACGTGATTAGGCATTAAGCTAGGAGGTCATTCTGTAAGGACGTAGGAGCTTTAAAAAGATCTAAGAAGACAGGAAACTGAACCAATAACTAAATACTACCATGATCTCATGCTTCATTTTGGGAAACAGTGTAGTGGCAATAAAGAGAATTTTTAGGACTATTTTAGATACAAGTATGCAAGGATGGTGAGCTTGCTGTCTGCAAAGGAGCTAACTGCTCCCTTATAAATGTCAGAACCGACTTCAGAAGGATCCGGGCCAATATAACATCATCTCAAAAAATAACAGCTATTATTATAGATCGCACTGCAAATGGTAGTTTGAATCATACCATCCATACCAAATTCAGTTTCCAAGAGGTAAATCACGTAACTCCACAATTTTGGTGGCATATTCCTCACCAGGTTCTCAAGACCGCACAGTCTCATAGACAACAAAAGTCTGCTCACTATTTTACGATTATATTTCCCAGAGTGAGAAATAGCTCTGTTCTCCCAAACATGTCACACTTCTCTAATGAACATGACAGTTTTCATCCTTGTATTGCAGCATTTATCATCTCTCAGGGGTCAGGATTTATTCATCTTCCTATTCCTTACTATCTAATGATGCTTTGCACAGTAGATGCTTAATACGTGTCTGTTGATTAATAGTCGTTTAATCTCCCTTTCGTGCATTAAATCAATCAATCTAACATCCATTTAGATAACTCAAATAAAAAATTGAAATATGAAATGTGCACTGTTTGTTTTATATACTTTCTTTGATACATTTTTACCAATTAAGGGTTTGTGTTTTTTTTTTTTTGACAAAGTTTTCTGCATTCCACAAAGTACATTCTCTCTCCCTTGACATTCCTAGATTCAGTGTTGCAATCAAGGAGAAATGAAATCCTTATTTCTAATAGGTTTGTAACAGAAATACAGTCCGTAAATCGCTTCCTTACACGTAATGACATATAAGAGTTCCATCTTCCCGTGGAGAACCCACAAAGGTTACAATTCCGACCTCCTGTGTCATGAAACTTAATCCCTCCTCGTCTGGCCAAGTTTAAATCAGAGCACATCCACTGTGCTTTCATAATCCCCCAAGATGCAAGTACGAGCTCTGGGACCATTTATCTCATTCTCAGTTAATGGGGGTCCTTTCCCCTCTTTACCCTGAGAAATACTATTTGGCATGGACCTCAAGCCACTGCTGCTTTTGGATTTGCAGTTAGCAGCTCGATCTGACGGTGTCAAATTCCGACCGTGTTAGGGCAGAGGATGCGTCCACTCTCTGAGAATCACACCTGTGCTGAATGCCTACCTCGTACGCAGCCACATCAATTTTCTAAGCACCATATGGCAACAGGGTGAGACCAGAGTTGCAACCCAGAAGACCTGGCTCTTGGTCCTTAGCTGTCACTCTTTTCAATCAAAAAGAGTAGCCCTTTCAACGTATTTCATCTTGAGTCAAATGTCGAGTTTGACTAACAGTGTTTTCTAAGGTACCCTCCAGACTTGAAAATCGACAGTCTCAATCTCTTAAAATCTCTCAGAATGGTTTTCTCACCTCTTAAATGGGGACATTATAAAGATTAAACGAGACAGTCAACCTGTTAGATCAGGGACTTTGTCTATCTTGTCACCGCTCTCGCCCAATGACTAGCACAGTACCTACTACTTTTGCAGGCCTCCAATAAGTGTTCATGGAGTGAATCAGTGGATGCTTTGAACTGGAACAACAGGAATGTGATTCCTTCCTAATAGCTGGCTATGCTGATGCGAACCAAGGAGATGATCCGGTAGGCCTGCCCGTCTACGGAGCGGTACCAGCCACAACAGCTGTCCCACGCTTGACATCTTGCCTACTTATCTCTGATGCAATTTAACGTCATGCTTATTTTTGAAAGGCCCCATGGTTTCCGTTCCAAATCTCTTAACTCCCTAGACAACAGTGATAGGATTACGGGATTTATCTGGATCACCCCATTTCAAATATCGTGCACCCACTTTTTTTGATGATGCCCCGACCGAGGACAACAACGTCAAAGACCCTTGTTTTCAGGTGGCTGCCTGTGAAAGGCAGTGCTGTCCCCCATCACCCTCGGGGCATGAGGTACACATTGATCCAAAGTTCTGAATTATTTGGGGGCAGATCCAATTTCGAATTGTCTTATTATCAGAGAACATGTCGCATCATGTGCATCAGTTTCTGTTTCAAGGTATGGCTCTTCTCTCTTTTCTGTTCCACAGTTCTTGTTTGAAGAAATTTAGGACACCATTTCCCAAAGCGTCTTCCCCAAAACCTAGTCCTGAGAGATGTTCTGTGAATATAAAAGAGTTTTATGGGAAAATATTGCATTCACGACAAATATTACCACGTTAAGTGCTTCTATAGAGGAGAAACCGACTTGTTTTTCTAGTATTTCCCCAAGCTTTGTTCACCAGGAAGCATTTTCCTTTTTTGGTAACACTTATAAACACCCCTGGAATGAACGAACATTTTTTGAGAAACGCTCACAAGTCTGTTTTAATTTGGGCCAAAGAAGGAAATGCAACATAATCTATGGGGGGGAAAAAATGACAACGTTCAAACTAGTACTGATAAAAACATTGTAACCTTAAAATTTACCTGTGAATAAACTTCATGGGGAGGAAGCAGCTCTAGCTTTAAGAGATGCTGGCATTAAGCTGTCAAGAGGCAGGGCCCAGTGAGGCATGCTTTCCCCACAAGGGAACAGTCTGTAACCCAGGCTGTTCCAGTTTGGGGTTGGGGGAGGAGGTGCGTTTGGTAGCTTGAAACAGTGAACTGCCACACACAAAGAGGCTTCTGACCAATAAGGGGAAATCTTCCAGGAGAAATGCCAACAGGAGACCATCTTCTCTCTGCCCAGTTAACCCCTCCCAGGTTTAGTTCAGATATGGAAGGAAATCTTGTTGTAAGCCCATTTTAAAGAGTGATCCACATATGAGGGAGAACACATATCCTACACTCCTCCCATTCTATACATTTGCACAAGAGCAAAGGGAAAAGTTTGAGTCAAAGACAAATGCGATGGAAAAATGGGTGCACGAGGCCATGGGTGAAGCAGGAAGGGTACTGGAGGGTTGACATCGGTTGACATCCAATTCCCAGAGGGGTGGGCTGGTTCCCAGAGGCACCTGCAGAGACTTACAACCACAGGGGGATGCTCACGGGTGTCTTGATTGCTTAGTACAACTGTAGGGGGTCCTCGGCTGCTTCAGATTTGACAAGGACACCGCACTGGAGTTCCAGGGTGAGTTAGGTAAGCTGCCCTCTGTGCATCCAGCAGCAGGCACCTGGACCCTCACAGTTTATCAGCAGCTCTACAGCTGATGGGGATGCAGCCAGAATTGCGGACCACTGCTCTATCCTCTTCCAGAAGATGCTTAATGTCCTTGGCAATGCCCGTTAGGAAAGAAAAGGAAGAAGAGGGGCCAGAGATGGGCAAAACCAGAGTCAGGATTCTGGCTCCCGAGGCAGACCCTTCACAGGTCCTACAGCAACTCCCTGCGCAGGTTGGTAATCGGTTGGGGGTGAAGAGCAATTAGAGATAGAGGCTGCCATGGGCTTTACACGACAGCAGGTCACAGAATGCTGTCGAACATGGTGAACTGTGAGCAGAGGGAAGACAAGACTTTACAAAGCCCCAGAATGCTTTTGTAGTCTAAGACCATTCCCTGTACCAAGTTCATTGTAAACAAACCCCCAAAGACCCATTTCTTAATGCCATGGCAGGAGAAAGGTCTTTGTTTTTGCAAAGCCCTTCATTACAGCTCTCTGGTTCCAAGGTCTTCTTCCCATCAGATAGCCACTGAGATGCCAGCTAGCATTTATTAGGCCCGTCTCACTACATGCCAGGCAACGCCCTAAGCGTGGTGGCCGTTACTCTCCCCCACACCCCACTGCCATGAGGAACGTCATTCTCCTCATAGGGAGGGAAGAGCGAAGCTCCGAGAGGGTAAGGAACTTACTCAAAGTTATGCTGCTGGGGATCGAGGGAGGGGGGCAGGCCAAGCTGGACCCTCTCTGTCGCAGTCCCTGCTTGTGTCAGGCTGCCTGGATGGACCAAGCGTCATTCCTGCCACGCTGCCTCCAGGGTAGGTGTCCCTGTCCTCGGGGAACACAAGGCAACCTTGCAGCTTCCCCATGGGAACAGGGTGAGAGAGGGGCCAGCTCTCTGAATGCCGCTGCTTCCCTGAAGCAGGATAACATTCACTCTGCAGGCCAAACATCTTCAGAACTTACACACCCAAGTGATCCATCTTCCACTTTTCCTTGGATTTGGAATCAAGACCCTGCCACAGCCTCACGTGAACGGCATGTCTGAGGAGCACTAGTTCATCCATGCTGGGTGCAGGTGGCCTTCCACTCAACCTGCACCCCAGCTCTGTACCTGGTGGTGTCCCCAGTTACCCTGATGATGAGCTTTGGTGGCTCCCTCCTGCAGGGCCCCCTCTGTTCCGAGCGGGTCCCCTTCAAGGTTCACAGTCTGCATTTATCCAGTTAGGGAGGGAGCCCGCCGTCCGTAGACCTAGGTCGCAAATCTCAGTCTTGGAATATGATAGTATATTCCTCCCCTCAGTCACCTTTAGCCAAGTAATGGCAACCATTTTCAGGAACAGATTGTGAGTTTCATTGCAAACAGGTGAAATACCATTTAATCAGTTCTGCTTAGTATAGCAATTTTCAGGTCTCTAAGGATAGACCATGGTAACAGTGCTTTGCTGATCTGGTTTTCACAAAAAAAAAAAAAAAAAAAAAAAATCTATTAAAAGAAAATCCTTTAGAACAGATGTGTTGACAAATCCCTGTCCACAAAGCAGTCAAGCTATTTAACAAAAACGTTGGTTCAGTATTTGTTCTATCTATTATGAGTGTGTGGGTTTGCTGAGTCTCAGCGAAGGGTGGGCGGGGGATGCGGTGGGCCGGAGAGACCCAGAGAGAAGCACTAGCAGAGGCAGGTAAGGATGAAGGAAAGCAGCCGGGGTGTGAGGTGACAGGAGGTCGGGGACAGGGAGGAAGGGGAGCCAGGGCAGGACAATGACGACCGAAGCTTCAGAGGCAGTCACCGGACAGCAGAAATCCCGAAAGGCTGGTGCTCACCACTGCAGGCCCTGCCAGTTTCCCGGTGCTTCCCCCAGTGCAGGCACCTGAAACCATCATCTCCCTCACTCCTCCTCCTCCCCCCACACACCCCTCTCAGCTACAGAAACCCCTGGATTGGCATCACAAGCCTCCAGTCTGCGAGCCTCCCAGACTCCTCTCTATCGCTCCCTGGCACCGAGTCAATCCCCAAGTTCCAGTAACTCTTCCGCTTGACTGTTGCTCACACCTGTCATCTTCTCTCAGTTCCTGCCATCACCTCTCACGAAGCCTCTTCCAACCACCTCCTACTGCCCTCAGTCACACCCTCCTCCGATCCAGCCTCCAGCCAGCAGCCCAGAGGGCTTTTATTTTAAAAAATGCAACATTTACCACCTAAGTGCATCTACATCCCCTCTTCCTACGCCCATCTTTCTGCCCCTCCTGATGCCTCCAGGCCTTCAGTGCACCCCCGTGGCATTCCAAATAAACTCTAAGCTTGTAGAACGACACCCAAGCCCTTCTAAGGCCGGACCCCACCGACAATGCCTCTTCATCTTGCCCCCATCTCTCTTTCCAGGCCCTGTCTCCACTCCCGCCAGCACCCTCGGCTCCTGAGCGCTCTCCTCTCTCCGGCTGTGCACATGCAGGGCTCTCTGCAGACCAGCCCGTCACCCTCCCCAGCTCATCCTCCCAGAGGCAGAGCCAGGGCACAGAGCAAGCACGTTTTCCTGCCGCCCTTCCCCTGAGTTCCCACCATCCTTTGAGCCTGTCTCTCTAGGAGCCCTTGTCATTGCCACATTGTTTTTTAATCTCCAAAAGATTTCAATTTCCTCAGGAGTGAGGACTCTGTCAGGATTTCCTCGACGTAAACCCAACGCTCACCACACAATAGCTACTTCGGGATTGCGTGTAGAAGAATCCATGCCCCCACCAGAGCTTTCAGTGTTAGGAAGCTATTATTTGCAAGGAGTGCACACCGAAGCACGAAGCACGGGGGCAGAGAGTAGACTTTCCATACCCTGAAGCATAAGGTTTTTACTTTAACATAATTTGAATTTAACAAAACCATCTAAATAACCCATCTAGTTAATTAAAATGGAATTTTTACCTGCAAATATGAATAGGGGTTTAAAATAACTTTGTACACCGTTTGAATTGTTCTCTCTGATGGAATCCTATCTGCAGTTTAATCACAGTGTTTATTGATGTTTCCATAAATGTATCTGTACTGAAGCACAGTTTATTTTCCGGACCACAGAGCTCTAATTTCAACCACCCCAGAGAATACTCATCATTTTCATCCGATTCCTGGACTTCCTAGGAGGTCTTCCTTTCTCCTCAATGGGACAAATGAACCATTTCCCATCATTTAAGCTCACAGTTGCTGCTGTAGTGGAAGTCCTTTGCACAAGAGAGAACAATTCATTAGGCACTCAACAACACTACACTAAGTGCCCGGAGAAGAAATTAAGGACCTAGATTAAGATCCTGCCATTGAGGAACCTCCATTTTTAGATGTGAATAGTCAGCATCTTGGAAGAAACTGCTGTTAGCACTCTATTCTTCCCAGACTCTCCACCCATTTTCCCTTTTTGCTTTTTCTTTCCCTTTTCTGCTTTACTGGCCTCCCCTGGCCTCCTCTCTCTCTCTCTCTCTCTCTCTCTCTCTCTCTTCCTTTCTAAAGATTCCCTCGCCCCTGTCCTTAGCCATAGGCCTGACATTGACAATCCCAATAACTCCAAACTCTCAGGCTAACCCCAAACTTTTCTCACGTTCCTTCCCTCAACTTGTCCTGCCCCAGGCCCCTGGGGAGTCCCTGCATCCCCTCCCCTTCTCCTGCAAATGATTCCACTTCTCTGTGTTACAATTTCTATTGATGGAAGTCACATCTGCACAATCTTTTGCAGAGTGTTGCTACACTAGATGAGATGAATATAAAAATATACTAACACCATAAAGTGCTACACAGATCCCATCATCGTGATGACGTTTATGATCACTTTTTAAGTAAAAAGATAATAAGCACATGACTGGCACACAAGCCAAAATAGCTCATTTGATTTTGATTTATAACTCTGCCTAAATTCACAGTCCTAAAGCCAACCTTAATTCTGAAGACTATGCAATGGCGGATGGGTGGGAGCAGCGGAGGAAAGAGTAAAAGGTTGGGGGAGGGGTAAATTCATCGGCAAGAGACAGGGATTTCCACATGATCCCTCTCCGAGCATTGCTTCATGGACTATAGAGACTATCACAATAATGCCATTAAGAATAATAGGTGATATTTATTAAGTAATTGTGCACTAGGCACTCTTTTAGGTGCTTAACATGTGTTAACTATCCGCCCCACAACCCAATGGGACAGAAACTGTTCCTGCCCTCATTTTACAATAAGGGAAACTGAGGCATGAAGTGATAGAACTCAGCGATCTGAGTCTGGAGCCCACACTCTTCACCAGTGTGCTCCCCTGACTTTCAGCATAGGGCTGCGCTCAAGCACACAGGTAATAGAGTTAAACCGTCCAGCACTGAAGCTGCAGCACCACCTACAATAAAGCTCAGATTAATGAGTTAATAAATACCCAGCACATGATAAGCACACAGTAGATCCTGGCTCGCGACACACTGCCTCAATTTGCTTTCTTTGCTTCCCAAACAATGAAGTGGCTCTGCTGATTATCCCAAAGCACAACAGTTTTTGAAGCCAATATATTTAAAATAAGATGTCAAGTGGAAACCCACACAAACACACGGTGAACCAACTGAACTGGGATCATGAAATATGTCAGGCTCTGTCCCTCCCAGACTTGACAGTGGAATAGGGCGGCAAGAAATCAGAAGCATTAATTTTGCCATTTGCTCAGTACCACAATGCTCCTCTGTGAATAGAATTAATTGAATTTTTTGGCCCCAAATCAATCCATACCGGGTGAAGCAGACACAGCCTAAGGTCTGTCTCTCTAAACAGATAAGGTGAAATAGAGAGCAAGGCAATTTTAGATAATTTTAATGCAGTTAGTCCTGTTGAATAATTTAAGCCAAAAATCCCTGTTTAGATTTAATGAAGGATTTTAAAAATGAAATAATTTAGGTAATTGTCCCAGATTTCCATTGCACTTTGCTTGTATCCATAAAACTTAAACTTGCAACTAAGAAACTCATTTTAAAAAAAGGATCAGGAACTCGGCTTCTGTTCAGGTGGAAGGAGAAATCCTTTACCTGCTCAGGCCTGTCCTTAGCTACTTGTCTTTCATGGGTCCTGTGTCAGTACTTCCTGTATAGTTCCTCCCATCATAGAAAAGATATGATCAATTATTTCATAATAGGGTGTGCGCTACTCAGTATATTACTCCTTCGTGGAGTATCTGCAATTTAGAAAAGAGTCACTATATGAGGGAAAAGCTTAACAGAAAGCATGAATCATCATTGGCGGCATTTCAAATATCCATAGTAGGCCTATATCTTTGAGGAGGGAAACTTCTCAACCTCCTGTTAGATCCACAGGCATCTATTTACACTATATAAATTGAAACACTTCAAACATTTTGGGAAGTTTAAGAATCAAAAATAATACATTTTGATTATTATAAAAACCAAAGCAAGATGAACTTTCATCAATGGAAAAAAACAATGGGAATATCTATTCGATATACCAAAAAGCTATGAAATAAAGAGCATTTTCTCACAAAAAATGTAGATTTTGTTCTATTTTGTAATATATTACATGAGCTCGAGAAGATATTCTTTTCAAACATTAGGAAATATATAAGTCTAACTAAGATATTTGGTCACAGATGTGTAATTTTTCTAGATATAATTTTTCTACATTTTCTAGAATGTAAACAAGCGCAGTTGTCACACAAGAAAGGTGTGTGACACCTTTAATGACTCACTAAATAATATACATTTATTAGTGACTCACTAAATAATATACATTTACAGAGTAAGTTGAAGGGTCAGAATATGTGTAGTATCGCTATGTGTCTGCATGCACATAATGTATATAAATACATATATTATGGGCCTCCAAAAAAAACACCTCCAACCAAGTTCTAGAGACATGAGGCAATGTCTTGGGCTTTCACTAATTTTTCTTAACCACTATTCAACAGTACG
This sequence comes from Canis lupus dingo, assembly GCF_003254725.2. NCBI lineage: Eukaryota > Metazoa > Chordata > Mammalia > Carnivora > Canidae > Canis > Canis lupus. The sequence goes on from NC_064261.1 coordinate 50,460,998, forward strand.
ATAATATTCATAAAAATTTCCCATGCGCATTTTTAATACAGTAGAATTTTAAGTCCAAAATTTAGAACAATTGCATTGTGTAAGGATTTGACCATTGTCATCATGAGAACCACCATGTTTAACAATAAAATTACATTGTGTTTGTATTGTTGGGCATAGCACAATACTGTATAGTATCTCAGTCTACCTTCTATGTGTAAGAACTTTTTAAATTGTGGTAAGATACACATAACATAAAACTTACCATCTTAACAATTTTTAAGAGTACAGTTAAGTATTGTTAAATATTTGCACATTGTTATACAACAGGTCTCCAGAACTTTTCATCTTGCAAAACTGAAAGTCTATACCCATTAAATAACAACTTCCCTTATATTCACACCTTCCTAATAAGGTCATTCCAAAAACTAAGTAAGTTGTTGTAAATAAAGCACTTAGCACAGTGTCTAGCATACTACAAGTGCTCAAAAATGGTACTTGATACTGACGTTGGAAGTGATATTAGAATAAGAAGGCTTGAGATATACACTTGTAAGAACATTACCATCTTGTTGGGAAGAGACCACTAACTCACATGGGACATCTAAAGGATGACAGTGCACGCTGGGAAGCCTATAATGTGTTGTAGGAGTTGAACAAAAGCAGAAAGCAATCCATAGAGTTCAAAGTAGTTAATGTTCATAGATAGCACTTGTGAACTTGGATGAAAGAGAAATAGCTTCTTTCCTTCATCTCCACGATTTTTTCCTCCAGGATCACACCTGGACCTGAGACATCCAAGTTGACTTTCTCATTCATTGTATCTCAATACAGGGAGTCAAAGAGGGAGTCAAAGAACGCTGACTAGAGGAAGCCTGGGATGATGGGCAGGTTTTAAGGAGTCAGGCAGTAGTCAATAAGCATGGGTCTAGGAAAACAGATGATTAGGTCTGATACCTAGTATGAAATATTCAGCTTCAGGCATGGAGACCAAAAGGTTCTAGAAACCTAGAAACAGTTCTAAAGTAAGATATATCCTCAGGCAAACTATCAAGGTAGTCCTAGGATGGCGCGGTGGCTTGGTTACTGAAATTGGGTACTGAAGCAAAACAAGAGACTGATTATTGGCCCTATACAGAAAGTAAGAGGTGGACCAGCAAGCTGAACATTTGCATTCCTGAATCAATCCCTTAACAAAAATGCCCCTAATAAAAATAAAAATTAAAAAAAGACTCATGATGGCAGACTTAATGCAGAGATTCAATCTGAGTGAATCGAAGGAACTATGGAGTCAAGAAATCAAAATGGTTTTCTCTGATTCTCTGTGCTTTCTGCTAACACTAAGTGATCTGGAATGCAGACTGTAAGGTGATGTTATGCTCTAGCCACTTACATCTGTTGAATGAATGATTTGTGGTCAATAAATCATTAAGCTCTCTAGCATGATGCCTATCACCTCCCACCAATAGGTCATTCATTCATTCATTCATTCTACCAACATTAATTGAACTACATGCTGGTCCCTATTCTGAGTGTTGTGGATACAGAGATGATTAAACCAGTTTTGCATGGCTCTCAAAATGCTCCCAATCTAACAGGCAGTGGGAACCTTTTGGCAACCAGGAATCTGTAGACCAAGCACTCTTCTCCATGTGTTATTTCAGCTGCCTGCCAATGTTCCACAATGAAGCTGGAGTGCATGGTCAGTGATTCTTTGATCGATGTGAGAACACACCCTATACCTCCACACATGGATAAAGCTGCAAGAGGTTGATTGGACTGGACTGGTGTAATAGAGCCCACAGCAGTAGTGGGAGTGATGGTAGCAGTAGGAGCAATCAGAATTGATAGCTTTCAGGATATATTCTAAAGTTAGAGGTGGTAGGCCTACTGATGAATTGGCTATCAGGAATGAGACAGAGAGAAATCAAGGATAAGTTGTATTCCAGCTTGCTCAACTGGTGGAGTGGCAGTTTTCACTGGAATGAGGAGGAGTTGGAGAGAAAAGGGGTTAACCAAGAGTTATACTTAGACATGTTAAAGTTGAAATGCCTATTAGACACCTAGGTGGACAAGCAGTTAGACAAAATGCTGGGGAAGAGACTGGAGTTGGAGGTGTAAGTTTGGAAAGTATCAGCTCTTAGATGGAACAGGAGGAGATCCCTAGATAATGAGTAGAAAATAAAAGAGAGCTGAAGACTGAGCCCTGGGCATTCTACCATTTAGAGATCGTAAAAGAGGAAGACCCAGCACAAGAGACTAAGAAGGAGCAACCAGTTTAGCAGCAGGAAAACGAGGAGGTGAGAAATCAAGAATTATAGAGTATCCAGAAGAAAACAAATGCATAAAGGATATGGAAATACAGTACATGCAAAATGAAATGTAAATGGATCCTGGGAAAGAAAATATGCTCAATGACTCTCAAAATAAAAGAAGATAAAATTTAAACACCATTGCAAGGTCATGGTTCACCCATTAGATTAGCAAAGATCAGAAAGTTTAATAACACATCTCATTGGTAAGATTGTAGAGAAGCAGTCTCATGTATCGTAGATAGGAGTACAAACTGGCACATTCTCTTTGAAGAGCAACTTGGCAATATCAAAATTTTAAGTGTGAATATATACCCTTTGACCAAGTAGTTCTACTTCTGGGAATTGATCTTGTATATTTAGATTTGTACAAAATGATAAATGTATAAGGACATACATTGAAGAGCTATATTCAACCGTAAGAGGTTGGAAACAACTTGTGTATATCATCAGGGAACTGGCTAAATAAATTATGACTCATCCTGAAATAAATAATAAAATTATGGGAACTGGTTAAATAAATTATGGCTCATCCTGGAATACTATTTAGCTATTTTTTAAAAAATGAGGCAGCTCTAAAGGTACCATATAGAGGGCTCCTGAAGATGCATGATTAAGTGAAACAAGTCACAGTTTAGATTAGTATCTTTGGTATATTACCTCTCTCTTGTATGAGTAAATAAAAGAATATAGATAGATGATAGATAGATAGATGATAGAGATCCGTATATGCCTAGAATATCTGTGAAAGGATATACAATAATTTTATGAAGAGGCTGTCTCTGGGCGTGAGAACTGTGTTTATATTCTTTCATGCATTTTGAAACTTGTAGCATTAACATGTATTATCCATTTTTTTAAGTATTTTTAAAATTTTGAGGAGAGTGTTGCCAAGAGGCCACGTAAAATGAGGATGGACTATCACAAGGCAAGATGGAGTTCCTTGGTGATCATTCTAAGGGTGAGTCCACTGGAGTGGTATGGATGCAAATCTAGAGCGATTTAAGTGAGCGGGAGGCAAGGTAAGTGGTGATCGTGGATATAGAGTTCTATGCTAGAAAGAACACTGGACTTTATCTCTACTTCTGACCCAGCCATTTCTTACCCTTTCAACCTGAACAAGTCACTTACTTTCTATGAACCTCAGTTATTTAATGACTAAGGTGAAGAAAGCTACATTTGCCCTGCCCACTGGAAAGTATTCTTGTTGGGCTCAAATAAGAGAAAGTTCTTTAGCTGATAAACTATGAAACCCAATTAGGTAAGACATATCATTATTGTTATCACTACCTGGTACTTCAGAAAAAAATCCTAAGGGAAGTATTTTGGAAAGTTTGAGATTTAGGGTTTGCTCTATCAGTCCATTTTTATAATGGTAATCTATTTACATTCTAGATGTGTCTATATTGTGATACTGCTGCTTTTCCAAAATAATTTTATTTCTGACTCCAAACTCCTTAATTTTAAGGCTACAGCTTTAAAACAGAAAGCTATAAAAATCCTATTGGTTACCTTTGCTCTAGCATTATTTTGATAATAAAAATATACCTATATCACAAAAAATAAAATATTACAGTATCTCATTTTCCAGAGATAACCACTATTAACTAGCGTGTTTTTCAAATCCTTCCAGATATATCTCTATTATAATCAATATCCTCATACACATTTATTCAGGAATTGACTCCTCCTGACACTTCTCAATCCAAAACTAAAACATTAGCTAGAGTGTCTCCTCCAAACACATTAGCCATCGGGATTTGACTTACAATGAGAAAATCAGGAATGTATTTTCTATTATAAAGAAAACTCGTATGAAAAATTGGAAAGAATCCATTTTGATTTTAGTTCCTTCCTAAAGGTTTAGACTTCTTAAATGTTGAGTAGAAGTTGTAGAGCTAATTTTACCTTGCTAGCTAATTCTTATCTCATTGGAAGCTGGGGCAATAATATGAATAGATGCCCTGCAGAATAAAAAATGTAAAACTCCCTTTGCTACTAACCCCTTTGACCAAGATAATTAGGAAGCACCTAATTTAGCCCTGAACATTCAGTAGTGAATAACATATTCCCACTTGAAAGAGAAATTTTAAGACATAATAAATATTCTTTTTAATCAAATTAATCTGTGTTTGCATAAGCAGTTCCATCTCTAGGGCAGGTCCAAGATAGAATTTGCACATAAATCACGCAACACATCTCTATCTATGAATGTGAATTTCTGAGTTTCAGAAACTTAGCACTGCAGGAGTGAAGATAAAGACTTCTCTTTTCCTTCTCACCTTCAAATTGTACTTCATCAAGGCAACATCACTATGTCTACTTGCAACAACACCAAACCAATGGGAAAGTAGACAAATTTGGTCATAAAAAAAAGTATTTTTTCTTTTATTCATTGTGTGGGTCTGCTTAGGCTGCCATTAACAAAATAGCATAGGCTGGGTGGTTTAAACAACAGAAGTTTATCTTTCATAGTTCTGGAGGCTGAGAAGTCCACGATCAGGGTGGTGGCCTAATTGCTTTTTAATGTTGACTCTCTGTTTGGCTTGCAGACAACCACTGTCATCTCCCTGCGTACTCGCATGACCAAGAGAGAGCCACCAAGTGTTCTGGTAACTCTTTTTATAAGGGCACTAATCCCACCACGAAGGCCCCATACACATAACCTCATATGACCCTAATTACTTCCATAAAGGCTCCATCTCCAAATACAGTCACACTGGAGTTTAAGGCTTCAACATTTAAATTTCGGGGAGATGTAAACATTCAGCCCATAATACTGGTCACTTCTAATATAATTGTACAATTAAAAGAATTATAGAGAATGAAAAGTAGTGAAAAATGCCCTGGATTAGAAGTCAAGAGATTTGTATTACAACTCATTGTGTGTCTTTAAATCTCTCTCCCTTGCAGGTGTTAAAACGAGACAGGTGGACTAGAGACTCACCATCATAGTTAATATTCCATTTGTTCGGAGCAAAAAGAATGTTAGAGCACTTAATTTTTCTGATGCCAGCTAAAATTAATTTCTGTCCAGCTGTGAAGGGATGATTGAATTATCACTCCCCTTCTCTTTCAAAAATTATCTTTTCCAAACAAAAACCCAGTTTTGTTGTTAGAACTAAATAAATTCCATTACCTATAGGAGAGATGGTTATAATGTTGGAAAACCATGTATAATGTATATCACATGGTTGATGAAAGAGAGACCTTGGGGAACAACCCACCAGAGAAAAAGTTTAAATGATTTCAGGTTTCTTATTAATTTCCCTTCATCATCTCACCTTCATCTCGGAATTTACTCCTTCATGCTATGATAATGTTATCACCACTAGACTTAATACAATTAGTTAGTAATCTTTCCACTGTCATAATGATACATAATCACCTACACTTCATCTGCGAGGGGAATACATAGCTCACATGGCTGTTATAAGACACTTCTCAGACACTGTGAATTTACGTAAATATGTAGCAATTTTGTTATACTTGGGGTTCAGATATCTTCTAAACTGTAAGAATAACATAAATTCCAAAATTATTCAATAAGTATTGAAAGTTTAATAGTGTCATGTAACTCAAGGAATGCTTAGTTTTTATTTTTTTATTTTTATTTTTTTTTTTAATGCTTAGTTTTTAATTAGAGGTAGGCATAGAAGATGTTTGACTATGACACTCAGGAAGGCATAGATATGGCTTCTGTACAACAGAGGATTATTTTTCAGGTTGAATCCAGCCACTAGCTGCTTCATATGTCAAAAATCCATAGCAAAACATATAATTTTTTCCAGTCTCGCAATATAGGGCAAATCAAAGAACTCCTGGAGAAAGCAAGTTGCAGCAGTACTCACAAAGAACAATTCCATTCCAAAGACCAAATAAGGGCAAGGACTTTGTAAAACATAGGGGAGGCACATTTACGTCCCCTTTACATTTGGTGCAATAGTGAATTTGATACCGATCACATCTGACATGATCACCTAAAGAAATGGTTTATGAAAACTCTACTTAAAGGCTTTCCTGCGCAACCATCAGTGTAGCAAAAAAACAGCTGCTTACGGTGCTAGTCTGGAGTCCGAGGCAATACACGCCCATTCGGAGGCAGGCAGCTGTAGCCTGTGCAGAGTGTAGGACCCAGAAACGGAGCCGCGCAAAGGGACCAACACTAGGTCAGAGATATTTCTCTGATCCACACTTACCAAAGATCCCACTAATTGTTTCATGTGAAGAGAGGAATGTCACCATTAGAATAACATATAATATTCCATTGCAATTTGTTGAAACCATATTTAAGCCCAACTTAATTTTAAGTATAGAAGTACTGATTTCATACTATGGATCTCGTTATTCTCAGCTATACACAATTCCTTCAGACCTTTTGAAGAGTGTGGTCTGGATGAGGTGATTCCCAAGACCCCGGCTAACAACCACAGTCAAGATTCCGTTGCCCAGGGGCTCCTAGGTGGCTCGGTTGGTTAAGTGTCCAACTCTGGATTTCGGCTCAGGTCATGATCTCAGGCCCATAGGATCAAGCGCTGCATCAGGCTCTACGCTCAGCAGGGAGTCTGCCTGTCCCTCTCCCTCTGCTCCTGCCCCCACACCCCACATCCCATCTATGTTCTTTCTCTCTCCCTCTCTCTCAAATAAATTAATTGATCAAATCTTTAAACAAAAAATAAGTATCACTGCTGGCAGAGGGTGACTGAACAGATTATATTCCTACCCAGGCAAGTATACATATTATGCCAGCCTTTACCTGGGCACTAAACACGTGTACTGTAGTATACATGGCATTGTCCCCGACTTCTCGAAGCATACAGTGTAGTTGGAAAGTCAAAACTGATATACAGATACTCACATATGTAGCACATGGGGACCTTTGCACAAGACATTACGCTAAGCGGAATACAGAGAGGAATGAGACTACGTGTCCTTGACCTCAAAATGACTATAATCTTCAAGTATGAAAGGACATAATAATAGCAATAAAATAATAATTTCAAACATATGTTGGGTCACATAATATGTCAGGGACTACACCAAGAGCTTTAAAGCGCATTGAAGGATTTCATTTAATCCTCATATTAACACTGCAGGGCAGGTAGTATTATGCTTATTTTACAGATAAGGAAACTAAGCTCACACAGTTTAAATAAGTGGTTCAAGGTTATGAAACCAGTAAGTAGGACTTGATGGTCTGACTCCAAGGAGTGTTAGCTCTCCTCTGTGATATCACACTGAGTCTCCCAATTTGACAAACTATTGTTACATGGAAAACATCCTAAAAGCAGACCCATGAACCGCAGGTTTTTATGGCAGTCATTTGTAGCCAGAGGGAACTGGAAGCGTTTGGTGGAGGAGACGGCCTTGGAGCTGGCCCCGGAGCAATGGCAAGGGGTCTCACAGGAGATGAGTAATATAAGAAGTTGGATCATTCTGGGAGGCAGGAGACATAGAGGTAGGAGAGTGTGCATTTTGTAGAAGAGACAAAAGTCTTTTTTGGTGGTAACCTAGAAATAATATGGTGGAGTGGTGGGAAAAAGTCAGTGGGAAACAAGTTAGAATCAAGTGGTAATAAGCAGGTCTTGAATGCTGCTTTCAGAAGTTTAAACTATGTGGTGGACACGGGTGATCTATTGAAAGGCATTCGAGGAAGAAGGGCATGAGCTTCAATGTGCTTCAATGTGATTACAAAAGGAGACGATAATTAGGTGGTGATACGTGGCAATTTTCAGCAAATATAATCTCAATGTGGACAAATATTCTGGTTGCAATATTAGAAGAGAATTAGTAGACTGTTTCACGAGTGGCTAGTTAAGTAGTTGATTACATCTTTTTAAAAAAAATTTTATTTATTTATTCATGAGAGACACAGAGAGGCAGAGACACAGGCAGAGGGAGAAGCAGGCTCCATGCAGGGAGCCTGATGTGAGACTCGATCCCAGGACCCCAGGGTCATGATCTGAGCCAAAGGCAAATGCTCAACCGCTGAGCCACCCAGGTGCCCCCAATTCATTACATCTTGACCAGAATCATCACAGTGTAGACAGGGCCAAGAAGGCTTATGCATTCAGTCTCCTCTGTTACCCCCTCAAACAGTCTGATCGCTCTGTGAGAAATGATCAAGTAGCAAGGAAAATAAAACAGCAACTTATAATAATAGCTCATTGTTGTGGAACTCATATGATGTGCCAGGCACTGCCCCCTAAGCTCTTTACAGGAATTAGCTAGTGTCTGCTGAGACTCGATTCACTGCGAAGGAGGTTGGATAGTTCCAGGAGCTACTCAAATCGGGCCATCGGAAGGACCAGAGACTCCATCACTTTTCAAGGGTTCAGACCACCCTGACAGCTCCAGTCTCTTCCTCCTGCTGAGTGGTCATGGATAAACATAGTCACTCCTCATCCTTCCCTTCCCTGAACTCTGTAGGGCTACCTGCCACTCTCACCCTCCCACCTCCAAGATCATTGGTTCTTTTACCTTCATTACACTTCACGTGCTTCCTTCCCCCCACTTCTGTTTCTTCAGCCAACTCTCACTCTCCTCGAGATCAGTGGTGGGGAGGTGAATTCTAGGAAAAGACCTCCAAGTAAAACAGATGCCCCCCGCCACCGCCGCAACCCCATGATGTACTCATTCAGGAGTCTTGTTTCTGCATTTTGAATCATTTCTGGGACCTACAGCTCACTGTCTGGGATTGCCTAAACTTTCTGAATGTAAAGAAGGAAAGTGGCTGGGAAATGAAAAGGAAGAGAGAGATTTTGTGACTGCTGTCAACCCTGACCAGCAGAGGAGACTTGCTCACAAAACACCTACTGTAAGTAAGCTCTCTGCTTAATAAGCCACATTATGACAGGATGGAGGGCGCTGGTTTGAGTCAAATAATCATCTTGAATGATAGAAACTATTTCTTAATAATCTTTACATCTCCGAATTGCCTAGACTGTGAACTGCACACCCTAGACACTAAATACGTATCTGATGAAGAAGTAGAGTCTTAAACAAACCATAGATTGGTGAAAGGGAGAGGAAATACAGTTCAGACATGAACAGTTCACTTTTCTCAACAGTTCGAGGTAAAATACCTCATAAAGAGTGAGGACAATGGCGAAATTGGAGAATATTGGGGTTTTATGGAGATTTAATAATCTATTGTTTTGCATGACCAATATAATTAATATCTTTAATAATAATAATACCTGATTATTTAATTCAACGTCTCAGGTAATCTGGTCTTCGGTCAGGTAAAGAAATATTATATACATTCTCCCTCTCACCCACCCTGTCCTACCCACATACCCACAATCTCCTCTCTTTCAGTGAATGGTGAAGTAGTTTGAGTGATGCTCTCCACCAAATAGATCCAGATGCAAATCCAAATCCCTGGAACCTACTAATATTACCTTATTTGATAAAAGGGATTTTGCAGACATAATGAAGTTAAGGATCTTGGGATATGATCATCCTAGGTTTCCACGTGCGGGCCCGACAAGGCACAAGAGCAAGAGGCAACGTGACTGTGGAGGCAGAGGCTGGAGCCCTGCAGCCAAGGAAGCCCGTGGAAGCCAACAACCACTCAAACTGGAAGACACAAAGAGTAGATTCTCCCCTAGAGTTTTCAGGGTTGGTGTAGGCTACCAACACCTTGACTTTGGACCTACAGAATACATTTCTGTCATTCTGTTGTTGTAAGTCACCCTGTTTGTGGCAAATTTTTTACAGCATCTAATACACATGACAAATCTTTCCTTCCAGTTGCTTACCAAAACCCCGAGTCACTGGGCGTCTGGGTGGCTCAGTTGGGTAGCGTCTGCTCAGGTCACATTCCTGGTTCCTATGATCTTCTACGGCCAAGCCCTGCATCAGGCTCCTGCTCATGGAGAGTCTACTTCTGCCTCTGTCCTCTCCCCCTGCTCATGTGATCTCTCACAAATAAATAAAATCTTTAAAAAACAAAAACAAAAACCCAAGTTGCCCTGGGCTTGCTTCTTTTTCCATACTGCATACTTCCAATTCATCCAACAGCTCCAGGTTATATATGCCAGGGGTCTGGCCACTTCTCCCTCTGGTTGAAGCCACTGTCCTGTATCAGCCCCTTAAAGAGTCTCCAGGACCCCATCCGTGCCCCCTACAGCCTACTCCCAACGCACCAGACAGACTGCATCCTCGAAAACTCAATTCAAAACACTGCGAGTGCTCCCCATTTCACACAGAAAAGAAGCCAATATGCCCATGTTGGCTTGTACAGACCCCTTCACCACCGGACCTCAGTCCCCGGTGCACAGCTCTGCTCCAGCCCACAGCCTCTGCCCTCTTCTCTGCACCACCTCCAGAGCCCCAGGCACAATCCTACCCCCATCACAAGGCCTTTGCAGTCCCCTCTGTTTGGAAAGTGGTTTCCGCAGGTAACTGCAAGGTGCACTTCATTACCTCCTTTAACTTTTACTCAAATGTCACCTCCTCAGAAGGGAATAGAAGTGTATTGAATAAATAATTAAGTGAGGAGATTTCAAATCAATATCTTCTGTAACCAGTAGGCACTTTTGCTTTATAATTATTCTATTTTTCCCTATTATTGTTCTTTTTGAAACATGTGATCGGGTCTTAAAGTCCCATGCATATTTTCCCAACCTGTACAAAATGAGATTCCTTTATAATGTTTCCTACATTAAATCTGCAATTTCTTAACGACCTTGGATGTTTTGGGAACACACACTAATGTCCAATATTCTCCGAATTCATATAGCGTACTTTGGCCAAGTAATTAATTAGTTTCAATTTGTGAAGTTAAGTGAAGTAGTGTTTTCTTCATAATCAGGGAGACAATTGTGTATCTCCTCATTTTCTCTAAAGTTACAAACTACTGTCAGAAACATGAATGGTGATTAGTTAATGAATAATGTAAGAAAGTGGTTAGAATAGCATGGAAAGTTAGCTTCAAAATGAACAAACCTATGAAAGGAAAAGCTATTTCTCCAATATGGCCAGGATGGTAGCAGGTATATTATCGCTACAGGAAGCAAATTTGACTGTCAAGTTGATGAAGAATAATTACAATTGTCAGGCAGAGAAATGATGAGATTGTGGGAAATTGAGCATTCCAAAATTCTCACAAAAGTGTTGACTTGATGTTATAGTCCCAAAATTCATCTTAATGCTATAAGATCCAACTCACTTTTCCAGAAGTCATTGTTGCCAGTTTTCACCCTGCCAATTGTGAAATGTTCCAATGTGATTCTTGTGTTTGTTTGTTTTATTTGTTGGAGAATTCATTATCGCATTGTCAGATTTCTAGGTCATCGCTTGGAGAGGCAATTTTAGTAGTATTTTAAATCACCCATGTGATAAACCTTTTCTTTGGAAACACTTCTGTCTCAATCATCCAAAATAATTTCATAATCTCTCTTGGATTGAGAGTTTATAGATTTGAGGCCTATACATAATTCTTTCCTTGGCTAAGATAATAAATTTTCCCAAACTAAAAGGAACTTTCCTAAACCATGTGGAAAAAAATTGTAATGCTCCGTCAATTTCAACAGCTCAAACACTTTTTAAAAAAATTTCAAGTTGATCAAATACTTCTACAAGTTAGGCACCGTGGGGCCCTTTCTCGTTTTGCTAGGTACATGGTTTGTGGGGTTCATAACAACACAGTACTTCCTTTGAAGTCAGTATCCTTGAAGTATCTGGAGGCACTGGGCAGGGATGAGTTTCTCAAAGACAGACCTGGTATAATTTGTATAACAGCCCACGGCGTTACCAGTTCACACTGTAATTTTGCCAGATTTTATAAACTAAGCAGGCTTGGCCCTAGTCATTAGAGAGATGGACAGCCTCCAGGGTAAACCCAATTGCTGTAGAAACTATCATTAAAACTATTATTGAACATCTATCTGGTGCCAAAAATACATCCAGCTCATTGTAGTCATTCAGATCTGCAGCAAGACAATGCTTCTGTGCTTCACAAGGGACTCATGGATGCCTTGGAAATTTTAATCCAGGGAAGTACTGAAACGGAAAAGCACTAGTCCCAGAAGGCACTCGGGCAACATCATCCTGCTCCCTCGGATTCTGGGCCACTTCCAGTTCCAGCATCCTTTATCATCCCTCATGTAGTCAAGAGCCTGAAGGGAGGCCCAGATGTAATTTGATCATGTTTGGCCAGTTTATCTCCAAAACACTTCTCAAATCTAGCTCCTTTTTCTTTGTGCAAAATACTACTGCCTTAGTTCAGTCCTTCATTCTGTTGACCTGGAGTAACACAAGAACTTCCAAACTGGTCTCTAATTCTTCTCTACCTAACCTCTCCCAACCAAAATCTACTCCCCGACATACATCTTCCACACTGCAGCCAGGCTGACCTGGCTAAAACACACACCTGGATCCTTTCACTTCCAAGTTTTAAATGGTTCTGAATTCGTTCACCCATTTCTTCAATAAATCCCCAGTGCTTCAGCACCGGCAATACAATGGTAAACAAAACACACGCATCTTTGCCGTCTTGAAGCTTACATTCCTGTAAGACAGGCCATAGAAAACTATACAATGACAGATCTATAGATGTAGCAGAAATTAGAGACCAAGAGTAATGGTGGTGGAGGATAAATTTTAGAGTGGGTAGTCAATGAAGGAGGGCCCTTTCTTGGCAGAGGAGAATGAGGGGAGAGGGTCAGCCATGAGGAAGGGAGGAAGGGAGGGAGGGAGGGAGGGAGGGAGGAAGGAAGGAAGGACACCCTAGGCAAAGGGATTAGCAGGTGCAAAGCTCTAAGTCAGAGGTATGTCAGCATGTCCAAGGCTTCTCAAGGAGGCCTGCCTGATTGGAGTGCAAAGTTTAAGGAGGTTGATGATGAAGTGAGGAGCAAGACAGGGGCCAATTCGAATAAGGACTTGCCTTTTACATCTTGGTAAGAATGTGGATTTTTTTTTTTAAGATTTTATTTTATTTATTTGACAGAGAGAGAGCACAGGCAGGGGGAATGGCAGGCAGAGGGAGAAGGAGAAGAAGGCTCCCTGCTGAGCAAGGAGCCTGATATGGGACTCTCTCCCAGGATCCTGGGATCATGACCTGAGCCAAGGGCAGAGGCTTAACTGACTGAGCTACTCAGGCACCCCAGAATATGAATTTTATTCTAAAGGGGCAGACATCTTTGGAGGCTTGGGTACTCACTGGGGAATGTCGTTATCTGATTTATATTTCAGAGAGACTAGTCTCACTTCTGTGAAGAGGGTAGAACTCAGAGGGCAGAAATGGAAGGACACTGATCCCCAGTCTCATTGCCGAGCCACCACCATGATCCACGGTGGCTTAGAACTAGTTGGCTATGGTGCTGGGTCAGGAGGGTTTGCTGAAGGATTGAAAATAGGTCAGAGAGAGAGCAGGAAATGAAGGATGTGGCACTGCCTGTAAAGTAAGGCCCAAGCTTCTAGCAGGCACCCAAGTCCTTCCCTACCTGGTACCTAGTTCCTTCTTCAGCCTCGTCTCCCACCATTCCATGCCTGATACATGTCCCTTCAACAGCCGAATCCTGGGAGCTCCCCTGCCCATGTCCCCATGCCACTCCACATATTTGTGACAATTTTCAAGCTTTACTTTTTGCATAGGCTTCTTTACTCACCTATACAGTTCCTTCTCAATCTTCCAGACCCAGCTCAGGCCTCATCTCCCTGAGAAACCTTTTCTGGATCCCAGGTTAGACTAAGTATCTGGCCTGTGCTACGCATCCAGGAATCCTATCTTGGTATTAATCACATTACATTCAAACTCTGGTTTCATCTGTTTTTTCCATTAGGCTGTCACCTCCACAGAAGAGGGATCTTGCATTACAGGTCTTGGTATCCCCACTGCCTCACTTGGTGCTTAAGCACAATAGAGGCTCTATAAATACCTGTCGATCTGAACTGGATCTCCTAAGAACTCTTCATGCTGGCCAGTCAGCCTGACTGGGGACCGGGAGGAATCATATTGTCAAAGAGAAACAGAGAGTGAAGCTTTCTTGGGTAAATCACTTGCACAGAAGGGCATGCTGACCACATGAATCGCGTGCTCCAGTGGAGTGCTCGGGGCCTTTGGTCAAAGAAGGTCACCCCCAGACATCTCTACATGAGATAAAAACAGGGATCAAGAAGTAAAGGCTTGAGGGGAAAAGGGAGAAAGAACACAATTACCTGTCTTTTGCATGCGAGGTAACAGGCTTCTAGAAAAATGAAACTACCAGGCCCTAGCCACTTGTTATCTCTGCCTGCGTCCTCAACATCAGCCCAGGCTGCTTTTCGTGGGGATTATATCAGATAGAGAATATCAAGAGAATTAGTCTGCAAGTTGCAGGTACAGAACAGTGTTCGGGGGATCTATAATCATATTACATAAAGTAGGGTTTATATAAAGTTGACAGAATGTGCTGATGTGAGCCATTTACAGTTCAATTGTAACAGAGCAGTCTGGCAAGCAGCTAGCTTTATTTGGGAGATGATGTACTTTGGATTTTGCCATCAAGTCAGATTTAGAATAATAATCTGAAGGGAATGCAATCCCCCTTTTAAAAAATCCTGCCTTCTCTTCCTTGGAACCAGGAAAGCAGAAGAAGCTAGAAAAGTCTGCATAAGCCCAGAGGACTTTTTAATTACTTTTCACAGAAACATCTGAAGATGTTTTGTTAAGAGAAACATAGTCAATATCCAAAATTTGTTTTAATACATGAACCCAACTCTTTTTTTAAAAAAAAGAAATATGTTCCTTGAACTTAAAAAAAATTGGCAGATGAATTAACCAAAACTCTCAAAAATTTTCAGAATAGCTGCTTTATTAGGTACCATAAAACATAGAGCCAATGGCAATTCTATAAAGGGGCTAAATTATGGGAGAGACACAGTGTGTCAGTATATACATCTACAGAGAGAGAGAGGGAGGGAGGGAGGGAGGGATTACATGTGTATGAAGGATTGAGAGCTCCTTAAACACAAGACTGTACTGTCACCCGATTTTATTTTCCTATATGTTCTCAAAACTTTGTTTCAAATATTTTTCCCATTTTGTTTCATGGTCTTTCTGTTTTTCATGGTTCCTTTCACTATAGAGTTTTTTTTATATACTTAAGTATTTCAATAGTTTCCTGTAGTGTATATGAGGGGGAGTGTCTGTATGTGTGCATTTATACGATGGTTAAAGGCTTTTCTCACCACAAGAGTGTAATACTAGCCACCCTTGTTTTTGTTTTGTTTTGTTTTAGTAATTCAACGGATTAGTTATTGAACTAAATCTTTGATCTATTTGGATTCTCTATTAACACAGTGATTGAAGTCAATAGCGGGCTTTTTTTCCTGAATGACTAACTAGACATCTTAATATCACTTATGAAATAATCTGTCTTGTTGGCTCTGCCATCTTGATCATATCTTATTCCCCTACTAACTTGAGTCTTCTTCTAGACTTTTTATTATCTCCACCACTTTCCTTTTTTCAGAATTTTATTGGCTGTTACATTGGTTCATATTTTTCAGGGTATCGTTGGCTATATTTATGATCCAATATAATCTTTAGAGTCATTTAGTCAAGTTCCCTCCAAAAGCCCATTTGGAGTTTTGATTAGGATTACCATTCGTGCGTTGATTGACTTTAGACCATTGACATTGTTACATTAGTGAGTGTTTCTAGCCAAGAGAAGGTGTCTTTAATTTTTTTTGTCATCTCTTATGCTCCTCAGCACATCTTATCACTTTCTTCACAGGTCATGCATATTTCATGTTAAGTTTATCCCTAGGTATTTTGGATGTTTGCAATTTAGAAATTATAATTTGTCCAAATCCTACACATCAAGATTCAAAAAAGATTTTAGCCTCCAATTTTTAGTCAGCACATCCTGCTAATGTGCCACCTAATTTTAATTTCTAGCTCATCCTGAAATAAATATGTCCTCACTGAGGTTCTGTAGTCATAGCCTTTGGAACTTTGTCACTTGTAGCTGTCTGATATCTTCCAAACATTCTCAATATTTTGATAGATTCTCAGATCATGAATCCAGCTTTGCCGAAATAAAATTGAAAAAACAAAAAAACAACGGAAAGGACCCCCCACCACCACCAACTACTTTTTCCAGCCTCATTTGTGGCTACAGTGCAAGTATCAGGCCCAGGTTGTGTCAAGCAAAAAACACCTATTATAAGAGTCTGGAAGAAATATGTGGACAGTAGCAACATGAACCAATGGCCACGCATGGGGAGAGTAACCTTCAGGCAAACGTGGGAGTGGAAGCATCTGACCCTGGGGAGGTGCTGGCATACAGCATGCACGGAGTACAATCCCTGAAGGGGGGCAGCAGTGGCATCTTGGTAATGATAATCCTGCAGCAATGGAACAATCCTCCAGACTGCACTGTTAGAGAATGTGTTGTATCTAAACCTGGTCCGAGAGAAGAACACAGGCAACACCCTTTTTGAACTCAGCCATAGTAACTTCTTGCAAGATACATCCACGAAGGCAAAAGAAACAAAAGCAAAAATGAACTATTGGGACTTCATCAAGATAAGAAGCTTTTGCACAGCAAAGGATACAGTCAACAAAACTCAAAGACAACCTACAGAATGGGAGAAGATATTTGCAAATGACATATCAGATAAAGGGCTAGTTTCCAAGATCTATAAAGAACTTATTAAACTCAACACCAAAGAAACAAACAATCCAATCATGAAATGGGCAAAAGACATGAACAGAAATCTCACAGAGGAAGACATAGACATGGCCAACATGCATATGAGAAAATGCTCCGCATCACTTGCCATCAGGGAAATACAAATCAAAACCACAATGAGATACCACCTCACACCAGTGCGAATGGGGAAAATTAACAAGGCAGGAAACCACAAATGTTGGAGAGGATGCGGAGAAAAGGGAACCCTCTACACTGTTGGTGGGAATGTGAACTGGTGCAGCCACTCTGGAAAACTGTGTGGAGGTTCCTCAAAGAGTTAAAAATAGACCTGCCCTACGACCCAGCAATTGCACTGTTGGGGATTTACCCCAAAGATACAAATGCAATGAAACGCCGGGACACCTGCACCCCGATGTTTCTAGCAGCAATGGCCACGATAGCCAAACTGTGGAAGGAGCCTCGGTGTCCAACGAAAGATGAATGGATAAAGAAGATGTGGTCTATGTATACAATGGAATATTACTCAGCTATTAGAAATGACAAATACCCACCATTTGCTTCAACGTGGATGGAACTGGAGGGTATTATGCTGAGTGAAGTAAGTCAGTCGGAGAAGGACACACATTATATGTTCTCATTCATTTGGGGAATATAAATAATAGTGAAAGGGAATATAAGGGAAGGGGGAAGAAATGTGTGGGAAATATCAGAAAGGGAGACAGAACGTAAAGACTGCTAACTCTGGGAAACGAACTAGGGGTGGTAGAAGGGGAGGAGGGCGGGGGGTGGGAGTGAATGGGTGACGGGCACTGGGGGTTACTCTGTATGTT
This sequence comes from Canis lupus dingo, assembly GCF_003254725.2. Taxonomy (NCBI): domain Eukaryota; kingdom Metazoa; phylum Chordata; class Mammalia; order Carnivora; family Canidae; genus Canis; species Canis lupus. The sequence goes on from NC_064261.1 coordinate 50,478,764, forward strand.
AGTAAATTGAACACCAATAAAAAATAAATTAAAAAAAATAAAAAATAAACCTGGTCCGATGGCCCTTGCAAACATTCTTTGAGCTACCCGAAATTTAAAGATTTAATACATCTTTCTCTTCAAACTGGCCAGAGTGGATTCTGTGGCTTGCAACTAGAAACTCTGAACAACTTATAGATGAAAGGTGGAAATTCATGTAATAGACACTAAGGAAAAAGAACTATAAGCAAACATGGATAGATTGTGCCTATGTTTATCTTTCTATACCCTAGGCATTTATCTAATTGTGCCTTAACATATCTCTGGCTAGTAAACACAGGTTCTGTTTGAATTCCTCAAGTGCTGCTAAACTTGGCTCCCTAGTGTGAAAAACAAACACACTTGCATAGCCCAGGACTTTGATCCCTCAGTTGTGTAATTAACCATGTGTTATGGAGAAAATGTGTGAATTTGCTAATTTGGTGGTTTTTAATCCTTGTTAATATTGGCCATCAGTGTGTCTAGAGGAGATTTAAGTATGTGTATGCTTGAACACACAAATTAAGTATTCGTGTGCAAGTATTAATCCACAGTGAAATAATATTTATATATTGCTAAATTATAATATATATTATATATGTTTTATATGTTTTACATATATTATATTGTATATATATACATGTTCATGTACAACTCTTAATCCACAATATTTATATATTGCTAAATTATATACAAGTAATATATTATATATACTTTATATGTTATATACTTTACATATATTATCTATGTATAATATATATTTTATATTATATTAATATATTAATATATTATATTAATATATTTGTATTATATTAACATTATATATATTATACAATATTAATATATTATATGTTATATTAATATATTGTACATATTTATACTTTATATTTTAAAATATATTTATATTATTTTATAATATATATTTTACATTTTAAAATATATTATACATTTATTAGCTAAATATGGCTAAATTACATACAGTCTCAGCTACAGCATTCACTACCAATAATTCTACATATTTTACTGAGTTTCCAAGGCCACCTCAATAAATTAAAAGAGACTAGGATTTCAGAATCAAATAGGGTTGGGATTTATTGTCTTCATTATTGGCTTTTCATACTGGAACACCAAGTGAAGGTAGAAGGCTTTCTTTGAGATTGCTAGGTATAAAATATGGACACATGAGGCTGAATATATCTTCCATTCTCCCTTTTTTCTAATTCCATTTTCTTTCCCCACCCTACACCCATGAATGACCCAACTTCTCTTGGGTCTCCTTTCTACTCTCTCGACTAGATAGTGAAATATCTGTTCTGCCGTTCCTAAGTCCAAGTTCAAAGATACCTAAAGCTTCTTTTCTAATTTGTCTCCACCAAGACGAAGACAACCCTACTTGTGCCCAGAAGTGCACCTCATTCCTTGTTCAAGGTATCTGTTAGTATTAGAAGAACAGCTACTGACAGAGGATTAATTCCCAGAATGCTCACATGCCTCTCAAGTGCCATTATATTTTCCTACTTTCAGATCCTCTAGCCTCTATATGGAAAAAACATTGTCTCTAGAGGTTAGCTTAGTCCTTGGCACCTATAGGGTGCATGAAAACTATTTCATTAAATGATGTTTTCATAGTGGATTATCACTGATCAACCTTTCCACTGTATGTAAAAATGCACTATAACTAAATTTCAAATTTCCAAAGGGCTTAAGGTGATCTGTGGTCCAAACAGCAAAATGTTCTGAATAATCAGGTATTTTTTCTTCTGAAATCTATGTTTATAATTTACAACAAAGAAGATAAGAGGAAAATTCATATTTGTTCCACAAATGCCTTAACTGAATACTTTTTTTTTTTAACTTATGGCTCTGCTTATATAAGTAACTACATGCACTAGGAAAAGCTTCTTCAAATGAAGTAATCAACAGGGACCATCTAACAAAGAGTTGAACTAAAACATTTAGTCAGTGAGAGTCAGTGGGATTATCTTAACTATTTTATGTATTGGAATAAGTATTTCTAGACTCCATATTACAATATAATTATGTGGGAAAATCTCTATCAAACTGAAAAGTCTGACTTTTTCCTGACCTAATAGGCCATGCTGTCTAGACAGGCTTTTCCTGTGAGGACATGGCCAAAATGGGTTTTTAAACACTAGTTTCTTTGGCTCTAGATTTATCCAATTGCCCACAGAAAGATAAGCCATAGCTCAGGTAGCTGCTACAAATTTTCTCTTTTGTGCAGTGATTAAATTTTCTCCTACTGACCTTCCTTTTTCAGTAATAAATGCAATAAAAATTTGTAACAATTGGGAAATCGAGAAGGATTTTACCCAAGAAATTTGAGAATGTGAGAAAAACTGGAAACTTCAAGCATAGTGGCCTTTATAAGTGTTTTTCTTGAAGTCATTTATTTATTGCTTTATATTAATCATGTTGCTTGGAATTATTGGCTTGCATATAAATACAATTAAGAAATCTTTTCATATAAAAAACAGATGGTACTTGTTTTCTAATAAAGCAAAAATGATGACAGAATGAAAAAAAGAAAAGAAAGGAAGGAAACTCTCCCAAACCTACAAAATTATAATTGCTTCTTCCTTTTAAAGAATACTGAGAAGTCTTCTTTTTTCCCCCTTCATTGCACTGGGAATTTATCTCCTCAGCTCCAACCACATTTAACAGGAATCTTCCAGTTTAATGCCCATACATCACATTGAAGAGAGGGCAAAACGGTGAATAAATAAACATTGTTAAGTGATGAGTTTGCTCTTAGAGATCTTTCAAAGCCACTCTGAAGGAAATCAAGTCCATAATAGTTGGAAACAAAAAATAAATGACAGCTACTAATAGTAAGTGGCCACGTACAAAGCAGAGGCTTCTTTTACGCATAAAGTCTCCATATTGTTGACTTCAGTTTGGATGACCCATTTCTTTGCTGTTTCAAATTCATGTCAACTCTAGCGATCGCTTTTCTTTATGTACCACACTGCAGATTAAGGTCACTGATTTTGCACAGAGCAGCACGAAGCAAACAAGAAAAAATAAAAAAAGGAAAAAGAACCAATTTTAATCCATTACTGGGAAGAAAAAGATCGGTCTGTTAATAATTATCTATTAAGTAGACATTATATGTGAAGTGTGGGGAATAGATGCTGCACGAGGAAGCAGGAAGCGGAAGATAAGAAGAACCATACCTCTTGAGGAACCCAAAATCTAACAGGGACAGAACAAACCTAAGAGAGACTGACGAATACAAAAACAGTGACGTGCAAAAATATAGAGAGAAGATGTATGGCCGGCCTGGGTATCCATGCAGGACCAAAATCAAAGATGAGTATGATTTACCACCCTAACTTCTGTATGGCATGGTTCAGCTCACTCCTGACTTCTGTGAGCATCTTCACTGCTTTGCTGCTCCTTTGGAATACACCATAGGATACGAAAGCAGGGTCAAACAGATGCAACCCACATGGATCAATCTTTCATCATGCAGTTGTCTGAACTATTCAAATGTCACTACAGATGTGTGAATTCAAACAGTTTAAAGGAGCTTCTTAATGCCAAACTACACTGTAGAAATTAATTCAAAGATTCATTGGAAAGTGAATGCCCCTCCCTCCCCTGGTTAAATCAAAACAAAGTTCATTAATATTTCTCATTGGATTCCCTAAGGGAAAAAAAAAAAGAATTTTAAAAAGAAACGACTCTCTCCATTTGTGAATCTGGGCCAAGCAAGCAGAAGACAATGTGAAAAAATGAAAGATGGCTCTGGCTCTCCCATGCAGCATCAGAAACAGTGTGGTGTTACTTCTCCTGTTTCTCCTGATAGGGGGCTGTCCAAACAGGGCAATTTTTAAAAAACAGTAGAAGATGAACACAGAAGAGCAACCTGGGAAAATCACCAAGCATGCCAAACAGCTAGGGCTCTTAGCTTTTCCTTCCTTCTTTTTCTACATTTGTTGGCAATGAGAGTCACCAAAACACAGAATCACATGCATTAAATTTTTTCAAGATAAAGTTCCTATCTCAAAAATAGTAAATTCCTAGTGGGAGCAGGATAAGAGGTATGTTGATTCTTTTGCAGATAGATGGTTACTACTGTGGATGCCAGTGTTTTGTTGATTTTGTTTTTTTAAGTGCTTAAAAAAAATGCCATCCATCTGTCCTTAATCTGGAAATGACTCAATGGTTTAGAAGCTTTTGTTTAAAGCTCACAGGATTGCTATACATTGACTTATCTGCCTACATGTGAAACTCAGGCCTTTGGTTAGATACCCAAGTGAGAAAATTATGAGAGTAACAGAATTATGTTCTTTAATAACCATTTATTGTCATCCAGTGTATTTAACTTAATATCTTATGTCTTCCTTGACATCTAGTTAAAATGTTAGTCTCATCTAACTGAAATTGATGAAATCTAAAATGTATAATTAATGACCTCCTTTGCAGAAGAGTAGAAAATTAACTTTATTTCTCTTAGAAAAGGTGTTATTCTCATGAATAACCAAATTTTTCTAAGTTGTTGGAAGTAGTTTAGCTTAATAGTCTTATAAAAAAAGATCACAGAATTTTTATTCTTCCTTTTGCAAAAGAAATAAAAGCCACATGCACTGTAACACTAATGCTCAAAATTAGAAACTTTTGCTGGCTACTTCCATTCTCAGCCTCCACACTCATCACTTGCCATGCCCCCTTTTTTACCCTTTTGTATTATTTCTGTACTTATCTGTCTCCCCCACAAAACAGGAAACTCTTTGGAAAGCAGAGAATACATTTTGTTCATTGTAAACTTCAGCACTTCCCTGTCCCAGCACAATGATGTATATATACATAGTAGGTGCTCAATAAATGTTTCCTTGCAGCGATTTTAAAACTTAAAAGTTGTGCAAGAGACTGCATTTGTTTCCTCATATAAAGATAAGGGGTCGTCAACATCACAGCCCTGATGACCTCAAGACTCCCAAGTGGGCATATGATAGATGAGTAATCCCTCACCCACGTCCCCTTCCCCACAACCTGGCCTGAGAGCTGCTGTTTGATTAAATGATGTAACATTCTTTCTTACCCCTAAGTCTTCTCGTGATACCAAATATATGCCATGTGCTCTGAGGTTGAGCCTCATTCCAAGGACATCCCTCTGGACTTTCCCAGCCCTCAAATCTGTGAGAGAGTCAACTGCTCCCCTAGACAGGAAAAAGCAGAGTTTGTGAGACAACATGCATGTGCTTTAAGAAGACTGTCCCATAGGCTGGGGCAAGTTGGAGAAGGGAAGATTTCTTAGCTGCTGAAAGTTGGTCTTGGGCAATGCTGGTGGTGAATGTCATAGTCTAGAGAGCGGTTGTCTAAATTTTCTCGGGGTCAACTGTGCTTCTGCCATCAGCAGATCCAATGCTCCGGTGCACATGGATTAGGTGTTTGATTTCTCATCGTCCATTTCTACTCCCCCTAGTTGAAACCAACCATTCTTAACAAGGAATGAAAGGCTGAGACAGAAACCTTTTGAGTTCAACCTCCCCAGCTCCAAGAGTCACAGCATCTAGGAGAGAACAGTGGTCTCTCCAGTGGCTGGCCAAAGGGGACCCGGTTCTAATTCCAGATTAGACAGCCCAAAGTATCTAGCCCAGGGATCAAGCATAGAACCAGAAATAGTTCCAAGCACAAGATCCACAATAGAAGGCAAAGAACTGGAGGGGTCGGAGAGAGCGCTGGAAGCCGAGGGAGGAAGCCTGTGCTGCTGTGCCATACACAAACCCACCAGCGGCAGGAACGGTTAATGGCCCTGGGAGTTTGGACTTCCTGTTTTCTCAGTTCCCAAAGATTTCAGAATGAAAGTGGGAGCACCTAGAATCCAGGTGCATGCCCTTCTAGGAACAGTTTTTTGCTTAGAGTTTTTGTTTGTTTCCAAACATCTGAATCAAAGAAGTAGCCATTAGGTCTGGGAAGGAGGGAGAGCCTTGATGAGGGAGGAAGCAAAGATGATGGTGAAGGCAAGCAGAATAACCCCAGGAGGTCAGCAAAAAGGGAGACCTGTCCATGGTTCCAGGAGCAATACTTCTGACTGAGACCATGAAGGGGAAGCCAGAATAATTTGAACAATTGTACTCACACAGTACCTTCGGCAAGTAATAGCAGGTATTTTAGGAGGTGAGTGGCCCCTGAAGGACCAAAGGAGCCGGTGACATAGAAAGCAGAGTTTGCTAGAGGGAGCGATTGTGCAATAACTGACCATATGAAGAATATGACTGTCGCCATTGGATTGGATGGCTCAAACTAACTTTCAAGAAGGAGCTTCCCATGTGAGACGAGGACTCACCTGAATGCTCTGTGAGTAAACAGAAGGGAACATGGGGCTTTCATTTGTCATCTGCATCAACATTCCTCAAATATTCGTTGCATGACCACTAGGACAGACATTGTTCTGGGCAGTGGACATATACAGTAGTGAGCAAAAAAAGATAAAATCTCTGCCTTCATGGAGGGAGCTTTCTTTGTAATGGAGCAAAAGATTAGTAACTAAAATGTGTGACATATAAGGATGGTGATAAATTCTATGGAACAAATATATCAGGGAAGGAGGATAAAGAATGTTGGTATAGAGGAGAGGTTGCAACTATAAATAAGGTTCCCATTGAGAAGGTGATGTTTGCCGAGTGGTACCTTCAAATTGACATTCTTTTACCATGAAAATGTATGTTATCCCTAAATGAACATGGAGGACAACGTAGAAAGATAAAAGAAGAGGAAGAGATGTCACACAGAGGTAAGATGCTTCTTGAGAAGCGTATGTGGAGATGGAGGAGGAGATGTGTTGCCCACGACCAGCTGTCGGTCAAGAGCTACAGCACTTACAAGGCACCCAGGAGTTCCCTGGGGCTGCTCCCTCCTCCTTCAGGAAGATGGTGGTGTCTGTCCTGTGGCTGCAATCCTGCAATCACAGCCTGTTCTCACTACCATGTCCTCCCCTGATGGCTTCTCTGTGGGATGCCCTTCAGTCCTAGACTTCCATCTGCAACACAGAGTATTACTGGGAGAGAAGGAGATCGAATGGATCCTCCTTCTTTTTTCCACACTAGCCTTTCTGTATCCACAAGAATAACTAAGTGTATAGACTCCAGCAAATTTCCTAAAGAATTCATGGAATTTCAGAAGAGAATAAAAACAGAGGCAGAACCAATATCAAATTCCGGCAAACTTAGACTTCCTCCTTGAGCATCCAATGCACCTCAACAAATAACATGTCAAGAAGCAAACCTTCACAAAGAAAGGTCTCTGTGGAACCCTTTCTTCAGCACCTAACCTGGGTTTTCCTACACATGCGTATGCGGGTGCACACACACGCGCACACACTCACAGACTCACACAACCTTCCTTCCACCACCAACTCCAAATAGATGCCTGTTGGTACGACAGAAAAAGGCAAAACAATACAAACCAACCATCTCTAGTTTTTTATTGACTCCCAAATAGTACCTGGTTGGGGATTGAGGGGTTAATGCCTCGCTAATAGCTCTTCTGAATCCTTTTTTATTCTATTTCTTTATTATTTAGTATTAGCAGATAGAACCGTCTCCTTACTTATACTGTCTCCAACCCATAACCAGTCATTTCATCTTCAAATTTCCAGGGGTTCATCCTTTTCCAAACCGACTATCTATATTTGAGAAAAAGCTCCAAGCGCAAAACCAGCATAAAAATCCAGACACATGAAGGAAACAATTTGAAATAAGAAAATTAACTTAAATTTTCCTCAGTAGTTAGAAAATACAGTTTGACATTTATCTCTGGAGTTCCTTCTTTGAATGGATACTCAGTGAATAAGGAAACTAAAGTTACCAATGTATCAGGAATTGAATAGCTATTAAATACTCAGAAGAGTGACAACAGAACAATTTGGTATTTTTCACCCAACAATCTATCACAGAGGAAAAAGGGCAATTCATTTTTTTTTAAGAATTTATTTATTTACTCATGAGTGACACAGAGAAAGGCAGAGACACAGGCAGAGGGAGAAGCAGGCTCCACGCAGGGAGCCCGATGCGGGACTCATCCCAGGACCCCGGGATCACACCCTGAGCTGAAGGCAGGTGCTCAACCACTGAGCCACAGGTCCCCGACAAAAAGGGCAATTTAAACAGAACTGTCCCTGGCCTATGCCTCAGCCTGGGAAAACTGATCAGTGTGGCCACTCGCATTTGTCAAGAATCACTTTAATGCTTAGTAGAGGATAATTTGAGAATTATTCCGTCATTTAATGAAAGGAATACCATGTTGGAGAGCCCAGGCACTCACATTCACATACTCTGATTTGATGAGCATTGTCCCTTTTTCTTTCTACAGATTGTTTTCCTATAAGTTTTTCTTGATAAGGTTGTATTTTCATCTAATATTCTCTTTATGCAAATGAATGTTAATTGCATATATAAAACTGGTTAAAAAATCAAAATGACATCCAATTGATATTTACAGGCAATTTCATCTGCTTATTTTTCAGTTTCACAGAATTTAAATTTAGCATTTTCTGACTTGGATTCCGTTAGATTGGTACACTTAAGAGTTAAGCTGATTTTCTTTCATTAAAGTTTGGTTTCTGTGGTTTAATCAGTGAACATGTAATTGCTTAAAGTATTCATTTTATAAGATTTTTCAATAAATTATCAAGGATGTTTAAATCTAAAAACTGGTGCTATTTCTGTACTTGTGGTCATAGATACACAGCACAATTTTTGCAGCTAGTCAGCTTGCTCTACTTTAATCTAATAAACCAGCTGGAAAAAAAATGGTTCTGTTTTCTCCCTGATGGATTTTTTTCTTTCTTTTTTTTTTTTTCTATATGGATATGTCCCTTTCATACTTTATCCTTTTGTCTCAAAGCCCACAAGCTTTTATTTTGAATCTTTCCTTGATTCATCAGGTAATAATATTGATTGAGAGCTTACCATGGACTAGACACATAGTGATGGATTAATTCATTTAATCTTTATAATAATCCTAAAATACTTACTGTCACTATCCTTATAAAGAAAGGAAATTACTGCACAATGTAGAGGTCAAGTTTAGGAGATAATACCCACTTCCAGGTTCACCATATTCTCATGAACTGCAGAGCATATGTGTAAAGCATGTATCTACCGAGGTCTGCTCTATGTGCTTATGAAAGGCAGGGTAACATGTGAAGCATGCAGCATAGTGCCTAGCATATTCTTTGCACCGTGCTCCAATTATTTATTAAACTAAATGACTTTGAGCAAAGTGCTTAACAGCTAGTAAACAGCTTGGTAGAATTTTTACTCCCAGGCAGTTCTTACATAGAGCCCTTAGTTCTTCATCAACATTGTATGCTTCTTGATAAATAATATAGCATTGGTAATTTCATCAAACAACCACTATATTCCACCTGATGACACACAAAAGATAGCTCTTTTGCAACCTTGATTCAAGAAAATCATCTATAGTCAAATCTAGATAAATATATATATATATAGCGTGTGGAAAGAAGATATGAAATGGAATAAGAGCACACAGAAAAGGGTGTAGGTCTGTAGTGGCACACTCATAAAAGCTGGAGCCTTGACTCAGGACAGGGTAGGACCAGGGCATGAGTCAGCTGCCCCTGGAATAAAGGGAAAGTACAGAATCTAAATCCCAAAAAGAGAGAGGGATAATGAAGCATCTTTTTCATGACCTTCATCCTGGTGATGCTTGTGAGTCAGAAAAGAAAGTAGCATAGGAGTTGTAATTTATACAACTTTTTAAGATATAATCATTCTTCTTAACTGCTACCAGCCTGCTCTTTCTGAAACACAAATCTGATATTCCTCTGCCAAAATCTTTCAGTGGTTTCTCACCACCTACAAGGTTCATCATGATCTGGCCTTGTCTTTTGCAGTTCTCTTTCGTTCTGCTAACCTTGCACAGACCATTTGATGCGGTGAAGAAAACTTGGGTTTTGAAATGAGAAGGATGCAGGTTTAAATTTCTTACTCCACTACCATAAACTGAGTGATCTAGAGGAGTTTACTTAACCCTTTTGAGCCTCATACTCTTTCCATGTAACTTAAGGATAACAATACATACATTTAGGGAAATATTATATAGATAAAATGCAATGCTTATGCATATAAATTATACAGCATCATTCCCAGCATGCCATAGGCATTGCAGGCATTCAATTAGCTTTAATTCCATTGTCTTTTATTTGCATATTTTTTCTATGGTAGTACTTGGAAATACTCCCAAATTCCTTAACTTGTTGAAGCCCCATAGTCCTCCTCTTCAGAATGGGCTTAGGCATAAGTACGTAATAGAGTTTTTACGAGGAATAAAGAAAATAATGAATGCAAAGCATGCAGTAGTCACTCAATAAGTGTTAGTTATATTTTTCACTGCTGCTGCCATTAGTTCATGAACACCTCAAGGACAGCAACTCTGTCTTCTTTTTTTTTTTTCCTTAAATGTATGTATGTATGTATTTATTTAAAGTAATCTCTACACCCAATGTAGGGCTCAAAGTTACAACCCCAAGATCAGTAGTTGCATGTTCTTCCAACTGAGTCAGCCGGGCTCTCTTTATTCTTCTTTTTATTCCCAATGTCTTATATAGCTCCTCCTTATGCAGTAGATACACAACGAAATTTCAAAATGTGAACAAAGGAGTTTTATCTGCTGTGCTCCTGAAGCAGGATTTCTTAGGACCCACCAACAGCATAAATTTAACAGCAGTTCTGAATTTCATATTCTGAGATCTACCAGAGAGTTCAAAACCCAACTTTATTAGTTAAGGTAAATAACTACAGTTGCTCTAATAGGAAAGTCCCAAATCTCAGTATTTCAACACAGAGTTTATTTCTTACTCATTGTATAATCTAAAGCATTTTGGATTCTCAATAGTTTGTGATAGGGATAAAATTGAATGAATTAAGTTCCTGTAGAGCAGGATCAGTGTTGTATATTTATTTATATGTGTGACTTCCTTAATCACCACTATCATTTTGCCCATAGGGACTAGCATAGTGCTTTCCCCTCCATAAGAATTGAAAAATTATTTATCATTTATTAATTGAACTATGCAAGTTAGTCTTTTATTCAAATGCTTTAGGAAAAAATTCTTCTTAAAGAAAAATTGGGCATAAAAGCCTCTATTTGATAGTATTATTTAAATTAGTTGACCTTGGGATGCCTGAGTGGCTTAGTGGTTGAGCATCTGCCTTCCGGTCAGGGCGTGATTCCAGGGTCCCTGGATCGAGTCCCGCGTCAGGCTCCCTGCATGGAGCCTGCTTCTCCCTCTGCCTGTGTCTCTGCCTCTCTCTGTATCTCGAATGAATGAATGAATGAATAAATAAATAAATAAATCTATCTTTAAAAGTAAATAAATAAATAAATAAATCTTGTTAACTGCTTAAATCATCCACATTGAAAAAAATATATTTTTGTAGTAATTTCTATTATTTCTACATTTTTAAAAAATCTGAGCTAGCTTTGTATATGAATGTCCTTTTATGCACAAAAGTCTGAATCTTCCTGAATTCAATATAGAGAACATATCAGAGTATAATAAATACTGAATGCTTTCTATTTGTAGGCCCTGAGCTAAGTGCTTTGCATGTATTGACTCATTTACCCCTGTCAACAAACCCCATGAGAGAAGTGTCATTACTATTCCTTTTTACAGATGAAAGAACTGAGACACAGAGGAGTTGCAGAACCTGCCCAAGGACTTGGAGCTGGGGAGTGAGAGAGCCAGAATCTGAATTCAGGAAATCTAACCTAGAGCCTATGCTCCGAACTACTTCCTCTGCTGCTCCTGTACTAGAGCATAGACTGAAGAAAAAGAACATATTTTTGGTTTCCAACTAATGTCTACTACCACGCAGGCAAATTGTCATTATAAACAATATAGGCACAATTTTTTTTTTTTACCTTTAAAAAAGCTAAAGCTTTAATATATCCTAAACTGACAGCACTTGAGTTATGAATTAGCTTGGAGCTGCTTTCTTTGATGCCAAAAAGGCATTTGATTTGATGTGGCAAAATAATACAACCCAGTTTTAAGGGTAACATTTGAGCTGAACTCAAGATTTGCTTTTTAAAAAACAATCTGTAATCTTCAGTTACCAATGGCTGATTTCCAGGTTCTATTTTGAAAGTGATAATTAGGCCTAGAAATTTTTTGCTAACTTTGTTATGTAAATCACACCTTTGGGGAAAAAATTGGACAAAATAACACAATAGCAATAGAAAACCATTTTACCCTGAATGATTTTTTAATCTATTCAATCAGATGAGATATGTGCCAGGATTTTGCCCTATTCAATGATTCTTAGACCATTTAAAAATTCAGTCCCAAATTGAAAAAAGAATGGTTCTTGCTTTGGTCTATTCCCACCCCATATACAATCTTGAGCTCCTCAGGTCTTGAGTCCCCACCTCTTGACAGGCTGGAGGCTCATTATAGAATCTTAAACCACCAGAATCTTCGATACTTTTCCCGTCTTTATCACATCCCCCTCACCCTCCAACATTGTCAACAGCTCGTCTCTGGAAAGAATATAAATTAAACTCCAAATAATGCTTTTTAATTCCTATTTCTACACTTTTTAAAAACTTTGAAAGTGATTAAATTACACTTCTCCTGGAGACTTTTCTTAGTCAAGGAAATCCCCCCCAAAAAAACTCAGTCCCCTGCATTGCACAACCAATTGGAGATAGCTTCCCCAGGGCCAGACAGAAAGAGAAGAACGGTAGCGCTCTTTGGCTGCCATGCTGCTTCAGACAGTGGAGGGCAAAGTGAAAACAATCCCACCAAATAACACCGAGCACCCTATTCCGGCTCCTCAAGAATCAGCGTCTGGTTTTAATGGGAAAGTCCAATTCCAATGATAGACTCAAGACATTCACAGAACTAAATACATCTCTAACTAAATACAGCACAGCTTAAAAAACAGATCAGATCTGGTTTCAAAACACTATATCCTTAATCCTTTTCAAGTTTTGGAATTCCTTGAAATGATTATCCTCAAAGTTAAAGAGAAAAAACGTCACAGAGAGTCATCTCGTATCCAAATATTTGCTCAGATCTCAAGCTAAGGTATTCAGCAGTGGTGGCTACAGTCTACCTTAAACTCCTCACTGTATGGCATCCAACGGCTCACAGATTGCTGAAGCCAAGAACAAAAGCAAAATGGATATAATTCTCCTATTCATATGTCGAGGTCAAAATAGAGGCTGACTCACCATAGAGTCCCTACTTAGCAAGTCACAGTCCTCTTTACCACTCGTTTGTTCATTTGTTATTATGAGCTATTCAATTGCTGTTTTTCTTTCTTCATTCAGGGCAGAAACATAAGGTCTAGGCCAGCAAGAGCAGAGTCCTTAATGGCTCTTTCTCTCTCACTTCCCCACTTGACAGCACTGCCAGTTGGTCACAAATAACGTTGTCATCTCGCTGCCTCATGCCTTCCCACTTTATCCACTTGTCAGTGTGCTTTTGTTTCTTGTCTGCTGAGAGGGTAGGTTTCCTGAGCATATACACCCTCTTTGTTGCTAGCCATAGCATTTAGCACAGTGCAATTTGAGTTTAATGTAAGTTATCACAATTTACCTACTTCAAGAAAGTCACTTTCCCTTTATTTCTATTCTTCCCAATGATGAAGATCCACAAAAATAAGGGGACCCCTCTTCTTCAAACTCCAGATCCCAGTGTGTCTGGTTTTTTGTAAACATGCTAGCTCAAATATATCTTCCCTGATTTCATAATGATATTTCCCATTTTTGTCCCTTGTCAGTGTTATTTGGAGAATATGTTTAATACCTTATTCTATTCTTAGTTCCAGCTTGCCTATCAGTGGTTCCTAAGCCTGCATATCAGACATGCTTGGAGAAATACTACCCCTGCAGATTCTGATTCAGTAGTCCGTGGAACACCCAAAAAACTGTATTGTTTTTAAAGCTGCTACAATTTTTTCTTATTCGTATTCCCATCTCCAAAAAGAGATTGTTTGCACTGCACAATGTAAAACAGATTAAGAGGACCACAGTATCTATAAGGGTGTCGCCTGGGAATATAATTTTTTTTAATTCTCTAGTGATTCTGAGGTAGACAGTCATTGAGAGTATTTAAGAATCTTTATTAGCTGTGCTACAGCAAAGACAGACATGCAGAGCAATGCAGAGAAGACTGATGTGGTTGGAGACCAGGTAGGATCTAAAAGGTTGGGGTAAAGAATAAAGACTCTCAGATGGTAAGTTAAAGAAAATGGATTTATTTTGTAAATAATGAAATGCTATGAGAGCTTCTTAGAAAAGGAGTGTCACTCCTTTTATATTTTAAAATATAATTCTCAAAGCTTTAGAAAGATGGAGTTAATGGGGTAGAAACTAGAGTTACGTAAAGCCATTAATGGGCCAAAGATAAGATGGGGAGGTAATGATTACTGAAGGAGGGAAAAGAAGGAAAAGATGTATTGGACAGCAAAAGAAAACTCTCCAGGGTCAGAGTGGAGATGGAGGGTCGGGTGTAGGGATGGGTCAAAAATGACTCACAAGACTCAAGCTGGATTTCAGGAAGATTTGTGAACATTGACTGAAACAGAGGCCCAGATTTTAAGAAAAAGACAATGACTGTAGTGATATATTTCCTACTTGAAAATCAAACTCAGTTTGATACAGAAAGAAATGCTCAGCAGCCAGTTGGAAATTAGGTCTAGAATTCAGGAGAGAAGTCGAAATTGGAGAGGAAGGTGTGGAGTCGTCTTTATAGAGGTACTACTTAAATTAGTACATGAGACTACTTCTCAGAGAATTTGGATGTACAGAGAGTAGGGGGTTGGGATCAATTGGGTCCTTAAATGTGAGGGCAGGCTAGCTGAATTCTCTGCCCCTCCACTGAATGTATGAGCTATGTGAAGAGGTCATTGTGGGGAACCTGGGAAAGCATACACTGAGAAGGCATAAAAGGATCAGTGGCTATATCAGTCAGACTACATCAACTGCTGTAACAAACAGCCCCCAAATCTCAGGGGTTTAACTCAATGACGGTGCATCTCTTGCTAGGGTCACAGTTCAATGGGAGTTAATGAGGTTCGGAGCAAAGGGTTAGGGTAGGTGAGGGGCTTAAGTCTGCTCCATGTACCCATTCAGGGACCCTCATTTCTTCATTCTTCAAATGTTGTATCCAGGCCACTCTAGTATCATCCAACAAGAGGATGAGAAAAGAGGGATTGTAGAGAATTAAGACATTTTAGAGGTCAGGCCCAGAATAGATATACCTTGTTTCTACACACATTCTACTGGTCAGACCTCAGTTATATGACTTCATCTAACTGCAGAAAATGCTGTGAAAAGTAGTTGTGTTGCAGGCCAGCTGGACACACACATAAAAAAAAAAAGATTAGATTTGGTGAGCATGTGAAAATATTTCCGCCACACTCTGCCCTCCTGGTCATCGCATATTTATTTCAACCTCTCCTCCCAACCACAGAACAAAATCACCACCTCCTCATAAGAGACAGCCCAAATTCCCATTCGATCACTGCATCCAGTCAAAGACCTGGATCTCTCAATAATGGTCAAGCTCTCCATCGATACCAGGTAGGATTTTTCAAGTTCTTATAAACTATGAACTAAAAAGAAGGCACAAGTCATCTGCCTTCCAACTCACAAACTTTCAAAACTCAGTGGTGGAATGGACACAGAATTACCACCCAAAACACCCCATTTGGGAAACAGAAGCAGACTTGAGTTAAAACGATTCTAAAATCCTACTTGTCAGACACTATGAGGGCCTCTTATCATACACAGAGTGGGGATAGAGGAAGATTTTCTTGTAAAGGCCACTTTGGGAGGACTTCTTTGACCATGTGGGAGCTTCTTCTTTATGCAGCATCTTTGGCCATGTCTAAAATGGGTACTTGGGAGTATTCCCTTCCTACAGACTGCGTGGTTTTTATAGGCTGCTTCTTGTTAGGACAACTTGGGAGTCTAAGTGTGGTCTTACTCCTTAAACAATCAAGTTTTCTTGTTTTTAATCCAAATTTAAAGTTTGCAGTTTCTTTGATAATGTGGTTCCCTCAAAAGTATAGAATGTTCCTAATCTACTTTACTCATCCCATTAGTGAAGTGAGCATCCCCAAATTATCTTTTAGACAGAAATTCTCAAATATTTTTTCCCCACTCTGCACCTGCTGCCTCAATTTAATGGCAGTTACCTCAGTGTCATCAAGCTCAGTTGGAAAACCATATTCATAATCTGATATTTGCCAGATGCTTGGATATTAATGGGTTTTTAATTTATTCAATCTTATTTCTACTGACTGGGGCTTAGAAATGGTCACACTTGCCCATTCTTTAAGGCCCCAAATTTCTAGACTCAATTCATTCACTTTTGCTCACTAAGTGGCCAGTTTTTTCCTGACCTTATCTATTTTTGAAATAGTTTTCAAAAATTAGCCAACAGTGGTCAATGCACATTGACAGATTGATTCTTTTTACTCTTTCCTTTAGAGCTGTTTCTCAACATAGACCTATCTGCTGCTCAAAATATAAGAGGTGACAGTTCATTAAACAATTTGCCACTACATTACATGGATTGCCATTTTTCAGCCTTTAATACTAGTGTCTTTGCTACCTGTCCCCCACCACACCCACTGGTAAGCCAATGCCATATATTTTAGGTTTTTATTATATATTACTCCAGTCTTGATACCAATATCTGTATTAGTCAAGATATCCTAGCTGCTACATAAACCAAATCTAAGTGAGTTAAATAATAAAGTTTTCTAGCTCATGTCACAGTTACTGCATGTTAGGGATAAGGGGGTATCTAGCCTCCCCCTGATTTTAACACATAGCATCTGTTAGGGCATCACTTGTATCTCCCCCAAAGTTCATATATTTAAGTACTTACTTCTAGTTCTCTCAGAAGGTGACCACATTTGGAAATAGGGTCTTTATGGAGGGAATTACATGAAAATGACACCATTTGGTGGGCCTTCATCCAATTTGACTGGTGTCCCTAGAAGAGGAGGAAATTTGGACAAAGACACCTACAGAGGAAAGATGTGAAGATACAGGGTGCAGATGGTCATCCATGCATAGTACAAGCCAAGGAGAGAGGCCTGGAACAGATTCTTCCCTTACAGCTCTCAGAAGGAACCAACCCTGCCTTGGTCTTAGATTTCTAGCCTCCAAAACTGTGAGAAAATAAAATCTATTTTTTAAGCCACGTAGTCCATGATACTGTGATATGGCCATCCTAGCAAACTAATATGGGTTCCTAGTCCCCAGGTGTCATCTGGCAAGCAGACAGGGAGAGGGAGAATAAAGAATATTTTAAGAGATTTTAGGGTCAATCCCTAGAGATTTGAGGGGCTATGGCTATAACTCATACTGTTAGCTATAACTCAATCACATGGCCTCACTTCACTGTAGGAAAGGTAAGAAGAGTTGTTTAGCTGTTTGCCAGGAACAAAAAGAAAAGGGTTTGGTGAGCCCATGAAAGTGTCCTTGCTATAACAGCCTAGCTCAAGCTGGGCAGACTGAATTTGAGGTGGGCCTGACTCTCTGCTCAGACTAGGAATTAGAAGAATTTCTGCAGAGACCTGAGACAGAAGCAGAAGGAAGAGACTTTTCCTTCATTTATGTGTTACTCGGCTGTTTATGAAATACTTCTCTCAGTTAGTACTCAAGTCACTTATTCCTCAAAGCAGCCCATTTAAGTATCCACTGAACAAATATTTGTTGAGTTCATTATACATGCTAACCACAAAGGAGACTCTCCCTTAACAATTTCCCAATCCATTAGATATATGAGTGGACAGGTAGGTACATAGATGTAGGGATATTATTATCCTTACTTTATATACAAGTAAATAGAGTCACAGAAAGATTGACTTGCATAAGTCATATAGTTAGTAACTAATAGTATGTTTTAAAACATATATATATGTTTATATATATAAACATATATATAGTGCCTGGCAGGCATATAATAAATGCTAGTCATCTCACTCCACCCTTCGCTTTTATATCCAGTATAGTTTTCATAGATTACACAAGGGTAATCAAGTATATTAAAACTGGAAGTGAAAGGTGCGTTACGGGAAACATGATTATCCTAAATGCCTCTAACTATACATATATCATCTGTTCTTCGGCACCACCATAGAGTGTAGACTCCTCAACTGTGTGACCAGACGTGACTGTCACATTCTGGCCCATCCCACCTGAGCTGCCCAACTGAGAAGAGCGCTGTGCTTACCATTCTTTCCACAAAACATGCTATGGAAAACCCATCCTCTTGTGTTTGCTCATGCTTTTCTTGCCTTCTGGAATATCAGCTCCTTTCCTCTCTGCTGATCTATTTAAATCCTACCAATTCCTCAGATCGCTTATGTGGCCTCCTCCTAACTTCCCCTGCATATTTCAGCCTACCTCAAGCCTCCACTATCTGATCTCACTATTTATATTATTTTGGCATACCATCCTTAGACTTACCTTATATAACTTTTTTTATGCTCAATGGACTTAGAATAAAGCACATATTTATATTTCTAAACTTCTGGGGCTTTCAAAATTCATTTTGTGGTTAGAATAAATTTGCATGAATCATCTGCTCATTTACTTCTTACAAAGTCATAAGTTGGCAGATCTTTTTTCAGTGTGGTGTCTAGATATGGCCTTCTCTGGTCAAAAATGTGAAATAGATAACCTTGTGTACCCTTTCAAATCTTTTTTTCTGCACTTTCTGCCTTTTTTTTGTTTTAAATGAAACTTATAGCATCTTCCTCCCATTATCAGGGTAGCAAGGCTTCCTTGACCACATAAGAGAACCCCCTGTAGCCATAGACATTCTCAATTTTCCTCATCTCTTTCCCAACAAGATGTACCTGTCCTCTCTCCCATTTCCAGTTGTCCACATTTAACCACAGAAATTTATAGTAAGATACATATGTTGAGGGGTGCCTGGTGGCTCAGTCGGTTAAGCAACTAACTCTTGGTTTTGGCTCAGGTTGTGAGATCAAGGCTCCACACTCAGTGCATAGTCTGGTTGAGATTCTTTCCCCGCCCCCAATCTCTCCCCATCTACTCTTCCCCCCACTTGCACTCTCTTTTTCTCTCAAATAAAGAAATAAAATCTTTTTTTAAAAAAGAGATACATATGCTGAACACAGCAGCAGTTTCATGGTTGTAATTTTATGACAACCAGGATTGTTTGTGCAAATTGTAGTCAGTGAAGTAACACTAGAAGTAAAGAGGCAGGATGTGAAGAACTTTCGATGTCCTTCAAATTATAAAACTATGTGTATATAAGCGAAATTCTGCAGTCCAACAGAATATCATCAATGTTAAGGAGGAAAATTCTCCTTAATATTAGTTTGAATAGTAAAAAGTCATAAAGCATGGAATCTGTAGAAATAATTTTAGTTTTGAGATCTTGCATCCCAATTGTAGCTTTTCATAATTTGGGGGGGTTTTTTGCTTTTTATGGTTATACAGCATAATTACACAGAAGCTGGCCAGCTGCTTGATATAGTTCATTCTTGCAACAATAGCAACAAAAGAAAACTGTTTTCTGACATTATTTAATAAGAAAGACAGCAACAAGCAATGCTTTAGAGGACAGCTTTCTGTTTGACAGGAAAGGAGCCTAGGGGAAAAAATGAATAGATTTAAGCGTGAAAAGCATCCACCTTCTCTGCAAATCTGCTAACAGGGCCAGGGCCACAAACATGGTGGTCTGGACCCTAGAAGTAATCAAGGCAGGCTCTGATCACTTCTAAGAGAGAACTGGAAATGGGCAGGTTGTATTTTTTTTACTATCAGCCTCAGGTAACTAGACATCATGTCTTGTTGATTCTCTTGGCACACTCTTGAACAGTACCATGTGCATTTTTGATACTCAAATGCCCTTCAATACTGATATCAGAAACTCTCCATTTTGTTCTTGAGCCTCAAGATATAAGACAAAACTTCATGTTTTCATTACCACTTACAGCCCAGAAGCTGAGAAGTCTTCCTCTACTCCATTATGAAATATTTTATTATACCAATTATGGGAAACCCAGTCACTCAAATAATTCATGATGAGATGCAACAAAGTACCTGGAGAATCATTGGGAATAATCATAAAATTGGCCATGGATGTGAATACAATGACATACATCTCAACAATTTCTTATTCCTGAAAATAAAGGAAATTAATCATTCATTCCTCCCTTTTAAATACAATTATAGATATAAAGGCATTTGGAGGAGTTAGCGTAAGTCTCATAATCACTAGCTTTCATTATGGACGAGGCCAACTCAAAGAAAGAAGAAAAAAGACAAAAACTAGCAGCATTCTTTCCCTTTCTCTTTCCTATAGCATAATAATTTACTGTAAATATATAGTAAACCAAGCTTCACAAATTTTTATTTAATTTCTTAAATAAAATAATTTATGCATCCTCATTATAAAATATTATTAAATATCAAGATGACAACAGTAGAGCTAGCCTATTTATTTATTTATGGATTTATAGGTTATTTCAAAGCACATCAAAGAGTAGTTTGTTAAATACAGAACTAAAGCTCACACTGGTTACCTGCAAAGTTTCTTAGTTCTGTTTTCTTCTATCATACAAAAAATGGAGAAAACTACTCTTTGGTTTTTATTATTCTTTTTGTTTTCCAATTTAAGAACTTCACCACCAACTGTATTAACATGTTTGTGAATCTTACAAACAAATAAAACCTTGTAGTTTGCTTTCAAAAAAAAAAGTCTGCTTAATAGCTTTTTGTTAGAAATTCTTTTCCTCATCTTTGCTGCGTTACAAAAAAGGCAATCTCAAATCTTATTATAAACGACAAAAAAATTTTTTTTAAAACTCGGTTCAATGATCTCTCTTCAGCTCACTGCAATAAAACTTCTCTAATACACCAATGGCAAGGCTTTCGCCCAATTTCTCATCAGCACTTTCATCTGCCCTTTACCTAACAGCTAGCTCCCTAGCCTCAAATATGCTAAAAGATGCAAAATCACAAAAAGCACCCCTCTGTGCCTTTGGGGACTGTAGGAATGAAGTTCTGAGGCTCCATCCCTGAATGGGGGATTAGCTTTGTCTTCCTTGTATTTTCCCCTGGCCCTCTGTATGTCCACAAACAGAGGTGGTAAAAACCAGTAGGGGGCTGTCACGGGATCATCCATACCTACTCATGGCTGAGTGAATGGAATCTGTTTGTGGCTTTGTACACGTGTGTGAGGGCAGGAGAAAGAAATATAAAGAAGGGGCATCTCCAGTCCTGGCTCTTTGAACACTTAGAGATGCCTTATACTCACTTTTGACAATTTACTCACTGTACATCCCTGCAGATCTCTGCACAAATGAAAACATTAAGCCCCAAAGAATGGCTTTGCTAATGCTTCAAATAGACAACCCACATCCTAACAAGGAAAATAAATTCTCGTTTATTTAAAAAATGTCTTATGTGCTTGGAACCAAAACACTACTCTAAACAATATCATGTGGTGAAAACGAAAGACACAAAGGATGTTTTAGTAACTGGGTCTTGTTGTGTTAAATAAATGCAGCATGAAGTTTACATATCTATGTGGGCGTAATGATGTAATTCAATCTCAGAAAACTCATACATTTACAAGATGATGTTGGGATATGTGCATTCTTGAGCACTGAGATTAACCATGCATTTATATAAATCTATACGTGTTGTTTATAAATAAAAAATATTGCCACCTTTTTGAAAATAAATGACAAAGGCAGCCATTCATGTAAAGTATTTTGATCAATTCTGTTAGATTAAAATTGAATTACTCTTTTTTCTCCTTCCAGTTTAAAAGAGTCCAACAAATTCTCTCCAAGCTTTACAAATCCAGGCTAAGTCTTGTTTTCTTATTCTTGTTTCTTTTCTTTTACCCGAAAATTTCTTCTTCTTTTTGCTCTATTGTATTGTGTCCAAGCCATTGTAAATCCTTTTTGAACAATGGGGAAGGTAAACCCAATCACGTCTCTTTCCCCAGTCCTAACAAGCAGGTGGACTCCACCTTTCAGAGACTCTGTGTCCAAAGCTTATCATCCAGCTGCCTTAGGAAAAGTACTCAGCACCATGTCGACACATTAGCTTCTCATTAGAAGCAAGGGGTTTTGGGGAGTGTGTAGGTATGAGAGTGTTAAAAATTACCAGGCTTAACACAATTTTGAAAAGGAAAAACAAAGCTGTTATCACAATCCCATAGTTCAAGTTATACTGCAAAGCTGTAATAATCAAAACAGTACGGTACTGTCACAGAAATAGATACACAGATAAAAAGAATAGGATAGAAAGTCCAGAAATAAACCCACAATTATATAGTCAATTAATCATGGACAAAAGAAGCAAGAATAGGCAATAGGAGGAAGTCTCTTCAACAAATGATGTTGGGAAACTGGACAGCTACATGCAAAGGAATTAAACTGAACCACATTCTTACACCATCCACAAAAATAAACTCAAAATGGCTTAACCTGAAAACATAAAAATCCTAGAAGAGAGCACAGGCAGTAATTTCTCTAACATTGGCCATCGCAACATTTTTCTAGATATGTTTCCTAAGACAAGAGAGGTAAAAGTAAAAATAAACTATTGAGACTACATCAAAATAAAAAGCTTCTGCACAGCTAAGGAAACCATCAACAAAACTAAAAGACAGCTGAGAGAGAGAGAGAGAGAAACAAGCCAAGAAATAGACTCTACACTATTGAGAACAAACTAATGGTTACCAGAGGGAAGATGGGTAGAGGGATGGGTAAAATAGGTGATGGGAATTACGGAGCATACTTGTCGTGATGAGCCTGAACCATGTATAGAATTGCTGAATCATGGATAAAGAAGCTGTGGTCTCTGTATACAATGGAATATTCCTCAGCCGTTAGAAGCGACAAATACCCACCATTTGCTTGGACATGGATGGAACTGGAGGGTATTATGCTGAGTGAAAGAAGTCAATCGGAGAAGGACAAATATTATATGGTCTCATTCATTTGGGGAATATAAAAAATAGTGAAAGGGAATAAAGGGGAAAGGAGAGAAAATGAGTGGGAAATATCAGAGAGGGAGACAGAACATGAGAGACTCCCAACTCTGGGAAACGAACTAGGGGTGGTGGAAGGGGAGGTGGGCGGGGGGGTGGGGGTGACTGCGTGATGGGCACTGAGGGGGGCACTTGGTGGGATGAGCACTGGGGGTTATTCTATATGTTGGCAAATTGAACACCAATAAAAAAAAAAAAA
This sequence comes from Canis lupus dingo, assembly GCF_003254725.2. Lineage (NCBI taxonomy): Eukaryota > Metazoa > Chordata > Mammalia > Carnivora > Canidae > Canis > Canis lupus. The sequence goes on from NC_064261.1 coordinate 50,502,043, forward strand.
GAATTGCTGAATCACTATATTGTACACCAGATACTAATATGCTGCTGTGTATTAACTATGGGGGAATTAAAATTAAATTTTAAAAATCTAAAAGACAACCTAATGAATGGGAGAAGATACTTATAAATGACATATCCGATGAAGGGTTAGTAAGTATCCAAAATCCATAAGGAACTTATCCCTTCCTCCATAACATTAAACCCCTAAGTGTCAGGCTTATGGCCTTACATTCTTTGTATCCCTTTTTGCCTTCCCAGTGGCTTCATCCAGTGCTGCATACACAAAAGCTAATATTTATTAAGCACATACTGTATGCCAGGAACTGTCCTACACATTTAACATGTATTATCGCATTTAATCATTTTAACAGTGGTATAAAATAGTGGTAATTTTGTCCCCACTTTACAGATGACGGAACTAAGGCACAGAGATGTTCAGTAACTTGCCTAAGTACAAATCCACATTGTAAGGAGCAGAGCTAGAATTTGAAGTCAGAGTATACACTCCTGACCACTAAGCAACACTTCCACACTGCAGATGTTTAATCATACTTTGATATGAGGATAGATGATTACAGCCTACAGGTTCAGGAAAATGTGGGAAAGCAGTTGAAAGGCCAATTGTTCAAGTAAAAAGGGGAGTATCCTTGATAATTCAGAAGCTCTGCCTTATATGGCCACGGAGCAGTGAAATCTCTTTAGCCAGACTATAGTCACCGCCCTTGTCTAAGTGATAGCAGCAACTCCCTCCCTGTCCTCTCTGCCTCCAATCTCTCCACCTCCAAACCACAGCTTTCCGAATCAATGATATTAAGGGTTCTAACATAGAATGAATCAGAAATGATTCAGTAAAATCATTTATCTCCCTCATTTGTCTCAAAATTCAAGCTTACTGAGGTAGGGACTATATCTTATTCGTTTTTATTTGAGCTATATTGTCTTACAAGTAGTGGACTCTCAATAAAGATTGAAATTAGTTCAATGAGGGCCTTGTCAGGTTGGGCTGCCCTCTTCAGGGCACAGGTGATCCTGATTACGGACTATTTGGGGAAGATGAAGGCATAGACATAGGCAAAATTATGCATAGACAATTTTCTTTTTGATTCTACATTGTTAGCAATGTATTCAGTTAGAAATAATAATGAACCTAACTGTCTCAAATCAATAAGGCATTTCTTTTTCTCACATAACAAGATCAAGGATAGCAGTTGCCAAAATTAGTTTGGCTTCTCAAGGACGTACTGAGGTTCAGGCTTTTTCTATTACTCTTCACCATACTCATTGTTCCAGCCTTTCCCTGGCATGATTTTCATTTAATGTTGAAGAATGGCTTTGAACCTCACATCTATATCTAGGGCAGGAAAAAAGGGATAGGGAATCACCATGACTTTTACCAGAAAAGCAGTACTTTAACAGAAGTCCCTCCTCCCACCCAGGGCAGACTTTCACTTACATCTTATGGGTTAGCATTTTGTCACATGGTCACAAGGAAAGCTGAGAAGTCAGTTTTTTCCAGCCTTTTTAGTGAAAGGAGACAGAAGGAGGGGGGGTGGAAATTGCTGTGGGTCATTCAACCAACAGTACCTGCCACACACAGATTCTTCCCTTCTCATCTCCTTTGCCTCCATAAGATCATTATTCCCAAGAAATTCATCTGCCTGTGCTCTTCCCACCAACTCTTAACTGTTTATCAAAACCAATTCCAAAGAAACAACATGGAATTTATGATAAGCTCTGAGTGACAATGACAACTCCAGTACAGTAGTCCCCCCCCTTATCTATAGGGGATACGTTCGTTCTAAGCCCCCTAGTGCATGCCTGAAACTGCACATGGGGCTAAACCCTGTATACATCATGTTTTTCCTCTACATACAAACCAAAGATTGTTTAATTTATAAATTAGATACAGTAAGAGATTAACCACAACAATAATAAAGTAGAATTATAACAATATACAATACTATTATAAAAGTTACATGAGTATGGTCGCTATTTCTCAAAATATCTTAGTGTACTGGACTCACTTTCCTTCTTGTGATGATAGGAGATGACAAAATGCCTCCTTGATGAGATGACAGGAGGCGAAAGACGTCGGCGCTGTGTTACGGCGTTAGGCTACTGATTGGCCTTCTGATGATTTGTCAAAAAGAGGATCAGCTGCTTCCAGCCCAGGACTCGTTGACCACAGGTAACCAAATCAAGGAGAGTGAAACTGCACACAAGGGGAGGTTACCGTATTTACAAGTTAAAAGGAACCACTGTTTTAGGCTAGATGCTGTCAAGGTCGCTCACCACGTCCACTGTCATCATTGGAGTAGGATAATTCTTTGCTCTACATGACTGACGGCTCATGAAAGACATTTCTCTTCATCCCTGTCCCCTGCTCCAATTGATCGTAGTCATCCCAAGTCTCCTCTCAATCCCAGATGCCCCATCAGAAACTCCCAGCTGCGAACCATTGAACTAAAGGAGTGGTGCTCCCAGGTGAAATGTCAGAAACCAACAGCTGGGACTGGGTAAGAAACTGAGTTGGAAAGAGTGTAAAAAGGAAAGTTTGATGGGTTACCGAGACCTCAGAACCTCTGAAAAGTCAATGCTGTCTGATAAAGAGAAAAGCCTAACCACCTTTTCCTCCTTGTTTGCCATTAGCTCTTAAGAAAGAAGAGATCATCTGGGCTTCTTGTCTGACCAACCGCGCTGCATTCCACATCCATCGAAGGCCACAAATGAAGGAAAACAAGGTCAGTGAAGTGGGTTTGCCACTCAGCTTAGGGAATGGCCAAAGAAGCAGACATTTAAACCCAACCACACCAACACATTTGCTCATGCAACTGTTTTCTAAAAACCAGTTTTATTGCTGATGGAAGGTCATGGAGAGGAGGCTGCCCGGTTCTGCGATCAGTGCTGTAGGCAAAGACCCTTCAGCTGCCCTAGCACCGGTGCACCAAGTACATGGTGAGTGCAGCGTCTCGAGCACTAATCACAACACTTATAAATTGCACTGTCCTGCAAGGATCTCAAAGCTAATGTTAGCTAATACTTCCAAGAATCTTAATTTTCATGTCTGCATTAAGTAGGTAGGGGTTAAGTATGATTATCTTCACTTCAGTAATAATGAAGGTAAAAGACATTGGTTTGGGGTGACTTAGTCAAAGCCCGCCATTATCACTGGGTTAACTGAGCTGAGCTTTTCAGTGGGAGTGCTCTGCTTTTATCTCTTACAAGAATAAACTTTAATGGCAGTTTTGTACAAAGTTGAAAAGCAAAAATTACAATAAAATACAATTCCTTTGTAAAATACGCTTGATGTGTTCTTTCAAACTTGGTCTTTTGTTACTAACAATAAAGATTTAGCACTTATGTAGCACTTTTAATCCACAAAGCACTTTTCAAATGTTAACTAATTAAACATCACAAGCACCCTGGGAATGAGAAAGTTATTATATTAGACTTATGTGCTTCCTGGAACATGTATATTAAATGCTTTGTTTTTTAGTTCCTCAGAATATTAGTGACACAGATGAGGAAAATACCATTTTCACTAACTAATTATCTTCTTTCCATAATGCAATAGAAAGTATTGATTAGATATTCTCTAATTTCATTTAAATAGAATAACAGAGGGCTTGAGACTCACTGTGTATTTGGGGTGACATACTGCAATTTGAAAGCATAATAAAGTAATATTAATTGGATTATTTCAAATCAACCCTTGAGAGAGGGTAAAAAATCGTCAAAATTGCTCATTTTTATCGAACTTCCTCTCTGCCAGCCACAATTCTAAGTGGTTTGCATCTATCAGCTCATTGAATCCTGGCAACAGCCCTATAATGAAGTATACAATTATGTCCATATCACAGATGAGGAAACTGAGAGAAAAGAGGTTAAATAATATGAACTCAGTTAGACAGCTAGTAGGGATCAGCCCGGTTGCAGGCTTGAACTCTGTAGTATATTATTAAATTCACAACTGAGAGTAAATTATTTTTTAAAAAAGATTGTAGGTTAAAGGTCTGTGGACAGTTATTAGGATACAATCTGTCCATGCCTCTTCAGAGTCTTAAACATAATTAGGAATATGGAAAATGAGCCAAAGTTCTGGCACCATTTCAGATTTGGGGAAAATAATGATAGATTTCATATTTTCAAGATGGATTTTAATGCTCAATAATTATTTTAAATGCACATATATTAAAAATATTCTCTGATACTAACCACAGTTAATTTTCTGAATTTTTAATCTGTCAATTTGTTAATAACTTCTAAAACAACTGTTAAACTTAACACTGAGTGGGGAAAAAAAATACCATATGTAAAATTTTTTCTTTAGATATGCAAAGTACCTAAAGATGTGTGTGTGTGTCTAAGAACAAGTGGAATAGAATCCTCATATCAGGAAAGAATGAAATCTAACTAACCTTGGTCAACATTTATGGTTTCAAATTTCATAGTAAATTCAGTGGATATTCAATAAGCATTCTTCATGCACACAGCATCTACTGAATTTCTGTTATGAATCTTTGGCAAGGAAGAAGAAAATTGTTTAAAATTTTGCCTATCATCTTATCTATAATTGAGTATTTTACTACAAATATCTTGATAGAAAAGGAAATGCTCATTTACCATAATTGAATGTGCCAAGTTACATGACTTAACATCTAGGTGGAATCAAAGTATAACATCATCCTACAATAACTTCATTTTACTGCGGATGGGATTTATACTTTAGTTCAAATAAAGACCTTGAATATCTTTCTCATAAAATGCAGAAAAAACCTAAATGACGAATGTAAATTTTATCTCTGTCACCAACGTTATAACAGTGGCTCCATTGTATCATCAGTGCTTTAAAAGTCCAACTTTGAGAAAGCTACAGAATTCTCTTTGTTGAACCAATACAGAGCAAATCCTTAAGGCTCCCTCCTACTTCTCTGGTCTTCCTTCTCTTACCACATTCCCTTCCCTCCCCACCTCGTCCCTTCAAAGGGCAAGAGGTAAGGCCCTAAGAAGTCCTGTATGGTCAAAGACATTAGAAAATAACTCACATTTTCTAAAACACTGTAGTGATTCTATCACTCACTAGGGAGATGTATGCCTTATACCCTTTGTTACTTCCTTCCTGGTAACAATTCTATCACATCCTCTGTATTCCTGGAAGTGTAAACGTACTCTCTTGGCCGTTAAAAACAACAAAAATTAGTCATGGAGCTTACAAATCAACCGTGTCAATGATATTTCAAAGTTCTTATTAAATTAATGTCAGCTTTATTAGCCCTTGACTTGGAATAACTCATTTCCTTTGCTTTGTCAGAAAGGCAACTATTTTAAAGGTCTATGTCAAGATAGCAACAATCAAATTCCATAAAGTTAGAGAGTGCATAGAAAATCATTAAGATATTTTACACTTACTTTCAAGAGTGAAAAGGTTTTCCTTCACATTCTCCTTGTTTTTGAACTCAAAACTTTAGGAATGAGAAATCTAGTAGCTGATATATGTGTTATGTAAGGCCAGTGTGGATAACGCCTTTCTCAGGCTCTTCTAACTCTTAAGCAAAATTCTCTAACTCAAGATATGGAGCCTAACCATCAAACAAATCTTCCAATTTAAGACTCAATCATTTTGATAAAAGCACCAAATTTGGTGATGTTAAAAGAAAATTACAATAAAAAGAGGAAAATGTGACAAAACAGCAGGGCACACTATATTCTAACTTGTCTCACTAGGGAATTAATGTGCTGTAATGTTTGATCACAATCTAGTTGTTAAGGGAAAAGATTGTGTGACAAATGAGCATAACATAAGTGTCACAAGGACCATCTAGATAGTGAGGGGGTGTTTCATGCCTAAAAAGACAACATCTATGTTAGTAGTACCATGGTAGGAAAGAGCATTTTTAATAATATTTAATTTTATTATGAAAATAATATTTTCCTGGGGCAGCTGGGTGGCTCAGTGGTTGAGCATCTCCCTTTGGCTCAGGGTGTGATCCTGGGGTCCCAGGATCAAGTCCCCCATCAGGCTCCCTGCATGGAGCCTGCTTCTCCCTCTGCCTGTGTCTCTGCCTCTCTCTGTGTGTCTTTCATGAATAAATAAATAAAATCTTGAAAATAATAATAATATTTTCCTATGTATGTCCACATAGTTGAGAGTATACATGTGTTATACAGGTGTATTATATATGTATATAGATGCCATTTTCTTGGCCCTGTCTTTTTCATCTAACATTACACTTTACATTCTGTTTTCTTAAGAAAGTGTTTCAAAAGTGTAATTAGAGGATCCTTATTCTGTTACACACCCCAAGTCAAAAGGAAGGAAAAAGAATAGTACAAAAGGGGCAGCCCGCTGAATGTGCCACAGTGCTAAAGCAGAACTTTCATATATAAAAATTTTTTAACTCCATGATTATTATTGATCACCTGAGCTCTTCATGGGGCATATAAATAAGGGTGTGGCATGTAGGTTCATTACTCTTTATGCTGCAGATAAAGAGAAAATCAGACTCAAACTGCCTTAAACAATGCATAGGGAGCTGAAATCCAGAGGCAGTTCTCACTTCAGGTAAGGCTGAATTTAGCAGCCTCATTGATTTTACCAATGAGTCAATTTGTCTCTATCTCCCACGTTTTATCTTCCTTGCTGTTGATTTTATTCTCCAGTTCCACATATCTGCCCCTAGTGGCCCCATCTACGGCAGCTGCAAGTGTGGTATCTTCATATCATTCCAGCTGAGAAAAGAAAGACTCCAACAATCAAATACAAATTTTTGTTTCAGGATTTCCTTGGCCTCAGATTGGATCATATGCCTAAGTCTGAACCAATCACCAGGGCCACAGCAATAAGATATTGATAAACCAAACAAGACCCAGTCTAGTGCTAAGAATAGGGTCAATGCCACCTACCAAATCATTGACTAAGAATAAAGGAAGATACGATCGTAATGAATACTGCAAGATAAAATAAAACAGAATACTTAAAATGAAGTAGAAAAATATGTACTCTATACCCACCTATTATTGTTCCGCCCTGGTTGGCTCAAATCAGACTTTGCCTGGTCCATAGTCTTCACAAAATAAAATGAGAAATATGAAAAATCAATACAACTCATAGGTGAACAACAAAGTTAACAAATGAATTTGGATTCCTTAGCCCAAGGAAAAGAAATCTGAAATCTGATCCAGAAAACTCCATTAGAATAGTTATAAAAAAATTATGATCTACGTTATTCTCTCTTTCATAAGGACTAAATGCTGCTCTCCTAGATTGTCCCCTTAATGAATTCTTCTTGCTGGGAGACTCCCTGTCCAATCACGGAGCCACACTGGAATGCTCTCTCGCTTCTCCGTGTGAGTGGCTTAGAGTGGCGGTATTAGCCTGGCAACTCGCCTAAGCATTCTATCACTCACAGTAATAAGTGTAACAAGGGCTAACTTCTATTGACTGCTTATTATGTGCCAGACAGTGTGCTAAGAGCCTTGTATGCATGCTTACACTTAGGTCTCACAATTCCATTGGGTGGTAAGTATTATCGTCCACCTTTGAAAAGTGAGGAAATGAAGTTGCATTTCTTCTTCTCCAAGGCCACAGCCTCTAAGCAGAGTTCTTTCTACATGTTTAGATAAGCAACACAATGACCCTATACTGAGCCAGTTGCAGAGCTCTGAGATGAGGCATATTTTAAAAGAAGATTCTCACTTTTCCTTGAGGACATAGTCCTATGCTCTTTGAAGATCGCTACCAACTCTTAGACTCTTCAAATACGCATTAGTGCCAGGCTGGAACTCTAACCAGAGTTGTGCTCATGGATTTTGTTAGTGGATGGATCAATCTGGCCAAAGACTGTTCTAAACTATTATTCAAATTCATTGTTTATGTAATTTATAATAGGCACATAAACCCAATTAGTTTTTAATTTTTTTACATGCTAAATCTATAGATATGGACTCTATCTTATAATTAAGCCCTCTGCATCAGTCAGCAATTGTTCCATAACGAACCACCTCAATATTCAAGTCATAGAATAATAAGCTTTGGTCCTTAGTCACGTGTCTATGAGTCAGCTGCAGTGTGTCAGCTTCAGACTAGACCAGAAATGCTTTGCTTTACTGGTCTCATTCAGAGGCCCAGTTTGAAGGAGCAGTGGCTACCTGCTGTATGTTCTAACAGCCCACTGGCCAAGGTAAGTCACAGGGCCAAGACCGACATTAACGAGACAGGGCAATAAACTTCTCCCTTGGAGGTTTTTTGGGGGAAGAAACTAAATATTATCTGAGGAATAACTTACTCTACCATAATTCTGCAAATAAAGAATGAGGAGAAGAGATCAACATGTGTTAAACACATACCTGTTTATCCATCGATTTAGAAAAGATTGTAAAGTAGGTACGATATACTGATTTTTGAGTAGATGCTAGGATCGCGATAATGAACAATAATCTAGTGGCAAAACAAATGGCATTTCCCTGTAAATCTTCATAGCAACCCCATTTGGTAGATATAGTCTTCCGCATTTGATAGCTAAAGAAACTAAGGCATCAAAAGATCAAACAACTTGGTCAGAGTCATACAGATAGCATGTGGCAAAAGTAGAATATGAAGAGTGAGGGTAAAGCCTAAATTCTTTCAACCTCACCAATATTGATTCCCAATAATAAATAAACTCTCATAATGCTTCAGAAGTGAATGTCAGAAACAGACCACCCATGAGGTGGAGTTGAGCCAGGCAGGCAGAACCATTGAGCGACAGACCACAAAGAGCTCACTCTTACAGGCGCTGGCCTGAATGCAGTCATAGACGTCTGCTGCCTACAGGTCTGGTACTGAGCCTGAGCATCAGTCAGGAAGAGAATGTGGGCACAAAGTAGGGGCAACCAAGGACAAACCAGAACCTGTTAGGAAAAAAACTGAAAGATCACCTAATCTCTGCCTTCCATCCTGATAATTTGGGTAACTTCTGGGATAAGCCAGCATCTTTTACCACAGAGCCAATCATGCCCCAACCCTGGATTCTCAGAGGCTGAAGGAGTTTGATGGCAGCCAGAGGTGCCGTGGGTCCAGCAGATGCCCTGGGCCAACAGCAGATCCATGACAGCATGCACAAACCCCAAAGTACTGGTCCGGCCACAATCCTCAAAACCTAGAAATGGGTGTCCTTCGGTGCCTAATCCTGCACAACTTTGTGTCTTGGCAAATCCTAACCTGCAACCATTATGGGAAGAGAATTTGGGGAGATTGACACGGTACAAAGCCATCACCCCATGTTAGCACTTTTGCTATATGTTAACTAAAAGTCTGGGGCAGCCCGGGCGGCTCAGCGGTTTAGCCTTCAGCCCAGGGCGTGATCCTGGGGACCTGGGATCGAGTCCCACGTTGGGCTCCCTGCAGGGGGCCTGCTTCTCCCTCTGCCTGTGTCTCTGCCTCTCTCTGTGTTTCTCATGAATAAATAAATAAAATCTTAAAAAAAAATAAAAGCCTGTTGTCAGGCACTTCTTTGTGTCACTGTCATGCTTTCTGAAGAAGGGAAAAGAATAGCAGTGTAAACTTCAGCATCTTCCTTAAAATTATTTGATTTAAGGTACATTTGCATCACACATTTTAATCTAGCCAGAACCCCTATTCTTTGAGGACTGGCTTCTCCCTCTTCCTCCAGGTTTGGGTGGAGAGGACAGGCTTAGTATTTGAAATATTGTATTTTAAATAAAATGATTTTCTAGAACTTTCAAGTATCTAGAGTCGAAAATACTGAGTGATGTCAGGGAATGCACATCCAGAAGCTTCTTTCCATACAGTGACAGATCGTGAGTACTTTGTATTTATTTAACCCTGACATTTCATATGTAAGGAGCCACAACACTTAGTTTTTCTCAGCATAACGTCACTTTGATATATACTATTTTGGTTAGAAGAATTCAAACCAGATTAAGTAGAAAAGAAGGAATGTGTCAGCTCATATACCTGGAAATTTAAGGATGACTCTCACTTCGGGAATGGCTAGGAACAGGAGTGCAAATAGCATCATTAAGGTTTACTTAACATCTCTCAACCATGCTCGTCTCTGCTTCTCTTTGTATGTAAGGTACCTGTTTTCCTACTCTGAATGACTATCATCACATGTCAGAAAACATAAGTGCCAGGATTTCCAAGTGTGCATCTTTGAATCTTGAGATGCAAAAAATATGAGCCCTTTCACCATACACACACACACACACACACACACACACATATTCTAAGAGGACTTGTCTAGGTCATATGCCCACCAAACACCATAAGACAGAAGGGTGAGATACTATGATTGGACAGGCTCAGGTCCCCTGCCCACTCCTGCAGCAGAAGCTGGCAAGACACTGAGACTGTCCTCTCCAGCAAAACCCAGAGGAAGAGGGAGACACCACTCCTCAAATAACACAGGGGTTCTGGCCAAATTAAAATGACCGATGTTTAATGCAAATGTAACTTAAATCAAATAATTGTAGGGTCTTCGTTAAGGAAGATGTTGATGTTTTTGCTATGATCCTTTTCTCTTTTCTAGAAAGCATGACAGTGACATAAAGAAGCACCTGATAACAGACGGAGTGTAGAAAAAAAAAAAAGCAGCACATATTGGCAATAGAACCAAATGCAGTTTTCTATAGATAGCACTGGCCTGCTGCTATCTCAATTTAAAATACATTCAAAAAATTGCCACTAGATGAACTTTATGGCCAGCTTTAGCGTTGAGGGAAATAAAAAAAAAATCCAATGTCCAATAGATATCTTGTAATGGGTTGCCTTTGCTGGGGATGTTTTATTAACAAATCAAGTGTGCAGCTGCTACTCATTGGTCACTCACACCTCACATTTTTTAATACCAAAAAAAAAAAAAAAAGAAAGAAAGAAAGAAAAGAATCCATAAGAATGGAGAGGCTTCCTAATAATGAGGAATGACCTCTCATTATAATGGAGGTTACTTTCAGGTAAGTTGGTTAAAAGCTAATTTTTATAGCATGACGTAAAAGTATTGTTTTTCTTAATGGTTTTGCTTCAGACAAAATGTGACTCCATAAGAAATAACACTGAAGTTGGTTCACAACTAACAGTACTAAAGGATTTAGTCATTGTCCCCACATTCACTCTGTATCGACAGCCCACCGTATTGCCATGCACTGAACTAAGCACTAAAGATACCAAAAAGAGTCAGACATGTCCCTACCCTAGAGAAGCTTCCAGTGTAGCAGAGGCAAGCTCGAGAAACACAGACAGAGCCACAAACCTCTTATGTCCAGACAGCTATGACAGCATAGAGGAGCAAGCAGTGAATTTTGCCTGGGGATGTCAGAGAAGGCCTTTTAGATAGGGGTCTTGATGGAGAAATAGTAATTTTCTGATCAGAGGCCCTAGGAAATGATATTCCAGGAAGCAAAGGCAAGCATCCACCGTTAGGGACTATGTGGATTAATTGTGTCACTGGCTGGACAGGGCACAGTGGGGAGGAGCTCCCAGAAAACTAATGGGGTGAGACCAGACAAAAGGGGACAGGAATTGTGTGTCATGCCAAGGAGTTTGAAAGAATAACTCTGGAAGCAGGAAAGAGGGTGGGTGACCAAGGAGAGACACTGGTTACACTGGGACCTTGAGGTGAGTTCAGAGAAGGCTGACATGGGGCCAAAGTGAGGCTGGACCTGACTAGCAATGCAGCGAATGAACGACTTAAGGAAGAGAGAGGGATCAGAATACATCTCCTGTACCCAGTTTAGGAGATTAGCTGGAAGGAGATACCATTAAAGGTTGTAGGGAAAACGGAAAGAGACAGACATGCGGGTAGAGGGCGGGTCTGGGATGGAGAAGGAGAGAGAACCCAGCTGGGATGGCCTATGTGCCCAGGCTTTGATTGGGTGACTCAGTACAATAGCTACATAAAATAATCTGTTTACCCATACATGTTATTATATTATAGGTTTTGTTTTGTTTGTTTTTGTTGTTATAGGTTTTGATTAATGCCTCCCTTTCAATGTATTCATCCTGTCAAAACATATGTTATTAAGTAACAGTACAGACCGCGTCCTCTATTTCCGATATTGCATGAGGGGTATAATATTCTGAGTAGCAGTGCAGAAATCTCATGTTATGTGTAGTGTTCCAGCTTTATGCGTATATTATAGATGCTCTGGGGGAAAAATACTGTCTCCACGTGACTGCATAATATTTTGAGGCAAAAATATTTTCCTAAGTTCAACTAGCGATCTCCTCAAAGCCAAGAACTGATGCAGTTCATACTTCCTAACCTTCCCTTTTCAAGTGCAGTATTTTCAGCTCCAGGAGTCTAACAATGCTAAACCTTTGCAAATGATGTCTTTTGGTTTAATTTGCAAGACTCAAAGATTGCAGATTCTGACGGATTAGGAGCAAACCATTCGCCAGAAACAATAATAGCTACTAGTTGTTGCATATACATTGCATTTTTCAATGACGTTCTAAGATACTTGCTTACTACTACATTATAAGACTTTTACAGTGATCTTAGCTAAGGCATTAACGTGAATTACAGGAAAGGTAGCTGAGTTTTTTTCACATCAGATGTCAGGGGTGGGGATTTGGGTGTCTAGTCTTATTTCACACTGAGTCTTTTTCATTTACTTTTCTTAATGCATTCAAAAGTTGTTAAAGTTTCTTATATAAAAATATGATTGATTGTTACAGTGACAGTAATTGCATTTTAGCAAAAGTAACCATTATAGTAATTTTCTTCAAGAAAGAGAAATCTAACTAACTAAAGTAGCTAGTTACTTCCTCATACATTAACTTTGAAATTTTTTAACATAAAAATACTTGATAAGGGGAAGTACAAATTGAAGAACATAAAATGGCATGCAATATTTATAAAACTACTTCCATTAGACGGTTCAAAATTTTTGCAGCTGTTAATCACAAATGCAGTGAAACAAAATAAGGGGAAAAAAATGACAATTTCTCTACTAGTCCGTCAATAAAAGTAAGGCCTCAGCTGAAGCCTTTTATTTTTTTTTTTTTTTTTTTTTTTTTTTTTTTTTTAAATTTCTTTTTTTTTTTTTAAATTTTTTTTTTTTTTTATTTATTTATGATAGTCACACACACAGAAAGAGAGAGAGAGAGGCAGAGACATAGGCAGAGGGAGAAGCAGGCTCCATGCACCGAGAGCCCGACGTGGGATTCGATCCCGGGTCTCCAGGATCGCGCCCTGGGCCAAAGGCAGGCGCTAAACCGCTGCGCCACCCAGGGATCCCCAGCTGAAGCCTTTTAAAAATGATGCTCAGGTATCTCTTATTTTCATTTCTAAGCTATAGAAAGTAATCATTTATTTGTATCCAAGATTTATTCAGACCATGCCCTCAGAAGATTGAATCAAATGAATACATGAAGATATGATGATTACAAAGAGAAAAAACAACAATTATACATGTGCATTGACAGGGTAATGTGCATATGGTAACAACTTGTACATGTTAAGTCACAAATGAAACGGCATTAGCATTTAATTTCATGTATTCCACTGCACACCTGAATACTAATTAGCAACTAAAATAGGAAATGTGTGGTACTGCATGTATTGATGAAATCTCAGTTCTGTATTCTTCAGACACCAGCAATTTAACATGAACTGCACACGACGAAAAGCTGCTTTAGCACTTGTGCAGTCTCCTTTCTAAACTTTTTTCCCCTTATTATTGAAAGCAATATCCTAATTTCAAAGTCAATCAAAGGCAACTGAAATGTTGGCTAAATCTGGAATCGCATTTTCTAATATTTATTGTTAACAATCTATAGACAGTAACCACCATGGGGAGTATGAAGCAGAGGCTCAAATTCAGCACACAGATGAACAGTAATTCGAGGTAATCTGAATCAATTGAATCAACCCAAGTTTTTTATTTTTAGGGGGCCACAGAGGACACCGGTACTTTGTGTCTGCCCCTCCTTAGCCCAATTTTGAAATGGCCCCTATAATTGCAAGACAAAGATTTATTTTGAAGACTGAGACAGAGGAAAAGGAGTTTAAACTTTGTGATTTTTCCCTGGCTGCCTCTATTCATCTTTCTCCATCTCCATTCCTTTGCTAGCCTCTGTATTTAAACTGGCCCTTGCACTACCATTTGATTTATTCTGGAATTATTCTTATAGAAGAGGAGTTCATTCACAAAGCCACTCTTCTTTGAGTTAACACTTTCCTTTATTTTTTCACTACCCCCCACAGGTTCTAGATCCTCTCCCATTTTTTTGTACCATTTTGCCCACCAATAGCATCTATAATTCAAGTTAGTTTTTAGTACTTATGGCAAAGAATGCGGTGGGGGAAATAGCAGGTGTGTGTACGTGTTGTGTGTGTGCGCGCGTGTGTGCACACAGATGCGCTTGTGTGTCTGTTTGGTTTTAGGTTGTATTCTAAAATAAAGATTCAGTATAAAATTGATGATAATAGTCTTTCGGCGAAATCCTATTTCCTTGAAGCTTGGCTAGTGTTTCATTTACTAACAGAACACAAACGTAAAAGGTAATTGCAAAATAATTACCCTAGCAGACATCAAAATAAAATGTTTCAGAGGAGAGGCCCTAATAAATATCTGCTAAGAAAGTCACAGAGGCCGTATCAGTTAGGATTCTTCTAGTCGTAAACAAAAGAAAATCTTACCCAAACTTGCATAAACAATAAAGAGAATTTGTTGGCTCATGTGACTAATAGTCCAGAGGAAGGCAGAGACTCAGCTGCAAATGACCAGAGTGCCAGGTGATTTGGCTGCAGTTGTCTCAGCTCTTCCCTTCTTTGATTATTGGTTGTCCCCTTAGGCTTTACAAGGGCAGGTTACAAAATTTTAGTTCACAGCAACGAGGGTCACCTCCTTTCCCATTCACATCTCCTCAAGACAGGGCATCCTCTCTCCTACCCAGAGAAGGAAAGCCTGAGCTTCATTCTGACTGGCCCAGTTTGGACTCCTCTTGAACTATCTGCAATGGCAAGAAGGAAAGACATATTGGTTTAGACCAACCAAACCAAGTGCTTAGCACACACTGACATAGGTTTGGTTTTTTTTTTTTTTTTTTTTTTTAAATACTGAAATGCTCCTAAACCAGATGATAAGTAGCCAAGGCTCTGTGACCCACTACATGCTCCTCACTGCCTCAACAATCCATCCTGGCATCCTCCTGACTTACCTGTATCCAGCAACTACAAAGTTAACATCTGCAAAGTGAGGATCCATCTGGTCCCTGCTCTAGCAATGCAGCAGGCATCTCTCCTGTTTGGATGGATCATATCCTGGTTGTGAAACATACTGAATATAATCTCAATGTACAGTTGAGGGCATTGTCAACCCCCCTCTATTAGTTTCCTGTGGCTACCATAACCAAGTACCACAAACTGGGTGGCTTAAAACAACAAAAATTTATTCCCTTATAATTCTGGAGGCTGGGAATTCTAAATCAAGCTGTTGGCTGAGCCATGTTCCCTCCAGAGGCTCCAGGGAAGAATCACTCCTTGCCTCTTCTAGCTTCTGCTAGTTGCTGGCCGTTCTTTGTGTTCCTTGGTTTATGGTAGCATAACTCCAATCTTGGCCTCTGTCTTCACATGATGATTGTCTATGTGTCCATATCTAAATTTCCCTCTTCCTATAAAGACGCCAGTCACTGGATCAAGGCCCACCTTAATCCAGCATGACCTCATCTTAACTTGATTTTATTTGCAAAGACCTTATTTCCAAATACAGTGATACTCATAGGCTCCAAGTGAAACATGAATCTGGGAGGGACACTATTCAACACAGTATACCCCTCCAAGGGGGATGGCTGCTATGCGATGGGGAAGTGGCAAAGTAATGTTGGGGAAGTTCCCACAATGTCCACTAGATGCTGGACCTCTGGTCCTCACCTCTCTTTTTACTGTTTTAGACAACAGTTAACCCCGCATTTCAGATTTTCTGAAATGGATCCTATTCTATGTAACCTCTCCTGAGCTGGTTCCTATTCTATCCTCATTTTTAAATCTAAGGCCTAAGGCCATGGACTTCAGAAAGAAGTTTGGGGAAGGGGTCTGACAAGTCCTTAAATCCACATGTCAGTCCAAGCATTAACAAGAGAGTGACTAAGCAATACATTTCACCTAAGTACTATCATTTTTCAAATGTACGCAGCTGGAATTAATAAAAATCCATTTAAAGTCTTCTTGTATTTATAATACCTCTTTGTCATTATGTATATTCTCTATCAGCAGATATTAAGAGACAACCACTAGGGTACTTTTACACACTGGCCTCTATTAGAAGGGCCATGAGTAGACTGGAAGATAAGTCTGCCTGCTGTCACAAAGACCAAAAAAATTATAGCTCAGATGAATAGACACTGATTTCTTTCTCACATAAGAGCTGGAGCACAAACAGTCCAGGGGTTGTGTGGCAGCTCCTCGGTCCTGAGGACTTGGCACTTTCTACTTTGTTGTTCTATCATTCTCAAGACATGGCTTTCATTCCCTGGTCTAAGATGGCTTTTTCAGCTCTCACCAATGTGGCTGGATTCTACTCACACACCATTGGTCAGATCCTAAAATATATGGCAGCAAGAGTAGCTGGGAAATATAGTCTTTATCTGGATGGCCAGATGCTCAGCTAAATGTTGAAGGTTCTAATACTAAAGAAAGAAGGAGCAAATCAATATTAGGGGAGAGTTAGCAATCCTTAACAAAAGCTACATGCACGTGGGAGAAAATAATGGTTCTTTGCAAATAATTTGCATACTCTTAATAGGTTATGAAGTTTGTTCTGACATAATTTTCAAGATAACTTTACACATTCTTAATATTGTAATTTTCTGATATGTTTCTTTAGTCTCTATCTTATCTTACTAATTCTACTTACATAGTTGGCCTGAATATGTTCATTAGATGTCCATGGCAAGAAGGTTTTAAAGTCATAAGGAGATTGGTTGCAAATACTGGAGTCAACAAGAAACAGTGTATGGAATGGGAAAAATTACAATTTAGAGAGTGACTATTTTGCTAGCATGAGACTTTTAACTCCCTATCTCTAGTGACAAGTTATCCAATTACAACTAACAAGAAGAAAAGTTAAGCTACGGTACTGATATTGAAGACATAAACTATCTGCACAGTGCTGTAGCCAACCAAGCCTTTGTATTGCTTAAAACTTAAAACCTAGTACCCAGTTTAGAATCTGATTTTTTTTTTTTTTTAGAATCTGATTTTTTTTTAAAGATCCTATTTATTTCTTCATGAGAGACACACAGAGAGGCAGAGACCCAGGTAGAGGGAGAAGCAGGCTCCATGCAGGGGATCCCAGGACTCTGAGATCATGACCTGAGCCAAAGGCAGATGCTTAGCCACTGAGCCACCCAGGTGTCCCATAGAAGCAGGTTATTTTTAAATGGAAAGTAGCAAGTTAAGGTGTATAAATGCTGAACAACAATCAGGGGCAGAAATTTGCCAAAAAAAACAAATAAACCAAACAATAATGCCAAAAAAAGGAAAGAAAAGGGAAACAAAGATGCATGATTTTTTTTTTTTTTAAGAACTAACATTAGAGATTGGGAGTATATGATTCTATTTACAATTATTCAAAGGTCTTCTGGTGCTGAAATTCTCATCCTTTGGCTTTTCACAGAACCTTATTACAAACATTTTTATGGAAACAAGTGTACTGAATGGTCTCGGTGTGTGCCTTGGATCC
This sequence comes from Canis lupus dingo, assembly GCF_003254725.2. Classification (NCBI taxonomy): domain Eukaryota; kingdom Metazoa; phylum Chordata; class Mammalia; order Carnivora; family Canidae; genus Canis; species Canis lupus. Next base: position 50,519,727 of record NC_064261.1, read on the forward strand.
ACTTCCCATCCTTCCCCATCTGATCTGTACCCCAGGAGATTGATTTGTATGGATCATATCGCTAGACTTGCTTGCCCTATAGTGTTTTACTAAACCCCACCTATAAGAGGCTCCAGCAGGACATCAGACAATGATAGGACAATTAAGTTGGGTATTTACTCCCCTGCTTCTCTCTATGCCAGACTGCAGGTTGGCAGTTCCTGTGATCCTCCACTGAGGGCCACAGCTCCTGTCAGCTGTCCTGTCCTATAATTATAGCCATAGGTGCCCTGCCTCTTCCCTGGACCTACAGATCCATCATGCAGTCGAGCCAGGCCCTTCTTACTGGTTTAACTCTGCTTACAACTGCATAAAGTAGCTCAGTATCTATATTCTCCTAAATTGCTCCTTTTGAATGAGCCATCTGTTCCTAGAATCCTGAGTGATACAATGAGGAAGAAATGATTCACTCACCAAAAAACTAGTCCTACTAATCTAGTGGCTAGTGAGCCATTCTCAATTTTGAAACTGTCTCCTTCCTACAAATCCATGTTCTCTTCCTCCTAAACTTGGATCGAAAGAGGCTCACCTCTTTCATGAACCATTTCTAAACTAGCTGCATGGTTTTCTACTTCCTAAAAACACTGGCCATCACTTTCCAGTTCTATTACTCCACTTATCTAAATTTGATATATTTATAAGCCATTTCTAAGTTTATTAATGTTTCCTCTAGGCTTCTTTTTAAAGGTTTTAGTGTCTCTAGTGTAGAAATGACTTTGCCTGCTTTCTGTGCAAACTCGCTCATTCCTAGAGTTCTGTGTAACTTGTCTCTATTTATACTCTTTCCCTGGTAGTTCTCATCCAAGTCTTATGACTTTATAGGACTAATGAACCTTTCTACTTTTAAGCCTAATAGGTATTTTAATCTTAAAATTAACATATCCAAATCTAAACTTTGGATCTCCTTCTTTACCCTCACTGCAAATATGTTCATGTTCCAGTTCTATTCTCTTAGAAACTCCAGTTTCTTGGGCCCCAAAACTTGGGGCCATCTTTTACTCATCTCTCTTTTTCTTTTTGTCATACCTTAACGAAAATCCTTCAAAAAGTTATGTCAACCCTATATACAAAATATATCCAGATTCCAATCACTTCTCACAACTTCCTCTGCTACCTGCTGTGCTGGTCCAGGTCACTACGATCACTACAGTAGTCTCCTCATTGGTCTCCTCTGCCTTTGCTCTCATCCATCTGATAGTCTTTTCTTAATAGAGCAGCCTGAGTGCTGCCTTTTTAAACCTTAGTCCGATCATGTCATTTCTCTGTTCAAACCCTTCTCCTAGCTCCATTTTCATTCAGAGTGACACCCAGAGTTCTTACATATAGCCTACATGGTCCCACATAATACAGCCTCTGCTATCTGTCTGGGCACATTTCCTACTCCATTCCAGACACACTGACCTCCTTGTTTTGGGATAACATACCTGCCATCCACTCTCACCTTAGGTGTCCACATGGCTCACTCTCTCATCTCCTTCAAGTCTCTGCTCAAGCATTATCTGCTCAGGGTACAACCCTTTCCCATAGTAATTACTATCATTCAACAAATCATATATTTCACATGTTTATTTTGTTCATCATCTATCTTCCCCATAAGAAGGCAAATCTTCTATGAACTTAGTATTTCTTAAATATTCTCAGTTTTATTTACTACATATACACAGCTTTTAAATCTGTTTCTGGCATTTAAAATATACACAACAAATATTTGATAAATAAATGAAAGTGTATATTTTTTATTCTTTAACATAAAGCCTTTCACCAAAATACATGGGCATTAGAATACCTCAACAGATTTAAAAAATTTAAAAGAAACTCATATGCATAGAGTGCTCGCCATCTATTAGGTAATGGGTAGTACTTTACAAGCATGAACTCAAGGAATTTTCATAGCAGATCTTATTATAAGCAACTTGCAGACAAATGTTATATAACTAGTTTAAAAAGTGAAAAAGTCAGTACATGGGGAATATGGGTTCCAATACTGACATGCCTGACTCCAGAGTCCATGTTCTTTCTGATATGACTAAAACATGCCTCTTTAAACTTAAAAAAACAACAACAACAGCAATAAAAACGATGAAAGCAAACCTTCATTTCAAAGGGGGGCAACTGGGGCTCCTGGGTGGCTCAGTGGTTAAGCATCGGCCTTCGGCTCAGGGCATGACCCCGGGGTCCTGGGATCGAGGCCCACATAGGGCTCCTCGCAAGGAGTCTGCTTCTCCCTCTGTCTGTGTCTCTGCCTCTCTGTGTCTCTCATGAATAAATAAATAAAATCTTAAAAATAAATAAAAGGAGGGCAACTAAGTGTCTGACTAGGATTCCAAGTGTGTTAAAATTCTAAGCCCTAGCTTTTAGAAGAAAAAATACTGGATAGGCCAGGCAAAAGGCTGGACACAGATTAGAAAGCCAGAATTGCACCTTCATGCAAACCAAGAGATTGTAGGTAGAGAAACTGCTCTGAAAGCACCATCTTTTCCCCCCTTGTATGGCCATTGTTGAAGCAGCAGTAGCCAAAATGAAGTTCAATCCCTTTGTGACTTCTGACCAGGGCAAGAGCCATAAAAGGCATTTCAATTGACCTTCCCACATTTGCAGGAAGATTGCGTCTTTCCCTCTTTCCAAAGAGCTGAGACAGAAGTACAATGTTCTCTCCGTGTCCATCTGAAAGGATGATAAAGTTCAGGTTGTATGAGGACACTACAAAGGTCAGCAAATTGGCAAAGTTGTCCAAGTTTACAGAAAGAAGTGTGTCATCTACCCTGAACCTGTGCGATGGGAGAAGTCAATCCCACAGCTGCCTGTGTGGGCACTGGGCCCTGCAAGGTGGTTTTATCACCAGGCTAACACTGGACAGACCCAGGGAGGTCTTTGAATGTAAAGCCAAAACTTGTCAGATGGGAAAAGAAAAGGGCAAGTATAGAGAAGCAACAACTGAGAAGATTTAGGGATAAAGTAATCTAAAATAAAAAAAAAAAAAAGTAATCTAAAATACAACCTTCACTATACAAACTGCTACAACGAAAAACAAACAAACAAACAAACCTCCCCAGCCCTGTCCCTGTGGTCTACCAGCTGCCCTGTACTCCCACTGCACAAAAGGATGGGAGATTGTTCCAAGTTCTTGCTTATTGAGTTGATATCAATTTGCATCAGGAAACTGAGATAATCAAATAATTCCAGAAATAAAATTAGAGCCCTTTTTATTAAAGAATTCCTCTATCTTGGTCAATTAGAAAATAGTAGGGGGAGCTTCCTTGGCTCTTCTGCTGGCCATGTGAATAGACCAGGGATTGGTTTCACCTCTTCTCTGTCTTCTTTCTTTGAAAGATGCACTATGTCCAAAAAATTATCCAGAAAAGAAAAAGGAAGAGGGTAAATGTCATAGTATACCCCAGACACAAGGAAAGGTTCTTGGGAAACGTAAGTAAGTTATCTGAAACTTGACAAAAATCATATCAATAAAAAAAAGAAGTTACATGAGTGACTTTTGAATTGAAACTTCAAGTGTGTTAGCAAATCAGAACGTCTATAAAACAAGGCAATATTCTTCCCAATATCCCCTAAGCTCTCTACCTTATAAACAGATTCTAAAGGGACATTTACATAAGTAATTCACATTTAGAGCCAACAGAAACCTCCTATTGATGAGAATATTCCAATTGCCAGCATCTCTCAACACACACAGAAGTCCCTTAAGATTTCAATACCTCACGTTATTCGAGCTGAAGTTTCACTGGTTTTATATCAGAATTAACGCCTCAGAGAAAACTGAAATTCATATAAAACTTTAGGATTTTAAAAACATTTTGTATCTTGGTTCTTTTTTAAAGAGAATGTTGTAAAAGAGAAATAAAATATTGAGGTTCAATCATACCAGAGGGAAGGCAATGAAGTTGAATTTAGAGGCAAATCAGGACTTCAGCACCAACAGGTACGAAGGTACACATTCACATTCTTTGGTTTCTCCACTACACATCTTTTATCTTCGCTGACATCCTGCCCAATATGTATATTTACATTTTTTCTAGTAGTTAGAAACATGACACAACTCGTGATGTGCCTCAAATGAGAAGATTCTTCAACACATCAGATTTCACGTTATGGTGGCTAGCTCAGTGCTAACACTCGGGTGACAGCAGCAGCTCTTTAGAAACTAGCACTGAAAGGTGCTAAAACCTCAGGAAGTACTTAAAGAAGATTTAAAATTGTCTCTACGTGATCTAAGGCTGAGCACTGTGTATAGAAAAAAGGGCTGACAGAGATTCAGCAACTAGAAGTCTACGTCTCCTAGCAAAAGACAGCTGGACAACTCCTCGTAAAGAGAGCAAGATATTACTCAAAAGTCAAACATTCGCTTCTCCATTTGCATGAGGAAATTACATTCTTTCATCAAATCCAGTATGTGTGGTTTTTAAAAATTATACGCCTATCACTAAATGGCTGAGTTCACCTACATATTTGAGCTAACATATCAAACAAAGAAAACAGGCTTGGCCGCGAAGTCAATGAAAGTCAAATAAAAAGCCAAACTAAACAGATGAGACACCATGCCATGAAGATCGACAAAGAAGATCATTGTTAGGTGAGGAGGGTTTAGCAACCAGCAAGGAGGATTTGCTGTGCCCATCATAAACACAAAGCAACTCATTTAAGCTACTTAAATACAAATCCCACTTCAAGACGGATGGGTAGTTGATTGCATACAACTGGATTTTTTTCTTTACCATTCTGTATTAGAGTTAAACTCCATGAACCACACATGGATATCTTAAAGGTATTTTTGAAATGCTTGGTAATAATAATAGGAGTAACAAAATCGGTAGCTTTGTATTAGGGATTTTTAAAAATAGAGTACTCTCTATAAATTTAAGATGTAATGGCAATTATGATGACTAAGATTAAGATCACAATGACTTATTTGTTTTAAAACAATCCTCATTCCAATATTTCCCTTCTAAAATGATACTACAGCTTTTGAGGGCATTCATTACCTGGTCTGGTCTAGAGAAGCCAAGCATCCAGAATGTATCTATATTTGTCCTTCCTGAGATTTATCAGAAGGGATTTCTATCCATTAAACTGAAAAACACAATTTCTTCTCTTCCACAGCATCCATTAGGAATCTTCCTGCCAGGTATTATAATTATATACCTGGAAAACTCAAGAGACTCAATTGAAAAGCTATTTAGCAAAGTAGTGGGGCACAAAATCAATATACAAAAGAAACACAACAAACAATATGAATATATAATGGAAGACAGTACTCACCTAAGAAAGAAAAGAAGATAAAAGGCAGGCAAATAAACTTAATAAAAAATGTTAAAACTTGGGGATTTCTGGGTGGCTCAGTGGTTTAATATCTGCCTTCGGCTCAGGGCATGATCCTGGAGACCCAGGATCGAGTCTCACATCCTGCTCCCTGCATAGAGCCTGCTTCTCCCTCTGCCTATGTCTCTGCCTCTCTCTCTCTTTCTCTCTCTCTCTCTCTCTCTCTCTCTCTGTCTTTCATGAATAAATAAATAAAATCTTTTAAAAAATGTTAAAACTCTACTGAAGAACATACAAGAAATTTTTGTACAAAGTGAAGATGTATCTAGCTGGTAGAGTTAACAACAAAAAGATGTCAATTCTTTGTGAGTTAATTTATAATTTATTTTTATTTTTATTTTTTTTAATTTATAATTTAAACATAAGCCCAAAAAGAATAATATTGATGTAGGTTTTTTGAAACTAGGCAAAGTGATCATAAAGTTTATATGGAAAAATTATCAAAAATGGGAAGGAAAATTGGGGGAGAGAAAGGGCAATGAGGGGGAATTACCCCTATATGTTTTATAAAAACATAAACATAAAAACCTTCAAATAGGATGGCACTGGTTCATCATTAGACAGATTGACCAACAGAATATTATACAAAGTCCAGAAATAATTTCAAATGCATACTACAATTCACCAGACGAAAAAGGTAGCATTTCAAATCAGTGGGGAAAAGACAACACTTCAATAAATGGTGATAGAATGTATGGGGAAAAGATATTGGACTCATTACTCTATCACACTCTAGTGATCTAGTACAACTAGGATAGTTTTCATTTGAGTCAAAGATGTACATACAAAATAATGAAAGCATGCGAGTAGTAGAAGAGAGCACAAGAAGTTCCTTTGTAACATTTCAGTGGAGAAGATCTTTGTAATTCAGATCTAGAATCCACAAAATTAAAAAAAATAAATTTAACAACATATGAAACTGTGAACAAACTCAGAAGATAAGTGGTAAACTGAAAAACTTCTATCAGAGAGAGATACTAACTTCCCTAACGTATGAAAAGCTACTAGAAACCAATAAAAGACCAATCACATAGTAGAAATAGGCAGAAATACATACATATATGTCAGAAAAAAAAACTGACATAGCTTATAAATATAAATAGATGATCAAATCCACTTGTAATAAGAGAAATACATTGTTAAAACTAGGCTGATCTATCACTTTCCAGTTTGGTAATGGTCTAAGAGCTTGACAGCACATTTTCTTATTGTAGGAAGATAGGCCTTCTCATACATCAGGGAGAATTGAAATTGGTACAGCTCCGATGGAAAGACTTTTTGTAAGGTTTATCAAAACGGTGTTCACATTGTACTTTTAGGAATTTATCCTGCAGATATACTTGCCCACGTGTAAAACGACATTATGTGTAATGTTTTCTAGGCCAGCATTGCTTTAAAAACTGGAAACAACTCACATACCCACTAATAGGAGACTAGTTAAAAAAATCATTGAACATTTACAGAGTGAAGTACTACACAGCGGTTTAAAAAAATGAGGAAGCTATCTACTATTGATCATCAAGATGTAGTGTTGCAAAAAAAATAATGCATAAAACAGTGTATATTGTGTGCTACTTTTTATTTGAAAAAGGAAGAATAAGACTATATATTCATATTTTCTGGGTTAACGCATAAAGAAATCTGCCAAGAATATATAAGAATTAATTATGGCTCTGTGTGTATATGTGTGTGTGTGTGTGTGTAAAAGAGAGCTGTGTAAATGGTGGACAGGATGAGAGCACAACTTTTCACAGTATGCCTTTTTTACATTTTTGAAAAGTTTGCACTATGTGAATATATGCCATTTCAGGGCAAAGGAGGGGTGGAGGACGCTACTTGCCTAAACTTTCTGTTCCTCTACAGCTCTAGTCACCAGCAAATCATTTGCTGCTGGGGAGAGTGGGAGTCAATTAAGACTATCTTTTTCATTGCCAGAGGACGCTTTCTATTAAAAAGTACACTATGAAAGCCACACTTAGGAAAGAGAACCAAGGAAAATACATTTTCCTACTTATTTATGCTGCTTTATTCAAGATAAAGGGAATTAAGCCCAAATACGTGTGTCCTCCTGCCAGTCTCTTCTTTTTAATCCTTTATAAGCACACACACATATAAATCATTCAGTCTTTTCCTCACCTTAGTGCATTTGGCTGCTTTAACAAAATACTACAGACCGGCTTGTAACAACAGAAATTTATTTCTTACAGTTCTGGAGACTAGAAGTCTGAGATCAGAACACCAGGATGCTTGGGTGAGGACCCTCTTGCAGGTCACAGACTTCTTATTGTATCCTCGAGCAGTGGAAGGAGTTAGGTGTATTTCCAGAACCTCCTTTATAAATAAGGGCACTAATTCCATTCATGAGGGCTCCATTCACCTCCAAAAGGCCCCACCTCCTAATACCACCACCTTTGAAGGGTGAAGATTTCAACACATGAATTTGGGGGGATATATATATATATTCAGACCATAGCAATCCTCATCACGTACTTTACACATTTTGAATTTTATTTTGTAGGCTGGATTTCTTTTCTACAATTGTTGATTTTGCCACTAATCTTCAAAACTCCTTAATCTTATCTGCAAAATTTTAAACTTTTCCTGATCCAGATGTAAGCATTGTTTTAGTACAAGTCTGTCAAATGAAAAGTATAGGAGAAAGATCATCTTTCAAACTGAATTCATGGGGGAGTTTCTTTGAAGTTAAACCTCACCTTGTATTTGTCACCTCTGGTTTCACATTTTGCATTCAGACCAACAGTTTATCAGCCTTCACATCATTTCTCTCTCTGTGTTCTAGGATATTAGAGAACCACCTAATTCAGTTCCCTGTGAGTCTCACAATATGTTCTGAATCTTTTATCCAAGATAGCAATAAAGATACGAAGAAAACTATCCTCATAGCATGTTTCCATTAATTGTCATTTGCTTCATCCCGTCTAGAAATACAACCATGGTTTAACTACTCTTTGTTTTTGTCAAATTGTTCGGTTACCTGGAAGCAGTATAAATCAGACCTTACTACTATAGTTCTTCAAAGCCTTCTTCTCTTCTTGCAGATGCTGTAGATATCCCCAGCCCAGATATCACCTGCCTAGATTGAAACGGATTCAATCTTTGTCGAGGTTTCACCGAAGAATACAGTGTAGGGTACCTATGACAACACTAGGGTGGTAAAAGAGAAGTAACTCCAATAAGCTAGAATTCCCTTCAACCGTTAAGAATTTATAAGACATTTTATGTTGCAATTTGTCTTATATGGCAAAGATAATATGGAAGCGATACTCCTGGAAATAAAAGAACTGTATTCAATTTGTTCCTTTTTCTTTTTCTACTCCTAACTTCTCTCTCTCTCTCTTTTTTTTTTTACTATGTTTAATTTGGTTTCAGGACTGGATTTAGGATAAAGAGCAGGTTGGTCATGGAGAATAACAATTCTTAGGAAAGCCATGTTAATACAATATAGTGATCAAAAATATTTCTTTTAAAAATAACATAAACAAACAAACAAAAAATAAATAAAAATAAAAATAAAATAAAAATAACATAAACAGACTATGATAATTGTAAAGGCTGGGTGATGGATACCTGAGAGTTCAATATAACATGCCTCTACTTTGGTATATTTTGAACATTTTCCCCAACAAAAAATTAAAATAAGCAAACATTAAACTATATTCTCAATCTCTTTTGCTGTGGTGCATCTTATTAGATATCCTCTAAATTACCCTTGACCTCATCCCCCAAATTGGATCTATGTCTAGAGACAGAGATAAAAGTATAATTGAAGTAAAATGTGCTATTATTTTACTGTATTTAATGATATGATTAGAAAAGTAGAGCGATATTACCAAAGTGTTGGTATCCCTGAATGTTGGGAACTGTAGGCTACTGAGGTGGGTTGGTGATCTGGTTTATATGTGCAGAGGATGGGAGGAAAAACAGGATGTGGACTGCACAAAAGTGCTACAAGGAAATAAAGTTTTAAAGACACCCTGGGTCCAGATGGTTTAAAAAAAAATGAGAAAAAAAGGGAAAAAACAAACCCAGGAAGGGATGAACTAATGAAAAGTTGAACTCAGGCAATCTCTGCATATTATCACATGTCTGGAAAAAAGAAAAGAAGATTGATCATGGGATTTCAGTGGGTTCAATCCCAATGACCCCACACACGTTGAATACTCAGATGCCTACCACAACAGCAGTTTGAAGCCTAAACTGATCCAGGCAGAAAATGACCCTGTCTTCAAAGATGAAGTTTTCTAAAAAAAGGTTTCTCTGCTCTCAGTTTGAGAATGGAAGCAGACAGAACAAGAAGAAAGGTGGTGACTTCAAGGGTTTGGCCTCAAGGAGAGAGCAGCAAATGAAAGAACTGAGCTAGCTTCGGCAAGAAGGGTTATTGTTTTCAGGCTGTCCTGAGCTGATGAAGTAACGCACTTCATCTACCTACAGTTTTTCCTAAAATTGCCAAGTAGATGGTAGCATCAGTTGTGGGACCAAACAGATTCTGAGTACTGCATTTTGGTGGATATAATGGGAAAGGTGTGCTCCAGTGGGGGAAAAGGATATCAGACCATAGAGAGAGATTTGAAGGAAAAATTGCAATCTTTAAGTGGTGAAGTTAAGTTTTTTGCTCACAATGCAGGACAGGGAAAATCCAGTTAAAGACACTTTCTGTTTGGGATCTGGAGTGGCATTCCATCAGCCATTTAGAACTTAATTGCAAAAGCATAAATAAATTTTCCAAGCCCCTTATTCTCTTTATAAATAGCACTTTCTCACGTGTGTGCTATTCTTCACTTTCCTGAAAAGCAAATTAAGGCTTTCTAGTAGCTATTCACAAATACATAGCGGCTTTGGGGGTCCTCTTTATTTATTATTCTCATTTGTGATCCTGGGATTTATGTTGAGCGTATACTTATTAAACTAACGGAAGATGCAACTTTAGCTTGCATATCTATTACTTAAGGAAACACAATTGAATTCAAAGTCGTCTTCACAAATCTAATGACCTTTAATTCAGGGGACAAATGCAGATTTAATCACCTAAATGAAAGAAAAAATGCTAGAAATTTACATAAACATGATAGACTATTATATAGTAATTATGATACATCAGAAACAATAAAAACAACAAAACCTTTAACACTGACCAGGTCTTAATCAAAGTGCTGTCTTCTGGGATATAGTTTTATGCCATGGATGAAACGACAAGGCAGGGATCTTGGAGAGAAGCTCAGCCAATATGCAAATATTTAATAAATGATAGGAAGAAGGCCTAAATAAAGTAGGACCATAGATTGCTAATGTGAGGATAATTTTTAAAATTCCTCAGATATTTAGAAAGGAATCCTACATTGTGGTTAACCACTCTGTATTTGAGTAGAAGTCAAGGAAAAAGTAGACTACAGAAATAGCAACTTAGTATAACAATGGGACAAGGTCCTTACCATAAAAAGGATGTGATATATAATAAGTAAGTATTGTGAAATCTCATCAAAAGATATGTTTAGGGCACCTGAGTGGCTCAGTGGGTTGAGTGTCAGACTCTTGGTTTTGGCTCAGGGGGTGATCTCATGGGTCATGGGATAAGCCCTGCATCGGGCTCCACAGTCAGTAGGGAGTATGGTTGAAGATTCTCTCTCTCTCTCTCTCTGCCCATCTACCCACTTATGCGTTCTCTCTCTCTCTCTCTCAAATAAATAAATAAATCTTTAACAAAAAGATATGTTTAAGTTGGATAAGAAATACTCTTGTATTTCACAGATAGACTGAAAAGAGGAAATTCAAAATTCTATTTCTAGAATCTTGGGATTATCCACAGATTCAAGAATTAACATCATCCTTTAATAATGATTTGGGAGAATTTTAGAGAAGTCTAAAACCATGGGCACACAACTAATTTTGATAAGTTGGTGGCTAGCAATATTCTGAAGACTGTGTGATAAAGAAACATAATCATCTAAGAGTTAGACACATAAAGTATCAATCCTGACTCTATTATTCACAAATTCTAATTCTACATCTGAGTCTCTTCATTTGGAAAATATAGCACTTGACCTCCAACTTCAATAGTTGTACAGATGACAAGATAATGTATGTGAAAGCAGTTTAAGAATCAGAGCTTTGCAGATATATTTGCTCCGATTATTAACACTGACAACAATATTAGAAACAAATCATTCCTATGTTTCAGTGATACATATGCGACTCTCTCAACCACAAATATGAGAACTTTCACTCCTTCCATTACACTCTGAAAGGGAATCTATATCCAAGAATTAAAGAAGGGCCTGAGGTTAACCATTTACTGTTATTTGTTTTTAAAGGCTTGTTTTTTACAAGAGTATATATTCATACAATAAAATTCACATAGTGTATTGCTCAAAGAATTTTGGTAAATGAATACACCTGTGTAACCACCTCCCAGGTCAGATATAGAACATTCCCAATATCCTACAATGTTCTCTCATGTCCGATTCCAGTTAACTTTCCTAAAGCTAACTAATATTCTCACTTTCATCACTATAGACTCATTTTAGGTGGTTTTGGAAGGTCCCATAAGTAAAATCAAACAATATGTACTGTTTGTGCCTGGCTTCTTTGGCTCACTGTCATTTCTGGGAGACTCATCAATGTGGTTACATGAAACATTATTCATTATTTTTATTGCTCTATACTACTCCACTTCAACAAAATATCAGAACAAAAGCACTTCTGGAATGGCAGAGTAAGAACCTCAATCCTCTCCTATAAAAGCATTGAGAACACTCATTAAAAATGTCAAAATTAATTTTTTCAGACCTCTAGAAATAAACTCAAGACTTGCAGCAATCAAAAGAACATTTATTAAAAAAAGAAAAACCTACTGAATTTTGGTAAAACCGGTGAGCTTTGTGGCATTTTGACTTGCCCTATCTGGTTATCCTCTCCTCAGATTGATGGTAGCCCTGAAAATCAGCAGCCTAACACCATAGTAGCTATGAAAACCACCCTAGTAGACACTGAAGGGGACAGAATGAGTTTGGAAATCCCCCCAAGTCCCCAACCGATTGTCACTGTTTGACCTATCTGGCAACTCCCAGGAAGAACCCCATTCATAAGACTTGCCTTTATTTTACCTGAACCAGAGTTTGTTTAGTGAAGAGAGCTCTACCCCTAAGGCATTGTCAAAAGCATTCAATGACAATTGTTCAACATCACAGTCACCTAAAACAGAAATACCACGAAAGAAAGAAAGAAAGAGAGAGAAATACCACTCTTGACAAAAACAAGAGGCTTGACAAAAAGAAAAAGAAATACCACTTGACAAAAACAAGAGGCTTGACAAAAAAAAAAAAAAAAAAAAAAAGGGAAATCTGAAATGAGATGTGCATAGTGGGCTTTGAAAAGCTCCAAAATATTTCTGAGACTCTAGAAGGCCACATGCTTGTGCAGGGTTGTGGAATGCCTCACAAAAACCATTTTCTCTCCTCTGACACAATCTGAAGCCCTGTGCAAACAGGAAGTGAAGGTTAAGGCAGACTTATAAAATGCCAGAGCATTGAAGGCATACCCCAAAACAAACACACAAAGAATTTCTTGGCAAAATCTTGGACACCTATAGTTCTTTTACAAAAATCATCCTGCAATTGTAAGCTGACCACTAAACTCACCAAGCAGAGACTTCGATGGCTACATATAACTAAAAATACAAATTTTAGAGAATTAGTTCAGGAAAGTCACCAAATAATAAGTAGCAACAACAAATAGCACCTACAATAAATCATGTGGTATGAAGGTACCACATTATATTGCATAAAATTCTAGTTTTCAACAGCAAAAAATAATTTCCAGATTTTCTAAGACACAGGAAGTTATGGCCCATACACAGGAGTAAATAGCAGTAAATAAATACTATACCTAGGACTCTTAGATGTTAAAATTACTAAACGAAGAATTAAAATCAGCTACTATAAACATGTTTAAAGAACTAAAGGAAATCATAGCTAAGGAATTATAGAGAGATGACATCAAATAAAGAATATCAACAACAACAGCAAAATATATACATATATATCCCAAATATAAATATATCAATTTGGAATTGAAAAGTACAGTAACAAAAATTAAAAATTCATTAGAGGGACTTAAGATTATTTTTGAACTGGCAAAAGTAGAATTGGCAAACATGAATATAGGTCAATAGAGACTATCCAATCTGAGAAACAGAAATTATTTTAGTGAAAAAAATAAAATGAACAGAGCCTCATTGATCCACAAAACACTGTGAAAAGTACTAATATATGTATGATGAGAGTCTCAGACGGAAAGCAAGAGAAAGAAACAGAAAGAATATTTGAAGAAACAATGGACAGACATTTCCCAAATTTGATGAAAAATATTAATCTATAGATTCAGGAAATTCAACAAACCTAAAGTATGATGAACATAAAGAGATCTACTCTTTTTTTATTTTTAAAGAATTTATTTATTATTTACTTATTTATTTGAGAGAGTGTGTGAACGGGGTCCAAGTGGGGGGGGAATAGCAGAGGGAGAGGGACAAGCAGACTCTGCACTGAGCATGGAGCCCAACCTAGGGCTCAGTCCTACAACGAAAATCAAGAGTCAGTGACTTAAACAACTAAGCCACCCAGGCACCCTGAGATCCATTCTTTTATATAGACAAATGATAGTCACACTGTCAAATGGCAAAGAGTAAAACTGTATTTTTGTTTGCAACACTTTTCACCTTTTATATGAGTTAAAAGATATGTACATAAATGATAAAACTTTGGGGCAGCCTGGGGGGCTCAGTGGTTTAGCGCAGCCTTCAGCCCAAGGCCTGATCCTGGAGACCCAGGATTGAGTCCCGCATCAGGCTCCCTGCATGGAGCCTGCTTCTCCCTCTGCCTGTGTCTCATGAATAAATAAATAAAATATTTTTAAAAATTATAAAACTTTGTTAATGGGCTTTAATATACAAAAACATAATTCGTATGACAATAATGGCACCAAAAATGAAAAGCAGAAAGGGAACTAACTAAATAATTTTGTACATTTCTGTACAAAGAGGAACCAATAATTTTGTACATTATTCTAATTGATTGTTTTAAGTTAGAATGCTAATTGTAATTTCCATCGAATACAGTAAGAAAATTAATTCCAATAATATAATAGAAGAAACAACAAGGGAGTTCAAAAAGTATGCTAGAAAATATCTAATACAAAAGAAGGCAGTGACTGAGAAAGAAAAAGACATAAGACAGAACACAAATAACAAAATGATAAATGTAAATCCTACCTTATCAGTAATTACATTAAATGTGAATGGATTAAGCACTTGAATCAAAAGGAGAGATTGGCAGGATGTATTTTGAAGAAAATGACCCAACTATATGCTGGGTATAAAAGATACACTTTTGATTCAAGAAACAAAAAAGTTGAAAGTAAAAGAATAGGGGAAAAGTCTCTTTGGTTACTGTAATCAGAGACCTAGTAACTAACCAAAAAGACCTAGTAGCCAAAAGTAACCTTGGACGGCCATACTAGTATCAAACAAAATAGACTCTAAGACAAAACAGGTAACTAGAGTCAAAAAAGGCATTTTAAAATAAAAAGTGAGTCATTTTGTCAGGATGACAATCAATTATAAATACATATGCACCTAATTGTGGAGCTCCAATGTGTGCAAAGTAAAAGCTTATAGAATTGAAGAAATGGACAATTAAAAAATATTAGTTTGAGACCTCCATATCCCATTTTTAGTAATGGATAAAAAGAAAGAAGACCAAGAAGAAAATAGAAAAGTGTAACAACACTACAAGCCAACTAGACCTAATAACATCTATAGAACACTACCCAACAACAACAGAATTCATACTCTTAGGTGCACATCGAATAATTCTCCAGCATAGGCCATATATCAGGACATAAACAAGCTGCAATCAATGGAAAATAATTGAAATCATACCATATATGTTCTCCAACATTAATGGATTGATATTAAAAATCAATAACAGGGGCACCTGGGTTAAGTGGCCAATTCTTGATTTCAGCTCAGGTCATGATCTCAGTGTCCTTGGATCTAGCCCCATGCCAGGCTCTTTGCTCAGCAGGGAGTGTGCTCTAGGATTCTCTCTCTCTCCACCTTTGCCCCTCCTTCTGCTCTGTCTTTCTAAAATAAATAAATAAGTAAATATTTTTAAAAAGCAATAACACAAGGTAACATTGTGTGTCAGATACTTCAATAAATAAATAAATAAATAAATAAAAATACCAAAAAAATCAAAAACAGAAAAAATAATTTGAGAAATTTGAGAAATTTGAGGACATCAAAGAGTCAAAAAGGGAAAATTAGAATATATTTATAATAATTTATATATTTTAAGACTGTGTTATTAGGTATGTTTAAATTTAAGTTTATATTCCTATTGATTCTTTTTTTATGATTTTTTTATTGATTCTTTTATTATTATCAAACACTGTGTTTTTCTATAGTAATGCCTTTTGCCTTAGAGTTTATGTTGTCTGACATCAGTATAGCTACACCTTTTTCCTTTGGTCATGATTTCATTTTATAGTTTTCATACTGTTACTTTCAGCCTTAAATAGTCCTTATATTTAAGGTTTATCTTTTATGAGCAACATATGATTTGTTATTGTTTTTCTGTCTACTTTGCCCATCTTTGTCATTTAACTGGAGTATTAATCCAACTACTTAATTATAATTATTGGTTTATTTGTATTGAAATGTATCTTCTTACTGTATATTTTATACTATACCATCTTCTTTTATATTAATCAAGTTTTTTATTATTCCATTTGCCTTATGGGATTGTAGTGATATATTTATCATTTTATTGATTACCCTAAAATAAGAGATTCCAAGATTCATTCATTCATTGAAATATACTTTAAGTTTGTACATTTACAATTTCTTAGATAATATCTTTGTGTTGTTATGTATGTTAATCCTATAGCTATTTTAAACCCCATAGTGCTTTACTTACTATTATTTGTATTTAGATTTACTCATTTACCCTTCCCTGTGTTAATATTTTTCCTACAGTTCCATGTTGAAACATGAAAAAAAAATCCCTTTTGTCTTCTGTAGTGTAGGTATACTAGAAACAAATTTTCTCTGGTTTTGTTTTTCTGAAAATTTATTTATTTCACATTCCTTTCTGATGAATCTATTTGTAAGGTATAGAATTGTTGGTTAGCAGTTTCAGTCTTTCAGAATTTTAAAGTCATTCCATTGTCTTCTAGATTCCATGGTTTTTATTTAAAAGTCATCTGAAGTCTTTGGTCAATAGTTTCTTTTTATCTTTTTTTTTTTTTTTTTTTTTCCAGATGTTTGACTATGATACCCTGGTTGTAGCTTCCTTGTATTTATCCTGCATGTGGTTCGTGGAGCTTTTTGAATTCATGACTTGCTGGCTTTCATCCATTTTGTAAAATTTGTTGCCAATAGATTTGAAATGTTGCTCTTGTTCACTTCATGCTTTCATATTCTTCTAGGACTCCAATTACTGGTATGTCAGACTTTTAAATGCTGTTCCACCTAACTCTTATTTTCTCTTCTGTATTTTTCATCCCTTTTAATCTTTATATTTGAATATTTTCTACTTCTCTCTTAGTTCACTATTCTTCTTTCTGATGTGCCTAATCTATTATTAATTCATCTTATAATTTATTTTAGTTCTCGTAACATTTCCTTCTAGCATTTCTGCTTGGTCCTGTTTCTTACACACTTGGTGATTTTTAAATTGGATGCTAAATGTCATGTGTGAAAATTTGCAAAGACTCAACATTAAGTTATCCTTTTCCCAGAAAGGATTTAATATGCTCTGGTCATATAATGTATGGACTCATCACACTACTCAAGTCAAATGCTGGGATTCAGACTTTGTTAGCCTTAATGATTTCCAGTTTGTTCCTACTCCTAAAGCATAGTCCTTTAATTTTTAAGGAGTAGCATTCTTAGATTCTCCTCTGAAATCCTAAAGCATTTACTTAGGCTCTAGCACCTTGGTGGTTTCTAAATTTTCATCTCTGCCTCCCAAGTTCTCCAAGCCTGCCAAAATCTCTGCTCAGCTATTTAACATCCAAGCTAGTCCTTTACACTCAGTTTCTCTGCATTTTACCCTGCACAGTTTAAGAGTCAGCATATGCCTTGACTTTGTGGCTTTCTCAACTCCTGGATCTTAGTCTCTCAAGTCGCAATCACCTTGGTAGTCTCAAACTGTATCATCATCTGTCATATAGCATTCCCAACCCAGTGAGCCTGCCGTAAGCTCAGGCTGATGCTTTCTTATTGGCCTCTATTTACGCGTGCCAGGAATCTGCTAATACAAGTGAAAAGCTGAGATGAATGTGGGGC
Source organism: Canis lupus dingo (assembly GCF_003254725.2). Taxonomy (NCBI): domain Eukaryota; kingdom Metazoa; phylum Chordata; class Mammalia; order Carnivora; family Canidae; genus Canis; species Canis lupus. Next base: position 50,537,464 of record NC_064261.1, read on the forward strand.
TCAACTCATCACAGTTTTCTCTCCTCTGGGATCTTGGATCCTCCGGGACTGGTTTTCTTAGCTCTTCTCTAGTGACTTCAAATAGTTGTTGTATATGTTATGTTTAACCGGTTGTTCTCAAGGAGAGTTAAAATATTACAAGCTATTCTCTCATAGCTAGAAGTGGAAGTTGAATCATTCACTTTTAATTTGCAACTTCCATAATCTCTGCTTTCAATATAGTCTTTCATTTGTGGTTTTGAAACTGCAGAGTTAAAACTGAGTCAGAAAAAGTACGTACCTGGGTGAACTTGGAATAAGAAAAATGAGTCAGGAAAGCACTTGTTCAAATGTTAAATAAAATGTATACAGTTGCTGTTTTTCTATGGTTAGCCTAAATAACAAAGGGAAAATGGATTCCTGAATTACGTAGATATTAGTCTAATACTGCAAATTCATATTCTGTGTATCCCAGGTCTAATGTCAGTATTGGCCAACAAAATTAAAACACTCTTTTGATTTTGTAAGTATAAAATGTAGTGCCTTTCTACAGTATATATATTTTGTACTACTTTTTTGAACTTCTGACATATATTGTCTCTATACAGAAAGGTTGACGGTTTGGTATGTAAGTTTTTTTTGGTTTCGGCTTTTGGTTTTTTTAAGTGGAAGAAATAGGTCTCCTTACTATGTTGTGTAGGTCTGGATGGGACATGCTCCATTTAGAACTCTGTTTCCTGCTTGGAGGGACAATTAATATGCTTACTACTTGAGAAACAGCATGGCTCATTGGACTAAGCTTTGAGTCAGTAGTTTGGAGTTATAATCCTACTTCTGCTACTGATTCAATTTATGTCCCTGGGCAAACCATTTAACCTTTGCATTTGTTCACCTAAAAAATTGGATAAAATTATCACTTATTTGCAAGAGTAGCTAGTAATAACTGATTTTGAATATAAAGAAATGCATACAATACATTGTGACTAGTTAAAATTACTACAAACATTCCTACAATTCAGTTTCCCCTAAAGCCTCAGTATTGCTTTGATTAAAATTCTTCTGATCTAAGTTAAAATGAAGCACAATAAAGTGCCGTTAAGTGTTTTAATTTGCATGCTTAAACAGATGGGAAAATCCAGTGTAGTTTAGCCAGAGAAAACAAAAATTTTTTGGAAATAAAGAGAAAAATAATTTTTCCATCTCCCCTGTTTTTTTTTAATTATAAAAAGTACTATATGTTATACACAGGTATTATTCTCTATTGCTTAAGTGCAAAAATTCACATTTACACACAACAATAAACTCACATCTACTCTTTTCATTTTCTTTTTTTTCTTTTCATTTTCTTATTTATAATTCTTTAGAAATGGAGTTTTATGTTTTTTTAAATTTTATTTATTTACTCATGAGAGACACACAGAGAGAGGCAGAGACACGGGCAGAGGGAGAAACAGGCTCCATGCAGGGAGCCTGACATGGGACTCAATCCCAGGTCTCCAGGATCATGCCCTGGGCTGAAGGCGGCGCTAAACCGCTGAGCCACCGGGGCTACCCTAGAAATGGAGTTTTAATAATAATTATTGTTACATTTTGTGATAATTTTATCTCAACACAGTTTTTTTCTTTTTTTTAATGCTCTCACCATATAAAAGGGAGCAAATATTCAGATCATTCCTTTGCCTGGTACTTTATCTTACTTTGCATAATATATGCTTCTGAAACAATGTAAAGATTGAATTTTTTTAATATGGAGAAATTTAAAATAACATTGAGGAATGCTGTCATCTAACAGACTCCAAGAAACATCTCTATGTTCTTGAAGTCTCAATGTTTTTACTCCCTTGTCTAGTATTTGTCACCATTTTAGGTAGTTTCAACCTCCTTAGAAATGACCCATTCAGCTCACTGGATGCTTTGGCATCCCATTTTTGGATCTTCTCATTGCCAGTGACCGTATCTTTTTCTTTCACAGCAATGGTAATTCCCTGGCCAGACACAACTTCTCTCTAAAACTTTGCATTCTTATTCTTTGATCCTAGCTCCTAGCCTTCTAGTTGCTTAAATATTGACCAGGAAGCAACAAACTATCTTAACGGTGTTGGCCAGTCTTCTAATCCATGACTCCTATCACTCCTCTACACACAACAGCCTCTTCTAGACTATACTTTCTTCCTACCCAACTCAAACTCCATTATTCGGTGTTTCAATACAATTCCCATACCTTTCTTTCTTTTTCTTTTCCTCAAAATCACTTACTTAACAAACCCAACCATGATAGAACTCAATCAACTGCCTGACAATTCTGTACCTGACACCCCTGTGTGTTTCAGGAAGTAACCAGTAACAGCTTGGACTGACTGCAGTGGTGATAAACATGATCTCCAACTTCCAATAGCTACTCAACCCTGAGAATTCCACTATAAATCTTTGCTCTCCAACCTCAATTAGGAATATTTCACAACTCTTCACTATGCATCTTCCACTTTAAACTGAAAACTTGCTTTATAATTTGTGGAAATTAGAGCTCTCAGCTGGAAATACACCCTCCAGTGACTAGTTCTACAAACTCACCCGCTTCTGCTGGCACTTTTTTCGTCCTGCCTACCTCAATCTGGCTTCTCTCCCCATGATGCAACATACAATAGCTCCTTATTATTTATTTATTTATTTATTTATTTATTTATTATTTATTTTTGCTCTTCAATTTATTGATGTTTCTATAGGACCAATACTGTTCCCATCTCCCTTCTGTAGAACACTCTCATGTATGACATCTTTCTCAATTTTTATCTTCTCTCTCTGGCATTTACTTTGTCATCCCCTTTCCTGCCTCTTATTCCTCCACTTGCTAAATTTCTTCTCTCTGTCCACTCTCTATTTAGATGTTTTCAGTCATTTCCATGGCCCTACATACCATTTACCTGCTGATAATTCTCAAATTTATATCCGCAGCATTGCCTGTTCCTCCGAACATCGGTTACATACAATTGCTTACTTTTACATCTCTGTTTAGACGTCTTGTAGGCATCTGTTATTTAATATTTTCAAAATTGAACTTTTTTCACCATTCATCTCTCTACTTTCTCTATATCTCTCCTTCTAAATCTTTCCCAACTCAACAAATGACACTACCTCTACACATCTGCTTAAGAAAAAAGTAGGAGTCTTCCAATGCATCAGCAAATCCTGTTGATTCTTCTTCCCGAGTATATCTTAGAGTCTGTCCACTTCTTTCCATATTAGTTCATAGTACCATAATCTCTTGCCTGACTTACTGCAACACCTTTCTCCTAGTCTCTCTGCTTTCTTTGGTAATTTCCTACAACCTGTTCTCCATATAAGAACAAGAATAATCTTTAAGGACTTAAGCTAGAAGACATAACTTCCTTACTAAAACACTCCAATGGCCTGATGCTTCACTTTGGAAAAAAATCCAACGACCTTACTTTGCCCTATAAGCTTTTGTGGTCCGGGGCCTGTGTTCCTCTCTCTCCTTATTTATACCACTGTCTTTATAACCACGAGAACCTCCTTTCAGTTTCTGGAACACATCGTAGGCTTTGTACGTACTGTTTCTCCTTATCTAGCTAAATTCATGGCTATCTCCTTTTCATCTTGTGGGTTCGGTTTAAATGTTACCTCCTTAGTAAGTCCTTCCTGAGTTATTCCCTCGCATTAGTGTCCTTTTCCTTTCCAGTTCCATCATTCTTCCTTATCTCAGCACCCCGTCTGCTTTTGTAAATAATCCTTCCCATTTGACAAATATTTTTTTCTGTCTTCCTCATGATACTGTAAGCTCAATGAGGGCAGAGATGATATCCACTTTCTTTATCACTATGCAACCAATACCCAGGACAACCCTGAAGCTAAAGTTAATAGTTACTTGTTGAATAAATGAATAGCACAGGTAATGATAGACCATGTGATAAAAAGGACTGATTCTTATGCAATCTTACATTATAGAAAATTTTAAGAGTATAGCATCAAAGCTTTATTGAAGATTTCAAGCATTTGTCAAAATGGATGGAAAGCATTTTTTTTTTTTTTGAGAGATAATCTTTGGTATATAGTCTATTTTCTCCTCCAGTGCCTCTCAAATTATCTATGGTGAATTCCAAATCTATGAGACTTTTGTAAAATTCAATAAAAATTACTAAAAAACATCATGAAATAAAAACAATAACAAAATATAAACCCAATTGTTTTTATTATTAACTTTAACAGACTTAACATGTTTAAGTTTCTACAAGATTTTTTTTAATATATTTTTTTTTTTCTTTTAGAGAGAGGGAGAGAAGAGGGAGGGACAGGCAGGGAGAGAATCTTAAGTAGGCTCCATGCCCAGCATATAGCCCATGCTGGACTCAATCTCCTGACTCTGAGATCATGACCCTGGGGTCATGACCTGAGCAGAAATTGAGTCAGCCACTTAACAGACTGAACCACCCAGGCGCCCCTCTATGAAACTTTTTAATCAATTGTTGCCAATGTCTATGCTAATCTCATTTAAGATCAGTAACAAGGTTTGGGACCAATGCTGGTTGGAGATCTGTACTTTTGAGTAGTGTTGTTTTACTCCAACTTGGATGAATGACTGAGGTCATTGGGATTGATTTAGGCACTGTATCTCAAAGCTCATCCATCCTGTTATAGGAAGAGGAGTTGAAAGCTACTAGAAATAAAACAAAACAAATAAAAGTCATAAAATTTACAGAACAGTTGTAAAATTTAGAAATGAAATAGAAAACTATTAGAAATTAAATTTCTAAAATGATGGAAGTCAAACAGAAAATGAAGTTTCTGTGGTCATGAATATACATTGGAGGGTGGGAAAACATCTTCCCCAAATACCTTGACTGGATTTTGAAGGAGGTGAGAGTGGGAGAAAATTCAAATATTACCCTTGGGATGTCACATGGTGACCAATTGGTTATTTCTATTCCTACTTGGGTTAGTATAGCCTTTTAATCAAAGTGCTAGACTCATTATTTCTACCACAACTAGTTTCCTCTAATTCTTCTAACTCATCTTCCTGTCTTAAAAAATTCTGCCCTAATGTTTTGTCCCTCATCCATTCCCACATCCCTATTCTTTTATCTGTCTCCGTCCACTCCATCATTGGCATAGTGCAATGCTATTAGTAGACCTACGTAAAAAGGGAAGAATAACAGTAGCAAAAGCTAGGTAGGATACAGGGAACTTAATTCCCAGTTTGAGCATTTAGGGAGGGGGATGTTCATGGAAGATATGTTATTATTTGCCTTTCTTTGACTTACCAAGTTACCAAGATTTTCCCCTTGTGTTATGCCTCACAGCATCGGTGTAGGGGAAATTCATTACTTATGCCACTTCAGGAATGCCCATGTTACTTGAAATTTGAACACGAGTAGACTTCCATAGTACCTTTATAGTATACTTGTACATACTCATACAAATGTATACTTTTGTAGCATACAGAAAGCAGCAGAAATACTCTTAAATCTTTCATCTAAGGGAAATCCAACAGCCTTCATCATCCAAAGGAATGTAGTCATCTTACTGAAGATGAAGGAAGAGAGATTTGGCATCTCTAAGCTTATATGAGGCTGTTGCTATGTCCAAAGGCAGGTGAATATCTTACAGTGAATTTCTTCACAATATATATGGCATACCACCCAATCTCAAAGGCAAGTTCAAATCTTGCCTAATTCAATTCCAGCCCTATTTCAGAGCTGAAGGTTCAAACCTAATGCATATACCTTTTTGAGCCATATGAGTTCCTAGCAAAATAAATCATCCTCTATTTTGAAAGCAGTCTACAATACTTGTTTACCTCTGTCTCCTCATCTAGCCAACACGCCCTAAAACGGTCTCTTAAAATTCTTCCGGCTGGGGAAAGCCTGCAGTTCAATCAAATTTCTTGTCAGAAGCCTGGACCTGAAATTCTAGCATTAGAGAGACTGAGACCAGGTGTCGGGATTGAGTGATGTCAGCTAAAGGTGTTTAACACATAATCGTCTAACGCTTTGTCGGACCAGAGTTCCTTTCGCGTTTCTGCCCCTTTTCTTCTCCTTCTTTCCTTCTCCTTCTTCCTCTTGTATGGCTTGCACTGTTAGGGAGTTGTTGGATTTGTGGATTAAGAAGAAGTGATTCTAGAAATAGGAAAAAGAGGGGCAGTAGGGTTAGCTGCAGCTACCTCTGTCTAGTTTTCAAGCTTTAGAATTCCAGTGGGAGTTAGTCACATACTCTCACGTCTTAAGTTAAATTATTTTTGAATTTTTAAAAATATACAGAAGATGGGGGATTTTAGGAACAAAATAGGTAACTACTGTTACTGGATATTAATAACTTCTGGGGGGGGGCTAAACTCTTTATAAGAATAGTTCAGCGAGGACTCTGACTTGTTGCTCCCCTTTTATGCGACAGAGAAAAAATAATTTCCTTCTTCTCTTAAAATTCTTCTACTGGCAAATTTAGGTGGTAAGATAAGGAATATAATTTTTTTGTGTGTGTGTGTTTTAGTCCTATTACTGGTTATTCCAGTTATTCCACTCTCTGTGGTTTCACAATCTGCGAAATATGGAAGTGATGCAGAGATAAGACAACAGGGAGGCCTGATCCAGGGTATAACCCACAGAAAAATTCCTGAATGCACTAAATACGCTCTTCCATTCCAGAAACATTAGTGGAAACAGTGCAAGTAGAGAATGGAAGAATGTTTATATTTATTCCTCTGAGCAGCTCATAAGGTCCAGAGAATTACATAATATGGGACCATTTAGACACCTTGAAGACCCACTGGGGACTTTTTCTTAACTGTTGCACAACATCAGTCCAATTCTGAGCACCAAAACAAACAAACAAACAAAAAAAAACAAAAACAAAACAAAACCAACAAACAAAACCAAAAAAAATCAACAAAACAAAACACACAAAAAAACCTCACAAAAAAAACAAATAAAAAAAAAAAACAAAAACAAATTCTGAGCACAAACAAACAGAAAACCAAATTCTGAGCACCACGACGTGAGGACTTGGAGATCTTGGAGGGAGTTTAAGAGTCACAGTCATTACTAATGACCCTGACAAGTCGTAGAAATGGGCAGATAATTACAGGATGAGCTTCATAGATAGCGATATTGAGTAATTTAGAGGAAGGGGGAAAAAAAAAAAACCACTGTGTACATACATGGGAGGAGGCTTGGCTTTGTGGGAAAAACGTGGGGATCGGTAAAGCACCAGTGAAACAGAGGAGTTAGCCACACGCAGTACGGTTTATGACTCTTTATCATTAAAAAAATAAAACGGTTTGCGGAGCTCACGCTAGAACGCCGCAGGCAGGGCCGGGCGGCCCCGGGTCGGGTCGGGTCGGTCGGGTCGGGTCCCGGCGTCCGCGGGGCTCGAACCCGCCGCCGCCGCGGGCTCCGCGAGGGGGGACGCTGGTCCTGCGTTCGGAGTCGCGATCCGAGCCCGGCCCCGTGCGAGCGATCCACCTGGCTTAAGGGGCGTGAAAATTTAAGAAAAAAAAAGAAAGAAAGAAAGAACGAAAGAAAGAAAAAGATGCAAGGAAAGAAAGAGGCAGCCGCGACCCCGCCGGGTGCGGAGCGGACCCCGCGCGATCCCGGGCGGCGCTCGGCTGCCCCCCGCCCCGCGTGCACGCCCGGCCCGGTGGCTCGGCCGCGGCACTGAGCGCTCGGGCGCCGGGGGCTGGGGCTGGGGCCGGGCCGCGCCTGCAGCCCGCGCGCACCGGGTCGGCCGGGCGGCTCCGCGGACGCGGCGTCCCCTGGGGCAGCGCGGGGCAGGGCAGGGCAGGGCAGGGCACGGCAGGGGGTCCGCGGCTCCCCGCGCCCCGCGTCCCGCCCGCCCGGGCCCCGCAGCCCCGCAGCCCCGCGGCCCCGCAGCCCCGCAGCCCCGCAGGCCGCGCAGGCCGGACGCACAGGCCTCGCGGGAACGCGCCTCCGTCCGCCCCGCCCCGCCCCCGCCCTCCGGCCCGCCCCGCCCTCGCGCGCGCCCCTCCCCGCGCCCGCCTCGCCTCGCCTCCCCGACCATCTCCTCGCGCTCCCGGCCCGGCACGCGCGCTGCGCCCGCCGCCCCGCCGTCCCCGTCCCCGTCCCCGTCCCCGTCCCCGTCCCCGTCCCGCCGCCGCCGCCGCCGCCGCCGCCGCGGCCGAGCGTTCCTCCGCCGCGCCTGGCTTCCAGCTTCGGGCCGGAACCGGAAGTGTGGGGGGCGGGGCCGGCGGAGGCCAGGGGACCGAAAACGCGGCCGAGCCCGGAGCCCGGAGCCGGAGCCAGAGCCTGGACCAGAACTTGGCCGCCGCTTGCGCCGCCGCCTGCGCCGCCGTCCCCGCCGCCGTCCCCGCCGCCGCCGCGCCGTCCCCGCCGCCCGGGCCGCCACGGCCGCCAGCCCGGCCGCCAGCGGTCCGCGGACTTTGGGTGTCCGGGTTGAAGGTCGGTCCGGACGTCGGACCCGGCTCGGCTCCCGGACTGTCCGGGCGGCTCGGGCTCCCCGCCGCCCCGCCGCCGCCTCGGCGCCTCCGCCTGGCGTTTTGTTCCGAGAGCCCCGACAGGCGAGCGGCGCTGACAGCGATTTTGACAGTGATTTAAACCCGCTTTTGTTGTTGTTGCCTTTTCGTTGTTTGGTTTTGTGTGTCGTGCGTGTGTGTGGCGGTTTTTCTCCCCCCACCCCTTCCCCGTGGTGCATTTTTCCTTTTTTTTTTTTTTTAATATATAGCATTATTGTGCTCTTTTATTTTTTCCTTTTTTTTTTTTTTCTTAACCCCGTGAACCTTTTTCGTTTTTTATTTTTTTTTATTTTTCTTTTTGGTCGGGGGCTTCCGAATATGTTTTATGACGGTTGATTTCACACCAGGAGGTTTGTCTCCGAGGAAGACCAGGGAACGGGCTCTCTAGCGAGAACTTGCTGCGGATCCCCCGGCGCCTCGGAAAATGGGAGCTGCTGCGAAGTTGGCGTTCGCCGTGTTTCTTATCTCCTGCTCTTCAGGTAGGTGCGTGGAGCGAGCGCGGCGGGGCTGCGGCGGCGGCGGCCTGGGGAGCTCCACACACACACACACACACACACACACACGCGCGCACGGACACACGCGCGCACACACGCGCGCACACCCGCCCCCCGGCGCCCTGGGCCGCGACCCCGCGCGACCCCCCACCTCAGCCCCGACCGTGCCCCGGAAATCTCTGTCAGCGTCTCCCGCTCGGAGCCGGGCCGGCGGGCTGAGGAGACGGACGGCTCGGCCGTGCGACTGGGAAAGTCACGCTCCGTGGCCCTCGCCCCGGGTGACAGCGCTGCCTGGGGCGGGGGGGGGGAGGGGGGCGGTTAAGCCACAAGCGGCGCGAGTGACAGCCGGGGCCGCGGGTTCGAGCCCCGAAAGGCGCCCCCCGGAGCGGCGTGTCGCGTGGCCTGCCTCCCCCCCACCCCGGAGCGGCGCGTTTTGTTCTGGGTTTGATTGTCTCGTAACCAGCGCTTCCGCGGTGGCCGTCACGACGGGCGTCCAGCCGGCCGTCGCCCGCCCGCCCGTTCGCCCGTTCGCCCGCCCGTTCGCCCGTTCGCCCGCTCGCTCCGGACGGCGAGAAACAATGCGGCGCGGCGGCGGTGTCATCGGGGTCCCCCCCACCCCCCTCGCCCGCCCGCCCGCCCGCCTCACGGTCTCCTCAACTTCGGCGTCCAGCCGCGTTAAAAATAGTTGTAGCTGCTGTGGCCCGGGTGTTCACAATACCGCGGCGCGGAGCGGAGCGCGGCCGGGCGCTGGCGGAGCGCTGGCCCTCACCACCATGTCTGCGTGCTCTCGGCTGGCACAGATTCCGCTCACCTACGGGGGACTTCTCTTAACGCGCGGTGTATCGAGGCATTGTTTTCGGTCTATAGAGCAGCCATTCGAGATGGTTCGCGCTCGTCAGAGACGTTGCGGTCCTGGCGTGGGTTGTGGCCCGAGGTTTGGAGGGGGCGACCTGGTCCCTCCTGCATCCGACGTTGTGATTTTTGCTTGGACGTTGTACGCCTTTGCAACCAGTGGTTGGGAAACTAGTCTTTTGTGTTTGGGGTTCGGTAAACGAACGCAGCCCAGCTCCAAGGTGTGCACACGTACGTCGCAGGAGAGTTTAGTTTGATGGATGGAACACTTTTGAAGTCGCAGTGGATCTGGTGATCATAAAATTCAATATTCGGTTACCAGGTTGTGGGAGAGAATTATTGGAGGCGGGGGGGAGGGGGGGACGAATTGACAGGTTTCACGGCCACGTCTTTATCTCGTTTGCTGCAGGGAAATTAGAGGGTGTTAGTCTTTTCTTTGTGTACCTCTGTGCTGTGTGTGTGTGTGTGTGTGTGTGTCCGTCCGTCCTCCCAGCCCCCTCTTCTAATAGAATCCTTTGTAACGTATAGAATTTTGCTGAATGGTACATTTCCTTGTGGTTAATAAATGGATAAAGTCTAGTCTTATGTCTGTAGTGGTATTGATCAGTTCCGGGTGGGCTAAATGTGTTGTGAAATGGCGATCATTGCCAGAGATTAACCAAAGAATCATGTCTGTTTAAATGGAAGAAGGAACATGCTTAAGGCAGGCTGACAGTTCTTTTTGTGCAGGGCTTGGGGAGGAAGATAAACAATGGTGTCTCCGAAATGAATGAATACCTTGATAACATTAAACCTCTCGCTTTTGTGACATGACTTAACTATGCAGTTTTTATTTTCCCCGTAGTACTCTCTCTCTCTCCTGGTTCCTGTATGTTCTGGTTGGTGAACTCCTCATGTTCAAATCCCTTTCTCTGATCTCCTGCCCTTGAGGAGGAGGGGCATCATGGCCACTGACCAAGGAATTGTGGACATTATTCCCTCCCAAACCCACCTGAGTCACAATAATTGGTGAAGGGGGTTATTCTTAAGCAGTCTCAAGGTATTACTTCTGGAAAAGCAGGCTGTCGCTTACAGATCTTACAGCCTCCTCTGCTTGGTTTAGAAGCAAAAAGAATTGAGCGTTAGTTTCTTGTAGGATTATTTTCAGTGGGCCAGGAGGTTAATAGCTAAAATTCTGAAATACAGTAATTTTCTTGCTTACAGAGCATATAGATATGTATAGCACATAGAATTACATAAAACTGGTGCTGAATATTGTTGCATAGTTTTTTTTCCCAAATAATTCCTAGTTGAACTAAAATATAATTCTGTTGAAGATAATTGAAATCATCTTAAAGACTTTAATCCATATTTATGTATAAAGATATTTAGTACTTAAAATATCTGATTTTTTAAAAGGCTTTTGTTATGAATCAAATGCACTCTAAAAGATTATTGTGTTTCCTTTCCTAATTGATTTTCCTAGGTAATATGTAATCTGGCATGCTGGAAGCATGAGGATGGCTATTTTTATGAGAATTAAAAAATTTCTCAAGTTGTCATTTTTTTTTTGTTTCTGGATATTTAATTTTTTTAAGCAAATGAAAAATAGTAATAAAGAGCTGTTTATCAGATTTTTAGGGTGGATGCTTCTTTCTTTTTTTTTTTTTTTTTTTTTTAGTATTTTGCAGACTTTGATTTTTCAGTTTCCATCCCATGGCATAGTATATAGGAGACTGATTTTGCAGACTATTCCTGTAGGATATGGCCAAGTATGTAATTTCTTAATGTAATTCCAGGGGAAACATTTTTGAGTTTTGTTCTATTCCTCAGATGCCTTCAGATTCCTTTTGTATTTGCATTTTTTCCATTCTTTTTATCCTTCCTCAGATTCTGTTTGAAAACACAAATCGATTTATTGGATTTGTTTGTTTGTTTTTAAAGCAGTGTGGCTAATTTGTGTCTTTCTTCACCATTTGTTAAACTATGAGTTTAATACTTGCTCTAGCACTTAGGTCTCTCCTACCTAGAATGATGCAGCTATTGTGGTGTTTGAGTTGCACTGACTAAGTTGAGGAATTTGGGTTTCTGTGGGAACTGGAGCAGCCTGGTCCATATATTTGATGAAATAAGAAATGGAAATAAAGTAATTATGTGCATTTCTTTGACCTCAGATAGGTAGGCAGTGCCGGGTGTGTGCACGCCCGTGCCCGTGTGTGTTTCTGTGAGTGAGTCTATGTGCCTTTGGAGGGGGAATTGGCAGCACTGTGGATCTTCTGGGACTCAGCTGAACTTTGGCTAACAAGTGATGGATGTGACACGCTTTGTTTCCTACAGTCAGAATCTCTTAAGTGTAGTCTGTGATCAGATTCAGATACCATCTACTGGAACATCAAAACCAGAAGAGGAACAAGACAGACTCCCTCCTCCACCAATTCACTTTGAATTTTTTTGTATTTATAAGCCAGTAGTTCTCAGGTTGGGTGTCTTTTGCTACCTACCCCTGCACTTCTCCTCCAGGGGACGTTTGAAGACATTTTTGGTTATCACAACTATGGGGGAGGGTGTGCTACTAGCATCTAGCGGGGAAAGGGCAGGGATGCTGCTCATCATCCCACGGTGCACAGGACAGCCTTGCACAGTGAAGAGTTACCTGGCTCAAAGTGTCAGTAGTGTTGAGGTTGAGAAGCTCTGTTTTCAAAAGTATTAGTATATTAGCAAAAGGGTCTAGCTTCCTACTCCCACAGTCAGTCATCCAAATTTTGCAGGTACATGCATATTGATCTTTAGGTGACTTTTTGTTGAGAGCTTTCATCTTTTCGTTATCTTTTAAAACTAGAATGATTATATTAGACAGACTATAGCTATATGCATTATTTCATCTTATTATACTTTAATAAAATGTTTTGCTGATTTATGAATAAACTCTCCAAAACCATTGCTTTGCTATGATGGAGAGCCCATGAAGACTGGTATGTTCATGAATAGGATGAATGATTGGTCAAGGTATCAAGTTTAATTATATTTGCATCTGATCCAGTAGACTCCTTGCTGTGATAATTACCTTTAAGGATATTTCCTTTTATCCTTACTGAAATTTTACTGTATGGACTGTGTGGTGGCAGCGGATTGTGTGTTAGAGAAAGAGAAAGAAAGAGAGAAAGAGAGAGTGAGATCAACAGTGAGGGTGCCAGAAAGTTTTATAAGTTTCCGATGGAAGAACTATGTACGTTATATGTCCCTGAAAGGTTTCAAAGTATAAATTCAGGTTTTTTTTTTTTTTTTTTTTTTAAGGATACTTCTTCTCCTTCTTCTTCTTCTTTCGTTTAGCTGCCTTTAATTTGAAGCAACTTTTAAAGTGGTTTCTTAATTCCATAATTTTCTGGAGAATCATTGGCTGGGTTTTGATTATTAGACTCATTTTGGCTATGCTAATTAATATTCTATGATCTATCACAGACCCTTGTCCTTTTTAAGGTTAAAATTTGACCATAACTAATAAGTGCTTACTTGTTTTGAACTCTGGTTTTAAGGAAGTGAACCCAGCCAGGATAAGAATTAAAGTGAAAAGGTGTAAGTAGCACTACAGCATTGAAAGGAAAACTTCTGAAATCACTCCCACAAGAAGTATGCAAATAAGCCTCATACTATCTTTGTAACACACCTCCCCATACATGCGTATCTCTGGTACTACTGACATTTTCACCTTTTGGATTCACCGTTTTGTGTGAAGTAAAGCACAACTAAATCAAACGAGATTTTAATAATCTCTAAACATTCCTTTAGATTCTAAAACTATTTTGTTGCTTTTTTACTTTTGTGGGTAGTGTACTCTTATTTCGCATCTTTGGGGTCTCAAAAAATCTGTGATTTAAATTTCCTCTTTTCATGCTCTCTTATGTTGCTACTGGTCTTAGATAGCAGTGTTTGAGATTAGGGTCACTAGTACTCTTTCACTTTTTTGTCCATATTGTATAACTCATAATTTCTTCCATTCCCTTTCATTATGCTTCCCTTTCCACTGTAGGCCTTTTTTGTTTATTCTCTTTAACCCCTTCTGTTCCTTCTGTACTTCCTTATACTGTAGGCAGCTTGTTTGTGGAACCCACTTGTTGCTTAGCATCAGGGTGGCTCAAGGGGCTTACACATGGTTTAAATGAAAACAGATTCAGTTTAGAATGTTTGAGAATTGACCAGATAGTTTTTTTTTACTGTTCTTTCATTTGTTGGCTTCTGGAATACCACAAACACACACACACACACACACACACACACACACACACACTCTTTTGGAATCAAATAGCTTCAACTGTAGATTGCTCTTACTCCTCCCTCCCCCGTAACCTTTTTTTGAGGAGGGGGCAGAGAGAGGGGAGAGAATCTTATGTGGGACCTGATGCAGGGCTCAAGCTCATGACCCTAGGTCATGACCTGAGCTGAAATCAAGAATCTGACACTTAGCTGACTGAACCACCCAGGTGCCCCACTCTTACTCCCCCTTAAATGTTCTGGTTTTAACTCTTCTCTGCTTTCAAAAAGTCTGTCTTTTGTTATTATTCATTCATCACCTTTGTTTAAGCCACAGTTTGACCAGACCAGAGAATATATTTATTGCTGGGACCACATCAGACTTCCTCGGTGGTAGATTTAATTTTGTTAGGTTATAATAGTCATGTCTAGACAGAACATTGATTTCAAATTGACTATTGAACATGAAAGTTCCAGGAATAGTATATAGAGGAAGGAGAAGGAAAAAGTCAAGAAGGTAAGAAAACTGCTGTAGATAGCAATTGACTTTCTGTCATTCTCCACTGGGTTTCTGTTAGTCACTTTCTTTCCTATATCCAAATGCATCTAGTAGTCACATTTGGTTTAATGAAGGGTCTAAAGAAAATGTGTATTTCCCCGAGTTTTGAATTTTTTTTTAAACTGTTAGAATGGTGGGTTTAAAGGAAGAAGTTTGGGGGTTCTTATGGATACTGGACAAGAATGTGGTCACAGTGGTCAGTAGACTTTGGTTCCGGTGTCAGCACTGCCACTGTGTAGCACATCTATCATTTTTCTTGCCTGAATTATGGTAATACTTTTCTAGCCAAGACTAGGTCCCTGTAACTACTTCCTCTTCCAGTCTGTCCACATATAACTTCCAGATTGACTTCATTAAAAAATAAATCTAAATATGTCACTCCTGCTTAAAACATTTCACTGTGAGTCACCTTTAGCATAAAATCTAAAGTCTTAGAATGGTATGTACTTAGAATGGTGTTTTATCATTTGATTCCTGCTTGTGTTCTCTAACCTCTTGGTAGAGTGACTAAGAGGATAGGCTCTGGAGTTAGGCTTCCCTGGTTTACATCCTGGCTTCACAATTTAACTTTGGGCACATCACTTCATCTTTTGTACTTCAGTTTTATCATCTACAAAATGGGGATATTAATAGTGACCACCTCAGAGAGTGATTTGAAGGTTAAATATCACATAAATAGGGCAGCCCCTTGGGATCCCTGGGTGGCTCAGCAGTTTGGCGCTTGCCTTCGGCCCAGGGCATGATCCTGGAGACCCCGGATCGAGTCCCGCGTTGGGCTCCCTGCATGGAGCCTGCTTCTCCCTCTGCCTGTGTCTCTGCCTCTCTCTCTCTCTCTCTCTCTCTCTCTCTGAGAGAGTAAATGAGTAAATAAATAAAATCTTAAAAAAAAAATCACAAATACTTGGTATTCTGCTTTGGCTCCTCCTTATATTCCAGCTATACAACTTGGCTTACAGTTTTTTGAATGTGTCATCCTTTATTGTGTATCAGTACAGTACCTTTGTATATTTTATTTCTTCTCCTTTACCTGGCCAGCTCTTTGTTTTTAAGACTGAGTAGTATCACTTGTTTAGAAACAATTTTTCTGCCACCCAACCCAGATTGAGTTAGTTGCTGTTTTTCTAAATGACCTTGATTCCACTAATTACTGCAAATGTTTATTTACCTTTATACATGTTAGACTGTGAGCTCTTTGGAGACATCTTCTCTATATGCAGATTCAATCCTAGAACCTGGCACATAATGGGTTCAGAGGAAATGTTCAGTGAATGAATGAAGTGAAATTTTTTCATTTCTGGGCCTGGGTTTTTCTTTTATATGTATTAAAGCAATAAAGTTGGATTAGATTATTTCTGAATGTTTTTCCTTCTCTAAAAGCTTTATGATTCTATAATCTTAAGGTTAGAGTTTAATAGTGACATTTTATTAAGAAAAAATGATTTTGCTGGCTGTTTTTTGGGTATCCTTAAATTCTCTTCATTTTTTAAAAATGCTTTTTCTGATCCTTAGACTAATAAATCTTTTAATATAATTTGAATCGTGCAGATTTAGAAGGCATTTTAGAGACCTTTAAGTTCTGTAGCTTTCAGCTCTTTTGACCATAGCCCACAGTAAGAGATAGACATTACATCATTACTCAGTTTCCATATACATAAATATGTATATATGTCAGGAATAGAAGTTTTGTGAACTCTGTGTGTAAGACTTTTATTTATTTTTATATTCTGTTCACTAAAATATTTTTTATTGTGATCCATTAATTAATTCAGTGATGAACTTATGGGTTCTCAACTCCTAAGAAATAGCGACTCAGTTCAACAATCCCTTATTCTCTCTACTCAGTACTCTGAGAAGGAAGCTGCAGTGTAAACATGTGGAATGAAAAATACGTATACTGAAAAATGTGCTCATTATTTAACTGACAGTAGAGAATGAGTACTTAGGTATAGAATATAACGAAAAGTGGTCCCATGAGAGAGCATGGCCCTGACTGAGCTCTTTTCTCTTTTGGATTCACTGGCTAAATTAGGTGTATACAAAAGTGCTAAAACAGAATTAGATTGTAATTTTGAAGGGTTCATATATACATTTTTTTTTTTAAATTTAGGAAAGGCTTTCTGGAGGACATAGATCCTAGTAATAGGGAAAAAAATGTCTTGGAAGGTGTTTGAGAGGGATGTTCATCTTAATATGAAGGAAAAGGCACAAAATAGGATCAGGAACACAGAGGGCATTTACCAGTAAACTTGACCATGGATGGAAGGCAAATTGAGATGAGGGAATTTTGGCTAAATCTGAGGAGATTTATGTGATGAGAGGATGTTTATAATTTCTTGAAAAAGTAAAATAACCTCATTTAAGGGGGTTAAATCAGAGCAACAGTAATTGAAACTAAGAGAGATAGGAGTGTATGATATAGCTCTTGATGGATGTCCCAAATATATATATGTGGAATATAGGATAGAGCAATTTGAAGATTAAAGTAGGATGCTGGTGCTACTAACTAAATTGGTAAAGAAATAACAAACCAGAAGAAAATAGGAAGCATTTTCATAACTAAAGAAATTCTACAGATATGGATTTAGATAATAAGCATGAGTGAAAATACCGACATGATTTGGAAAAATAAGAGTACATAGAAAATATGAGCACATGTAATATTCTTTTATGGGGGTAGAGATACCACACAATGGATATGTCTTTATTGTGAAGTTAAAGAATTCTAAGCACTTACGGCTTGGTATGTTGTTTGTGTTTAATAGATTATAGTAATTGCAGTTATTGCTCATACTGGCCATCCAGATTATATTCTTTGAGATCTACATAAGGCATTTTCCTCATAGTAAATTATACTCTTGCATAGAAGTAGATTTAGAAACTTTTTTGACTTGGTGTATGTTATTCATGCCTGAATCCTAAACTTTTTTAATACCATTCTTTTGGACTAGATACAAGCACTTTTTTCTTTGGTTGACTATTTTCTTAATAGCTATAGTCACATTGGGAATCATTGTATTCTCTAATTTGCTGAAGAAAATAAATGTAAAGCGATAATTATTAGAAGTTCCCACTAGGGAGTGGTTGCTTTTTAAAAGCTTTGAAAAATGAACCATCTTTACATATTGTAATAAAAGTAAGCCTATCCATATATAAAACTTTGAGAGAGGAGTTTTCCTACTTATGATTACTAACTTTACAATATATATTTAATAGAAATGAAACCTTTATTGGAAAAAATCTGTTAGTCTTCATATCCTTATGATTATACATGATCTTCACATTTTTATGATTATAGATGATAAATCAAGCTACTTCCAAAGCATTATTTTAGGAGGAGGGGGCATGGGTAAATTATGATATCTTGGCAAGTTTCTAAAACTCTTAGATTAATTTTTTTAAATTTGTAAACCAAGATGTATATAATGAAGTAATAGGCCATATAACACAGTCGCACAGTAGATACCACACACACATATTAGTTTGTAACCTATCTTTAAGTCTTATTATTTTAAGAATGTAGTGTGTAAAACATTTAAAAATATAGATTCAGTTCTTGGAAGGTATTTTAAAATTTTCTAGTAAAGTACTTATGAGTTAATATAAAATAATATTCTGACTAAATGATTTAGCCAAAGAAAATATCAATAGAGTGCCAAAAAGGAGCCAAGAAATATTTAGAACATTCAGATAAGTTTTTTTTTTTTTTTTTTTTACAAAGTATTCTTCAAGATCTCATTGTTGTAGCATACATTGAAAGGAAACATTTGAATAAATTTTCATTTCTATTTATTGGAATTTAAGATATACTTATAATTTTACTTAAAACTTAAGTGCTGCAAGATTTTTCATATAAAAGTAAAGTCTTGAAAGATTCTCAAGCCTGTTTTGGGGGGACAGCTACAAGCTTTGAAAACAATCAAGTTTTGAGATCAGTGTTTTGGATATGATATAATAATATCTTGGACTAAAACTTGAATTTCATTCAGATTCTTACTTTGCTTACTCTTCTTGACCTTAGCCATCACTAAGAACTCATTTTACTCATCTTTAAATTAAAAAGGGTAAAATAACTATTTTTTTATTAACAAATGTTGAATTGCATTGCTAAACACTGCAATGTGCTTGGGATGCAGCAGTGAAGAAGACAGATATGATTATGTGCTTATGGAGCTTACAGTCTTAAAGTAGCCAAGTGAATAAAATAATTACAGATCATCATATGAGTTCTGACAGAAGCAAACAGGGTACTCACAGGATAGCTATTCACTTCACATCACGTACCACAAATCTCCAGTTATTTAGTTTATCTACCCATTTATTATCTACACTTTCCACTACTGGAGTGTAAGCTCTAAGAGGGGTGTGTCACCTTTGTCATGATACACTCAGGGGTTAGCACAGTGTCTGGCAAAGGAGAAGCTCAGTAAATGTTTGCCTGCCTGAAGAAGTGAGTGCAGGCTTGGCACTGGAGAGATAGACAGGGACCAGACCATGTAGGGGCTTTGATCTAATGTGGGAAGGAGTTAGAATAAAATCCAAAGGGTAGTGGTAAAGCAAAGAGTTTTAAGGAGGAGCTAGATCTG
The DNA here is from genome assembly GCF_003254725.2 of Canis lupus dingo. Classification (NCBI taxonomy): domain Eukaryota; kingdom Metazoa; phylum Chordata; class Mammalia; order Carnivora; family Canidae; genus Canis; species Canis lupus. Next base: position 50,556,658 of record NC_064261.1, read on the forward strand.
GGTTATGTGGTGATATCACTTGGGCAGCTCCCTGGACAATAAATTAGAGGAATCTAAGAGTGAAGAGGTGAGAGTAGGAGGCTGTTCCCATCAACCTGAACTAGAGAGACTCTCCCAAGACCCCTTCTAGCTTTGAACATTCTCCATACTCTAAAGCTTGCCTGCAATTAACTAGTCTTCCTCTCAGATTTTCTTAGTCACCCCATTTTTTCCTACCTATTATTTCTTTAAAGAAAAATGGATAGGCTTATTGTGCACCTGAAAACTTTGAATACAACATCTCAAAAAAAAAAAACCCAAAATCTAAAAAGAGAGATAATAAAATGTAGATTGGAGTTTATTGAATTTTTGTGGCAATTTCCTATATTTAGATTTTGTGCATTTGCTAATTTATATTCTTGTTTACTAAGCAGTCCTATTTCCCAGTGAAACTTTGACTTTACTCCTTTTCATATGTCTATTTTTTCACAAGATCATCTCTTTATTGTTTTAAACATGTAATATACTGTATTGTTGGTATGGTTGAAGATTCACAAGTAGAAAAAGCATATATTGTGTCTTAATTCTTAGGAATTTGATATCTTTACAGGTTATCAAGGTCTTAAAGGCTGAAAGGATAAATAGTTAATACTATGGGTTCTTATTTTTACTCAGGGCTATGGCCTCTAACTCTAAGTAGTCAGCTTGAATATTTTTATCTGTGAAAGATTTCAAGCCTTTACTGTTGGTAGGAGGGGGAGGTGGTGCTTGGCACAGGGAAATCAACTCTATATTGGCAGAAGTTCAGCATCATCATCTCTGACTAGGAAAAACTATATTATTACACAGAGAGAAAACCAGAAGAGACGTTAAACTTTACTGAATTTAAAAATGTAATGGTGGCTGCCTCTTTTCATTTGGTTTCTCTCATTATGGAAACAGGTAAAGCTAACTTAAGCCACCTATTGTAAAGAAGTGTAGTTTCACCCTGAAAATCCATTTTATTTGTTATTACCTAAAATAAAGTAGCTCTAGAAGTATAACTGGTTTGCTAGGTTTTGTCTTAATTGGTACTGGAGTTTCATACTGCATTACTTGTGAATAGAATTTGCTAATTGTTTTTATTTAAGCTTAGACTTCAAATTACTTGTGCAAGTACATTTTAAAATGATATGGGGGAGAAATGAAAAGTCTAAGTTAAAAGAGAATGATAAGTAATGAATAAGGGCAGTTATGAGAGATTAGCTTATACAGATGGGCAGGGTAATAGTAAGGCAGTTTGATTAGTAGGCATTCAGAGGTAGGGAAAAAAAAGAAAACCTTATTTTGTGACTGGGAAAATGATTACATAGCTACTGATCATCCTTTTATTTTGTGTAAATGTTACATGACATGTCTTACCAACTGACCTTTTTTTGTTCTCTTCCATAGACATACATAAACCTGGTTTTGGTGTTGAATTAGGAAATTCATTGCTAATTGTTTGTTAAAATGTAAATAGAGATTGCCTATTCACCAAGAGAACTAGAAATAATAGAAATGATTAAATTAGGAGGCTTTAACTGCTGAGATGGCCAAACAGAATGTCAGGTACTGTTTTTTTCTAGTAACTACCTCTATCAGAATGATTTTTATGAGATACAAGTCTACTCAAGCTGATCCTCACTTTAGAAAGATGGAGTAAAATTAAAAGATCAGGGTCAGAGAAGAGGAATGTTGGTTATACTTTTTAAATTTTTGAATCAGTAGAAGAGTGGTTTTGATCTTTTATCCACAGATCTTATCTTTCACTATTGTAGCTGGAAAATAATAGCCCTACACCAAGAGTTGTAATTCCTATTTAGCAACATATATTTAGCAACGTATATTTAGCAGCTTTGATTAAACAGTATTTTTAAATTAATATCTGATCTTGTTTCTGTGATAGGGAAAGATATCAGCTCACTAAGCCAGGGAGTAGAAAAAAAATCATAAGAGCCTAGTCTGTTACAGATTGTAGAATTTTCTACCATTGGAACCTGTTGTAGACTAGTAAGGTCTAGTTAATAGAAATAAAAGCTAATCTTACTGGTACAAATGTAGCTGTTGGTTAGAAAGAATGATTTTCTCAAAAACAAATGAATAGCAGTAGGAAGGTTCTTCATCTCAAATTCAGTGAAAGTAATTAATTATGCAGTTCTTGGAGTGGTTTAGTAGAAAGAACAGACATTCTGTAGGGAGAAAACTTGGGTGTTGGGGCTTTTTTTTTTTTTTTTTTAAACCGTGGTGTGATATACCATTTGAACTTGGGAAAATTCTGTAACCTTAATTTCTTCATCTGTAAAATGGAGTTTATAATACCTACCTCACAGAAGTACAGTGAGGATCAGAGGCTGCATACATAAACTCAAGCACACTTACATATACACTTGCAACTTTTTAAACTTTGAAATATTATTTCAGATATTTATATTAATGCAATGATTTTTTTTGAGAACATTAGAATGCTAGGTTCAAGTGAACTGTAATAGTTCTAATTTAGACTTAGTGATTTTTCATCAGTAGATATTTATCTTTACAGTGTGAGTAAAGGAGTTAAACTGAATATACAGTAAAATATTAGAGGAATGTCTAGTTTTTATAGTGACCTTAAACGCATTGCTTGATATGGTCATCTCCAGTCTCCTCTTTTGCCATATTGGCTCTCTGATGGTTCTTACAACAAACCAAATGCTCTTTATTCTACTGAGCTTTTGCTTTCACTTGCCTTCCATGAATTCTTGGGAGGGGAGAGCCATATCGGACTTATTCATTGTAGTTTCCCCAGCGTCTGACACATAAAAGGTGTTTAACCAGTATTTGTGAATGTAGGTTGAAAGCTTTCAAATACTAAAGAGTTCACAAAGTTTTTTTTTTTGTAAAGGGCTAGATAGTAAATATTTTAGGCAGTCTTTTTTGCAACTATCAGCTTTGCCAGTTTGTTATTTTTTCTTTTTTTTCCCAGCTTTGCCAGTTTTAACACAAAATCATTTGTGTTAAATCACAATGAATCAATGAATCAGTGTGACTGTGTTCTAATAAAACTTTATTTATAGATACTGAAATTTGAATTTCGTGTAATTTTCATGTGTCATAAAATATTCTTTTGAATTTTTTTCAGCCATTTAAAAACATACAAGCTATTCCAGCCCCTAACATAGAACATGGTATAAATAGCACCCCTCCCTCCAAGAAGTATTTTGTGTTTTAAAAACTTTTTTTGGAACCTAGAAAGAATTTTCTTATAGGATCATTGTTCTATAAGTTGGGTAAGTCCCCAGACTAATCTACAAGCCTTTTTTTTTTTTTTTTTTTTTTACCTCCAGTGTTCTTTATTTTGGAGCATTCCTCCAGTACAGCTTTGCCCCCCAGCAATAACACCATCTCTGAGAGAGAATGGATATGGTATTCTTTCTTGGACCAGAAGAAAGACATATTCTCAACACCTATCAAAATTTCCTTCTTCTGGGATCCCTCTTTTTCTGTCTGCTGGGCTTTGGATCCTGGGAAATATCTGGATCCTTGGGGCTCCAGTAGGGTGATAGGGTGACAGGACTAAAAAGAGAGTTATGTGATTAGGGAGGGAGGGCATGGAGGTAAACAGGTTGTAGGGGTGCAGAGAAAAGAAAGAAAATAGAAGAGTGATTGTAGTATTTTGTGAAGTTCAGGTATGTGTGTGATTTTATGTATATATGTGTGGATCACAATGAAAAATGTAGGTCTTACAGTGGTTTGTGGTCAGAAAGTTTGAAAACCTGTACTTTAAGGGCTTGAGATACTGATCCTGACATCTTTTTTCCCCCCTCTTATTATATATAAGACCCAAATGAAAAAATCGGAAGGAAGTCTTTATTGCTTGCTACAGTGTTTTGGGTACCAAGTTACTTTATGAGGTAGTTATCCGTTTTATAGATAAAAAGACAGGGTCTTAAACTAATAAGCTTCACCAGTGAGATTCATATGAACATTTGCCTTATTTTAGAATATGCACTTCTTTGTTATAACACGTTTTTACTGGAGGGAAAGAAGCTGTGTATGACTTCTATTGTGTTTCAGAGTACAAAAAAACATTTTATTTTTTAAAAGATTTTATTTATTTATTCACGAGAGACACAGAGAGGTGGAGATACAGCCAGGGGAAAAGCCGGCTACGTGTAGGGAGCCCGATGTGGGACTCAATTCCAGGACCCAGGGTCACGCCCTGAGCTGAAGGCAGATGCACAACCACTGAGCCACCCTGGTGTCCCACAAAAAAAAAAAAAAAAAAAAAAAAAACGTTTTAATTGGTGGCAACTCATCAAATTTCTTGAGACAAGGCACCGGCTTAAGTATTAGGACAGTGCTACTGGAAGAAAATGATTAGGAACTATGTGAAGAATGACATGATGTGTAAGAAAGGAAGAGGCTCTGTCATTTTGCCTTTATTTTTTCTTCTTCCCTGTCTGTACAGCGAGCCTTGCTCCTTCATACCTCACCACCAGTGTGGGCTCTTAACTCATACCAGAAACAACAAGGGCTTGAGGATGAAGTTTAGTGAGGAAGAGTAATATAATCTTGTCTTTAGTTGAAAGGAGAACAAGGAGGGAAACCCAAGTAGCAGGGCCACCTGGCCACCTGAATGGGTTGGCTATTCCCAGGTGGCGATTTATAAGTGGGTATAGGTAAAACAAGGACTGCTGTTAATCATGTTACCGACAGAAGTCTTGGCATTGGAGACTAGTAGCTTTGATATGCTAATTGAAAATAGTTCTTTTCTAGTTATTAAGGAGAATCTTCTCTTAAGCAATACTGAGTCCAGATTTAGTTACCCATTTTAAGTACTTAAAAATTATATTAAGTGTCTAAGACATCTCTGTTTCTCTTATATATTTTGTTAGCAAGTATGGTGCAAACTAATTTATGCTAATTCTGATCTCTAACTTGATTTGGAATTGTCTTGGGAGGAAAAAGATTGATAGGAAGGCTATTGTTCTTAACTAGAAAAGTAATGAAACCATAGCAGATAGAGAGATATACCTGGTTAATTGAATGGAAAGATGACAAACCCTTATAAAGTATGTTAATTTTTCTCAGGCTGAGTTGGGAGTCTTGGTTTTACAATGGGAATTACTAATTTATTTATTATAAATAAATTAGTAATAAATAAAATATTATTTTATTTATTTCAACTGGTAATATCTGAAGACTCGGACTTAATATTTTTAGCCCTCTTGGTTACCCCTATGCTACTGCTTACCATATTCTGTATTAGAATTCCTTGTAATATGTCCATCTCTATTGGCTGACCTTGAGTTCTTTTAGATTCTTTCAGTGTAGTTCCTAGTGTTCAAGAGCACTGGAGCCAGAGCACCTGGTTTTGTATCTTGGCTCCATTATTTTCTGGCTCTCTGATCAAGTTGTTTTTCTCATCTGGAAAAGGGAGATAATATAAAGTATAGACGAATTAATATATATAAAGCGCTTTAAATGATAACTGGCATGTAGTAAGTGTTCTAAATAACTCAGAGACATTAGTTGAAAGATAAGACTGGAAGAAAATATTTGCAATATTTGATAATATCTGATGGGGGACTATTGTCCAAAATAAACAACTCTTAGAACTCATAAGAAAAAAAAAAACAGATTTAAAAATGGACCAAAAAATTAAAAAAAAAAAAAATGGACCAAAGACCTTAAGAGACACCTCACCAAAGAAGATAAACAGATGGTAAAGAAGCTATGAAGTGGTGACCTTACATCATAAGTCATCAGGCAAATACAGATTAAAATGAGACAATACTGTACACCTATTAGGACAAAATCTGGAACACTGACACCAGCAAATGCTGGGAAGGATGTAGAGCAATATGAACTCATATAATTGGGAGTGCAAAAATGGCACAGCTACTTTGGAAAGATAATTTGGTGGTTTCTAACATACTCTTACCTTAGGATTCGCAGTCACGGCACTTGATATTTACCCAAAGGAATTGAAAACTTAAGTCCAAACAAAAACTTATACACGAATGTTTACAGCTTTGTTTCTAAGTGCCAACATTTGGAAGAACCAAGATGTCCTTTAGTAGGTGAATGTATACATAAACTGTGGTACATCTAAACAATGGAATATTATTCACTAAAAAGAAATGAGCCATCAAGTCATGAAAAGAAGAAAAAAGAAGCTTAAATGCATGCTACTAAGTGAAAGAGGCCAACTGAAAAATTCTTAAGAAAAAATCACTGTCAGGGGTGGAAAGGATAAATAGGCAAAGCACAGAGGATTTTTGGGGTGGTGAAAATACCCTGTATGATAGTCTAATGATGGATATGTGTCATTATACATTTGTCCTAACCCATAGAATATGCAACACCAAGAGTGAACCCTAAGATAAATGAGGGGCTTTGGGTGATTCTGATGTGTCAAGGTTCATCCTTGGTAACAAATGTAGCATTCTAGTGAGTTATGTTGATAATGCCGGAAGCTATGCATGTGTGGGGTCAGAGGGTATATGAGAAATCCCTGTACTTTCCTCTCATTTTGTTGTGAACCTAAAACCGCTGGTTTTTAAGTCTCAAAAAAAAAAAAAAAAAAAGTTGCTGCTAATTGTTTTTGTCTAGCACAGTGTCTAGCTTGAACTATTCATTGAACATGAATGAGTACAGTGTAGTGAATCTAAAACTGAGGGAATTCCAGTATATTTAGTGAGAAACTATACTTCTGCAGATGGCCATGCTCTTCAGGATACAATAGTGTTTGTTTTATTTATATTAGTTATATATTTATTAGACTGGTTTAAATCTGTTAGACTGTTTAAATTCTAGAACATTGGTTTTCATCCTTGTACTACTTTGAGAAGAGTACTAACATTTTCAATTATGTAATTTGATAGTATTTTATATAGCATGGGGGATCTTTTCAGAAAACTATAAAATAGAATGGAGTACTGTGGCATTCAATAGTATATCCTCAAAGGGGAGCATCTCAAAATCTTTCTAAAATGAGATGAAGACAAAAGGGAAGTGAGTGTGGTAGAATAAATAAGTGAAAGTTCCAAAAGTGAATCTTACTTGTTTTTTTCAGTATTTTTTCACTATTTCTGGGAAGGTAACTTCTATTTATTAATGCCTTACAGTTTTCTGACTGATTTCATGTATGTTCCTATTTGATCCCATTTGAACCTGTTTGAGGTATGTTTCCTATTTTATGTTTTAATTTAAGTCAGACTCTGAGATAACAGAATTTGCTTGAATTCACTAAGCATTGGAGTTAGCACTTTTATTAAAACCCCATTTTTAAGTTCAGTGGGTTTTTTTGGTAAAAGAATGCTTACTCTTTTCTCATCCTCCTCTGCCATTTCCCATTCTTAGTGGGGGGGAATCTTTACAGTCATTAATAGAGGTAGTTGTTCTGTAAATCATCCTTGTACTACTTTGAGAAGTCCATGCTTGGTGGGGAAGTAGGGAGCTGGAAGTAGCAGTACAGCAGTAAGAAACACCAAAATGAGCCGAAAGTCCAGGGCAGAAGGTTGTTTTGCTCCTGCTTGATAGCTTGATGGTAACCACAAATCCATGTGTGTTAATTGTTGCTGCAGGTAAATCCTGTCTTTGATTGCTTTTCTCAATCACTTTTGCTTTTGTTGAAGAATGATTACATTTTTTTTTTTCCTAATGGGTCATTATCAGGTGAGTCCCATTACACGTGAGCCACGATTTTACATTATTACATTCTTTGGTCAAATTGGAACTGGCAAGCTATGTCACAGCTCGGTCATTGTGTAAAACGATAATGTTATTAATGATTAACATTTGTTAAAGCTGCCATTATTAATAGCCACCACTTATTGTATGCCCTGGGCTAAGTGCTTTTAAGTTTCAGTGATAATGTGGGTGACTCACCTTATAAGATAGATATTATTCCCATTTTATAGATGAAGAACCTGAGACTCAGTGACTTGCCTAAGGCTACATAACTGAAGTTGCAGAGCCAGGGTATGTTACCTTGGTATGCAGGGCTTAAATCTGTTCTTTCTATTGAATCAAATATTTTGAAATGTGTATTAAAATAGACGTTACCAATTCCAGGACAGTGTGATTTTCTTTGAACCTGTTCTGCCAATGTTCCTGCCCCATGTTCCCACCCTGACAGTAGCTGCTGTTGCTGTTACTCCTTAAAAACTTACGATGTAGTAAACAATGCTGAGTTATCAGAATGAGTTTTTGATGGTCTGTCGTAGTTCCTGGAGCTGATAAAGCAGAGCTTTCTCCACTTCTTAACTAAAAGTCCACAACTGTTTAAAGACTAAGAAACAGAAGTTGTTCCTTTTGGCTATACAATGAGCCAGAATCAGAACTAGGTCAGAATTCATTTGCGCTGATCACTACTTGAGTAATTAATGAATGAAAGGATCAAAGCAAATGCATCTTTTAAAAATGATTATACTTTGATTCAGAGAGGATGAATTAATTGAAATTTGCTTCTGTAGAAGAAAACAAGCCCAGATTCTTTTTGACTGGTATTTGGAAAATAATTTAATGGTAGTAGCAGTTAATTGCTCACTTGGTGCCTGTTACCTATGCTGGGTGAGTGAGAAAGAACATATTAGATAAGTATGAATGATTCTGGCATTTGGATTTGTGGTTCCCTTGCCCACATTCATATTAAGACAGATTGATAAAAAGATAAAACACATACTTTGTTTTGCAAAATCCAAGGACTTAATTTTTCTGTTACTGTAACTTTTAAATTATACGTTAGCTTGCAGAAAACTGAGTGATGATGAAGAGAATAGGAAGAAAAGGAAATCCGTTATTTATTCTGTGTTTCTTAGATTAGAAGAATGAATAAAAGATGACAAATGAGTAGTAGAAGCTAATAAATCCATAGGGATTTGGTTTAAATTTAAGTGACTGAATTTATAGAAAAATGAATATTGTCATATTCTTTATCTGCTTTGCTATAATTGAAATCAGCCAACATTTAAAGGGTACCTGCTGTGTGCTTCTTAGTATGCCAGGTACTATGGAGGTTGTAAAAGGAGTATGAAGTCTTTGTTTCTTTTTGGAATGATAAACTTTATACATCAAAACATAATACACATTTTGAAACTTAAATTCAAATACAAAGGCAGTTGACATGATTACTAAAAAAAATGGTGTTATACACTAAGGGGCATTTCTCTCTCTCTCTCTCTCTCTCTCTCTCTCTGGAGGCTTTAGTTATCTTTTAGGACTTTAGTAAGTAAGGGATGCCTTTCAGATTCTCTTTGGTCTAATCTTTTTGAGGTCCTCTTGGCGTTGTTTCTTCCTAAATTTAGTGCCTCCAAAATAAAAGCACCATGAGGATAAGGATTATGACCTTCTTGTTTATCACTGCATTTCTAGTGTCCAATGTTCAGTATTTTTTGAGTGAAATCATGTGTAAAGGTCTCCCTTTTTCCTCTCACTAAGTTCTTGAAAGGTTTTTGTCCTACTTTGGCTTCACATCTGTACCTTTTGTTTTCTCCTCAACCCATTGTCATCCTGAAGTAAGTGAAATAATTCCCTTAAAGATTAATGATTTTCTGATTGCCTAATCTAAAGGATTCTTACCTATATTTGGTTACTACTTGACTTTCCTAAAACTTTGATGCTATTATCTGCCTGTTCCTGAAATTCTTTAGTTCCTTTATTCTTCCAGTTTTCCTGACCATAGCCCCCTCATTACCTCAACACTCAATACTCAGTCTGCCCATCCTTTTAGTTTTGTGTTTCTCAAGAGTTAAATCCTTATGGAATTCTTAATCTACACATCTTTCCCTGCTAAAGTAATCCCACTTATCATTTTTAACTAAATGTAGTTGTCCAGAATTATATCTCTCACTCTGATCTCCTTGAGCTCCAGACTTACTTATTAGTCATCCAGTAAACATTAAGTATATGTCAGAACTGTGAATATGGGGATGAATGATTACACGGTCCCTAGAGGACTCACAATTTTGTTGAGGAATGATTAGTAAAATAGCAATTATGCAGCACATTCTATGTATATTAGAGTGCCTGGGACTACAGAAGAAGGTGGCCCAAGTTCAGTTTGGGAGGAGTCACGTAGTATTTTCCTTCAATGATGCTTACAGTGTTTTTGAAGGATGATTAGGAGTTCACCAGGGGAGCAGAGTGGGAGGAATATTTTATGTTGTCTTTGTCGAGTCTGTTGGGTGTGCTTCTTGGTCTTGAGACTCCCATTATGGAAGCCTCCAAGGTCTGAGAACATACAGCCTCAGGGCAGAGAGTGAGCATCTTTTAGTGGAGCCAGAGTCACAGCCTCTAAAATGGTATCAGGCACTAAATCTAGAGGGAGAGAAGAGACTGTAAATGGAGAGTTAATAACAAAGTTCATTACTACTCAGTCAAAAACTGTGTGTTTTAAAGGAATGACTTAGATTAAGGCTCCAGAAGTAACATGTATTAGATTTGTCCTTTTCTGTGTTACCTGTTGTTCATTGTAGTAATGGTTTTGATAAAGGACTACTTCTCAGGCTTTAGTATGCATATAAATCACTTGGAGATAATGTTAAAAATGCAGATTTTTGATTCACTTTGTTGGGAGTGGAGCCTGAGATTCTACATTTCTAACAAATTCCTAGTGAATCTATGCAGTCTGTCCCTGTACTTGGAGAGTCAGAAGGGACTAAAAGAACCAAGAATGACCAGAGACATGCAGAAGAAACAACTTATACGTGGACATAGATATTTATTACATGTTTGAGGTACTGGAGTTAGTTCATGAGACCTAGATCACGAGACATGGGACATGAAGCACAGTGATGGACTCAGTGATGAGTCTGCAGAGGTGGACAGGGATCAGATCACGAAGGGCTTGTTTTGTGGAGGAGTGTTAACTTCATGCTGAAGGCTGTGAAGCCCATTTTGAGCTGGAGAGTGCTTTATCAGGTTAGAACTTTAGCATGAAGAGATCAGTTAGGTTTTCATCAAGTAGAGGTCAAAAAATACTTGTAGCTTATCCGGGTAGATATATCAAATAAGTAGTTGATGATAAAGATCATAGCTGGAGAGAGATTTGAGTCTTCAGCTAATAGATGTATAGGCATGAAATCAGCTAGGTAGAAGGAAGAATAAAGAGTTCTAAAGATCAAACTGGGGAATACTGACATTTTCAGGGTAGGGAGAAAGGACAAGGAAGAGCTTGTAGAGGAGACCAAGATGTGGTCAGGAAGGTAGAAGTAAACAAATAAGTGTCATTGTAAGAAATCTACATGGAGGGAATGAATATTCACAGTGCCAGAGAGACCAGATAAGATACAGCTGAAAAGTCAATACTACATTTGTCAATTTGGAGATTATTTGTAACTTTAGCAAGAGACATTTCAGTGGAATGATGGAGACAAGAACCATTGTAGAAGATGAAGAGTGAAATGTAGATGAGGAAGTGGGTTCAGCTTGACCAATTACTTTTTAAGAAATGTTAGCTGAGGGGATCCCTGGGTGGCTCAATGGTTTGGCACCTGCCTTTGGCCCAGGGCACGATCCTGAAGTCCCAGGATTGAGTCCTGCGTTGGGCTCCTGGCATGGAGCCTGCTTCTCCCTCTGCCTGTGTCTCTGCCCCCCCCCCCCCCCCCGTCTATCATGAATAAACAAATAAATAAATCTTAAAAAAAAAAAAAGAAATGTTAGCTGAGAAGGGATGTAAAGGGATGTTTATATGCTGCTTAAGGAGTTGGTTTAGGAGAGAGACTATAGAAAGGGAAAGATTGAAATTTAAACCTTCTGGAACCAGAAACTTGGGTGCCATCTTCAACACTTCTGAGTGTTTTTGCTAAGTCTATGAAATTACTAAATCCTAAATTTTAACCTCCTGAATATTTCTTGAATCTATTCTTATTTGCCCGTTCCCATTACCAGAGTGTTCTGTCCTTACCATCCCTTCCCTGGACTCTTAAATGCATTCACCCCCTTACTCCCCTCTCCTGCAAACAAAGCAAACAAAAAAGCGCCCGAGGAAAAGAAAACCTGTAGCTTCTACACAATTTGCTGGAAACCATGGAGACTACAGAAACTAAGAGATCTGTCATGAATGTGCAGATCTGACCCTGACACTCACCTGCTTAAATCCCCTGCACTGACTTATCACCCATAGAGGATGAAGGCCAACCTTCTTAACCTGACATATACAGTACCCCCTGGGACTATTCCTTTCCAACTTCATTTCCTGCCACTCACTGCTTCCTACTTTGATCCTCTGACACTAAAAAAAAAAACTTCTATCTCTCCCCGCCCACCATATACTTTGATTTTGCCTCCAAACTCCACACATTTTGTACTTCCTGAAGTTCCTATGGGACCTTCCCCAGCAAGTTGTTAGGTGCTCTTTCCTGTGTTTCCATACCACCTTATTGATTTATACCTATTGTTAAACTTCCTACATTCTTGATATTTTTCTCTTTTCCACATTAGATTTGTAAGGGGTTTGTCTGATTCATCTCCGAATTCTTGGTGCTTGGCTTAGTGCTGCTGGAGTAGTAGTAAGTAGGTGCTCAACTCATGTTCAACGATTAGACATAAAAAAAGAATTATGTGTGCAAGTAGTGGCATTTGACCTGACCTGGGAAGAATGGTAGGATTTTACCAAGTGTAATCCCATTGGCCTTTGATGGGGAGAAGGATTCTATACAGAGTGACCAGCATATGCAAGAGTACTGAGGCAGTAAATATTATATTTATAGATATGTTGAATACCCCTTTTCGACAGGAGAAAGGAGGTAGAAAATAAAATGGGAGATAGGGTTAGAAAAATAAGTTGGGTACAGATGAAGTGGAGTCTTTGGTCTGTGCTTTAAGATTTTATTTATCTTTTCCCTTGTAGCAACCCTTGTTGGATTGTTAAACTGGGAAGTAACACCAACTCTTGAATTTTGAGGAAAGGCTCTATACCTTCTTGAAATATTAGATGTAGATAATCTCTTTTTTGTTCAAGGTGTTTTGTTTTGTTTTGTTTTAATTTTTGTTCCTTTCCGAAGGATTATAAGATTTTGCCCTTTGTACTTAGATCAGTACTTTCTATCATTGTCTTTTAATATCTTTAAAAGCAATCCTTGGTGACTTTTAGAGTTTTTCCCTTAGGGATAGTCATTTAATAAGGGTAGTTTGTATTCTTCCTTTAATATTAGAAAGCATTCTAATATTACATTTTTATACCCTTTAAAGAACTTTGTAAAATTGCTCCCATTTAGCATGGTAACTTGCTTCCTAGAGTTGCTTATTGAAATTTCTTAAGTCTGAAGGCTCTGCTTTATACCTACTTTTCCAGGTTATTTGTAAAAATGTTAAAATTGATTTTGTGTCATTCATCAGGGAGACTGACTATTCATTCTTGCCTTTTGTGTATTCCCTAAGCCAATGTCCAACTTATGACTGTAAGACCATATTAGTGATGTGTTTAAATACGTTATTGGGAGATTGTGGAAGGAAATCGAGGGATTGAATGTATTTGGGGAATTGTTAGGCAATATTATGTCAAAATGGAATAGCATATAGGGTAACAGCCATTCAAAAGGTGTGTGTGTGTGTGTGCGCGCGCGCGTACGTGTGCATGCGTGCCTTGTATTGTGTTTCTGTAGAGAAAATAAAAAGCTGTGGTCTATGCTTATGTTCTGTTGGAGAGAATTCTATATATAAATCAACAGTAAATGTTACAATATAGTTTATATTTAAATTTTGAATTGCTTGAGAAACCAGCTGAATACTAGCTGAGTAACTAAGAAATACAGGATCAAGAAAAATCATCAAGAGGCAAAGTAGCCTGGAAAGCTTCATAAAGGAAATGGGACTTCAGTGGACCTTGAAAGTCATCACTTAAAATTTAGTTGGGAAAGTGGTGGGGTGGGGGTGAGTGTAGGGACATGAACTAAGGTATGGATATTGGAAATAAGAGAATGACATATTTGTGTTGAATGAGGTATGAATGTGCTTGGGGGTGTAAGAGAGCATGGGTGTTGAGGTATGTGAGAGTTCTGTGGGGCTGTGAAAGTTGTGGGTTTGTGTGAGAGGAGAGGATATGAGGGTATATGAGTTCTGAAGGTGTGTAGGGGTCGGTAAGAGGAAGGTGTGTGTCGGAGTGTGAGGGTATTGTGGGCTGTGTGAGAAGAGATTGGGTGTGGGGGGATGTGTGTGGGGTGTGTGGGAGGGTGGAGGGTATGAGTTGAAGAGTTTGTTCTTCAAGGCAACAACAAGTTGTAGAGTGAAAAATGTCTCAAGTATATAAGGAAATCTTTACTCTTTAGACGTGTGTGTTCGTCCTTGTGGTACTCCTGTGTAGCATAGCATCAAGTTAATTGTTGGCCTATTTCTTCCTTCCTTTAATATTCTACTTGGTCATCTCTGCTACTTCTTTAATCAAAAGTGTACCTTTCATCTCTATCTATCTGTGCTTCTTATGAATGTCTCCAATACCTTGCCAGAATGCTGAATTTAATAAGCCGCATCTGATTTTTCTTGTTTGTGCGTTGGCAACTTGAGAGCAGGTGTCACAGTTTATTCAGTTCTTTGGCCTTTCTAGTACCTTGTAGGCTACCTAGGATGGAGTTTTACCCTTTACACCCTCTGGCCTAATTTATAAAGTCGATACGTAGTGACTCTGAATACCTTAGGTAGTTAATCAGAAGCCTTTTAGTTGCAAGAACTGTTGACCCTGATTTTTCTCATTTCTTTCTCCACTGACTCCCTTCTTCTCTTTTAAAGGAGCTTGCTTTTTTTCTCAGTACAGACTGCTTTCTGCATTCAGGCCCTTCTTTTCTCTGACTACCCTCTTCTTTCTTTAGATGACCAAATATCTTTACTTTTCCAAATATAGCAAGAGTCTTTTTCATAAACTTTTTTTTCTTAAAGATTTTATTTATTTGTTTGGGGGGGGGTGCTCAAAAGCATGAGCAGGAGGAGAGGGGCAAAAGGAGAAGCAGACTCCCCGCTGAGCCGGGAGCCCTATATGGGGCTCTATTCCAGGACCCTGGGCAGACACTTAACCCACTGAGCCACCCAGGCGCCCCTTCCATAAACGTTTTCTATGAAGTCTTTTCTAATAAATCCTTTATAGTCTGTGTATATATAGCCCTTTAAATCTTCACATTCCTAGTGAAATCCTCACATTCCTCGTGTACTTGGTTTGCAAATAAGCACACAAATTACTTTAAATAACTTCCAAATTTTTGATATATTTGAGATGCAGAATGGATTGCAAATTTCTAAAGAGTAAAAGACGACTTGTGGTATATTTCTCTAATGTTTTGGAGTGCCCTGAGTACTTAGATTACAGTTATTGTCTGATGGTTGGTACTCCTCTCTAGTGCTCAAAGCTCATGAGTTTGAAGAGGTTTCCCCTGCTATGTCACAAGTTCTGATTCTTACTTATACTTGTGGGCTGGTAATATTAAAAACTTGTTAGGAAGACATTTTTTCCTTGCTTTTGGCCAGTATTGAGTAAATGCCAAGTTAATACGTAATTACTAATTAAATTAAATTAATATGTAAGCTTTCTCCTACACTTACCTTCTGCTAATCACTTTTGAATTCTAATACTTAAATTCTAAAGACCCGAAGGAACATCAGTAAATAATTTAATTTGATCAGCTTTTTAAATGAGGGTTTTATTTAAATAAACATTTTGTGTGTTATCACTCATAGGACAATTTGTAGATATCTAGCCTAGGTGCCTGTGCAATTTAAGTATATATGATAACTTAATTATAAATTAATTTTGAGAGCGAATGTATCAATATTTTGTGGACTGTGCTATTTGCTGCAGGTAAGTCCTAACAAGCAAAAGCACGGTATTAAGCCTCTGGTGTCAGTGGCATTGAGCAGATATATACTGAAAAGCTCATCTTATAAATATTCTGAGGACTAAGTCCCCTACTTAACTATCTGTTAAGATTTCACTTTAAAGAAAAACTTGCCTCCTGCTTTTTGGGACATCTTAAATTGCTGCTCACATTGCCTTCTTCTTGTTCTTCAAGTTCAGATCTTTTCATTTTTCTGCTTTTTTGTTACTTTATCCAGTTTACATTCTTTGTGATTTGATTTTGTTTGTTGGTCTTTGGCATAAGTAGGAGAAAAACAGTTTATTGAGCACCTACTGTATTAGGGATTCTTACTGGTGAAGCTTGCTTGCTCTCTAATGCAAAGGTTTTTTTTACCCCGTACAGTGGCAAACGTGATCACATACTTTCCATTGCATCTCCTCTGAATCAGCATTGAGAGCACAGAGCCCATGTTTTAGTATGTATGTATTCTTACTACAGGGAAATCTGAGTGATTGACAGCTGACTTCTTAAATGTGCCTCACCTATGTTTTGCATCTATCAAAAAGGAGTCATACATTATTTTTTCCACATAGAATGTATTATGTAAAGCCCAATTAATAAAGTGTGCCTTGATGCAAAGCTCCTTATGTCTTAATGGAAAGCTGGGTTCCATGCGTAATCAACATGTTGAGCAGTTGATGTCAAGCATTAGTGGCTTACATTTTGTTGTGCTTTATATTTGCAGAGTAGTTCTCAACAGAAACCTCTTTTGTTCCTTTTCCAGCCGGACATCAACAGACTGCTATGGTTTTATGTCATGTTTTGGTTTATCACTGCCACTTCTGCAAAATCAGCAAAGTTGTCATTGATGCATTTCTTGGCTCAATTAGAGGAATATTAGTGTGATTTCTTCCTTTGACAGAAATGCTACTAGATGACTATGGTAGGAGTCTTAGTCACCTGCCACTGTCTCCAGGTTATCTGGTTGAGCAGGATTCGGGGTAGATGGTGTTAAATGCATCTTTTCTGAAAGTTATAATTTTCTTTCTTAACAACGTATCTTCTAACTCTCAGAATCTTACATACGTTTTGTTTTACATACAGATAATCTTAGTGATAGAAGTTATTTTTGTCTTTCTATAGTTTCTAGGGTTTTCCTTTTTCCTTTGTTAGAGGTAGCCATTGTCTTACCTTCTTGGGGTAGCTTAAGTATATGGGAGAGAAGGCAAAAAGAAAAGTTTCAGGTATAGGAGACGGTTTTTAGGCAGACTAGTTTGTTTGCTTTTCGGTAGCTTGTTTACTTGACACCTAACTTGTAGTTCCAACTTTGAAGGCATTCATGGTAGCTTCATTTCTACCTGGTGTTCCTTGAAATGCGAGGAACATTTTTTTATCTTTTGAGGATGTATTTATTAAGTTCTGAAATGTTGAATAATTTTTCTTTTAAACCTACAAACTGAAAGAAAAACTAGGAAAACTAGAAATTCAACACCTTACTACTATTACTATTGTTACTTTTTTTTTTTTTTTAAGTTTGTATTATTTTGCCCAAATGAAAGGTGAGCTAGTATTTCTGACAGTGTCGTCAGCTGGAGAACTTCATCTTGGCCTCCACTTGATGTCTTTTACTCCGTGGAAATGTCTTTTCAAAGCAGTGTTATCTGCCCACGGAGAATTTAAACAGGAGTCATCGTCATTTTCTTCCAATTTCTTGAGCTCCTCTTGTCTTCTCTGATAGTACAGCATCAGCTGTTTCTGCTCCCCATTGCTGATCACTGGTTCTCAGGCTGGAGCTCCCTGTCCTCTTTGCTGAATTGTTCTAGAATTTTTATTTTAATGGGATGAGCTAATTGATAATTGATATAGCTTTGAGGAGATGGTTGAACAGAGGGAGTAGATCTATTCTAAGGTCTCCTATGACATGTTATAATGACTGGCATTGGGCCAGTCAGGCTCAGGATTGTGGACTGTATAAAGTAGTATTGGAAAGGAAATAGAATGCAAGACACAGATGTGACCCACAAAATACAATTTTAGATTTTCTGGTGGCCATATTAAAAAAGGTACAAAAACGCGAAATGTTTTAACCCCAAAATGAAGTTAATTTCAGTAATATACTTTATTTAACTCAGTATATTAAAATTATGATTTCAACATGTAATCAGTATGAAATTATTGATGAGGCCTTTGAAATCTGGTGTATGTTTTATAGTTAATGGCACATAACAGTTTGCATTAGCCACATTTCTGGTGCTTACTAACCACACATAGCTCGTATCGGACAGCTTGGGTCTGGAGTGTTTGGTGAAATTATGGTAATGCCAGGAAATTGGGGAAGGCATAAGATGAGTGAACATGAATCTTTTAAGATAGACTTAGTGCCCGGAATTCTGTATGAGATGGTTTGTAATTTCAGGAGAGAGATTGAGAAACTAGTGTGAAACAGAGATTTTTGGTGGATGGTGGGGAAATCATCTGGAAGATGAGAAAAAGATTCAAAAGAAGATGAAAATAGAAAATGGCAGGACTTGACAGCAGACAGTATTCGATAAGAAGAATAAAATACTTAGCATTTTAAGGAAAACATCTTTCCCAACCCAGGGCTTTTTAGCCTAGGCTATGGTACTACTGGAGTTACTCATAATGACATCCAAGAGAAACCATTGAGATCAGCAGATAAAATTGATTGCAGAGAAATAATGTGGGTAGCAGTGAGGCATGGGGGGATGATTTACACTAATATAGTAGAGGAAGGATTTGAGGTAAATGATTGATTTTCATGAAATAAGAACTGGACAAAGTTCTTGGTGACTTAAGTGCGAGTGAAAGATTATGCAAACTACTAGATCAAAATTTATTGCTTAGGCGATGAATTTAGAGGACCTAGTGATAGGGATATTGGTCACAGTATATAAGTGATGTTAAGAGCTCATACTTTTAACTTTAGTCAGTCCTGACCTGACCACTGAATTTTATATTCGTTGGCAAATTACAACCACCCACGTCTCAGTTCCTTTATCCATAGAATGGGCAGAAATAGAATCTACTTCATTGACCTATATGGATTAAATGAGTATGCATGTAGTGATCTTGACTGGTATGATCTTCCTGTTATTTCTTTTAATTTGGAGGAAGAAGAGTTGGAAGAAGAGTTACCATAGTGTTTTTGGAATCCATGTTCACACTACATCTTCTAAACTATGACTCCTTAAAGTAGCTTTCAGAGTCCAGCTTGGTGAAACCTCTTGATTAATAGTTGATGAAAATTTCTTTACACGAATTCTTATTAAGTGAAGAAAGACTTTCTAAGACTTGTTTTGTGAATGGTGTGCATAGTGAAAATGAGAACAGAAGTCTGGGACTGAGTCCCAACTCTACCACATAATGACCATTATAATCACTTCATCTCTGAGACTCAGTTGGGATTGAACTGTTTTATGATTCTCAAACTGTGGTTTGAGGTCCTCTCAGCATTAGAATTACCTTGAGTACTTGGATAAAAATGCAGATTCTTGAGCTCCTCCTTAGACCCATTGAGTCAGGCTCTGAGGGTAGTGCTAAGGAAGTTTTATGTAGCAGTCAGGTATAACTGATGCATACCACATCCAGTTTGAGAAGCACTGGAAATGAGGCACTAGATGATTCTAAGATCTGTTTTGGTTCAAGTATGAATCTTCTGATTGTATTATAAGTATACAATATGAGTTGGTAGGATTGTTGAGGATCAAGCAAGATATTTTTGTAAAAATCCATTTGAGTAAAAAGATAATTAAATGCTAGATCTCTGTAAGTTGTAACATAATACATAGTACATATGCATACGTTGTAATATGTAATACATATAATTTATATATGTATAATAGGCAGTGGCTCTTAGCTGTAAATCTATAATGATTTCTCCACTAGGTGAGTCTGGGTGGATCACAGGTGTTATTAAGTATTTGATAACAGATTTCTAATGCACAAATATTGAGTTTTTTAAATCTCCCCATTTCCATTTAATTTCTTTGCTTCTGTAAGTTGCATAGAGGCTAAACAGGATTACAGATATTCAAGCCAAGTGAGTATGTAATTTGAAGGGAAGACAATGTCCATTTCAATTTTCAAATTTGGGGCTTAAAGTGTTTGATGTTAGGAATATTAATATTAGGAATAATAATTACTAAGTAATTTTTAAAAATAATTCCTGTGGCTGTTGTTTAAATAGAAATCTTGCTTAGGGATTATTTGAAGTCTACCTTTAATACTCTTTACCATCAACAAACAAAAAATACCAACCTAGAACAAAAAGCTACCCCTACCACTATGGTACCTTCTGGGGATAATAAAACATAATTCCCCATTTTCTCCATTTCCAGGGAGAGTAGACTATTACTGATTATCTATTCTGTGTTAGATACAGTGTTTTATGCTTTAAAAACTCTTATTTTTGTATCTCGCCCCGGCACATAGTATATAAAAATGCAGTGTAATAGACAACACACTTAATTTGATTTAGTGGGTCAGGATTGGGGTCCAAAAATCTACATTTTGGTACAGGACCCACACTTTAGAAACACTAGTCTGAGTTTCTGGTTGCCTCCAGAAGCATACATTTTAGGCACTGGCTGCAGATATACATTAAGAATAATATATTTCCAGCTTGAAAATGAACTTAAGGGCCCCAGTGGCTCAGCAGTTTAGCGCCGCCTTCAGCCCAGGGCATGATCCTGGAGACCCCGGATCGAGTCCCATGTTGGGCTCCCTGCATGGAGCCTGCTTCTCCCTCTGCCTGTGTCTCTCCCTCCCTCCCTCTCTCTCTCTCTCTGTGCCTCTAATAAATAAATAAAAAATCTTAAAAAAAAAAGAAAATGAATTTAAAAATGTTGCACATCAGAACTCTGTGTGTGTGTGTGTGTAAAATATATATATATATATATATATATATATATATATATATATATATATATATATTTGTGTTTTCCCTAGAGACTCAAAATAATACAGAGATGTCAAATCAGGGCACAAGCCCATCACCTGCAGGTTAAAGCACAGAATATATTAGTATCTCAGAAAGCAGTTTTTAGAAAAGAAAACCATAGAACATGACTGGCTCTAAGAAGAATCTATACTTCTCAGCCTTCCTTTTTAAGTTAGTTTCAGGGATCCAAAAATGTAATAGTCCATTAGTGAAAACTGTTAAGATTATGTGGCAAAATAAATAGGCAGAAAATAGGATAGACAGGCAGTGTCTGGTATTTCCATTAAGAAAAATTACTAAGCTTATTGTGTGTCCAGTTCTGGTTGCTCCCCCAGGCATCTTCTATCAACACTTGTATTCACGTCCTGAAGGGGCTAAATACCTTCACTCCTATGAACAATCCTGTTTTTGGTTGCCCCCCCCCCCACGATTTTTCATTTAAACAGTATGCTTACTCACTGTTATATAGGTTTTTCATATAATGTGTTTTTTTTTTGTCTCTCTTCTCCTCTTACTGGTTTCTCTTTTTACTGAATGAATGGTTATAAAGAGTGAAATAGTTTATAAAAAAATTAAAATTTCTGAGTACCAAAGCAACACACTAAAATTTGAAATTTTCTTTCCTTTACACCAGTGCTGCTGCTGCTTTTCTTAGGTATTCACCCCCCAGATGTCTCCTCAAGTGTTAGGATTATGCCGTAAATGCATATTTATATTTGAAAATGCTATTATTAAAGGCAGATCTTGGATTGTGTGGCACCTAGGACATAATTCTCATCAGCCTATCACTGGCATTCTCTTCATTAGACTTCTGAGGCTTTTAATACCTAAAGATATAGAAGTTCCTGTTGGGTTCAGACTTTCATTGCAGTTGTTCCCATTCTTAATTTGTTTTTTAAAAACAAAATTGTTCTTCACTGAAAATTGGGGCAGGTGGGATAAGTGCTAACCGGGAGGCGGGTGTGTGAATTCCACCAGGAGTTCGTCTTCAGACTTAGTGGAAGGCCTGGGATTAGAATTGTTGACCCCTGAGTCAGCGGCCGGCCAGCTGCTTCCCTGAGAACAAGTCTGCTGGGTGCAGTTGTTCTCCATGTCCTTTCAACTTCTTTTTGTCTCCATCCTTTTCTTCTGTCCGGTTGCTCCTATCCCATCGCAGTCTCTTCAGTGCACAAATACATCACTGAGCATGAAAAGGGGTAACAGTAGTGGCATTATTATTAACGTTTCTGTGTCTCTGAATTCCTTTGCTTTCTGCCACACATCTTGATCCCAGACTTCTATTCCGAGGGTTGATCTGAACCTAAACACTGGCCAGCTGTGGCCTTAGTTTCTGGCATTGGGAAAGTAGCTTTGAACTTGAGAGAAAAGTGCGCTATATTTGAACGTCTTTGAATCTTATTTTATAGGTATCTTTCAGTGGCTCGTTGGTAAGGATTTTTCCTGGTGTTTAAGTGTGCAAATAAATAGAGGACTGTGCAAACAGCTTCAATAATTGTTAGGGTTCTGTAGATCTTTGTTCCTTCATGTGACAAAGGGGATAAACAGTTCTAGGAGGGAGAATGTTGGAGAAATTGTAAAATGCCATTCAAGGTGGGCTAGCATAATTTGTTTCAAGATCTTAAGTTATTAGAACACAGATATATCGAGGTGCCAACTCTTCCACTTTTGGATTTAAAAAGTAAATAGTTATTGACCGATCTTCAGTTTTACTTTTCCAAGGTTGTCATACTCCTAAACACAAAAAGTTCTTTTTACTATTAGCTTAAGTAAACAATATTTTTCTGGTTTCATTAATGAGATATAGGTGGTGGCATATTAGAAAGTAAATTAATCATTCACATAGCAAAACCAGTTACTGATTATTGTTGAAGTAACCATGACTAGTTTTCAGTGTAAACATGACCTTTCAAATGGACATTATATTAGCAAGGGTGATAAAATTTGTGTACTAAATGTAAGTAATAGGCTTTACAGATGTTTGTGTGAAAGCTTTCTGAAGGAGGCTCATTGTAGACTGTTTTGCTATAACTTTGATCCTTGATTAAAACTGTGTTACATTTATCATGTCATTTTTTTTAAATTCCTCGAAATCCCTGTTTCTTAACTACTGACTGGTTATACAGAGAAATATGAATGCTTACAGTAAAAATCGATGCCTATAGTATATATATTTTGTTGCATTAGTTGTAGAGGGAAAACTCTATTGAGGTAGTATTAAAATAATTATTTTGTGGTAATTAGCATAGAACAAAATTATTGTTGTTGCCAAATTATACTTTGGCAATATTACTATGAATATTACTATGGCAAGACTATTAAAGAAAGGGTTGAGGAAAATTTTTCCTTTCGGTTTAGAAGGTAAAGACAATCTGCATTTGGAAGGAATGTTTTAAAATTGTAAAAGTAGGGATCCCTGGGTGGCGCAGCGGTTTGGCGCCTGCCTTTGGCCCAGGGCGCGATCCTGGAGACCCGGGATCGAATCCCACGTCAGGCTCCCGGTGCATGGAGCCTGCTTCTCCCTCTGCCTGTGTCTCTGCCTCTCTCTCTCTCACTGTGTGCCTATCATAAATAAATAAATAAAAAAAAATTAAAAAAAAATTATAAAATTGTAAAAGTAAAAGATTTAGGTTAAATGTATTTTGTAATATTAAGTAAAAATGTGTTAATCTAATTTTATTATTCCTGCTATTCTTTAATAGCATCAGACAAACCAATATCTTAAAATGACTTTGATAATTATTGAAAGGTATTAGATAGATGTATTTATCTTTAAAGGGGGCAAATGTGACTTTCATAAGTGTAACTTTTATATTTTTCCTAATAAGCAAGAGGCCAGTAACTAAATTCAGATACTTACTTGATTTGGAATGTTTATCTGAAATTTTTGCTCAGCTTTCTCTGGGTTTAGGAGGAAGGTGCATGTTTTGGATTATTGTGACTAGGGATTTTTAGACAAAAGTTATTAGATTTAAGGGCTTTGTCTCTTATGAATTAGCAAATAAAGCTTTCTTTTTATAGAAATATCAGAAAATAACATTAAGTTTTTGAGAGCTTAGGAATCAGTAGTTTCTTGGGAATGTAAAATTTGATGGTAAATGTATATATTTTTAAAACGTACTAAATGTAATCAAACTGTGTTCTCAGTGGTTTGAGAACTACTTCCAAATTAGAGTTGATATTTTGCCATGATCTGGTAACTTCTCTTCAACTTTTCAAGCATTTTTTTTTAAATGTTTTACTGCACTCCATTATCTCAAACATTAAAAGGGACCTGAAATAGGGAGGGAGTGGTAGAAAGAATGTATCAAGGTCTGAGTTTGTTCTTTGTGTGGTGTGAATTGAAGCTGAAGAGGAGCCAGAGTGTGGAAGCCTCAGAAAATTTGTTCAAGTTTTATTTTAAGGCCCAGAGCAGTGGGAGACCATTGAATGGCATTGGGTTGGGGGAGTGACTTGATTTTGTTTGCTTTAATAAAGGCTCTGACTTCTGGATGAAGACTTTACTGGATGAGATATAAGTGGAAGCTGAGAAATCAGCTTGGAAAGCCATTGCTCTAGCCTAGGAAGAGATGTTGGTAACTTTAAGTAATAGCCTTCTTATTCTACTGACATCTCTTTCAAAAACTAGCTTAGGGCACCTGAGTGGCTCAGTGGTTGAGTACTTGCGTTTGGCTCAGGTCATGATCCCGGGGTCCTAGGATCGAGTCCTGCTTTGGGCTCCCCGTAGGGAGCCTACTTCTCCTTCTGCCTGTGTGTGTCTCTGCCTCTCTGTGTCTCTCATGAATAAATAAAATCTTAAAAAAAAAAAAAAAAAAAAAAGTAAACAAAACTAGCTTAGATTTTCTCTAATTCTGTTGCTTTTAACTTAAGTCCCTGGCCTGGTTTTGTTCTTTTCAAGTTTTAGTTACCTATAAATATTCTTTTGACAAGCTGGGTGACATTATTTTATTGTTTTATTTGTTAGGGGTGTTAATACGAATGGATGGTTTCTTTATAGTTACTATGAATGCATTTGTAAAGGGCTTATTTACTTTTTAAAAAGTGTCCTTACTACCTAGCAATAAGGAGTTGATGTGGCTGCTTTGTAATATCAAGCAGTAATTAGTGGTGAGCACTTTTGTATGCAAGTCAGGATATCTCACTTGATTTTTATATTTCCCTTTTTTTTTTTTTAAAGATATATTTTTTGGGATCCCTGGGTGGCGCAGCGGTTTGGCGCCTGCCTTTGGCCCGGGGCACGATCCTGGAGACCCGGGATCGAATCCCACGTCGGGCTCCCAGTGCATGGAGCCTGCTTCTCCCTCTGCCTGTGTCTCTGCCTCTCTCTCTCTCTCTGTGACTATCATAAATAAATAAAAATTAAAAAAAAAAAAAGATTTATTTTTTTTGGAGAGAGCAAAGGGAGAGGGAGAGAAGTAGACTCCCTGTTAGTCAGGGAGCCCAACACAGGGCTGCATCTAGGACCCTAAGGTGAAATCAAGAGTTGTAGGCTTAACCTGCTTGAGCCCCTGTATTTCTTTACTTGTCATTTTATCTTGTAAATTCAGTTCCAAGACAAAGTCTACATTTTTAAATGCAGTAACACAATTTTTTCCTTTAAATAAAATGTTGATAAAGAAACATACTTGAAATTCCCTAGTCTTTGTGATCTTCTGATTATTAACCTATTCTGCCTTCCCACCTACCTTCCTGGAGGAATTAAAATAAGCTTTAGGGACACTTGGGGGGCTCAGTGGTTAAGTGTTTGCCTTTGGCTCAGGTCATGATCCTGGGGTCCCAGGATCGAGTTCCACATCAGACTTCCTACAGGGAGCCTGTTTCTCCCTCTGCCTGTGTCTCTGCCTCTCTTTCTGTGTCTCTCATGAATAAATAAATAAAAACTTTAAAAAAAAAAAGCTTTAATTGAAGTTCAGAAATATTTAGAGGTATTTGTTTCTACCTTAGTGTCTTGTTCTGAAAATTCAGCCTCTCATTTTTTTCCCTTCTTCCTAGGTTGAGGTTAAAGATCTCAAATTTTGAAATACTTTATTTCTCACTATTTCTACTTAGTAAAGGATCAAAGTGCCTGGCACATAGTATTCTAGCACTCTATATTTGTTGGATGTAGTTGTTGCTCTGTCTCTGTGAAAGACATAAATAATATATCCTTTAAGATTTCATGTAGCATGTCCCCAAACTAGATGTTAAGTTGTCCTGCCAGGGACAGAAGGGTAGAAGGGTAGATTTTTCTCATTTGTAAGGGGAAAACTTTGGGCTCCTATTTTCCTATTCTTTTTTGTCGTTACCCGCCCCCCCCCCCCCTTAATAAGAAACCTACTTACATTGTTTAAAATTAGAAGAAAGCAGGACTTTTCTTATAACCATTATCCCTCCTCCTTTTTTAATTAGAAGGTTGAGATTTGGAAGTTTGCCAGGCTTTCTTGGATTGTCCTAGAAAAGTAATCGTAAATGTATTCCCAAGTGCTGGCCAGTTGAATCAGAAATTTGGAGTTTTGTGATTTGCTCTTTTCTTGGTTACTGTTATTCTATATATACTTCATGTATTTAGGAAAGTGGAGTTCTTTGGTAGTGGATGATAAAATCAATGCTTTATTCTGGGCAACTAACCAAATATACTAATGTGAAGTATTTTTCTTTAGGAGAAAACGTTATAATGGGTGGCTTTAGTTAGTTAGCAGTTTAGTAATCAAGTGCAGGTTAGTGTCTTTTATTGAACTATCCCTTTTTAGATTATCTTCTGTGCTTAGAGAAGTATTTAAGAAATGAGGTCCTTTAAAAGTTTTGTTAATAGCAGCGCCCAGTGGCGCAGCGGTTTAGCATCTGCCTTCAGCCCAGGGCGTGACCTCAGGGTCCGAGGATCGAGTCCCAAGTCAGGCTCCCTGCATGGAGCCTGCTTCTCCCTCTGCCTGTGTCTCTGTCTCTCTCTCTCTCTCTCTCTCTATGTCTCTCATGAATAAATAAATGAAATCTTTAAAAAAAAAAAAAGTTTTGTTAATAAAGAAGCACAGCTTTTGGTATAATTAAGTAAACAAAAAAATGAGAAATTGTTAGGTATTTATTTAAAGAGGGCTGCTTGCTTCTTTTATAAAAGGAACTTCTACCATTACAAACTTGGTTATCTGTTTGGGGCTCTAAAACTTTATTTGTGTAGAGACTTCTTAAGGAAGAGGTTTGAGAAATTAGTATTTTTCTTCAAATCTGGGTCTTTTTTAAAAAGATTTTATTTAGAGGGAGTGCACGCACATGTAAGCAGGAGGAGTAGCAGAGGCAGAGGGGGAGAGGGGGAGAGAGAGAGAGAGAGAATGAACCTTAGGCAGGCTCCATGTTCAGCATGGAGCCCTACCCCGTGCTCAGTCTGACAACCCCGAGATCACAACCTGAGCTGAAAATCAAGAGTAGGATGCTTAACTGACAGGAGCCACCCAGGTGCCCCTTGGTCTTCATTAATTATAGACAACAAACTGATGGTTACTGGAGGGGAGGTGGATGGGGCCATGGGGGAAAATAGATGATGGGGATTAAGGAGTAAGTTTGTGATGAGCACTAGGTGATGTTTGAAATTGTTGAACCATTACATGGTACACCTGAAACTAATAAATCTACTGGAATTAAAATTTTAAAAAATAATATTAAAAATCTCTTCGTCCTTACAAAATAAATATATATTTATTTTTGAACTACCTATATGGGAAAAATTAGTCACTTATGAGTTAACAATGTTGTAATACATTTTCGGTGGTTATCTTAGTAATTTGTCAGGAATTAATGTTAGGAATTAATGTTAGGAGTCCTTAAGTACCCAGTGGTTAAATGTTGACTTACAAGTAGTTTTACTCTCCTTATTACACACCCGTGCACATATTGTATCTGGTGTCATAACATACAACATTTAGATTTTTAGTTTATTCCATAGTAGTTGTGTTTCTAGTTTATATTACTTGAGCTAGATGGACAGAATCTTGTAATATTTTGTCAGACTAATAGTAAGTACTAAGTACAGAGTATTAAACAGGTAAGGGAAAAAAATTCTGGGAAGAATGCCAGAAAGTGTTTGTGTTTTCCTTTAGAAATGATTGGTAGTAAGGAGGTGCTTAAGTTTAAAAAAAAATTAAAAAAAAAAAAAGATTGATAGGGCCTAAAATGTTTTCATTACCATCCAGAAATTTTATTTGAAAATGTATTCTCGGGACGTCTGGGTGGCTCAGCGATTTGGTGCCCGCCTTCGGCGCAGGGTGTGATCCTGGAGACCCTGGATCGAATCCCACATCGGGCTCCCCGCATGGAGCCTGCTTCTCCCTCTGCCTGTGTCTCTGCCTCTCTCTCTCTCACTCCCTCCCTCTCTCTGTCTCTCATGTATAAATAAAGTCTTTAAGAAAAAAAAATTGAAAATGTATTCTCCTTCCTCATATTTCTAACTTGTTTATCAGAAGGCTTTTGGCACATTATGGATTTATTTTTCTTCCTAATACTTAAAAACAGCCCAAGGCAACCAAATAGGGAAAGTGACTTGTCTTCAGTGGTGTGTGTTACTGTAGAAAAGAAAGGATACTGGAAGACCTATGATGTGTTTATAGTTGTACAGAAACATTATTTAAATGAGTTTCTTGAAAAGGGACAGATTACATAACACACAATAGTAGTAAATAAGAATTTTAGATTATGTTCTTTTCTAATACTAGGAATCTTGGTTATAAATATGAAAAAAAAGCTATTGGTGATTTTTAAAATAAGGTTAGTTAGGTTGATTCTATATCCATTGTTATTCAGTGTCAAAGTTTGTTTCTAGTCAGCAATCTTTTCCTTTAATAGAATTGTATTGCTAGTTAAAGCTACACTAATAAGTATTACTAATTTTCTTCATTTGCTGGTTTTAAAATGCCAGGTATTACTTTGATGAAAACTTTTGTAATAAGGTGGTTTTTTGTTTTGTTTTTTTTTTTTTTTTCAGTTTCTCACCCTTGATACTACCAGCTCTCGGGTGATATTTCACATTACTTGTATAGCAGCTGAAATTACCCATTTTTAGTCTTTTTGCATCAGACAGAGTTTGATGATTTACTAAAAAGAAGGCCACACCTCCCAAGTAAATAGAGCACTAAAATTTAATTTTCGTAGGGTGTTCTCAGTGTAATTGAGATGTGTAGGTTGTTTTTAGTAGGAACTATTCTGAATGTGTGCTTCCTTAATCTGTTTTAGGAGTTCTGTTCTGATTTTGAGAATTTACCTTTTATATTTTACTATTCTAAATTTATGCTGAGTTTTGGCTTTTATATAATTTCCGAAATAGCCCATTAATTCTGGTGGGAGTACTGGTCTCTAGATGCAGTCACTGCGATCTCCCCTGCCCTCGCAAGATGAACATCTAATATCAGAAATCTGTTTTACACAGTGCAGGTAATACTTGTATCTACTTGTATTTGTTTTGATGTAATTCATATTTCAAATGAGTGCCAGAAAACTGGATAGAACTATTTTAGTCTTGCATCCTGGGCATTTATAGATATCCCACACATTTTGTGGCTGTAGGCAAAAACACTTTGCTGTTGGGCCTCATCTTTGAAGATACCTTACTTATCCCTGAAAATATGTATCTTTCATGACAGTAGGAATAAATATCAGGAGGAGAGTTAGCAACAAAGAGAAACAAAGGGTAGATAGTGTGGAAGCCAGCTTTGTTTGTCAGATGATACGAGATAAACATTTAGAAACCGCCAACCATCTAAACCCCAAAGACTTTTATAAACCAAATCACTTTTATCCCTTATTTTATTACACTAAGAGGGACCAAATAAGGGACTGTAGAAACCAAAAACTTGATCTCTGTTTTCTAATTTGCCAATCCTTTTGATACTTGTGGCTGTCTGGTAAGTAAGTATGTGATAGTATAGAACCTTGGTTTATATTAGTGTTTAGTGTGGCTTTACTGAGTTTCTTTCTATTCTAACACACTTTAATACTCATTGTATTCAGATTAATCTTTAAAATATCATTTCAGTTCTTAAGCTCTGATGTATTGCAAACCTGTCTTGATTATATTCA
Organism: Canis lupus dingo; assembly: GCF_003254725.2. Classification (NCBI taxonomy): domain Eukaryota; kingdom Metazoa; phylum Chordata; class Mammalia; order Carnivora; family Canidae; genus Canis; species Canis lupus. The sequence goes on from NC_064261.1 coordinate 50,586,421, forward strand.
ACATCAAATGACATGGAATGCGCATGTCTAATAAGAGCAGTCTTGTCAAATACTCTGATTATTCACATTCCTGTTGATGTGGTCATTATCTTCTCTGCCTCTGTTTGCCATAGTTTTGTCTCTCCTTAATAGTTTGCTTTAGTTCCACTTCCTCATAGAGCCTTTCTTTTTTTCTTTTCTGTGTGAATTGATTGGTTTTGTGTATACTTGTTAAATTCCTATACTGTGCTGGGCTCTGGTAATTCAAAAGTGGTAACAGGGCTTATTCTAGAAGCTCATAGTCTAATAGAGGTCTAGGTTTACAACTCTAATTTCTGCAGCATTTATCTGTAGCCCTTATCTTGGTGTGTTAACTTATAGTATAAGCATATGGTCAATTTTTTTAAATCTGTAAATGCTCAATATAAGCATAGTTTTCTCTGAAAGATTATTCCTCAGGAAAAGAGTAATTTTATATATGAATCCTTACAAAGTTTTCCATATTTTGAGGCCCTTTCAATTCTATTTTGAATGAAAATGTAATGTTTGGAAAAGGCAGACAAGCTTGAAATGATGCCAGTCAGTGCCAGATTGAATGTTTATGTCAGTTTCCTAAGGGAATAGGTAGAAGGGGATAAAGAGTTTAAATGAATAAATTATTCTTGGGGGTGGTGGTGCTACTAGTTTACTATCATTTATTGTAAACAATTTACAAAGGCTGTAAAAAAAAAACTTGAAAAGCTCACTTTTTAAAGCAATACTGTCAGTAGTTACTTTATGAAGAGCACAAAATATACCTATGGAACAGTGGAAAATTACTCTTAGTATTATGTGAATGGATATTATTGGCTTGGAAAAACATTTCCAGGGATAGTATTCTATATGACTTTGAAGCAACTTAAATGTAAGTGAAGCTGATTCATGTTTTGATACTTTCCGATGACTCAAAAAGAAAGTAGTGACACTTGTTGAGAATTGCATGTGAAACTTGAACAGAATTGTTTTGTAAAATTTTTGTGTTTTATGATTTTAAAATATTCATAAAACCAAATTCATTAAAATAAGTATACACTGGACTATTTCATATGAATATACAAAGGTTTGTATATTTTAAGTTGGTCAAAATTTTAAAAATACCTTAATGGGGAAATTGGGAAATCCTTCAAATTGAGGATTGTATGATATTCATTCAAGTTGCAAGTTTCTGGGTAGTTGGATGATTACTTAGCATAGTGAGAGACTATTAAATAATAACTGTTGAACTAATAAAATGCTGTATACATTTACTTATTTTAAATTTCCGTTACTTATGTAAAATCATTCTTTTGTTTAATGCTTTTGATACTATTTTATTTTTTAAAATTTATACTATAAAATGTTTTGGATTAAAAGCATCATTCAGTTTTATCTGCCTGCTGCTATTGATTCTCTTTGGATGCATATTCTATCCCTAGAGTGGCAGGAAGCAGTACCATGTGAGAGAGAAACAAGAAGTGCTTATCAAGTTTTATTTATTATTTTTGAAACTTCATTAACCCTTCCTAAAGGACTAAATTGTCTGTAGGAGGAACAGGTTTAGGGAAGACATTCAATTGCATGTCTGTTAATATTGTATTCTCAATGACTTATTGATAGTTTCAGACACCATTGGAAAACTTTTTCAGAAGAGAGCCTCATATTTGTAAGATAGCCAAACAACTTTCCTTTCTGTTTAATGTTGGTTACATATATAGGAACATCGTAATAGGGTGATGCAGGTCACAGACCTCTGAAAAACGTCATCTTAATCAGAAAACAAATTAATGCAATTCTTAATTGCTAAAGATATTTTAATTCCAGCTGTTTGAAGCTGGGAAGCAGCAGTAGTTGGTGTTTAGTTTTGTTATTTAGTTGTTACATTGCTTTTTTACATGTTATCATTCATTAAGTACGATTTATATTTGGAAGGATAGTTTTAGACCCACTGACATTCAGACATGTAAAAGAATGTGTGTAGGCAATTGATCAAAAACAGTCAATAAATGTAAAAGAATACATTTTATGTTGGATTGCAAGTGTGTACATTTTGAGGGCAGGAGGACTTCTGATTAGAAATTCTAGGATTATTGCATCTATCTACCTTGAGAAAACCTGAAAATTGTCACATGTGAGATTTAGCCTAGGAGGTTTTCTTTTTTTGCAAGACTTGGGCTTTCAGGAACTATTAAAACGATGATAGATAGCAGAGGGGAGGGCATTTAAGAAATATTTGCTTGAACCATGTGCTATTGCTCTAGTGCTATTTATCGAAAAGGCTTTTTCTTCTCTATAGAGTTGCTTTTGTTCATTTTTCCAAAATTAGTCATATTTGTATAGATCTCTTTCTGTTTTTTTTGTGTGTTTATTGATATTTGTGTCTGTCCCTCCTCTATTACCACATGGTCATATTTACTGCAGCTTTATGGTAAGGCTTAAGATCAGTAAGCATGAATTCTCCTACTTTATTCTTTTTCAAAAATGTTTGGAATAAGTTCATTTATGTCTATAAAGACGTTTGATTAAATTTTAATATGAATTGGATTAAATCTATACATTATCATGGTATATCTCTCCAAATGTTCAAGTCTTCTTTTTTTTCTTTCATTAATATTTTATAATTTTTATCATGCAGATTTTATACATTTTGTCTGATTATATCTTAGGTATTTTATAATCATAGCAATTGTAATTGGTACTACCTTTTAAAAAATATTATATTCATTTATGTATTTACTTATTTGAGAGAGCACATACTTGGGAGCATGCACAGATGCATGCAAGTGCGGGGAGGGTCAGAGGGGGAAGAAGAAAAGGAAGAGAATCTCAAGCCGACTCAGCACCAACTGGGAGCCTGATGCAGTACTTGATCTCAGAATCTTAAGATCATGGCCTGAGCCCAAATCAAGAGCTAGATGCTTAACTGTGAGCCACCCAGGTGCCCCACTGGTATTATATTTTAAATTTTATTTCTACTTGTTCCTTGTTAGTTTATAGAAATGCAGTTTTTGTGTTTTGATCTTATATCCTGTGGCCTTAATTGAACTCATCTAACATTTTGTTTGAAGATTCCTTGGGATTCTCTCCAGAGACAGTCATGTCATCTGCAAATAGAAATAGTCATATGTATTTTTTCCAATTGGTATGCCATTAATTCCTTTTTCTTGCCTTATTGCAGTAGCTAGAATTTCCAGTACAGTGTTAAGAGTAGTGGGAGTAGACGTCATTGCCTCATTTTTTTCTTAGAAAGAAGCATTTAGTCTTTTGCCATTAAATATGATGTTAGCGGCCAGTGTTTTTGTAGGTGCTCTTTGTGAGTTTGAGGAAGTTCGCCTCTCTTCCTGGTGTACTGGATAGACTGTATTATTTTTATTTTTTAGCTTCTTAATTTGGCCGATTGCACTGATTGATTTTTGAATATTTAACCAACCTTATGAACTTGAAATAAATCCTACTTGGTGTGGGTTTTTATTTTTATTTTTTTTTAAAACTTTATTTATTTATTCAGAGAGACACAGAGAGAGAGAGAGAAGGCACAGGCAGAGGGAGAAGCAGGCTCCACGCAGAGAGCCTAATGTGGGACTCGATCCAGGGTCTCCAGGATCATGCCCTGGGCTGCAGGCGGCGCTAAACCACTGCGCCACTGGGGCTGCCCTGGTGTGGGTTTTTAAAAATTTTTTTAAACATGCTGTTGGATTTGGTTTGTATAAATTTTTCTGAGGACTTTAACATCTAAGTAAGAGATACGGGTCTATATTTTGCTTTTTGTGCTCTTTGTTTTTGTAATTATGAGGTGGCCTCATAAAATCAGTTGTGAAGTAGGCCTGTCTTTTCTGTTTCTGGAAGAGATTATGTAAAGTTAGTGTTGGGGCATTATGTTAATATTTACTGCTTTTAAAAAATAAAACCCCAGTTATCCTCAAACAGTTACTTTAGGTGAACCTGCTTTTTCATCATAGGAGGGGTATTTTAGATATTTTGCTGGGCTATTTTATAGTTAAATGTTCTACCAAATTTCAGATCCAGTGTGTTGCTTTTTTTTTTTTTTTTTTTTTTTTAAATGGTACCAGTCATTAAAGCATAAAGTAGTACTTTGGAAATAGAATTATTATCTAAATTAACTCTGATACTGGATTCGGTGATTAGGCTCATTGATTTACTATAACTAGGCTGAATGTGAATTATGAAATGATGGAATTATCCATAATAATTATGAAGTTATTATGGAAATTGAATCAGTTGTGGCAACAGGGTAATGAAAGTTTTGGTAATTTACTCAAGGCCACAGTTTGTGAATGAAATTCTAAATTCATGTCACAATCTGTTAAGCCAGTGGTACTTAACTAGGGAGGAACATTAGATCACCAGTGGGTCTTTGTCAGTAAGACAGAGAAAGCAAGTGCGCACACGTGCACGCACACACACACACACACACACATTTTCTTGGGTATATACCCCTCCTGTCATAGAGTTTTCAGTTATTCCCAGGGCTACAAATGGACTCAAACAGGAATTTGAGAAAACAGAGGATTCTGTTGTATATGATTTGTTAAGAACCATGAATACCTTTTATGTCTGTTTATTTCTTTTGAAAATAGTATGAACTATTTTTTTTTAGTATGAACTATTTTGAATTATTTTGATAGAATAAACCTATGGGTAGAAGCTTTAAGTTTCAAAAAATTTTAAATTGGAAGTTGCTGCTAAAAATAAGTGCGTGTAAGCAACTTTTGCCTTTTTTTTTTTTTTAGGATTGCACCTTTAAAGTCACAATGCAAGCTTAAGAACATAAAATGTATGTGTAATTGACTTTATTTTTATAATTATCATGTTGTTGTATTTAGTGTTGAGTTGGAGGAATGATGAGATAGAGATAGATTACAGGATCAGCTTGAAGGGGGGGTGATGAGATTGTCACAGTTTTCCATATAAGCAGTCTTGTATCTCTGGAAAATATCAATCAAATGGTAATCTAAATCTAGAAAACCATCCTGAAATCTGTTTGCCTTTACAAATTAAGTGAAAAAATTATTTTTTAAAATGAAGAAATGGTCATTTGTTTCTTTTCTCTAGAACAGAGATGGCAGATACTAAGTCGAAGACCCTTTTACTTCAGAATTCTTATTACTCCGGGCAGCTACTATTAACTGATTGGAATTGACACCAAAGATGAAACTTACTTGGCATTTCTGCTCTAGGCAGTATTTTATTTTTGTCAGTTTTATTTCATTTAAATGGTGTTATGGTGTCCTATGCTTCAGTGGCATCTTCTTTGGAAGTTAAAAGTAATTAATACTAATTACATGAGTGGTAATTTACAGAGGATTTGTCCCCAACAAAACAAATCAAACAAAAGGCAGGTTAGCTAGACTGTTGGAATTAGGAAATTGTTTTAAAAGATAGCTGACCACACAGACTGTGAGCCAAATTAGGCTGTAAACTAAGAGTGATTTTTGTATTTTTAAATGGTTGAAAACAAGAATAGTGTTTTTTGACATGTAAAAATTACACAAATTTCATTTTTAGTGTCTATAAATAAAGTTCTATTGGAATATAACCATGCTCATTCATATAATGTCCTATGGATGCTTTTGTGCTGTAAGCGCAGAATGGAGAGGAGTTGTGACAGAGACCAGTTGGTCTGCAAAACTGAAAATATTTACCGTCTGGCCCTCTACAGAGAAGGTTTGCCATACCTTGTTTTAGATAATAATGTGACAGTGAATGATTGCTTTTGGGTTTAGTAGAGGAGGAAACTTACTTTGCTGGTATTTTCAACAGGTTTCTGAAAAGGAATAACTTAGAAAATAGTTTTTATACACATAAATAGTAGAAGCACCTTTGGTTTTTTTTATAGAATACAAAGAACATGGAGTTAGCAGCCTTAGGTTATAATATGTCTGCTCGTGCTATTATTTCTTCCATAGTTGAGAGAAGTCCGTTGCACTAATATTGCTACAGATTTTAGTAGCTTATAATTCCATCTGTGTACTAGCACATTGTACAGCAGCAGCAAGTTCTCACACTTTTTGGTCTCAACTTTTTAAAGACTGTATATTTAGAATCCCAGACTCTTTTTTTTTTTTTTTTAAATAGGGGTTATATCTATCATCATCACATTAGAAGTTGATACAATTTTGAAATATTTATTTAAAAGTAGCAATAATCCATTGTATGTTCACCAAAGAACATTTTTATGAAAAATATTTTCCACAACAAAAAAATGTGAAATATTTACAAATCTCCTTAATTGTTTTAGTGGAAGATAACTAGATTGTTGTAGCTCTCCATTAAGTCTGCCGTGGTATGTTCTTTTGATATGAAGGAAATCTGGCCTTACACAGATACATAGTTAGAAAAATGAGTATTTTTAGAAATTGTGGATGTTTTTCTTTGATATAATACCTAAACGCAAGTGGTAGAGTTTTTGCTTTTTTTCTCAAGTCAGGTTTATTGAAGTATAATTTACGTAGAATAAAACGTATTTTTTTAATAATACAATTCTGTCAGTTTGGATTAACCATAAATTATATAACCTCTAGCCAGTCATCATGTAGAATATTTTGTCACTCTTTTGTAATCAGCCCTCTCCCCTCAGTCCCAGCTTCTGGCAACATTTGATTGGATTTCTGTCTACATAGTTTTGCCTTTTCCAGAATATTGTATAAATGGAATCACATAATACATAGCATAATATGTTTGCAATTCATCTGTGTTGCTACAGCTATCACTAGTTCATTTCTTTTTATTGTATGGATGTTTGTTGATCCATTTACCAGTATTGGATATGGAGTCATTTCCAGTTTTGGGTTGATTGTAAATAAAGCCATTCTAAGCATTCATGTACAGTTTTTGCATGAACATATGTTTTTCATTTCTTAGGTAAATGCCCAGGCATGCTATTGTTGGGTAGTATGGTAGGTGTATATATGTTTAACTATAAGAAGCTGTCGAACTGGCTTTACAAAGTGGGTGGACCATTTTACATTCCAACCACCAATGTGTGAAAGTCCCAATTGCTCTACATATTTATCAGCATTTGAGATTGTTTTTGTTTTAGACATCTTAATCAATATTATAATTAGTTTGTTTGCATTTCTGTAATGATTAATGATACTGAGACTCTTTACACGTAGCATTTTCCATTCATATTTTTTCAGCAAAGCGTGTTATTTTGAATCTTTTGCCCATTTTTTAAAGAAATTTAGTGGCTTTAAAAAATGACTTTTGGGATCCCTGGGTGGCTCAGCGGTTTAGTGCCTGCCTTCAGCCCAGGGCTTGATCCTGGAGTCCCGGGATCGAGTCCCACATCGGGCTCCCTGCATGGAGCCTGCTTTTCCCTCTGCTTGTGTCTCTGCCTCTCTCTCTCTCTTTCTCTCTCTCTCTGTCTCTCATGATTAAGTAAATAAAATCTTAAAAAAATAAAAAATAAAAATAATGACTTTTATGAGTAATGAGAAGTAATGACTTGTGAGAAGTTTTTCTGTATACTGAATTTCAGCTTTTTTTAGATATATAATTTGCCAGGTATTTTCTCCTAGACTGTGACTTTTTTTCCTTTAGCTTTCAAAGAGAAGTGTTAATTTTTTTCTAAAGATTTTATTTATTCATTTGCGAGAAAAAGAGAAGCACAAGCAGAGGAAGGGGCAGAGGGAGAGGGAGAAGCAGACTTCCCACCGGGCAGGGAGGCTGACATGGGGCTCAATCCCAGGGTCCTGGGATCATGACCTGAGCCAAAGGCTCCTGCTTAACCAATGAACCACCCAGGCACCCCAAGAAGTTTTCATTTTAACGAAATGCAGCTTATCAGTTCTTTTTTTGTACTTCATGTCTTAAGAAATCTTTCATAATTTAGGGTCACAAAGATTTTTCATATTTTTTTTCTACAAGTTTTATACTTGGAAGGTTTTAGTTTAGGTATTTGATTATAGTTCTTATAAATGGTGTAAGATACGAGTTGAAGTTTATCTTGTTGTTGGTTTTTGGATGAGATGTCCAATTGTTCCAGCATCAGTTGTTGAAAAGACTATGTTTTCTCTATCAAAATGTGTTGGCACCTTTGCTGTGTGTCAGTTGAATATTATGTGTGGGTCTATTTCTGGGTCCTCTGTTGTGTCCCATTGAAGCATATGTCTTTTCGCTAAGACCACACTGTCTTGATTGCTGAAGCTTTCAAGACCACATTGTCTTGAAAACCAGTAGTATGCATTCTCCTTTGTATATCTTTTTCAGAATTATTTTGGGTATTCCACTACCTTGTTTTTCCATACATGGTAAGAGATAGTTTTTTAAAAGCTAATTTTACAGTGCAGAATCTGAAACCATTAATGAATATTTTGCCCTCTGTAACATTAAAATCTATGAAACTATCTTGAATATCAAATGGCTTTTTTTTTAAACTCACAAATGCTTTTATAACACCATACATAATTCAATTAGAGAATATTGGTTTTCTGAATTATGTAGACCTACTATTGGCACATTTCATTATTCAGTATTTATAAGTTACATGATCTATCACCACTGATCTCATGAGAGAATTCTTCTTCTTCTTCTTTTTTTTTTTTTTAAATGAGAGCGTGCTCACGCATGCATGTCTGAGTAGGGGTAGGGGAGGGGCAGAGAGAGGGGGGGAGAGAGAATCTTAAGCAGACTCTATGTCTAGGGCAGAGCCCAAAGCAGGGCTTGATTTCATGTCTCTGAAAAATGACTTGACCAGAAATCAAGAGTTGGACGTTTAACCAGCTGAGCCACCCAGGAGGTGGGAAAGTGTCAGGCTAACGGTGGTGACACAAAATTTTCACACTTCTTTTTTTGCTTGAAGGATCAAATTTATCATTGACATTGTTTAATGTTAGTTGTTTTTCTGGAAGTAATAGGGTTAGTTGGTTCATTTTTGAGAACTTTTGTGTGTCAGATACCCAAGTCTGGATAACCACTACTGGGTTAATTACCAGCTCAGTCATGCAAAGGCTTTTTCTTGAGGCAACCATTGTGCTTCAGTGTGCAGCAGAAGTGCTTTTGCTTAGCTCCTATGTTGTCACCTTGGAAAAGAAATCTCTCCAGGGTCAAGATTTAATTAAATTAACAATTTTACAGCTTTTCATCAAGGACATTCTTAAATAAAACTTTTTTTTTACAGAGAAATCTTGTGATATATTTGGTCACTTTCTGTTGTTCTGTGTATTATACTTCGAGTACAGAGATTGATGTGGAAACCTAAACCCAGTGTTACACAGTGGGACACTGTAAGTCACTGACATTTTAGGACTATCTGAGGTTGGTATATGGTGAGACAATCTCTTAAGAGCCAATACGGTTATATTAAGTTGTTGTTTTATTGTCTTATAGGTGCTATACTTGGTAGATCAGAAACTCAGGAGTGTATTTTCTATAATGCTAATTGGGAGAGAGATAGAACCAATCGAACTGGTGTTGAACCCTGTTATGGTGACAAAGATAAAAGGCGACATTGTTTTGCTACCTGGAAGAATATTTCTGGTTCCATTGAAATAGTGAAGCAAGGTTGTTGGCTGGATGATATCAACTGTTATGACAGGTAAGGAAACATTTTATTGTTTTATGAGAATGTTGAATAACCACCCCCCCACACACACATATACACACACACGTGCTCCCTTTTTAAAGGGGAAAAGATCAATGCATGTATTTTCACTTAAATGTTTCTTTTTTAATATGGGATTATGAAGGCCGTTATAACATGCTCTAATGACAAGATACGTGTTTTAAAGTAATAAAATATGGCATTTTTATGTTTTATCTTTGATATACTTTGAATAATCTACCAAGTAGTGAGAACTATAGATACGACCATTTTTTCCCTTCTGTTATTGGAATGATAAACTTTTTAAATGTCAATTTTAAGGAAAAAGGATTTCTAAAATTGCTTTAAACGACAGTATATCTGTTGAAAATCTATCCTCTGTCCTCAAAAAAAGTAAAGCTTAATCATAGTATTTAATTTCCTTTTAGTTTCCCTCTTTATGTATCTGGAAGAAATTGATCTTCCTGCATTTTTTCCTTTTTTTTTCTTGCAAAGTAGGCCTTTGTTCTTTACCCCCGAGAGACATTTTAACTTGACGTTCAGAATTACATCAGTACTAACAGAGTCCTCGTAGAAAGCTACATTTTATTTAAAAGATTTTGCTTAAATTGTTTTATTCTGTACTGGAAGTAAGCTACAGTAGAGATGTTGTTGACTGCCTGTGATCTTTCTATAAGGAGTCCTATAGATAATGGGCGATCACTTAAACTGCCTGGGCCCCAGGATTTCCACTGTGGGTGGGTGCTGATGACTGGCAGAGGCTGCAGAATCCTAGAGAAACAGACATTTTGGAGCCAGAAAATACTGATACACTCATGGAACCCTAGATAGTTGGCCTATCCACTTTCAAGAGGCTCAATTGATAATCATGAACAGGTGGTTGATTAGCCACATGTGATTTTTTAAAAAGATTTTATTTATTTATTTGAGAGAGATTGCAGAAAGAGACAGAGTGTGCATGAGCGAGCATAGGAGTGGTTGGGAGTTGCGGAGGGAGAGGGAGAAGCAGACTCAGAGCAGGAAGCCTGACGTGGGGCTTGATCCCAGGACCCAGGACCAATCACCACCTGAGCCCAAGGCAGATGCTTAACTGACTGAGCCACCCAGGCACTCCAGCCATATGTCATTAATAGCAAAATTGTTGAATAAGCCCATGAAGATGGAATTATCTCAATTTTTCATGAGAAATTAAAATCTTACACATACACCCACACACACACACACACGGTATTGTAGTATTTAGGATATACTTCTAAATCTGTGGATTTTCCAGGGCTTATTTCTCTGTAATTACACATTTTAGCTGCATTTCTGATTCTTGGCCTCTCATTAATAGAGGTGATATTTGCTTTTATGAAAAGTAACTAGGGCCACTAGGAAAATAGAATGGAGGTTCCTCAAAAAATAAAACTACCCTATGATCCAGCAATTCCACTTTTGGGTATTTATCTGGAGGAAATGAAAATATTAACTTGTAAAAAGATACATACACCCATATGGTTATTGCAACATTATTTATAATAGTCAAGATTGGAAGCACCTGAGTGTACATTGATGGATAAAGAAAATGTAGTGTGTACACACACACAAACACATACACACATAGAGGATGTTATGCTAAGTGAAATTAATTAATTGTATAGAGAAAGGTGCAAATACAATATGATCTCACCTAATGTGTAGTGTATATTGTATGTTTAAAAGTTGATAAGACAGTAGATTTTTGTTCTGTCTTTTTTTGTTTGTTTTTTTTTTTTTTTTTTTTAGAGAGAGGAGGTTGGGGAGGGGCAGTGAGAGAGAGAGGAGTTCGATTTTATGACCCTGAGATTTCAGCTGAAATTCGGAGTCATATGCCTAACTGAGCCACCCATGTGGTTTGATGAGAGAGTAGATCTTGAAAGTTCTCACCACAAGAAAAAGAATTTTTAACTATGTGTGATGTTGGACATTATATTATTGTGGTGATGATTTCACTATATGTACAAATATGAAACCATTTATGTTGTATACTGGAAACTAATGTAGTGCTATGTCAGTTTTATCTCCAGAAAAGTGGGGAAAATATTTTTTCCAAATTATCTTTTATTAATTAGTTGAAACCAGAGATCCTTGTTCTTTTTGTAGTAAAAACTACTGTTCGTCTCACCTGATAGTTAAGAGAAGGAAAAAGAAAAGATTCAAGAAATATCAAAGTATGGAGAAAAGACAATGATACAAAGAATGAAATTGGATAGGGAAAAGTACTTTTTTGAGTTAATTTGGCTAAGTAATCATTTTCCCCTCCTATAATTTGAGGCATGATTCTAAATGTTAAGATTTTAAACATATATTTTTTATAACTTAAGATTTAGCTTTCAGTTGTCTTTTATTTTCTATTAAATAGAATTGGTGTAGATTTAATTTTAATGTTTGATTTTGTTAAAACAGCCTTCTCCCTGAAATTTCTTAAGCTTTCCATTTTAAATTCAACCTTATTATTCTAACAGCCATCACAAAAGTTTGCAGTTTGTAGGATATGTCTTTAAATTTACCTGATGTTTATTAGCATATTTAAAGGTTTGTTGTTGTTGTTGTTATCTGTTTTCAAACAGGTATGGCTATTTATTGGCTGATTAGGGTTTGTTCTAGTGGCTGAATCCCTATCTCCTCAGCTCCCCAGTCAACCTCATATCAGTTTTTGAGTTATTAGGTTCTATATCTTGTTACATTTTGTTTTCTACTTGTTGGTTATCTTACCCTTGCTCATTGTGTTTAGGGAATTTAAATCTACTCCAAAAAATGATACTGTTAATTCCCAAACCTAGCTTGGGTCTGTGATGTTGAGATAGGTCCTGCCATGAAAGGAACTTAGGTCCTTGTGTGTGTGTGTATATTTATATATAAACATATACGTATATATGGGTATCGGTGTGTACACATACACATAGTTTTATTTATAGTGTTCAGCTTTTTAATTCATGCAATGGGAAAGCTATATGTCCTGTAAGAGAAAGCGCTCGTAAGCCAAATTTCTTCGTTGGCTCTATGTTCCTTTTTACACTTTTCTAATAATTAAAGAAACATAGTTGCCTTAGATTGATGATTTAAAACCAGATTAAGGTCATAGCAGTGGCCTCAAGAAGCTAGTGTCATTGCTGTAAAAGCAGCTGGTTTTTGTTTTTAAGTGAGATTTAGTAAAAGGATTACTGGAATGTTTTTTGGCTTTTAAGAATTGATCATTGGATATTAATAAAAATCTTTTAAGTTGACCATGAATGACTTTTCCATTATTTTATCTCTGAGAAGAATTTTAGAAAAATACCCATTGTGGATTCAGTTTAATGCTGATTTTAATGATTTCTCCTCTGTTTGTTTATAGGACTGATTGTATAGAAAAAAAAGACAGCCCTGAAGTGTATTTTTGTTGCTGTGAGGGCAATATGTGTAACGAAAGGTTTTCTTATTTTCCGGAGATGGAAGTCACACAGCGTAAGTTCACAGGGAAAATACATAGATCTGTTCAACTAGTACACTGAAAGCAAAACATATTTTGTGTTGATGGAATAATTTACTCCTACCTTCTCCTACTCTTGTTTTTCTCCTAAAATTTGATGCTATAAATCAATAAATACTTATTGTGGAATTTTGTAGACCAAAGCTGAATTGTTTTTTTCCTTCCATTTTCCACAGCTACTTCGAACCCAGTTACACCTAAGCCACCCTATTACAACATATTGCTTTATTCCTTGGTGCCACTTATGTTGATTGCGGGGATTGTTATTTGTGCATTTTGGGTGTATAGGCATCATAAGATGGCCTACCCTCCTGTACTTGTTCCAACTCAAGTAAGTTGTCTTGTACCTTGTGCTGTTTTAAGTTGTATATTTTACAGAACTATTACTGTGGTGAAACCCACTGGGTTGCTATAAGTCATTTTCTTTTGGTGTTACTTTTTGAATGCTTATTGTTATGGCAACTATAGCTAATTTTCCAAACTTAGTAATTTGCTGTGTCCTAAACTTTTCTCACTTTGGAGCTGAGGTAAGGTAGAACAAAGGGTATTCTGTTCTTTGGACAGTTTCACTGTCATTGTAATACTTTCAAGTGTGAGATTTACCCAGCTTTGTTTCTTGAGAAGTAATTGATGGATAAGTGATATCATAACCTGTCCTTTCTCTTCTTTCTTCCATTCCTTAATTCTTTTGCCTTTTTCAAGACTACTTGCCAAAATATCCTTTTAACCATAGGGAGAGTTTTAGTAAGGTGATCCAGAAAGTGTGGAAAAGGAGGTTTCACAAAGGCATCAGGAAGCTATATACGAAAAAATGTTTCTGGGAAGAGGAGCAGATGAGCAATGCTTTTCATCATTTATTAGTAATAGTTCAAGTGTTTTTTGTTGTTATTGTTTTTGCAGCATATCAAGTGTGTACTGAAAACTAAAAAGCTTTTTTTTTAATACTAAAAATTTTTTCAATGCCCTCGATGCTCCCTCTCCTGACCCCAAATCTACCTTAAACTATAGATATGGTGGGTAATCAGATTAAATTCATGAAATTTTCCTCTTTCTCTATCACATAGACAGTTGGTACTGGTACAATGGTTTACAAGTTCTTTTAATATAAGTAGCTAATATTCTGCAAACTCAGGAAGGGTGAAAACTGTAGTTATACTTGTTTGCGACATCTTCAAACTCTAGTTTTAACTGTGTTTCTTTCAACTCTTAAGATCAGATTACCTTGGCCTTTTGGATCTGTGGTTTAACTGTTACTCTAATACTAGGATTAATGGTTAAAACGTGGTAGAAGAATGGTAAAGTCCTATAATTTAATGACCAAAACAACTTCTTCTCTGTAAGCTTTATTTACATAACATACTACTTTCTCAGTACTTGGCAGCAATCTGTTAGCATTAGGTTATTGATCCACATAATCTTTGTAAGATGTATACATGGAGAAATAAACCCAAAGGTAAAATACCTTATTCAGTAAATTAGGTAAACACTGTTTTGTGCAGCTGAAATATTTTAACTTTTAAACCTTAGTAACCAACTTGTGGATTTATTAAAAATTATCTCTGAAAGTATTTTAAAATAAAAATTTCGCTGCCTAATAAACAGATGTAGCTTACTCCAGATGGCCATAGGATCCACTTTATCTGCCTTTGGTGGTAACTATTTTTTGATTTCTATTTTTAGAAGAAAGAGTATTTAGTACTTAGTGTCTGAATTTACCCTAGATTTGTGATATAATAGAAGAAAACTAGAAACTGAATTGAAAAATAAATTTAAGTTTTTTAATGGAACTTTAAAAATAAAAATGTATTCTTATAGATAACATTGATATTTATATAATATTGGCACAAAGTTACGGTTGGACTTTTTAAAAAAGGGCTCAGTATCCTATACATGAGGCCACTTTACTTAGAAATGCTAATTAATTTAAGGGGTTAGACTTTTAAAATGGAAAGATGCAGTTATTGTTCGTAAGTAACCGAGAACCAGGAGTCTCCAATGAATATCCATTTCTGGATTTTAGATTATTTGTTACCAGGTTAGTATTATTGTACACATTTATTTAGCATTTGGATTGCTCTGTGGTGACTTTGCATACACTACATGAATTACTGAAAACTGAGAACTAGATTTAAGATTTTGTGATGGAATGATCTGGAATGGTCAAGCTTTTGTTAGGCAAAATAAACTGGAAGAGGGATTGTCATCAGTTTGGAAATTTCATTTATGTCATCTCTCACTGTGTCTCAGAAGTATAGTGTCATGCCTTAAGTATCATTTTTAGTGAGAGGTTCTACAACACTGATTAGTGGCCGTTTTGTTAAAAATGCTCAAGTTTTATCTCCAGTTTCAAAATAATTATTGATAATAATTATTGAAAACAACAGCAAGGATTTATTGAACTCTTACAGTGTACTAGGGTACTGCTAAGTTACACATATGTATAAATACTTAAGTTTTATATAAGAATATGTAAAAACATAAAATACATATTTTTTTCTCATGATTTCTAAATTGTGACTGATAGATAAGGCTCATCTTTGGAGTTTGTTAAAAAATACAAACTCCAGGGCCACAGCCCTGTAAGTATGGAGTGGGGCCTAAGATGATATGTTTCTAATAAGTTTCCAAGGTGATTGTGAACAGCCAGGTGTGAAAAGCACTCATTTGATTTTATCTCACAGGGTTTATGTAATTTTAATTTCAATTTTATAGATAAAGAAATTGAGACATAGCAAGACCCACAATTGTCAGAGCTGGAATCTGAACCAAGGACTGGCAGTAAAGCTTTACTCTTCTTACTGCTTATGCTATTCTTCTTCTTCTTCTCCTACCCCCCCCCCCCCCCCAAAGCTGGTGTCTCTGGTGCTTTAGATAATTCAGTAAATATCTCTGCCATTTCAAAAGCATTCTATAGGCTAATTTATTTTCCTACTTCGGTTGTTGAATAGTTTGACTACTAAAATGAGCAGTAATACCACACTGTTTCACATAAGACAAAAAGGAAAAGTCATGGATATATACAAGGGCATATTCAAGTGTTTTCCATTAAAACATTTTTTAGCACATTTTAGAATAAAGTTTGTTAGCACGATTGGGTTGTAGGTAAGGATTCCTGTGCTTCTGAGTTGATACTCAAGACTTTTACGAGGAATAGGAGTAGTAAGTGAGGGAGACATACGTTCGAAGTCTTAAGGTCTTGATTTCTGTATTTCACTCCATATTCATGTCCCCATGTTCAAAGCTGAATTCCAAGGCTAGTTAAGAAAAGATCATATATTCTTGTGGATTTCTGAAACATTTTTCCTCCAATTCTTCAAACACTTAGTGACGTGAAATTTTTCATTCCTTTTCTTGGGGAAACTTTTCTTTAAAGCTTTGGCTAAAGGCTGAAGGCTGGTTTGTGAATGAACTGGTCTGTTGTATGACATTAGTCTCATTGGGGTAACATCTTATTGACAAGTCATGCCTACAATAAGAACTGTACTTGAGAATTTATAGTGAATCTCACAGAGCAAGCTGAAGTTATGTATACTGTGATCATTCATTGGTCTAATCTCAGTCTTTTTTCTCATTGGCATCCTGGAGGACACGAGATACCCATATACATCTTCTTACTAAGCTAGTTCTGACAGCTAAATTGTGGGATTCTTTATTTCTAAGACACCAAGTTAGAATTTCTTCTAGTCTTGTATTTTATTGTGAAGAAATGATCTGGGGATCTACATGATATAAAATCTGGTCTTATGGTTCTTAGTAACCAGTAAAAAAATATTAATTCTCAAATCTAGCATAGTTAGAGTCATGGAGAAAGTCATTTTGCTGTTTTTATTTTTATTTGAAGCCTTGTTTCTTTCTTTATAACCTGTAACTACTATGTTTCTAATATATGTTTCTAACTATTATGTTTCTGACACTGTCTTCCCCATCACTCTGGATGAAAGCCTGGGAGACAACTACTACCTCTTTAGGCCCTGTCATTTACCAAGTCCCATTCATTCATTTTTTTTGTCCTTCTTGATTAGGAGACTAATGTCATCCTTCTTGTAGTTCAGGACATTATTACATCTGAGGCTGAGATTATTTCTGTGATCTCATAGCTGGTCTTCTTTCTCTCCATCTATATTATCGCTGTAAAATAGCATTTTACATGTCTGATTATCTTCCTTCTGTTTTTAAAACTATTTGAGGGCTTTCAGTGATCCATGGCAAAGAATACAAAGTTGAGAGTATGACATAGGAGCCTTCTGTACTTCCATGCATTTACTTTTTTTATTCTTTCCTCTCACTACACCCTAAGCCGTCCATTATATGCATCTAGAATGGTATTAGTAATGTACTGCCCTTGAAATAATTGAGAAAATAGTGCTGCAGTCAGTTTCCGTCTCGTGTGATTCAGGTGAATAACCCCAATTGAGAGAGGCTTTAGTCATTTGTGTACATGTTCCAGTCTCCCACTTGATTGTAAGCCCCTTGAAGACCAGCTGTGTGTCGTAATCATACTGGATTCACCCGGTGTTTGTGTGTAGAACCGTTCGGTAAGTGATGAATTGCTGAATTTGACTTTGTTGCATTTAGAGTTATACTGAGATGATAATTGTAGCATGCCCAGGGATTCATTTAATAAAAAACTTGATGGCTTAGTTTTAAGATAAATCTTGAGGCCATATTTCTTTAGGGTAAAATAAGTTGAAGTATTCAGGCTTTTGTAAGACGATGCCAGTATTCAGTTCTTTCTGGAATCACAAGCTTGAAGCATCTTTTAAATTTGCATCCCCTAGGTCCTTTTCTTTTATCTGTGCTGAAACTGGCTTTCCACGTGTAGGAATTTGCTCTTTTAACCCACAGTGAGTAAACTGAACACAAACTGGTTTTTCTAGTGCCAGTGAGTCAAGAATATGAGGGAATGGATGCATCGACTCTGATTAAGAAGTCTTACCGTGGTTAGAGTTAATGTGGTTTCAATAAAAGTGTTTGCATCGCTCTCAAAACCATATGAGAGCTGAAGTTTCCTGTTAATAAATTAGATCTATATTTGTGCTGATGAAAAACACTTGATAAGAAAGTGGATTTTAGAGCCTAGAAATTACCTACCTTTAAAAAGGTATGAAATCAACTTCCTGTTCATTTTTAAAGGCTATATAAGTAGCACTATAGTATTGCAACTGTAATGCTTGCTTAAAGACATCAGTCTCTTCAGTGATTTACATCATGACATTTTGTCTAGATTTTGGTCTGATAAAGAGTAAAGGTTTTCAGATGTTTGGGATACTGATTGGGGTATACAAAATAATACTGCTGACCTTAATATTAAAGTAAATAACAGGTTGTCCTTTCATGCTATGTCAGATTACGGTCCACCGAGAAACCGAGCCATCTGTGAAAATGCTGTGTAGGATTTCCTGTTGAACATGGGTCTGTGTATGGTACCCATTTAAAATTAATAAGATACCGAAAGGGTAGCGTAGCATCATTCAGCCAAGTCAGTTTAGGAAAGGGTACTGCTTACTTATTGGCGGAGGATGCAGGAGAAATTTACTAAAATTAAATGAGTATTAATATGCTAATATTAAGTTATACTTGCAAAATGAGTATCATATCAAGAGAAGCACATCTTGAAATAGGTTGACTCACTTTCTCTTTCCTTTAAATTTTTTTCTTTTTAAGAATTAATTCCAAACACTTGCCTGTTAAAATAAGACAAATTATACAGAAGGAAGTGTGCAAAAGAAAGGAGATAGAGCCATTTGTTCTTCCTTTTTTTTCTTCCCTTTATCACTTTCCTGAGATAATCAATTTTAACAGGTTGGAATGTATCCTTTGACACTTTTTTCTGATCTCATTTGTTTGAATATATGCTTTTTTCCCCTTTTATAAACTATAGAATGTTATTTCACAATTGGTTTCTTTTAATTTAACAGTATACTGTGGATAGCTTTTCAGCTCAATTCTTTTCAATTTCATTCTGATTAAATGATGCATTCTTAAGTGAAATTTACTGTAGCTTTAATGTATGCTCATGAAATATCAAAACTTGATGTTTTATTAGGCTAGAGTTGGTGTTAGTTAGGTTTCTGCTAAGACCTGGAACCCACATTTCACGAATATTTTTAACTGTCTTATTTTAGCATGTTTAAAGTATGGTGATATAATGCTCTTGTCTTGGCATTGGGCTTTTTTTTTTTTTTTTTTGTAGATGCCAAAGAAATAGTCCAGGGCTACTACAAAAGTCTGTTTCACCTTTATGTGTGATTATTTTTGTTACAACTTCTATTACAAGTTTATGTATACTTCTAAACTGATTTTGGGGAGAAGTGTCATAAATTATTTGTAGACTTGCAGCTTTACTAAAAAAATTACTCTTAGGCGTGTGAGCTGTTTTACTTAACAAATGCATGAACGGGCTCACTTGGAGATATGCTGAAATTCCATATCCAAAAGCAAAAAGGAAAGAAAGGGGAGAAGGAAAAAAAAATTAAAAGCTTTATCCAAAGCCTAAAACAAGTTTAGCTATATATTAAAGTTAATAATGAAAGCACTAATTTAAAGATGACTTCCACTGAATTTTTAAAACTTTGAGTTCAGTTTTCCTTTGGACTGTAGAGGGAGGGTCCCACCTTCCAGTTTTCAAATAGGGCTGATGCATTTGGACCAGAGTACATAATTTCTCCTTTCTCTTGTCGAGTGAGGTGGAAGATAGGAAGAAGTGACTTTGCTTTTCTCTTAATTTTTTATTTCCTGGACCTCATTGTAGATCTCTTCTTCATTCCTAGCTACTTCATCATTGTAAAATCTTCTGTCAATTGAGATAATAAAATGAAAAAGCCCATTTGTTAGTGAAAGCTGTTTGTATCACATAGGCTAGCAGGTGTTCCAGTTTGTTTTGTTTTAGCTTAACCACTCACCTAATGCTTGGGTGCCTGCTGTGTGCCAGGCATCATGCTGATGTATAGTGATAAGCAGCAGAGGGACAGTCCTTGCTGGCTGTTTTGAAGCCCATAGTTCATATGTAGATAAAAAATGGGTTAGTGGTTGGTTGGTCATTTGACTTTGCAGCTTAGAGATGAAAGGTAAAGAAAGAGGGGAGTTGCTTCAACAATTTTGGTCAAAGGAGGAGGAGAGGAGAAATGCCTGACTCCAGTTTGGAGTGACTGGGAGCCACATGTGAGGTGCCTACCTAATGTTAAGTGTTCACGATATGTTAGCTGTTACTGCCGATAGAGTAACAACTTCAAAATTGTACTCAAAAGGTATATTTATGGAAGCCATTGTAGATATATATATTTATATGTTGAGACTTTGAAATTAGTTCAATAAAAGATTGCATTTTGAGTACTCTGTCAAGGATTGTACCAAGCACTTTATACCGATTAAACTTTCAACACCCCATGATATAGGTTCTGTTTTATTAAGTCCATTTTGTAGATAAGAAAATCAAGGCACAGATACGCAAAGTGTCTTGGCCTAGGATCAGTCTGCTGAGTGGTAAAGTCTGGGCATTTAGACCCAGGGATGATTATTCACTGAAGTAATTTTAATAGAATGGTTTATTTTAGTAAATATTATTGGGAGGGGAGGCGTAAAAAACTACTTTAAAGTAGGATAAGGAGGGATCAGAGTATGTAAATTACATCGCAGAAAGTTTTTATTGTAATATATAACCTTGTTGATAACCATCTCACTACATCACAATTTATATAATGTATGGCATAATCCTTTTCCTTTTTTTCAGCCTTACATGCAGAATACAAATGCTAAAATAAATAAAAATAAAATTTCTTCTATCCTCGATAATAAACCTGATGCTTCTAAGCAGTGGCCAGAAGAATGCATATCCCTCACATCTTGTTCAGACTTTTAAACCCCATTGCTAGCTACCCTGAGAAGCAGCAGCCTTCTTCTTAAGCAACTTATTCAGAATCCTGTTTCATCCACCTTGGTCTGTCTTTGCTTTGCTTTCAGGAGTTAGAGGAGAGAAACAGTAGGAAGTAGGAGTTGGTATATCACAATGGAACTTGGAAGATCTAATTGGATAGAGTGATGGCTGTGCATTTGGCAGTATCAATATTATTGAATTTGTTAATGTATAATGTCTTGCTTTCCCTAGCTCAGAAGCATTTGTTCTGATACACACACTATATTATTTCTTTATAGATTCTATTTCAGTCTGCCTGGCAATAGTCTTTTTTTAAAATTAGCAATTGTGAAATTTCTTAGAGCATGAGATAATTAGATGACTAAGATGAGGCAAATTCAGAATTTGTCAGTTTTCAAATACTTTGGGTGAGTGTGGGGTGGTCCTTAATTCTTCTTGATAGTCCAAAGCTATTTAGTGAGTTAACAAAAAATATGTACATATATATAAATCTTAGTATGGTTTAAATACTAAATAAGGGAAAATTAATAATATATGTCATATATGTTTGTTTATAGCATATAAATGAACTAAAATCCGTATTTCCTGTTCTGTACATCTAACTGCCTACTGAATATCGGCACTTGGATGTCTCCAAGCATGTAACAACCTGTGGTAATGATCTCTCTGAGCCTGGTTCTCAGTTAAATAGAATGAGTACAGCATTTGGTGGCACAAGTCAGAAATTTAGGATGTAACCCAGTACCATTTTTCCACCTAATCTGTCTCCCTCAAGTACTTACCTCATTTTTCAGTGATCCTCTCCTTGGGAAAATCCTCTTATTTATCATGCCAGTGGAAGTCCAGTTTCACCTTACAGGTACCTGCTCAAGGGACTGAATTCCTTTTTTTACTGCTCTTATTTTATCATCGTGCATTCAGTTAGCATGGGGTCTTTGATACATCTTCTTTCCCCCACCCGGGGTAGTCAGTGCCTGGCACAACTAGGCGTTCAGGAAAGATTTGATGAGGGAATGGAGAAGTCCTCTTCATTCTTTTCTGATGTTTGGCAGTATAGTTAAATTTCTTTACCCCTTAAGGAATAAGCAGCAAGTCTCTTTCTCATCCGGCAGCCTAACTTCTTGACATTAATGTGCTGATTTGGTTTTCACTGTTATCTCCAGTTACAGTGCATGATACTCAAGTTTCATTTTCCATGTTGTGAATTGATGGTTTTATTTGGTTACTTTTTATCCATGTATTTCAGTGATTTAATTTTTTTGAATTCTGTTTTGACCCTTTTGTTTTGTAACATACTTTACACATTGAGGCCTGTTCTTGGTGTCTCTTGTTTAGCTTGATCATTCTCTGACTTAATCTGATGTTCATTTATTGAGAAGTATATTGAGCAAAAATACACATTTTGGTAAGATGCATGGATAGCACCTCCTTGAATAGTGTGATTATAGTGGCAGGTTTATCTCCAAAGTACCTGTAATGAAAACAAAACCTGAGAGATACTAGGGCTTGGGAAGCTGAAGTCTGGTTATTCATTTGGCATGTATTTCTTTCAAGGGATGAATTTTACTCTGGAGTACTGATAAGATGTTTTGATAGTAGGATTAGCTAAGCCTTTTAGATGAATTCTAAATAATCCTGAATCATTATCAGAGGAGAAAATCAAGAAGGAAGCAAAACTAGTCCAGCTACTGGTACAGATAAATGAGTTGTCAAATCTTTTTTTGTCAGTGCTATTCTCTGTATAAATATTGTAGAAATATTGGAAAGGGCCGATAAATACTCAGTTATTGGAGAGATTTGAAGCCTCCTTTTACACTGGTGACCATATTTCTTTTACTTTTAAATTTAGGCCCTTAACTATTTTAGGATGACTGGGAAAATGAAAATCTTGTTCTCTATCAGTATCTGAGTGTCCTCAGACTGAAAAATATGTGTGGATACTTGTTCCCAGGGCCATCACTGCTTGACTTCTTCACTCTCACTGTGGCTAAGTCAGCAGTGGGCCTGGCCTGTCATATGTTCTACTTAATTCTCACTTATTCTTCCCCTGTCTTATTTTCTTCCCCTAGTATATTGTTTCTGTTGCACGCACAGACACTAGAAACATTTTTATATTATGATTCTACTCTCTTCCATGAAAAGGGAATGAAGCAGTTCAAGAAAGAGGAGGTTTTAGAGATTCTTAACAAAACTGCCCGTGTGGGCTGAGGAACTTAGTCTAGTTACGTAAAAATTTTTTTTCTGTGCTGCTTCTAGTCTTTGTTAAAGGCAATACTGCCCTCTGGTGTCCAGAAGCCAATTCCACCCCATATTTTCTCAGTTTGCTTTGCTCCTCCTGTTTAGACTCTAGAACTTCTTAGAAAAACAAGTAATGATTATTTAAGAAGTCGGTGTAGTTTATTTGCTAGCTTGAAGTTCATTGGATCAGGTAATTTGGGGTCATACTAGAGTCATCTACACAATAACATCCCTAATCTGAAAGGTAATATCCAAGTTTTTTGTTTGTTTGATATTACTTTCCTCTGTTTATAAGGAAAGTGTTCTCAGTTCTTATTTTAAAAATATGATACATTGGATCATTGCCAACTTTTGAAAAGCTAAATCATTATTCTCCCTCCTTCACTTTTGTAACTGATGTGTCATTTTTCATTTCATTCTGGATATAAATCGTAATTTCTTTTGCCTGTGTTTTTTCTTCACAAGCACGCCTTTCATATAATGATAGAGGTAAGATGCATTGATGTTTGTTTTATGGTTGTGGAACTTTTTGTGGATGCATATTAAACATTTTGTTCTTAGATTTTTGTTGTTGTTGCTTTATTGTGCATCCTTTATGTTATAATTTTTTTTTACCACTTTTAGTATTGAAAACATGATTGATTTGCTACATATTATAACAGTTTTTGGTTTTCAAAGAATTGTTAACAGAATTTATACTTATCTGAGTTGGAATGTAGAAACAGCGATTTTAGTTGATTAGATGTTAACACTTAATGGCTAGTATGTCACTAGCTTAAATGTCAGCATATGCTCATTTTTACCAGGAGCTGACTCTCTGGTGAAACCCATTATCCTTTAATGTGAAATCTGTATTTTCAGATAGTTTCTTTCATCTTTAGCCTCCTTAGCAAATGGGCTAGTTAGAGAAGTTTAAGTTGATCTTTTGCTCTCTAGAGATCGAAGGCTCTATTTTAGATTAGAATTCACCCTTCTCATTTGAGAACTCAGAAGAAATGAAATGATCACAGACTGCATAGCAGCTCTTGACTTCTGCTAATTTATTCTGGTCTTGATTATATTAATTCTGTTGGGTAGTGGTGTTGGGATGGGGGCATGGTTTTCAGCAATTGCCATTTGTTATTTCTCAACGTGATGTCTTCTGATGCCATAGTTTTCACATACAGATGGGTAAACAAGATGTAATCAGAACCATGTTCTACTTCATCTCTTCTTAACTGTGCAGAATAGCTTGGGGATTGCAAGACAACTGGAGACAGGAAAAGTTTTCAGGAATTCCATGGTCCTTACCATTGATCCCCCAAAGCTGATTTTCTGTGTAGCAGGGCAAAGTCATGTTTTATGATAATATCAGAATGTTGCTGTCATTATGAAGTCCAAGTTCAAATTTGTCTCCCCAGGGGTTGATACATTTTCAAGGTGTGTAACTCTTTGACCTAGAATCAAGTACAGTTGACCCTCGAACAATGCAGGACTTAGGGGTGCTGAGGGTGTGCACAGTCAAACCTATGTATAAACTTTTACTCCCCCAGAACAAAACTACTAAGTTTTGTGAGTACTAACACAAATGCTTGATTAGCATGTATTTTATATGTTATATGTATAATATAGTATACTCTTAAAGTAAGCTAGAGAAAAGAAAATGTTGAAATCCTAATGAAGAGAAGATACGTTTACAGTACTGTATTGTATTTATTTAAAAAAATGCACATAGAAGTGGACTTCTCAAGTTTAAACCCATACTGTTCAAGGGTAAACTGCATTGACTTTTGTGGGTAAATTATGATGATGATGCTCATAAACTGCAAATAATTTCCAATATTCTCAGGTGATAAGTAAAAGCCAGATATTAGAGATGTAGTTAAAGCTTCCTATAAATTTTAATGAAGAGCTGAAAAGTATGACATAGAACATTCTAGTAATTTTTCATTAAAAAAGCAAAAAGGTATCTTAATTGGCATTATGTATTTTATATACTGAGTTATTATCTATATTTTAGTTACTCATTTTTGAGGCTTACCTTTTAAGTATTATAGAATATTATTTAAAAACACATACCATTTCTAAAAGCTTTGATATTCTATAGGAATGTGCCTTTGTAGTCCTTTCCTTCACCCTTTAAAAATTCACCAGTATTCTTCATAACTGTAAACTTTTTATTTGTAAGTAATTTTGGTAACAGTCTGTTTTCAGGCTGTTGTGATAGAAGGTTGAATAATGGTAATACCATTAGGATAGTGATCTAAGATTTTTTTTTACTGATGATGATAGCTTAGAAACTTGCCAAAGACTTGGAAACTTATGGGAACCTTGAAGTTTATTTGTGCATTTGAAAAGTATTCAGAGATCTTTTTCGTCTAAATATAGACAGTGAAAGTTATTGTATGTTTCCTAAATTAAGGTTAGTATTGTATTAAAATTATATTTTGGACTGCTGACATAGTCTTAATTTGAGATGTGGATTAAGTCCTCTGAATCCTGTATTATAGACTGAATCCTCTCTGTGTGGTTGGTACACTTTAGAGCAGAGAATGGGTAATGTTGTATGCTACTGAAGGATCTTATCAATTTATATAAAAGTCATTAAAAATCTTAATGCTTAAGAGCCATTTTATTTTTTACCTGGTTATTTTGCCTCTTCAGCTTTCAGCTTTTATCTGCATACTTTAGTTTTTGGTAAGTTTGCTTTGAAAGCTTGACATGTTTCTGACTTCGTTCTAAAGAAGGGGGGAATCCTTGATTTTTAACTTCGTAGTTATTCAGATATTTCAGATTGAACTTCTCCTGTCAGCATAGTTATTTTATGCAGTTACCTAATAATTCTTGGACTTTGTGCATGACTTCCTTTGCCTCCACAAGGCTGGTTTTCTACCTTTCTCCCTCCCATTTCCACATCCCCAGCAGCAGCATACTCCTGTCACTAGCGTCTCTTACCAGGCATAAGTGACCAGTCAAGCAATGAGGTAGGGTGGGTTTAATTGTGATAAAACCTCTCCAGAATTCTTGTGTCCCTTCCCACTGAGGATCATAACTTTAGGGGCCACACTTCTCTCAGATTTGTATCTGATTTTCTGGACTCATCACTCTTTTAAACGAAAACACTCTTTAGCTCCACTATGACCTTTCATCTTTTGAATGTGTGAAGGAAGAGCAACTTTTGTAGATACTTTAAAAATAAATATCCAAGGTTGAAATGAGTCACAAGAAGTTTTCTAGTTTTAAAATATTTTATTTTAAAATAGGAATTCTCCAGCCATTTTATAAAGATTGCCTGCAAAAAAATTGCACCTTTGTCCTCTTTAATATTGTGCAGTGTTTCTGTTTTTGAGGGTCTTTCTAAAGCAGACGTCAACTTTTTCAAATCTTGAATGACACCAGTGGGCTGAATAATGTGTGAACAGAGCACCAACAGTTTTGGGGCAGTAGGAGAGGGGATTTTTTTTTTTGTAAGAGGGGATACAAGGGAGAGAGATGTGTTGATGCAGGGATGACATACCATTTCCAAGCAACTTAGATGTCGCGGTCTCTATTACTGTTGCCACAGAATTTTGGTTCTTCGTTATACTCATTATGTAGCCCTTCAAACACTTTCTCTGGAGGCTTTTCAGAAGGCTTCTTGCATCTTGTTTTAGTTGCAGATATTGAACTCTGATACAATGCTTCCAATGAGGGGTTGCCATTCTGCTCTGTAGAGGAAGGATGCCCTTGTGTTTTATAAATGTTGTACGCCTATTTATATACTATACTTGCTCCATTTTCAAGATTAACTATAGCAGTACACTTCTTTTTCATTTATCTACTACGATGACCACTCATTTTCTGGATTATAATTTGTACTTTTTTTGCCAATCAGACTAATAATTTTTATCTCAGGTCAGTTTTGGGATGTAATTATAAGCAAAGTGATTGTTAATAGGTAGAAAAATGAGAATGAAAGGAACAGTTTGACTGTTAACATATTTATTTCATGTGCTTTGTATTTGATAGACTTCTTATCTGCAGTGTGTTTGAGAATGACTATGTGCATTTCTGAGATTACTGAAGAAAAGATTTATTAAAGATAAATAGTCATTGTTTCAGAAAGTAGTGGATTTTGAGGAGTGTTTTCCTTTGAGACATAGCCATAATTTGCTGTTGCCGACACTTTTTAAAGTCTTCATCTTCTAATGAAGTACCAACTGGATGAAACCATTGAAATACTGTTAGTAATATCCTAAAGGTCACAGAAAATTTTAGTCCAGACAATTAGTGAGACTGACTCAAAATGATTTGAGGTCATTTTTCCTGCTGTAATATAAAAACTCCCAATTCAAGTGACTCGCTTTAGGATCACTATAAATGATTAGTAATGCTCGAGAACTCAATTTTGGCAAGATTGAAGTTAGTGTCATTTGTATGTGTTTCCTGTTTCTGTCAGTTGATGCCTTAGTATACTTACAATTTCTTCTCATATTTAGCATTGATCTGTATCATGTGCCGCTTTCTAACTACTGTTACTGTTTATCTGTAGGACCCAGGACCACCCCCACCTTCTCCATTACTAGGTTTGAAGCCACTGCAGTTATTAGAAGTGAAAGCAAGGGGAAGATTTGGTTGTGTATGGAAAGCGCAGCTGCTCAATGAGTACGTGGCTGTGAAAATATTTCCAATACAGGTATGGTATTGCACCTTTCTCATCTGCACCTATTTTGTAAAAGATGCAACTGGCTCGATTATCATAATGCAGCAACAGTCTGAAAACACAAACTGTTTCAGGGTGGTTCTGTGATACTGAGGAAAGAGTTAGCCCTTTTGTCTGCCGTCTCATATGAGGAATGGAACTCATGGTAAAGCAGTCATTATGTCTGTTTGGAGCAGTGGAATTACGAACATACAGGAGATCTTTTGTCAATAAAAATACTACGGAAATGCAAGTGAAGATGAGGATTCCAGTTACAGACTTTCATTGGTTAACTTTGAGTGTCCCATTGACATTAACAGAAAACAGAGAAGAATGAAAGAACAGCATGCTAGTTTTAGAATTGTTTAGCATATATTACCAGACTGATTCATTTTTTTGTCTTACTTTGAGGGGTCATGTAATCATTTCAGGTTTTGTTGGTGAATTTTCAGAGGCAGTGAATCAGGATTCTAAATAATTGGTTCACTGCTGACTTGTTTTTCTTTTAAAGGGGGCTCACCTCATAACACCCTGGTCTAATGCATCTCTGAGCTGCTCTAATGTTTTGTGCGAGTCCATCAGTTGTACAGATCTGTGATGATGTCTTCGTCTCTGTCCCTTGCTTTATGCCCCCCTCTAGCTAATGCCTTGTGTGGTGTTGCAGTCCCAGTTGGCTTTGGTGATGTGGGCTCCACCACTGTATCTGCACAGTGGATCTTCCTCATTCCAAAGTTATAGAATCAGTTTTTGTTGTCTTAATATACCTAGGTTTTATCTTTCTTGCCTCTTGTAAAGCCTCTTATAGTCTGTGAAGAAGGGTACTACCTTTCTTTTTTTTTCTTCTTCTTCTTCTTCTTCTTTTTTTTTTTTTTTGTAGTGATGCAGATTCTTTAAAACTATAGTTCTCAGAGGAAGAGTCTAGTCTGTTCTGCTAAGATTGGCAAATTCAGGGCTCTTTTTCAATTGTGGGAAGAAGCTTAAAAATTAGATAAAGACCTTTGGATATTAACATAAGGGTAACAGCAGCAAGAATAGCAGTAGCTAATATTTTATTGAGTGCTTCTTATTGTCAGGTAGAGGTGCTTTGCATAGGAGTACTCAGTAACATGTGCCCATATATTACCCATAGATACAAAACAACACTCAGTGTACATATCATACAACAACCCTGTGGGACAGACTGTAGTCCCCATTTTGCTAGTGAGGAAACGGAATGATCATGTCACTTGGCAAAGGTTCTTAAGATAGTTTGGATCCAGAAGGTTCCTAACCATTATTATTATGGTGCTTCCTGCTTTCAGTGTGAAGAGAAACTAATCTTTTCTAAGTAGACATGTAGTAGGTGTGGGTCACTTGCACAGGTACAAATGAGTATATGGTGTTTTAAATTATTGTATTGCCTATTTATACTCTGTTGTGCTCTTATGGACTCTGTAGGGTAGTCTCAACATTTTGTTAAGAATGTTTGCTGTAATGTTAGTCTTTGAACAAAAAAAATTTTTTTCTGTCAAGATGAAGTCCTTCTACCTGAAATTCTTATCTCAGGGAAACTGTCAGCAGAGTGTGTCACCATTGTTAGATACGGAGGTGCAGCATTTCTGATGATAACTCCTGTATTTACAAATGAGAAACACAGAAAAGTATGTTTGAGGGAACAGAGCAGGCATTTGTCATGGATTTGTTACCTTATTGTCAGATTTCTTTTATGAAAAAATAAGCCAAAACCAAACCAAATAACTTTTTCATTTTTATTTTAAATTTTATTTACTTTAAATTTAGCCTTAGAATCTACTTGAGTAGATTTTTTTTTAATTTTTAATTTTTGAATCTACTTGAGTAATCTTAGATATGGTTTATTTGCCTGTGTTCTTTGCATTACTATTCTTTCTTTTTAACTCTAGGACAAACAATCATGGCAAAATGAATATGAAGTTTATAGTTTACCTGGAATGAAGCATGAGAACATACTACAGTTCATTGGTGCAGAAAAACGAGGCACCAGTGTTGATGTGGATCTTTGGCTAATTACAGCATTTCATGAGAAGGTAAAACTACTTTTCATTTTAACTCAGGAAAGTCAGGGCTGGCTTACCTACTTAATGTTGGCTACAAATCCCTCAGACTGATTTTTTTCTGGGAATAGTACGTCGTTGTAGCTAGTTAATACATATAAATAAAAAATCCTTTAAAGATAATTTTAATACAAGAGCAAAGATGGCACCTTTTTCACCCAACCTTCTACTCTCATAAAACCAGTCTTTTGTTCCTTATTTCTGGTGCTGCAGTTTTCCTCTTACAAATAGCCCTTTCAGTGTAGCTGGTGCTTTGTGATTTTCATCCACCATTCATGATCCATCTTGATTATGTGGTTCATTCTTTAGCTTGAATTGTGTTTCTTCAACTCTTTAATCAGTGTAGTCTTGTGACAGAACTAGAGTCAGGAGATTTATCTAATCATTTTTTAAAAAGATTTTATTTATTCATTTATAAGAGACACACAGAGAGGGGCGGAGACATAAGCAGAGGGAGAAGCAGGCTCCTTGCTGGGAGCCTGATGTGGGACTTGATCCCGGGACCCTGGGATCATGCCTTGAGCCGAGGCAGAGACTCAACCGCTGAGCCACCCAAGGGTTCCGCTTTATCTGTCACTAATTTGTAGAGTAATTATCACCAAAACACAGTTGCTATTTTTCTAACTTCTAGAGATAGTATGGAATAACATGTTAATGAAATAGGAAATTGTGTTCTTCTTGGCAATCCGTGTCATCATCGTTAGATACAAGTGGCTCTTGGACTTCTCTAAATTCTTGACCAGAAGGATGGCAGATTCTGATGTAGTTATTTATATATCTTAATTTTGTGTTTTCCTAGTCCTGTGATAGAACAAACATCTTAAGATTAGATGTATTCCATTCTAGTCAGATATTTACTATTGTGAAACTTGAACCATTCCAGAAAGATTGCTTTTTTGGATATCATTATTCACTAAAAGTAAAGATATGCTGCCTCCCATATCTTGAAAGTAAAGAGGAGAGTCTCCATGTCATACAGCTTTTATCCAGAGCATAAGTTGTTTTTTTCCTCTCCTTTTCTTTAGGGTTCACTGTCAGACTTTCTTAAGGCTAATGTGGTCTCTTGGAATGAACTATGTCATATTGCAGAAACCATGGCCAGAGGATTGGCTTATTTGCACGAGGATATACCTGGCCTAAAAGATGGCCATAAACCTGCCATATCTCACAGGTAGAGCTCAATTTATATTATTTTCCCAAATAATTCAGTATTTGTTATTTACACTTTTAATTTACTGTGCAAAATTTATTTTCCCCCTAATTACCTAATCATGCTAGTGGAGGCAGTTGGTTTTCATTTGTTTTTCAAATTAGCTTTGAGATTGGCCAAGAAGTATTTTGGATAATGTATGGATTAGTATCATTAGCAAAGTTTAATTCTTGACCAGTGTTTTAGTTTGTTTCATTTCTGAAAGCATGGTTAAGAATGAGAGTGTATTTTGTCTATCTCAAAGGAAAAAAATTTGTTTTGCTTCAAAACATGACTTACTTTGGTGATAATTATAAGATGAATTAAGGAGAGACTTTGGGTATTTGTTTTCTTGTGTTTGTGATGACCAGGTGACCATTACCTCCTCAGTTAAGGTGGAGGGAGGCATCATTTGAATGACTCTTAACTGTCTTTATCAGTGAAGCAGTAGTACTTAAACCCAATAGTTGTCAGAACCACAAAAGGGAAAATGTTAGTTCTTTAAACATGGGATCAGTTTGCCATTGTGTATTCAATGTAAAGATAGTTGCTTTAGAAACAGACCCATAAATACAGAGAACAAAGTGATGGTTGCCAGAGGAGAGGGTGGGGGTGGGCGTGGGCGTATAGACAAAATGGGTGAAGGGGAGTAGGCTACAAGCTTCTAGTTAGGGAATAAATAAGTCATGGGGTAAAAGGCACAACATTAGGGAGTGTAATCAGTGGTGGTGTATGGGAACAGTAGCTGCACTTGGGGGAGCACAGCATATAGACTTGTGGAAATACACTGTGTTGTACACGTGCAACTAATGTAACGTGTGTCCGTTATCTACCTCAATTAAAAAAAGAGATGGCTGCTGTACAGGTGGGTATAAGCAGCTTCATTAAGCAGATAATTGAGTGCCGCCAGGTGGTGTTCCGCATCCTGGGAGGCATTAGTTTAATCCAACTCTAATACAGATTCTGATTTGGCAAACCTTGAATGACTTCTCCTCAGAAATAGCCCCCCATTTTTCTCACCTTCCTGCATAGAGTCTGTTTCTTCTCAGATTTTTGCTCCCCTCACCTAGTCCTATAGGGCACTAATCTCTTTGGCAGCCGAAAAGGTTATTAGGAGTAGGGTTCCTAAAAATCTTCTGAGGCTAAAGTGGATTGGTGTTTGTAGCATCGCGTGTGTCTCCGGTGCCGTCTCTGTTCCACGGTTGGTCTGTGTACGTACATCCAGCCACCGCTCAGGGCAGCGATGGAAGTTGCTAGAAGATAGTAATCTCTAGGATGAACCAGTTGAAGGTAGTGTGTAGAAGAGAATATCTGATTGCTTTAAAACAGTTACTCTTTTCAGAACACTGCGATCCAGCTGGAGCAGTTTATATTTTTGGTGAAAATTTTCGGATCTACATTCCAGAGTTGCTTTTCTCCAATAAGGCTTTTGAATCGAAGAACTACTAAAATAAGGGACCGTTATAATATGTAGGCCTGGACCCGTAGGCAGAAGGCCTCTGTTCATCTTATTTGAATATTCTTTTAACTTAGTTTCTTAAATTTCACTTGCTGTGGGAGTTTCCAACTATAAACTCGGTAATATTTGTATTACCTCAGAACCCCAGCAGTTTTATGACTGGTAGGTAGGAATGACATAGGTAACATCTAGACTAGACCATGGTTTTGGAATAGCAGCTCTTTAGAAAACTGCTTTATGGAGAAAGTTCCTTCTTATTGTCCATGTTATGAGCAGGAGTGGTCACTGCCCTTGTGCTTCAGGCTGTATGGGGACCTTGCATACTCGTTCTCCCTCCTTTTTCCTGTATATCCTACTTCTGTAGTGTAGTCTCCTCCTTTCCTACTTTCAGTGAAATTTTTAAAAGATAACTTGTTTACGATTAATTTCAATACTTTATCTTTCTGTTTGCAAGGGACATCAAAAGTAAAAATGTGCTGTTGAAAAACAATCTGACAGCTTGCATTGCTGACTTTGGGTTGGCATTAAAATTCGAGGCTGGCAAGTCTGCAGGTGATACCCATGGACAGGTAAGGATTGTAACTGCATAAACTGTAAGAAAAAAATAATCTTGCCCCATATTATCTGAGAATGGCATATCTGGATGGAGTTGATCTAAAATGACTGTAATGGTTATTAAATCAGCAACTAATATCAAATGACACTCTGAAAAGTAGTATGTTAAATCTGCTGAGGGAGACATTTTCATCTGGTGCTGAAGGACTGTTAGGAACACAAGTGGCTTAGACCAGTCAGTCCGTAAAACAACCTGGACACATGTCATGGATTCTATTTTTAAAACTAATCCAGTTAGACTCCAGCACGTTTACATAGACCCCATTCGTAGGGCGTTCTCAGTATTAGGGCAGTGGTTTTGTTAATTCTTTCGTCCTCCTAAGAGGAATGGCAGGACAAGGAAAGACTGTTCTTGCTACTGTGTGTTAATATCTATTGTCTGATTTTTCCACACAACAGTTAGTTTCTCGCTTCTTGGTCTTCAGTGCTTCATTAACTCTTTAACCAACTTTACCGCTTTTCTTTGAATTCTCTCCAGAGTTCAGAGCACTTGCAAAGCCCTGAGCAAAGAGTCTAATTAACTCTATCGAGCCAAAGTCTGCACAAAGAGCTCTGAACAATGGGAATCTTTAAGAAAGCCACCTAGGAGAATAGCATTATCCCTACACTTTATTCTCAGAAACTGTGAGGCGAGGAAAGGTGCTTTCACTCCTACAAGATCACCTTATATTAAGAAAACCAATTGGACCTGAGAGGTGACGTTTCCTTACAAAATTGGCATGATTATTTCTTCATCTTTTGAATCATGGCAGTTATTTGGTTATCTAATTCTCAGCTTTCATTTTTCCCAGTATTGCCTATTGACCTCCAAGGATAGTTGCTAAGGAATCACAGCATAACAGATTTTGGCAATACTGATTGATGGTATAAGCATTTAGGTTTCTAGCAGTGGTCAGCAGTCATAGTTCTGGAAAAGCTGACACCAAATGTGTTTGGGAAGGAAGGCAGTCTTGTGGAGATAGGAGATTGTGCGGGAGGCCTTGGGACAAACAGCTGAGCTGGTTGTGATACGCAGCTCAGTTTAGCGAAGAGTTAACCCTCCGGCACCTACCTCATAGCCCTCTTCTCCCATTTTTAAGACACTACTGCCCTCGGTTGGTTTACATGAGGAGGTAAAAATAACACATCACTGGCTCCTTGACTCTAGATTTCATGGACCAGAACATTTCTTTTCTTACTTTTTTTTTTTAAGATTTTATTTATTTGAGGGAGGGGGGGAAGAGTGCATGAGCATGAGCAGTGTGGTGGGGTGGGGGGAAGAAGGAGAAGCAGACTCCTGCTGAGCAGGGAGCCAGACATGGGACTGGATCCCAGGACCCCGGGATCGTGACCTGAGCTGAAGGCAGAGGCTTAACCACCTGAGCCACTCAGTGCCCCAGATCAGAATATTTCAAAATGCATATGACTCTACATTTTATATGTTGCAAAGAAAGAGCACTGGAGAAAAACATTTTTATCTTATCATTAATTTATAAAAGAAGGGACATTTTACACTAAGAAGGTAGTTGAGTAGTCACTTGGTAAGAAGAGTACTTTGGGTGACATACATTTATCTTAGGAGAAAAGTCAACTTTTGAGACCTGCTGCTTGCTTTCACTACAATTAGTTAAAGGAGGAAAATAAATAAATAAATAAATAAATAAATAAATAAATAAATAAATCAAACAAAAAAAAACCCTATTTTTTTTATTTCTTTAAAGCGTTCTTATTAAATCTTATTAAATGAATTTAAAACTTGAACTTTAGAGTCTTAGTGATCTGTTCCTTTTTTAAGACATTTCCATTTTATGTGTGTTTTCAGATAATTGTCTAACTTCTAGTCTAGAGATCAGTCATCTGAGGATAGAGCTTTTTGGAAATACCATTATCTGGGCTGCTCCCTAGATCTCCAAAAGCTCAATTAGATTGGGATCCACCCAGCTTCTTACAAAAAAATCTTAAGCATTCATATATGAATATTGTCAAGCACCAACCAAAGCTAGCTATAGTAGCTTAGTAACCATAGTTACAATACTAAGAAATACCAAATTGTTAGGGACAGATATAAATAAAGAATGCCAGGACAGAATTCATGAATAAATAAATATGTAGACTTTGTAGAAATAGAACTTTAAAAAGTTTATCCATCCTTTACTTGGCTAATTCTTTTTAAGTTTTATGTAATTTTTTGTTAATACAGAGAAAGAGAAACCCTCAAAAAGGGGTGTTTTGTTTTTGTTTTGTTTTTTAAAGACACATTTCAAACAGGATGCAAAGGTACAATTGAGAACTATAGGGTTGTTTGTTTTTGTTTTTTGCCTTTGTCTCCCACAAAACCGTTGTTTTTTGTGATTACTTCCAGAAAGGGAAGAAAATTCTAAGCCAACCCAGCATGTCTGTTGGTGTATTTATTAAGTGTATCCAGAAAGGATCTCAGTATATACACTGCTTTGTTCCTTGCTGTACACGGTTTTTGGAAATCTTTCAATTTCAGCCCAGATTTACCTCCTGTTTTTTAAGAGTCGCGTAGAACTCTCTGTAAGAAGTCCCTACCTCCCTACCGATGGAAACTTCCCGTTCCCAGTGTGTTGGCTGTTGTTACTTGAGATGAAATACGGTGCTCCTGGACTCTCTAGTCTGGTGGTCACAGCTTGGTGACCTGGCCTGATGGGATCGCAGACCACACTTGGTTTTGATTCTTTTTACAAAATCATAAAATGTTAGTTCATAAAGTTAATGAATGAGTACTGTTTGCTTTCAACATCTTTTTCAGGTTGGTACCCGGAGATATATGGCTCCAGAGGTATTAGAGGGTGCTATAAACTTCCAAAGGGATGCATTTTTGAGGATAGATATGTACGCCATGGGATTAGTCCTGTGGGAACTGGCTTCTCGCTGTACTGCCGCAGATGGTAAGGGAAAATACATTTTTTAAAAAAAGATATGCCAATGTATTGCCTACTGCACATATATGAAAAGGGATGATTACACTCAAAGGTAATATTTTAAAGTGCAAAACTTTTTCTGAAGTAGACTTGAAGAGGTAGTAGCTTAAAGAGAATTCAGGAGGCGGAGAAGGGCAGGCTGGAGAGGGAAGGCATGGGCCATGCCAGCCCTTTACCACTGCCGGGCGTTTTGCACTGGGCACGTGCCTTTAGTTTATTTCCTAAAGCCCTTCTGGAGGTAGTTATTATGTTAGTTTTACACATGAGCAGTTTGAGGCTCAAATTTTAAGTAGAAATTAAGCTGACTGCCAGTTTCAAGGTGGTAAATGGTGAAACCTCGATTTGAAACTCGGATCCAGACGTAGGGATTAGGACGGCTTCCTTGGTGGGTCCTGCAGCTCCTGCCTGACCCCGGTCGGTTCCCAAGGCTGCTTTTACGGCAAGAGGAGATAAATGAAGAGTTGGGGGGTTTTCCCTCCCAGGACACTCTGGGCATCACTCCCATGATGCCAGCACATACCCGACCCATTGACCTTAGTCCGTCCTCCGTGGTTAAGCAGGTCCGTGGATATACCACAGCTTAAGTCCTGCCTCCCTACAGCCTTGGGGGTCCGAGCTGATGCAGACGTCATGATGAACACGAGTGACACTAGTTACATTCTGTAGCACACCTTGGCTCTAAAGGATTCTTTGTTATGTAAGTCCTTGTTCATGTCAATAAATATTTGCACTGATTGATTATAAACTTATAGATTGTGTTCTGGGTGTGACACAATTACAGTGTGCCAGGTTCTGTCTTTAGTGCTTCTCAGAAGGTCTCCATTCTCTTCACTTGTGTTATGGCACCTTTTTTTGGTATGAAAATAGGAGGCAAACATCTTGACAAATGTAAATTAGCTTGACCCCTTTAAGTTTATAATTACCTAAAAACTCCCTGCAGATGGTGAAGAGACCATAGGACCATAGAAGAAATTGTGTAGAATTTTTTTTTTTAAGATTTTATTTTATTTATTCATGAGAGGCAGAGACCCAGGCAGAGGGAGCAGTGGGCTCCTCGCAGGGAGCCCGGGACCCCGGGACCCTGGGACCACACCCTCTGGGCCGAAGGAGGCAGATGCTCAGCCCCTGAGCTGCGGAGAATATTTAAACCAACATATCTCACATTTCTAAGAACGCTTTGTTTTCTGCACCCTGTCATGGGCTCAGTGTAGGACAGACCACCTCTGCTGCATGAAATTTGGGGCTACTGTGCTCTTAAAGGGACCTTAGTAGAGGGAGAGGTGCTCAGGAACGGACAGCCATTCATTCTCCTAAGATTGGAGGTTTGGCAGGGCGTGGACGTAGACCTAGGAGAGAGTGATGCAGTTTGGAAATAATCCTAGCTTGGAAGTCTACAGGAAGAAGAGTAACTGTTCCATGTAGTTTGGCTCAAAGTGGAAGAGG
Organism: Canis lupus dingo; assembly: GCF_003254725.2. Taxonomy (NCBI): domain Eukaryota; kingdom Metazoa; phylum Chordata; class Mammalia; order Carnivora; family Canidae; genus Canis; species Canis lupus. Next base: position 50,623,946 of record NC_064261.1, read on the forward strand.
AAGTACGTTTATTACGTGCATTTATGGAAGCAGCAATAGGTTGGATGGCAGGAATTACGGGAGAATATGCTTCCTAAGAACTTGGGCTGGTGGTGTGGGGGATATGCCAGGCCCTGCCCGGACGTAATGTCTAGTTCAGCTGAGGGCAGGACCTGGATCCTGGTCTAGCTCTGCGCTCGGTACGCAGATCTTCAGGAAGTGACTCTGGACGGGCGTCATGCCTGAGGAATGCAGGGGTGTCACTGGGGTTTAGTGCAATGAACGTGCTTTGTTGTGCGGTGGAGGGGTTAGCCGGGAAGTTTTCATGACAAATGAAAAGGACATCAGCTGCTATTTCTAAAATGCTTGGCACGTGCTGTAAGTACTTGACTGCAGAGTCGGGGATTCCTGACTCTTAGGTCAGAGGTTAGGGCGGGCGGGGACAGTGAACCTTGAGAAGCGAGGGCTTCGATGGCTAATCGTGGACGGGTAAATTCAGTGCCTCTCAGACTTTCATGTGAACCAAACTCCTGACAAAGTTCACGTTTGGACCCAGCAGGTCTAGGTTGGGTCTGGGGCCTGCTGTTGACGTGGCGGGCAGGCTGCCAGTCCGTGCCGTTGCTGCTGAGCCGTGGGCTCGTCAGACCCTGGAGTTGCTGGAAGTGCGAGAGCAGAAGTGGACTCTCCAGGCATCAAAGGTTCTTCCGCTTGCAGAGGGTGGAGTTAAAGGTCCTCCTTCAGGACTCACGGTTTCCAGCCTCTGTTCTGTCCAGGACTAGGAGCATCTGTACACGGTTTAGGCCTTTATAGGATACAGGTCCTTTATAGGAAACGGCTCTTTAGTGACGGGTTTCCGTCAAGGGGAGACCGCAGGGATGGAAAGCACAGACTTCAGCGTCCTTCAGAGATGCAGCCCAACTCTGCACGGAGCAGCTAGCTGCTGCCCTCGCGCACATTACGCAACCTTCCTGGGCTGCTTTCCTACCTGTAGAATAGAGGTGATGTCACCGTCACTCTGCAGGCGGGTGGAAAACGGAAGCAAATAACACGGAAGGTTCCTAGTCAGGAGAAGCGCTCGTTACGAACGCGTGCGGACGCGGAACTGCACGTTCCTATTGGAGTATGCCTGAGAAAATAGAAGCCGCTTGTTTTGTTGAATAAATTTTGTCTGTTGAAGGCACGTTCTGAAGACTTGTTGGGAACCGAGAGTAGAATTGTGATTTTTAAAAAACTAAATATTTTTGGCAGGTTTTGTGAGGGCAGAGGTGGGACTCTGAGGCACGTAATTCCTTCTGCAGAACGTGCAGGGGGCTAGGGTGTGTCCCAGCGAAGATGGGGAGGAGACGGCCCCAGACGGGCAGACGGAGGCACCGCTGTGGACGGTCCGGTTCGAATTGTGGGAAGTACTGTAAGGGGGGTCACGGCGCGGACTCGCCAGCCTTGATGGCGCCCGTGGCCCTGTCCCGAGGGGAGGTGGGCATTGCCTCCCAGACCGGAGGGGCAGGGTCCTCGGCCCTTAGCAGGCCGATAGGCCGAATGGTGGAGTTTTCGGTCTCCCCCGTCCTTACCGCCTGCAGCAGTTGGGAAAAGGTGATGCGGAGTGTTTCAGGACGTCAGGAAGATTTGAATTAAAATGATTCCCCCCCTCCATTTCAGGACCTGTAGATGAATACATGTTGCCATTTGAGGAGGAAATTGGCCAGCATCCATCTCTTGAAGACATGCAGGAAGTTGTTGTGCATAAAAAAAAGCGGCCTGTTTTAAGAGATTATTGGCAGAAACATGCTGTAAGTTACACAGCTTTTCATTTGAAATTCCAATCAAATGCTTTTTGGAGGAAAGATTTGCACACTTCTCTTCTGGGAGGATTTTCTGGGGAGGTTATCTTCCTAGAGGGTATTCGGTCCTAGAGTTCTGTAAGCAAGAGTTTTAGGGCCGTGAGGGAGATGGTGAAGTCCTAGAACCCAAGGGGCTCACACTGCTGTGGTCTTGTCTGTCTGGAAAGCTCCCAGGGAGGCGAGTGCCTGACCCTGAGCTTGCGGGTAGGTGGGGGACCTCGAAGATCAGCAGCTTCCCAAGCTAAAAAGTGAAGCTTTCCTCTCTCCATGTTTTGATTTGGGATTGGACTATGTTCAGGTTCTTCAGAATGCTCTAAAACTAGAGATTTAGGTAGTGAATGGGGCACGACTGCCCTCGGTATTTTGGTCCAAATATAACTGGAGACGGATACAAAGCAGATAGAGGATCTCCAGGATGCTTTTGCAACTTTTTTTTTTTCTATTTAACTGCAAAACAGAAATGCTGGTATTAACTAAGAAAACAATAAGAATTGGTTTAAAAAAATTCAGCCTTGGTTTTGATTGAGCCCAGTTCACGGGTTAGCCTCGAACTGACCTGGTTTATAAGCAATGGGACAAGGGTTTTTGGAATTAAAAAACCTTAATAACCTCTTGGGACAGTCTCCAGTGCTGTAAGAAATTTTATTTTTTTCTTGGTGCTTTTCTTCCATTTCCCGCATACAGTAGAGACAAGTGAATGTTGACCTAGAACATCAAACTTGGCTAATCTTGCAACGGACAAAAATAGCCATTTCTTCATGGACATTTGTCTCCTAATAGAAACAGAATTTGCTATGGTGTCTGAATATGTTTTTCCTTTTTAGGGGATGGCAATGCTCTGTGAAACGATAGAAGAATGTTGGGATCACGATGCAGAAGCCAGGTTATCAGCTGGATGTGTAGGTGAAAGAATCACTCAGATGCAAAGACTAACAAATATCATTACCACAGAGGACATTGTAACAGTGGTCACGATGGTGACAAATGTTGACTTTCCTCCCAAAGAATCTAGTCTATGATGGTGGCACCATGTGTACACAGTGAGAAACGGGACTCTGAACTGGAGCTGCTAAGCTAACGGACCTGCTTACAGTTTATTTTCTGTGAGAAATGAACACGGTGTCTCCTGGACAGGTCAGAAAGAAGACCCTCGTTTCAAATGTGGCTCTGGGAGACGTCCAGCATTGCCCGCAGCAGACGCCAAGGACACGAGACTAAGGAAAGCTGCAGACTCTATAAAGAAACTTTTGAAAACGTGTACATGAAGAACGTAGCCCTCTCCAAATCAAGGATCTTTTGGACCTGGCTAATCAAGTGTTTGAAAACTGACATCAGATTTCTAAATGTCTGTCGGAAGACACTAATTCCTTAAATGAACTACTGCTATTTTTTTTTTAAATCAAAAACTTTTCATTTCAGATTTTAAAAAGGGTAACTTGTTTTTATTGCATTTGCTGTTGTGTTTCTATAAATGACTATTGTAATGCCAATATGACACAGCTTGTGAATGTTTAGTGTGCTGCTGTTCTGTGTACATAAAGTCATCAAAGTGGGGTACAGTAAAGAGGCTTCCAAGCATTACTTTAACCTCCCTCAACAAGGTATACCTCAGTTCCACGGTTGCTAAATTATAAAATTGAAAACACTAACAAAATTTGAATAATAAATTGATCCATGTTTTGTAACAAGGTATTACAAATTCACTGTGTTATTTAAGAAAAAAAGGTAAGCTATGCTTAGTGCCAACACTAAGTGGCCATTCATAAAGCAGTGTTTTAGCTTTTCTTGTGCTAGCTTGTATTTAACGGAAAAAAGTGCTGTTTTTTGAAATGAAAAAATGTCATTTCCCCCTTTCCTCCCATGTTTTAAAGCTTCATCTTCTATCCAGTTCCCAAATTATCGCATACTTACCTAAGTACTTTTTTTTTAGGTGTGCTGTGTTTGGGGAATATTTGAAAATTTAAGCATGATTTAAATTTTTTAAAGTGAGCTGTGACACTGGAAAGCTCTTCATTTTTATTCTTTTAAAATAGATTTTTTTTTTTCCTATTTATATGTGTAGAATTGTAGTGTATTTCTTTTCACCAAACAGTGTGTGGGACATTCTTGATCACTGTTTAAGGATCACCTCAGGAAGTGTCATTACCCAGAATTCCTCACTCTCTGCTTTGAGACGCGTACCTTTATCACTCTATTTCTGCCTGGTGCCATCTTGTCAGAGTAATATTTGAGGTCTGTGATCTGTAGAGAATTATCCTAGGATAGAGGTTTTAAATTCTAAGCACAGATTTCAGATGTTACTGTTTTAAAACAAATCAGGGATAACAAGTTAAAATATGCAATGACATTTAGAGGTAACCGACGTCGACAGAGGTAAGACCGCCGAGCCTCTTGCCTCTTCCCGCAAATTGCTTTGACAACCAGGATTCTTAGGATATTTCATGCCTTATCCTTGATAAGAAAACGGAAGCGATGGTAGGTAGGTGCCAAAGTGCTTTTCAAAACAATACTGCGTTAGAATATGATTGGATTGTTCCTCAAATTTATGTAGGCCAAAGTAAAACAGTAATTTCCTGAATTTCTAGATTACTGACCAACAAATAGCCAGTATTATGCTATGTACTTTCATCAGGTCATTTTAAAATCCATACATTAATTTTATAAAAGGATTTTTTACATGTCACTATCAGGAGCTCACTGTGAATGTATTATCTTCAAATGGCTATTTAACCACACAGTACACTACATTTTACATATAATGTGCACTTAATCTCTGGGAATAATAAATTATATTATTTATAAATAATGCATAGGTCAACACACTCTAAAGCAGGGAGGGAAAGACGAGTAATAGCATTGTCGTCTGTGTGCCACACACCATCCAGGACGTTGTGCTCTTGGGTCGCACGTGTACCCAAGTTTTCAGTGTATTCCTAAAATTCCCTTTTCGATGTTGAGTTCACCTCTATTTCAAAAAGTACTTGACACCTCAGTTTCTTGATTTGGCTTTACTTCCACTCTGAAACTAATCAAGATGGAAAAGTGACAATGTTCACACATGGAAATCGCCAATCTCCTGTTCTAAACATTTTAACCCTATTTCTAAAAGTAAGGAAAAAAATCAAATCAAATCAAAACAAGGAATATTAGGATGAATGTTTGGCTTACGTGAGCACTAGAGATAAATTTTATAAGATCAGTTATTCAAAAGATAGTTTTCTCTTCATGTTAGAAAAAATTTTTAGAAATCCTGGGTATCGTACTTAACTCTAGCTAACCAACTTTAAGACGTGTATCCTTTTGAAAACTATATTAATAGGAAAACACTTTTTATAAGCAGTAAAATAAGAATGTTCCAGTGACTACCTGTCCTGACACCTAGTCTTGTTAAAACTTTCATTTGCAGGGCATTTTCGTGTTTGGTTTACAGTCAGCGCAGAGTGGGCAAGCTCACAAAAGGTTTGAGCTATGGATACTAAAAAAAAAAAAAAAAGATCAAAGAATGAGAAAAACGATGACTTCTTTGTTTTGGGGTGCACTGAGACCCCAGTAATTTTTTCCTCATGTGTATGGTGCTCCTTATGATTCGTCTTGTATTTTGCCTTTCTGATACCCATCAGGACTGCTGCTCTAACTTCCACTCTTTACCTTGCCCAAATCTCCGTGTCCGGAATGCTTTATGATCAACTGCCATAGGACTGATGGATTAACCAGTGTTCGGCTTTACTCGGAGTCTATGCCCTGCACAGCTCTTGTATGTATCTTAGATGCTAGGAAGTTTTTAGCATGTGAAGTGTGACTCTTGTTTGAATGTTTATTACAGGTACCTTGTGAATTCCAGAACAGAGACTGTGCCTCAAAATGGTTGGGCCCATGAACCTGCACTATCTTTCATGGTGATGTTTTGAAAAATACAATCAGGAAAAAAGCCCAACAAGTTTGGAATTTAAAATAGAATCCTCTATCATGAAATTTAAAAAGAACCTCTCTTCCTCCTTTCCTCAATCCTAAAGTAACAGCTACATTTACCTAACATGCAGGTGGGTAGGGAAAAAAACCCTGGCCGGGTGAGAAGTTCAAGTGGAATTAAAAGTGATTACTACTTAAAAAAAAAAAAAAAAAAAGCTTCTCCACAAGTATTTTCCAGTTTCTCTTTTTTACCTTTTTAAAACATTACTTTTTAGAAGCATTTGGTATAATGTGCATAAAATTATTTACCGATTTATGGGCAAAATGATACAAGTAGCATCTTAATTGAACATCATTTACCTCAGATATTCAACCAGCAGTACATTTTTTATGCAGTCTCAATCCACATCCTATTTGTTACCTCTCAAAATATTGGTAAGCAATTATTTTAGCTTTACTCTGTATTTCTTGTCAGTGTTTTGGGCACAGGTTGTTGTACTACTGTCAAATTGTACTTGCTATTTTTTTCTGCAAGTATTTAACAAAAAGCTAAAAAAAAAAAAAAAGCCCCATAAAACCCCACCTTGAATAAGTGATTGTTAAATATTGTACAATAAAATGTATGCTATCCCCATTCCACCCCCGAGTTAAATAAAAAAATGAATATGGTATGATGTTTATGCAGTTTTTCTTTAGCTGTACATACACTTTTTTAATAATAAACTTATTTTTCTTAAAGAGGGAACAGCAACTTTATCGTTCATGGCAAGGCTCACACCTTGACACAGGCAAGAATGGGGACAGTGGTGAGAGAAGGCAGGCTGGTCGAGGCTGGGGTCCCCCCTTCAGCGTCTAAGCAGACGGCTCGCCCCATGAAGGCTATTAGTCCTGCCAGTTCCAGGAAACCAGAGGCTGGTGCCCGTTAGTTACCTCGTGTTCCTACGGAAACTGAAAACCGTGGCTCAGGGAGTAGTCATCTCAGATACAAATTCTATTTCCTAAGGATGGTAACTAATTTACTGACTCAATGGAAGAATTCTGGTATTTGCACTTAGGGGAAGAGTAACTGTCGAGGAAGCTGCCGTCCATTTACATTTTTAATGTTGCTAAGGCTTTTGTTTATCTTGTGGCTTTCAAAGAAGAGTCCCGGATGGAAAGCCCCCATCCCCGTGGTGCGGTGGGAGCAGTGTCACAATTCACACCAGGGCGATTCTCAGTATTTTTTTAGGGTAAACGTGAAGGAAAATACATTTAGGTAACGGTAGTTTGAAAGACCCGCACCGCCTTCTAAACCAAGTGAACACGCAAACTATGGTGGAGCGTGCGCTGAATCTCTGCCAAAGACTGAAATGGTCTCCCGCAGCAGGTCCTGCACAGCAGGTTCTCGGGGGAGTTCATACACAGCATATACTCAGCACATGACATTAGGACCAGCCAGTTTTAATTCCCCAGAGCCATTCACATGCGTGTACGCGAACCGGAGGTGTTCTGAGAAGATCCTGCTTCAGCAAGGGTACTCGGAGGGGTCCCATCGGCCAGGCCTACTGAAGCCTCTAGCACTTCCTCTTCACCGGTTTTTCAATCTGATGACTCATGGAGCTCATGTGGGTTGTGTTATTTAAAAGGCCACACTCCTCCTCTAATACATGAAGAAAACATTCCCTAAGCCCTATTTGATTATTCTTCAAAGCTTTTTACTAGGGCTTTTCAAATTTATTTTTTTATTGATGGTTTAAAGCAATTTAAGAGATGGACCTTAAATTTTAAGTACATCTCAGCTTCTCTGTATTATGGAATATGTAAAGGGGAATATCAACATTGCTCCTCGCCTCAAAAAATGCCTTTGTAATATAGGCACATACTTTATTTATTTGTATGACCTTTGCTGACCTCTTTTTTTTCTAATTTAAGAACTGTTTCACTGAAAATGAAAACCCACGCTGCTACTTAAAGTTTTACAATCTGTATACTGGCTGTTGACAGATCTTCTGTAGGATCTTCTGTAGGTCTTTCGTAACCAGGAAGGCAGATGAGAGCTTTCAGCCTTTTAGTGGCATCTTAAGCTAGTAATTTGCAATCTTAAAATCAAGTTCTTTAGATGCTTTCACAGTGAGTGCCTTTAAGGCAGATAGTACTTCCCTAAAATAGTTCAGGAAACTTTTTTTAAAGGGAAAACTTTAGCTCAAGAGTAAAATCCTTGCTTCTAGTTAAGAGTGATGCTACCATCAATCTTGGCAAAATACCCCCTAAAAATCTGTAGACTATTGCACAGAACCAGTACGCCAGCCTTACCTTTACTGAGACTGCTGAAAAGTAAATGACAGTGATCTGAAGACTTAGAGGCGGGGAAGGAACAGCTATGTCTGCAAAAAAAAGGTTGAACCGAAGAGCTACATTTATACACAGAAATATTACAGTCCATTCTACACCTGATACTTCTTGAAAAGCAGATAAATCATTTCTTAGGGCGTACTTTAAAAAATACATGGCAAGAACCCATTAATGAATTTTAGCTCTTGATAGTAGGGCTTTGGTGTCAGTCAAATCTGAGTTGAATTTCAGGGTCTGTCAATCATTCGCTACCTGTGTTGATTCCGAACACTGCCACTACTATGTTAGTTTTCTCAACTGTAAAATAATAGTCCCTGAATATCACAGCGTGTTTGACAGTTAAAAGGATTATGAACTACACAAGGATATGGATGGTCTTTTGTAAACCTTCCATGAAAACAGGCAATAAAATATTCTTGAACAAATGAAGTCACTACCACTTAGCAAATGTTTATTAAATTGCACTTTAAACAGACACCTGAATGAGTTCCTGCCTGAACTCCTGAATCTGTAAGGTGAGCACTTCCACATTCCCTTTAGGGATTTAATTTTTGATACAAATGAGTTTAGTTAATAGTGCCAAACACTTCACATTAATTGCGGGAATATTTTTCCAGGGATTTCCTAAAGTCCCCGTTAAAAAGACAAATTTTGTTCTTTTGGGACTGTGACAGGCCCAAGAATTTGCCTTTTAAAAAATTCTACAAGGCATTCTTCTATAGACAATATGAATAAGTACCACCTTTTGAAAAGAAGCCTGGAAGAAATTCATATTCGAACTTTTCACCTTTTTCTTCCATGTGAACTACCTTCGGGCCAAACTGTTCAGTCTTCTGAACTAGAAGACCTGGGTCTGGGATAGAATCCAAATTTTCCATGGATAGAGGAAAAAAAAAAATACAGCACCTCCCAATGGACCAAAAGATTACTCAGTACACCTCAACTCTTCCCATTGTTTCTTTACTGCTTTAGGATTTGTAAGAGCACTTGGCTGCTGGGTTGAAACGAACTCTTCAAATATACTACATGAATACTTGACAAGTATTAAATAAACATATGGTTCATTCCCTAAAACAGTCACATTTATTTCTTTGAACTGCTACTTACAAGATAATCTAACTCACTGGAATGGTAACTGCCCATGACTCAAAGGCAAGACAAAGCCCAGATACTACATGTGTAACAGTCCCCATAAATACAAAAATACAGGTTTATAAATATAAGAAAATGTAGTAACATATCTTGTTAAAGGACAATAGCTTTGAGTTCCTTAGAAAAGTATGCCTGAAACTTCATAACTGAAGCCACTGGTTATATTCATAACCAGCTTAGTGAGGATGTTGCCCACTGCCTAACATCTGTAGGACAGTTGGGGTATTTCTGCAAAGCATTCATAATTTGAGTATTATCCAAAAGGAGTTTCATCAGCTGGTACTCTCTCTGTGTATTTACCGAAGTCCTTTCCATGGGCTTTATTAATTCTAATTGTTGTAAGTGTTCAAAAGCCTGAAAGATGAAAGAAATAGTTAAGGTTGAATAGAGGAAGTAAATAAAGTTAATCTAGGGAACAATGAGGGTTGTGGTCAACTGTAGAACAGAGTGCCAGGAAACAAAACTTAATAGAAATTAGCAGGGCTCAAAAACCACTCTCATCAACCTCATAAAAACTTCATCTATCAGGTGAAGGAGTGTCAATATACAATTATCTGTCTTTGCACTGTTGAATGTGAACAGGGCAAACTCTAATTCAGTCTGCACAATATAGTTTTTCTTCCAAAGCTCATTCTGTATCTAACACCTGCTAGTTCTGAATTTAAAGGAAGGGCTTCTAGCTCTTTCTATGAAAACCTAACATCTGGTAAGACTAGTCAATTTTTAACTAATTACTTAGGTCATTCAAATTGCCATTTACATTCTCTTTTTAGTTTTGTAAAACGTTGCTATGTAGAAGCTTAACATAGATGAAAAAAAGCCAGAGGCAGGAATGATCCCTAGCAGTACACCATGACTGTTCAGCTGATCCTATAAAATAAATGGTTCAGCAGAGTGGTATGGGCACGACGGAAAGACAGGTTCCTTTTTCCCTAAGAAGTCTGAAGCACATGCCACGACCTGTCAAAACAGCCTTCTCTTCCATCTCCCTCCCCAAAAGAGCTGTTTACTGTTTCCTCTTACCTCTAATATTCATGTATTATGTCTTTTCCAACCCTGATTGTTTTAGGTATTTTATTAGAGTATGAAAACAAACCATTAAGTCATGACATAATAACCATTAAATACTGACAAAATGAAATAGATTCTGGAGCTTTTAATCCTTACAACCACATTGTAACAACAACAACAACAACAAACAAAAAACAAAAAACTTTGGAATTTATTCTTTATGTATCATAAAAAGTCTTCTGATGAAAAGAGAAATAATTCAGACACCACTTGTTTCTGAAAATGAGAAAACACTGGAAGCTGCAGGTATTATTGGAGCTGAATAAAACAGAGATTTAAAGTATTTCTAGGGAGGAAAATACTTTATTTAAAATTAAGATATGAGCAGATACAAATCACAAGAATTTAAATGTTCATGTAACCCTTTGTACTAATACAACCTCCACAAACTATGACTATCAGGCAGACATGGACATTAGGAATGGGAAAAAAAAAACAACCTCCAGTAGGCTAAATTCTTTCCCTGTTGTTCTCAAGAAATGGTAATTGCCTTGTACTCACATTTTTTAGTTGGTATAAAAAATACAAGTCTGATCACTAAGGCCTATAAAGAATGATAAAGAACTTATGGGGCCAGTTTTAAAAAGAAAAGAAAAGAAAGAAGAAAAGAAAAGAGGGAGGGATGAAAGGAAAGAAGATGCTTTTCCCCATAAAGTCCTCTAGAACTGCACTGTCCAGTAAGGGAACCACAGATGGCTACTGCTTTTCGTGGAACTTGGTTTTTTATTTAAGTTTATCATTAATTTTAATTTAAAATCTGATACTCGAGTCAATTATAAAATTTTAAGTTAGTTTGGAACAATTTCAGAATGTAAATCTTCTTCAGCTACAAATTTTATGAAATCTAAAGAGCAAGTATTTCCAATGAATATTTAGTAAATTAAGATGCGTGTTAAGTGTAAACACATGTAATTTTTAAAAAATAGATAAAATATTTCATTAATAATTTTCTGTATTGATTATAGATTAAAATATTTTTGGTATATTAGGTCAAGTAAAATTTGTCATTAAACTTAATTTAATTTCTTTTACTTTTTTTGTTGGTACTAGAAAATCCAAAGTTACGTTATGTGGCTCACATATTTCTAGTGGACAATTGTATGTTCTAATGAAATTTCTTAAGTTTTAAAACTCATAACTTAACTAACCCCTAATAACACTTTGTATGTCCTCACTAGTCTATGATATTTTACTCTAGTTTCTTAATGGCTAATACCTGCATTTTTGTCTTTTTACTGCTAAGATTATAAAGCCAACCTTTGAGTTGTAAAGGGACAGAATTTTATCCATGCAGTGTAACGTCTAGTTCTTTGCACCATGCAGGGCCGGAAACAGACAGTAGAGGGCAGTATACTTCCACAAACTGGGAACAACTGGCTGCTTCAGATTATTCAAAGATTTCATTTTGAGGTAATTTTTGTCTGCTATGCAAAAAAATTTCTAAGATAAACACCTAATGTTACAAAATTAATAAGCGTGCAACTATGACATATACAACCAAACTGGATGTAAAAATATACCTGTATGTAGAAAAAGAACAGTGTAACTTAAGTCTTACCTTCATGACAACAGGTTTTTCAAAATTATAAACAGAATGGGCCTTCCTTTGAACAAACTTCTGAAATTCTGGACAGAAAGCAATACCAACATTAACACCCTCAAATAAGCAGTGAGGTACAGTCAGAAAGAAACCACCAAAGTCCCATCTCACCGTTATAGACCATTTGAAAATTAAAGGGTTCCTCTTCATAGATGTCATTTAAATGTTTCATTGCAATTATAAGACAGATTTCCAAGACTGAAAGACCTAGAGTAAAAGGAAAACAAATTATGAGTTTTATATTAACTTACTGATTCATAAGATTGAAAGAACTCTCCTCCAAATAGAATGACAGAGTCAAAGACAATGGTTTTGAGGGATGGCAGGAGATCAAGACCTTCCCCAGGTTCAAATGCGTTTCAATCACTCTAACTTATACAATCTTAAGCAAACTGTTCAAGCTTCCTGCGTTTGTGTAGCTTACAAATAAGAGCAAACTAAGAAGCATAAAGCTTACAGAGATGTTTTAAGGATGAGAGAATATTATCAAGCACTTCTCATATGTCCCATAATAAACATAAACTGAAACTACCATTATGTACTTCATTTTTAATTTTTTGTTTGAGAGAGAGAGAGAAAGACAGAGAGAGAAGTAGATTCCCCACTGAGCAGAGGGCCCAAAGCGAAGCTCTATTCCAGGACTCTGGGATCATGACCTGAGACGAAGGCATATGCACTGAGCCACCCTGGTGACCCTACAATTATGAACTTTAAATCACATAGGGTCCTTGATTATTCAGAGAAACCCTAAACATGTAGAAATTATATCTAAAATTTTTTTCCTGGAGAGAAGAAAATTTGTTATATTCTTTAAAGGCATAGTGAACGCTTCAATGCCAATGCTCTTTAGCAGAACTTGATGCAATGTGAATGCCTGCAATACAAGTCTTAGCTGGATATCCAGTGTAGCAAGGGAGGCAGAGTATCAAGTTTCTTTCACTTTGTTTTTTATTTTTAAGATTTTATTTTAAGAATAAAATAAACTCATTTGAGAGTCAGAGAGATTGCAGAGGGAGAGGGAGAGGTTGAGAAGCAGACTCGTTACTGAACAACTGATGTAGGGCTTGATCCCATGACCCTGAGATCATGATTTGAGTGGAAGGCAGACACCTAACCAATTGAACCACCCAGGCGCCTCAAGTTTCTTTCACTTTAAATGTGGGTGATGATACCTTTTGCAGGGCTGAGTTAAAGGCTCTATGAGTATAAAAGTATTCTGTGTTATAGTTAAGTATAGTTTTGAAAGAACTCCATTAACGTAGACTTATAAAAAAAAACTAAGCAGGTTTCTCACCATGTACAATATTTGCTTTAGAATCCATGCTGCACAACTGGTTTGCCTCCATCAGATCTGCTGCAGTCATAAATGGGTGTGATGTTGTTACACGATTTAAAGCGAGCATCTAGGGAAATGTGGATCAGAAAAACACAGGTTTATTAGGCATTCTGGAGATACTACTGAATTACTGAAAATCTAATTTGGAGTCTATTCTTATGGGAGAGTTAGTATCAATGCTTGGGAAAGGTATTCTCATACTTGGCTCTATTAAAATATAGTATTTTAATACATATGCTATATAACTCTATAAATGTAAAGCATAAAAAAAAGTTCTTGCTGCTCTCTATCTCTTCCCACTTATATATTTAATTCACAATTTCTCAAAAGAAAAACATTTAGAAAAGAGGAGGGCAAGAAGAGATCCAAAATAGGTAAAGAACTCTATTAAAAGGTTATTTTGATTTCATGGGGAAAATGGAGCAGGGAAGTACCTTGAGCTCACCTCCTCATGGACACACCAAGGCTGCAATTACATATAAAGCAACTCTGAGAATGCCCTGAAAAGTAGCAGCTGAAGATTTTGTTCTGTTTTTGTTTGGGTTTTTTTTTTGCAGCTAAAGATACTTTTAAAAGCCACACTGAGAAGGGTAAAAGAAGCAGAGATGTGGTTGGGGTAGGAACTCAAATACCCAGTGCAGTGACCCACAGGCAGGAGGTGTGGAAATCCTTCCTGAGGAGTGAGGGGTTCAAACCCCATATTGGGCACCCTCTGCCTTGGGTATCCGCACAGAAAGAGGAGTCTCCATAATGTTTGGCTTTGAAAATCAGTGGGGCTTCATTCTGGCAGAGCCAGAGGATGATAGGAAATGGAGACTCCATTCTTACAGGGCCCACACACAATTTCAATTGCTCAGAGGCAGCAGTTTGAAAAACATCTGGGCCACATATGAAGGTATACTGACTAATATAAAGTATACATAATGCTGGAAAGACAGGGATCTATAGGAGCTTTCTTTGGGAATGAAAGTGCTAGCAGTACTATTTTTCTTGTTTTTCTTCAGCGAAGCTAGTTACATGCTTCCAAGAGCCAGTTGTGACACTATCCATCAACCTGGTTAGCACCACTATCCATGCCAGGGCCATCCCCCTGTGGAATTGCACCATCAGAATCACCCACCCAGCTAAGTTCCCCTTCTAAATAAGTCCTACCCAAGGGAAGGGGAGCCAACCCCACCCACTAGCAAGCACACAAATGTCATGGAGAGATCTCACAATGAGCCACATGGGGGCTGCCCAACCCACCTGCCCTCAGCAGCTGCAGCTGGGTCTCTCAGCCACCTGGGCTGGGGCCAGCTCTACACACTGGTGTGCCTGTAGTAGTTGTGATGAGGCACTGCAGCCATATGGGCCAGGAACCAGCCTTGACGAGTGCTCTCAGCAGCTGTGGCCCAGTGACAAGAGAGAAGTGCAAGTAGCCAATATGAAACAGCCCTGAAGCTCCAGGGTCTAATGACCAGAACAGATTGTACGTCTGGGCTCCAGAGAATGACTTCTATATAAGGCCACTACTTTTAAGACCAGGAGACACAGCTACCCAATATAAGCAAACACAAAGATTCAGATAAAATGAGACAGAAGAGTATGTTCCAAATGAAAAATGATGAAACCTCAGAAAAAGAACTAAATAATAGAGTTATTTAAGCAATCTACCTGGTAAAGATGTCAAAATAATGGTCAGAAAGATGATTACCACACTTGGGAAACAAGTGGATGAACTTAGTGAGAACTTCAACAAAGAGCTAAGAAATATAGAAAGGAATCAATCATAGCTGAAGAATATAATAATTTGAAGTAAACAACAGATTAAAAGATGCAGAAGAATGGATGAGCAATCTGAAGACAAGGTAATGGAACCCAAGTTGTACAGCACAGAGGAGGAAAAGGAGTTTAAAATATGAGAATATGTTAAGGGATCATGAAGACAACATCGACCATACAGACATTCACCTCTAGTGGTCCCAGAAGGAGAAGGATGAGAGTAAGGGGCAGAAAACTTATTTGAAGAGAGACACCTAGGTGGCACAGAGGCTGAGTGTCTGCCTTCGGCCCAGAGAGTGATCCTGGGATCAGGGGATTAAGTCCCATATCGGGCTCCCTGCAAGGAGCCTGCTTCTCCTTCTGCCTTCTCTGCCTCTTTCTCTGTGTATCTCATGAATAAGTAAATAAAATCTTAAAAAAAGAAAAGAAAAATTACTTCTTATTTGAAGAAATGATAGCTGAAAACTTCCCTAATCTGGGAAAGGAAACAAGACATCCAGGGCCAGGAAGTACAGAAAGCCCTAAAGAAGAGTAATCCAAGGAGGTCTAATATATAATATTCAAACAAAATACATAATATTCAAAGTGTTGAAAGGAAAAAACCTACAACCAATAATATACTACATAGCAAAATTACTATTCAGAATTGGAGAGAAAAAAAGTTTCCAAGATACAGGAATTCATCATCATTGAACCAGCCTTACAAGAAATGGTAAAGGCACTTCTTTAAGCAAAAATGAAAAGGCCCTAAGAGGAAGTAAAAAAAAAATTATGAATGACAAAATTTCACTGGTAAATTGGTTAGCCCAATGAGAGGCTTGAACACACAACCCTGAGATTGAGATCTGAGCCAAGATTAAGAGCTGAATGATTAAAAAACTGAGCCACCCAGGCGCCCCTAAAATGCTTTTGAATTTAAGCAACTACCAACTTATAACCACATACCAAAAACTTAAAACAGATACACAAAAAATAAAGAGAAAGGAATCCAAACATAATACTAAAGAAAATCATATAATCACAAGGGAAGAGAGCAAGAGAAGAAGGGAACAGAAAAGAACTATAAAGACAACTGAAAACAATGAAAGGGCAGTAAGTGCATACATGCCAATAAGCACTTTTAATGTCAATGGATTAAGTGCACCAATCAAAAGGCATAGGGATGCTGAACAGATTAAAAATAAAAACAAGAACCATCTATATGCTGCCTATACAATATTCACTTCAGACCTAAGAATACCCACACACTGAAAGTGTAGGGACAGAAAAAGATATTCCATGCAAATAGATACAAACATACAAACAAAAGGCCAGGATAGCGATACTTGTACCAAGCAAAACAGACCTTAAAAAAAACAAAGACTGTGCTAAGACACAAACAACATCATGTAATGATAAAGGGATCAATCCAGTAAGAGAATATAACTGTAAATATATATGCACCCAACACCGAAGCACCTGAACATATAAAGCAAATATTAACACACACAAAGGGAGAAACTGAATGTAATACTATAATTTTATATGTTAATTATAATTTAACACCTCACTTACATCAATACACAGATCATCCAGTCAGAAAATCAATTAAGGAAACACTGGCCTTAAAAACACACTAGCCAGGGTGGCTCAGTGGTTGAGCATCTGCCTTTGGCTCAGGGAGTGATCCCAGAGGACCAAGTCCCACACTGGGCTCCCTGTGATGAACCTGCCTCTCTGTGTCTTTCACGAACAAATAAATAAAAATCTAAAAACAACAACAAAAAATACACTAGCCAGATGGATTCAGCAGATACATACAGATCATTCCATCCAAAACCAGCACAAGACACCAAACACGTTCTTTTTAAGTGCACGTGGAACATTCTCCAGGACAAGTTACGTTAGGCCAGAAAACAAGTCTCAATAAATTTAATAAGACTGAAATCGTATCAAGCATCTTTTCCAAGCACAATGGTATGAAACAGGAAATCAATCACAAGAAAAAAACCTAGAAAAACCACAAACATGTGGAAACCAAATAACATACTACTAAACAACCAATGAGTCAAGAAAGAAATCAGAGATAACAGAAAAATACATGGAGACAAATGAGAAGGGAAACAGTGTTCCAAAAATCTTTGGGTCAGAGCAAAAGCAGTCTGAGGAGGAAGGTGATATGACTGAAACAGGCCTACCTAAAGAAACAAGTGAAACCTCAATGAAAGAATCTAATGTGACATTTAAAAGAAGTAGAAAAAGAAGAACAGAACAAGGGAGGAATACAGATCGGAATGAAAACAAATAAGAAATTTTTAAAAATCCAGAAAAAACATCAATGAAATTAAGAGCTGGCTGTTTGAAAAGACAAACAAAATTGATAAACCTTTAGAAAGATTCATCAAGATATAAAGAGGACTCAAAATCAGAAATAAAAGAGAAGTTACAACTGACACCACAGAAATCAATGGATTTCAAGAGACCACCTTGAAAATTTATACACCAACAAAATGTACAACCTAGAAGAAATGGATAAATTCCTAGAAACACACAATCTTCTAAGATTGAATCAGGAAGAAACAGAAAATCTGAACTACTAGTAACAAAATCAAAAAAGTAATTTAAAAACTTCTCTGGGGCACCTGGGTGGTGGTAGTGGATTAAGCACCCAACTATTGGTTTCTGCTCAGGTTGTGATCTTAGGGTCAGGAGATCCAGCCCTATGTCGGGCTTTCCACTCAGTGTGGAGTTGGCTTGAGATTCTCTCTTCTTCACCCTCTGCCCCTTCAGCTCATGCTCTAAAATAAAATAAATCCTTAAAAAATGATAACAACTCCCAAGAAATAAAATTTTAGGACCAGATAGGTTCGCAGGTGAATTCTCCCAAATATTCAGAGTTAATACCCATACTTCTCAAACTATTCCAAAAAACCGAAGAGGGAAGAATGACTACGAGGCCAGCATTAGACTAATACCAAAACCACACCAAGACACTACAGAAACAGAGTATTACGGGCCAATATTCCTGATGAACACAGATGCAAATATCCTCAACAAAATATTAGCAAACTGAAAACAATATATTAAAAGGATCATTCATCATGATCAAGTGGGATTTATTCCAGGGATCCAATGCTGGCTCAATATTCACAAATCAATCAATATGATGCACCATATTAACAAAATGAAGCATAAAAATCATACAATTGGCAAAAGAGATGCAGAAAAGCTTGGCAAAATTCAATATCCATTCAGGATAAAAGCACTTAACAAAGTTATATAGAAGGAACATACCTCAATACAGTAAAGGCCATGCGTGAAAATCCACAACCAGGATCATACTCAAAAGGTAAAAAGCTGAAAGCTTTTCCTTTAAGGTCAGGAACAAGACAAGGATGCAGACTCTCAAACTTTTATTATTAAACATGGTACTTGGGACCCCTGGGTGGCTCAGCGGTTGAGCGTCTGCCTTTGGCTCAGGGCATGATCTCGGGTCTGGGGATTGAGTCCCACATCAGGGTCCCTGTGAGGAGCCTGCTTCTCTCTCTGCCTATGTCTCTGCCTCTCTCTCTCTCATGAATAAATAAATAGATCTTAAAAAATAAAATAAAATAAAATAAACATGGTACTGGAAGTCTTAACTGCAGTAATCAGACAAGAAATAAAAGGCATCCAAATTGCTTAAGAAAAATGTGAAACTGTCACTACTTGCAGATGATATAATACTAGGGCAGGAAATTCTAAAGACTTCACCAAGAAACCATTAGAACCAACACAAAACTTCAGTAAAGTCGCAGGATAAAATATTAATACGCAGAAACCTGCTGTGTTTCTGTACACTAACAACAAACTAGCAGAAAGAGAAATTAAGAAAACAATCCCATTTACAACTGCATCAAAAAGAACAAAATATCTAGGAAGACATTTAACTAACCAATGAGGTAAAAAACCCGTCCTCTAAAACCTGTTAAGACACTGATTAAAGAAACTGAGAATGACACAAATAAATGGAAAAATATACCATGCTCATGAACTAACATTGTTAATGTTTGTTCTACCCTAAGCAATCTACAGCTTCAATGCAATCTCTATCTAAATACCAGTAACGGTTTTCACAGAACTAGAAGAAATAATCCTAAAATTTGTATGAAACCACAAAGGACCCTGGAATAGCCAGTGATCTTCAGAAAGAACAAACCTGGAAGTATCACACTCCCAGATTTCAAACTATACTACAAAGCTATAGTAATCAATACAGTATGCTACTGTCATGGAAACAGCCCCATAGATCAACGGAACTGAATAGTTGAATAAAAAATAAAGTCACAGGTTTATGGTTAATTAATCTATGACAAAAAGGCAAAAATATAGAATGAGGAAAAGATAGTCTCTTTAATAAATGGTATTGGGAAATTGGACAGTGACATTCAACAGAATGAAACTGGACCACTTTCCTACACCAAATGGATTAAAGACCTAAATACAAGGCCTGCAACCATAAAACTCTTTAAAAAATACTCTTGTCAGTAAACTCTTGGATATCTGTCTCAGCATATTTTTTTATAACTGCGTTTATGTGAGGACAACAACAACAAAAAAAAGCAAGTCAGACTATATAAAACTAAAATACTTTTCACAGTAAAGGGAATCATCAACAAACCAAAAAGTCAATCTCATTACTTCTCCCATATTTGTAAATATATTTGATTAGGAGGTTAGTATCCAAAATACATAAAGAACTCATAGAACTCAACACCAGAACCCAAAACGATTGGATTAAAAAGTGGGCAAGGAGCTGAACAGACACTTCCAAAGACATAATACAGATGGCCAACAGACACATGAAAAAATGCTCAACCTCACTAATCATCAGAATAAGACAAATCGAAATCACAATGAGAGATTACCTCATACCTATCCGAATGCTAGTATCAAAAAGATAAGAACAAGTGTTACGGAGGATATGGAGAAAAAGGAACCCTCCTGCTGTTAGGGGGAATATAAATTGGTACAGTCAGTATGGAAAATAGTATGTAGATTACTCAAAAATTAAATGGAACTACTGTACAATCCAACAACTGCATTTGTAAGTATTTATGCATAGAAAACAAAAACATATGTATGAATACGTATATATTCTTAGACAACACAGACTAATTTCTAAGTTTTATATAAATATCATATTGTACCTCTGTAACTTTCTTCACTGAACATCTATTCTGAGAACTTATGCATGTTGAGGTATCACTTCCAGCTCATTCATTTTTTTCTGTTATTACATTCCTTCATGTATACTCAATTTATTCTTTCCCTTGACAGCTGTCATTTTCTTTTTTTTTTTTTTGCAATTATAAACAGCATTGCTCTAAATAATCTTGTATATGCTGTCTTGTGCATCTGAGTTTCCCTAAATATCTAATTTGCAAAATTGCTTCAAAGTACCTGGACATATTTATACTAGCAGCCACAAATTTTAGTAGTCACAGACATTTACGATACCATTAGAAACAAATATATTTCTGTATACTAACAATGAACATATTGAAAACAATTAAAAACAAGATGTCATTTAAATATATTTACAAAGTATCATTTCCAAAAAATAATTAAATACTTAAGTATACATTTTAACCATATAAAAAGTCTTTGTGGTAAAAATTATAAAATGATTAAACAAATCAAAGAAAAACTAAATAAAAGGAGAAATGTACCATATTCCAGATTGGAAGATTGCAGATTAGAAGATTCAACATAGTAATCATGGTAATTCTCCCAAAATTTATCTGTAAATTCAATCCAATTCCCATCAAAATGTAATTACCTGGTGAAATAAGTAGCAAAAATAAAATGAATACAAACCAATAGCATGTGTAATGACCGTAGGTTTTTGCTGACATTGAAATGCTTTTGTAGTACTTCTCGCACACTTCTATCTTCCATGAGACACTAGAGAGAGAGAAAAAAAAAAAAAAGATAAGGAAGAAGGCAGTTTAAAACCTAACTATAATGTGCCTCACTGGTTGGTGTACCTCATTAACTCTATCTGATTATTTATTCATTATTAAATAGGCGTTGGTTTTATTTGCAGGATACAAAAATCAAAATGAAATTTCTAGTCTATTAATTTTCTTCTTAACCCTTTATGTTAATTAAATATCACAAAAATAAAACATAATACCTATCCCAAACTTTCTGGTGTAAAAAGGGAAACTATACAGTCATACCAGGGGGATGATCAAAACTCAGCACAAAACACAACAGAGTAAGAATTACCATATTTGGGGAAAAAAGGTAAAGCAATACAAAGAATGCTTAAACCGTATGAGTCAATAAGCTAAAAAGAAAGCATTATAGGGAACAACATGAGCAATGCAGAAAGATCGTGGCATACTGACAGAAGATGATTAGTCATGTAACCCTGAGTTTCAGTTATTGGCAAAGTGATTTCATGGTAAGACAAGGACAGAAAAACCTAATTGTAGGACACTGCAACTATCCATATTAGAGACAAAAAGGGTCTGAATTAATAGTGTAAGTAGAGAATTAAGACATTTATAGAAGACATGGTCTGATGGAAAGTCAAATAGTGACTTGTGGAAAAGCAAAGGCTTAAGAGGGAAGAAAAAAATCATAAATGGTATTTTGGGGACAGAATATCCTAAAAAGAATGAAGATGTGGTCAAGAAGTGAAACTTGATTATTAATATTTAAGAAGTAAATGGAAAAAGAAGAGCAAAAAGACTGAGAAAGATATTGAAGACTGGAAGAGAATCTAAGAGAGAGCAATTAAACCAAGGGGAAGGAAGTAGTGATCAACAATGTAAATAGTGCAAACTAAAATATATTTTGAGAAGCTAATCGCTTTGGAAATTTGGAGATCAATAAGCCTCTTGAAAAGGCTGTTATCTAAATAGCCAAGTGACCGCAATGAATTAGAATTAATGAAAAGGTACATTTAGCATTAAACAAAAAGTCAGAAGTAAGGAAAGGAAATTAACAGCTGGCAGAGCCAAAAATAGCCTGGGGAAGACTGACATAAATTCTCAAAAATCATCTGCAAGGAATAAGGATTCTTTTTCTTAAACAAAAACCCATAAAACCTCATTTTCTAGAGATGATACTGGTTTGCCTCTACTTCTACTGCAAGAAGATCCAAATTCAGGAATAAATTCTAGTATAATGGAATAAAGTTTTATGCACTCAGTGAATACATTATCCCATTATCCTAGCTGAAGTCCCCATTCCTTTGTCATTGCTTTCACTATTCTCTTTGACTTTATTTTTTTTTTTATAAATTTTTTTTTTAATTTTTATTTATTTATGATAGTCACAGAGAGAGAGAGAGGCGCAGAGACACAGGCAGAGGGAGAAGCAGGCTCCATGCACTGGGAGCCCGATGTGGGATTCGATCCCAGGTCTCCAGGATCGTGCCCTGGGCCAAAGGCAGGCGCCAAACCGCTGCGCCACCCAGGGATCCCCTCTCTTTGACTTTAACAGCATTTGTTTGCTATTACTATACATATCTTTTTATCATAAACAGGATCAAGTACCCTTTGAAAGTACAGTAGATGAACATAAAATAATAAAGCAAAGTAATACACATAAAAAAACTTTTGGCAATTAACTGTAGTGCTGTTGAAAATATTAAAAAAATCGCCTGGGATAAAAATATTGATAAAAGAAATTTTCTCTGTAAGAATTCAGTTATTTTTAAGAATAGCTGGTTAAAAAAAAAAAAAAAAAAGAATAGCTGGTTAACTGCTTTTCTTCCACATGATGCTTTAAAGGGTTAACCTATACTCTTTCTTCTTATATAGAGGTCTGAATCCAACTCTCCATCTTTCTGAAAGCTATCACCTTCTTGCTTCCTTAATTACTTAATACGCTTTTAAAAAAAAAGTCTAGATCTATATGTGAGCCATTAAAACAATCTCTTATTACACTTTCACCTTGATTCAAACACTAGAAACTACCTGGAGATAAAGCTATTAAAAAAAAAAAAGCACTCTTTGAATGTCTATTTTATTTAACTATGATAGTCACTGAAGATATAAGATCTTGGGTTTTGAAACACGACTGATTTTATTTCTCTGGATTGAAAACTCCTTTATAGGAGTTGGCTCAGGAAATGATGCAAGGGAAATAAAGATGGAGAATGGCTGATGTCACCCCTTACAGGAACATGGAAACAAAGCAGACCTCTCCTGTTATTCAAGGAAGCCGAAACATTAACTTTTCACTAATGCAACACATGAATAGCAGTTGCAGAAGCAAGTTCTTATTCTGATTGTACAGTTTGCTTGGATGGTGCCCTCTTCACAGGTAGATCGTAAGCAGAATGTAACACAGTTTACTGGTAACTCAAAACTCAGGATGCTGTCCAGGGATAACTTAGTGGCAGCATAATAGGTACTAAACCTCCTAGTCAATTTCTGCTGAATCTTCTCACCTACTGCTAACAGGGAAGGTTATGACAGTAGGTAAACATTCCTGGAACTGAGCTATAGTACTTTGGGAGGGAATTTCCTTTGAGAAGAATTAAATACCATCTTTTAAAATGCTCCTTCATACAGGGATTTCTCTTCTACTGCAATGCTGTGATGGTATTTACTCTGCCTAACTTATTTGACTCATCCGGGGTAGGTAGGGCTACAACATTCAAGTTAGGCAGGATTCAACCCTATATCCTGAAGTTATTTCTTGGATGAGATTCCATAGGTGAAATTTGTTATCTATACTATTGTTTTTGTTTTAATCTGGGTATCAAAAAAAAAAAAAAAAAAACTTGCTGGGTAGTCAGTACTCAGAGAAAGGATAGCTCCCTCAGTGCAACCCCACTTTTCCTGGACAGGGCCTCTGGCCATGGTGCTGACAAATATTTCAAGTGAAGTTCATCATTAGCATACCAAAGGGAAGTGGCAAATGAGGTAAGGATAAAGGGAACAAAGTATTAGAACTAAGAGACACAAACTTCAGTGACACTAGTTCTACATTATAAAAGAACTGCAAGATTGTTAAACACCCAAAACCAAAAGGATAGTGCTCACATTCACTTCTACCATCTGCCCCTAAATTCAGTGATATTAGGATCAGTAATGATCCTAAGGGTTAACCACACTCCTGCCACAGGGTTACCATTTTCCGAGCCATCTAGAATTATGCTTCAGGAGTAATTCCTTTCATCTAATTAACACTTCTATATACCTACTCAGATGCACAAAATGGAATAGAGGCTGGGAAGGATACAAAGACAGGTGTCAGCACTGTACAACCTGGGCTATGATGTCATCTTAGGAAAGAAAGGAAGCAGGGACAGGAATAAAAGTCCTGGCAAAGCAAAGACCATGAAAGATTGCATTTGAATCTCTAAAGCAGAAACACATACTGTCAGAAAAACATACTGTCCTAACAATATCATCAGTTCAGGAACTGTGGGTGAAAGCCTGAGAGTGAGGCACAGAAAAGTGGATTCAGAGGCCAAAGATGCAGAGCTCTGTTCCACTCTGGATCTAAGTAAGGAAAGGGACAATGTGGGAGTACCAAATATAAAGAGTTCCTAAAGACTATAATCTTAATAATAAGACAGAGTATCAGAAAGACTTCCTGGGACTGACAAATACCCGAGTCTCAGGCAAGATTAATTTGTGGAGAAGGGAGAAGGAAAAACCACACCTAAGGACAGCATAGAACAATATCTGAATTTTAAGGATAGAATCAACCATTTTTACATATAATTCTGTAGAGTACCACTAGAAAAAAATACAGAATTGTCAATCAGATCAAATGGAAAAGGTAAAACAAAGACTAATATGCAAAATTTGAACTCTTTATGTAAAAGCACCTTTAGTATGAAATGCTATAAACCAAATAATTACTCTGTAGTAAAAGGAGGTAAAATGGGCATGGATATAAGGGAAACCTGTACCTTCAACCAATGCATTCTTATACACTTACGAAATTTTATTTGGTGAACTTTTAGTAATCTCTACACCCGATGTGAGGCTTGAACCCGCAACCCCAACATCAAGAGTTGCATGCTCTTCCAAGTGAGCCAGCCAGATCTTCCCTTGTTCAGTGAACTTTTAATTTAAAAAAAGCAAAGTCCCCAAATTAACAATTTAAAAAAGGGAAAGTGCCCAAATTAACAGTGCTTAGATGAGAAGACTGTATTTTATAATCAAAGCAAGAATCAAGTTTCAGTTATGCAAGATAAGTACATTTTGGAGATCGAATAATTAACACTAAAAATGTGACTATGGTTAACAATAGTGTCATATACTTGAAATTTGCTAGAATAAGATAGCTTATAAGAATTCTCACCTCCTCCCATAAGAAAGAAAGAAAGAAAAAAGAAAAGAAAAGAAAAGAAAAGAAAAGAAAATAGTAACTACTAGGGTGATGGATGTTTTGAATAGTTTCACTGTGGTATTTCATGATGTATACGTGTATCAAATCAAGTTGTACAGATGAAACATACATAATTTTTGTCACTTATAGCTCAACAAAGCTGATAAAACTGTTTAAGAACAAAACAAATGCAAAGGTTCCACTTTTAATTTGATATTGATATTTAGGGTTAAAAATCATGACTGCTTTTTGAATCAGTATTTGTATATCCTTTGGGTAAATACACAGTAGAGTAATGCAACTGCTGGATCATAGGGTATTTCTGTTTTTGAGTAACTTCCATACTGTTCTCCACAGTGGCTGTACCAGTTTCAATTCCCACCACCAGTGTAAGAGGGTTCCCCTATCTCCACACCCTCATCAACATCTATTGTTTGCTGTGTTAATTTTAGCCATCCTGACAGGTGTGATGTGACATCTCACTGTAGTTTAGATTTGTCTTTCCCTGATGATGAGTGATATTGACCATCTTTTCATGTATCCATTAGTCATCTGTAGGTCTTCTTTGGAAAAATGTCTGTTCATGTCTTCTGCCCATTTCTTGACTGTATTATTTGTTTCTTAGGTGTTGAGTTTAATAAGTGGCTTTATATATTTATATACTAACCCTTTATCAGATAGGTCATTTGCAAATATCTTTTCCCATTCCGAAGGTTGCCTTTTAGTTTTGTTGACCGTTTCCGTATCTTTGCAGAAGCTTCTTATCTTGACGAAGTCCCAAAAATTCATTTCTGCTTGTGCTTCCCTTGCCTCAGGAGATAGATCTAATAAGAAATAGCTATGGCCAAGGTCAAAGAGGTTGCTGCCTGTGTTCTCTAGGATTTTGATGGTTTCATGTCTCATTAGGTCTTTTATCCATTTTGAATTTAGTTTTGTGTATGAATGTTTATACTCACATTACTAACAATAGCCAAATAAATTATGGAAAGAGCCCAAATGTCCATCAATAGATAAATGGATAAAGAAGTTATGGTGTATACATACAATATTACCTAAGACAAAAAAAAAAGAATGAAATGCTGCCATTTGTAATGCCATGGATGAAACCACAGAGTATTATGGTAAGGGAAATAAGTCAGAGAAAGACATATACTATGTGATTTCATCCATGTGGAATTTAAACGAAAGAGGGCCACAGGGAGTAAAAAGAGAGACAAACACAGGAAAGACTTGAACTCACTCTCATGACATGAGACCATGACATAAACCATAACCAAGAGTTGGACACTTTACTGACTGAGTTACCCAGGTGCCCTCAGACTCTTAACTACAGAGTACAAACTGAGGGTACTGGACAGTAGGTGCACAGGGGCTGGATTAAGTGGGTGATGGGTAATAAGGAAGGGACCTCCTGTGATAAAGACTGCATGTTATACGTTAGTGATGAATTGCTGGATACTGCACCCAAAACTAGTATTTCACGGTAGATAAACTAACTGAAATTAATTAATTTACAGATTTCATTTTTATTTATTCATGAGAGACAAAGACAGACAGGCAGAGACATAGGCAGAGGGAGAAGCAGGCTCCATCCAGGGAGCCTAATATGTGACTCAATCCTAGGACCCTGGGATCATGACCTGAGCAATGCAAAGGCTCAACCACTAAGCCACCCAGGTGCCCCACTAACTGAAATTTAAATAAAAACTTAATAAAACTACAAAAAATAATAAAATAATTATTACTTTGACATAAAACAATGTATTTTTTTTAGAGCTAGTGAATATACACTTTTCAACTTTAATTATCCAAAGATCTAATCATCTTCATCAGTATTTAATATCATAGACCAGTTTACCCCAATTCTTTTAAGACCAAGGACTCTACATTATTTTCTACTTTCAGAAGACCCATATTTTTGAGATTCTACCATGTGGGATTTATTCAGCAACAGTTTTTTAATTTTGTTATTAAACACACTCCCACACGTACACTCTCTCCCTTCTTCCTGCCAACTGAAAATTCCTGTCAGCGTATCGTAAACTGATGCTAGTATGCAGAGTTGATATGAATGGCCCATATAAGTTAGGCTATCCAATTCAAGATAAATTTACAGAGCCCAAAAGGTTTAGTAAACCTTTAAATCAGCATGTGATTGTGCCTGGATAGCTAAGACCCTGAGGGCTCCAGGGACTACAAGATGAGATTCACCAATACAGACAATATAACCAGAGGTGCCAAGCCTGGCTTGACTTAATAGACCCAATGAAATAAAAACTGAAATTGTACAAGAATTGGAGGGGGGGGGGGGGAGATCCGTACTGGACAGTTAGATATAAACCACTAAGCTAATATATAGATAAACTTGTAATTCATGAAAATAAAGCTTTCATAGCACTAAATATTAACAATCTTCACAATTTAACAATTTTTTCTGTATCAAACAATATTAATAATTTAGATTATTTAGAATAATCTAAAATAAAAGCCAGATAGAAATAAAAATCTCATTAAAGTTCTTTTGAGAGGGAACACTGAGTGGCTCAGTGGTTGAGCATGTGCCTTAGGCTCAGGGCATGATCCCAGGGTCCTGGGATCAAGTTCCATATCCCACGGGGAGCCTGCTTCTCTTTCTGCCTATGTCTCTGCCTCTCTCTGTGTATCTCTCATGAATAATAAAATCTTAAAAAATAATAAAGCTTTTTTTTAAGATTTTATTTATTTATTCATGAGACTACACAGAGCGGAGAGAGAGAGGCAGAGACACAGGCAGAGACACAGGCAGAGGGAGAAGCAGCTCCATGCAGGGAGCCCGATGTGGAACTCGATCCCGGGTCTCCAGGATCAGGCCCTGGGCTGAAGGCCGCGCTAAACCGCTGAGGCAAACGGGCTGCCCAATAAAGCTCTTTTGAGAGAGAAATTAGCATATGACATTTCAAATATCTTTTAAAAGAAAATAACACAAAAAAGTGTATAATTTGTATTAATGCAGTTTTATGCTACAATAATATTACAAACTGTGCTAATTTCCAGACTTGTTTAAACTTGTAGGTTTCAATGGTATATATAAGTAAGGCACAAAAATTATTTAAACATTATTGCCTCTGTTCCAAGTTACCTGAACATTCTCATTCCACTTCTCAGAGAAGAGCTTGTCTGGAAATTCTGCAGGTAGAGATAATTGTTCTTTAAATATTTTAAGATACTGTGGAAAGCCAAATGAATTCATTAAATGTATCTGCCGGTGAGAAAATCGTGACTTCACTCTTTTTTCTAAGAGTTCCAAAATATCCTTAAAAACAAACAAAAATCCGTATTAGCTACATGTTAAAAAAAAAAAAAAAACCCACCAATATTAGAGGCATACATATTTGAACTATCACTTTAAGTAACGATGCTTATCCTATAATACACAATTAAGCATTAAAAAGAACAAAAAACAAAAACGTATGCAAGCCTTCAAAAACTCGAATCATTCCTTTGACTTCCTTACAGTTATGCAAGCCACTTTTAATAATCCCCTTCTAAGCATCTGTGGGCCTGGTGATGTCATGCCTTTTTCCTACTATGCTATTCTCAGCTAATCTTCAGCATTCCAAGACCAACAATAGCTGCACAAAAAATTGTAACTAGTATTGAATACTTCTCTGCTACAGTAACACCAAGACTTTAAATAAGGAATTTCATACATTCTATGTAGAATTCAGATTTTAAAAAGGGCAAAATGCAGTAGACTTATTATATTCCTGAAAATTTAAATATCTTCATTGTTTTATGTAACAAAGACTCAAGAAGTAGCATACATAACTAAGAAAAATTCAGTTCTACACAAAACTACCTATAAATTCAAGCTGAAATAAACTATACGAGAGGAAACTTGCAGGAACACAGCATGACAGTGAGAAGTTATTCTCTCTCTTGGCTTTTTTACAGTGGTATTTAGAAACTGCTTGCATTTGTGCTATTTTTCCTTAAGAAGTTAGGAATCAAGTTTAGTATCAATTTTCTGTAAGGAAAAAAAAAGCTGTGGTGAGGCCCTAAATTATCGATTTTAAAATCTACCCAGATGATTTTCATAATAGCTAGGTATCAAATAGAGGAAAGAATTCAAATGATCAAAATGGGATCATGGTTAGTCCAGAAAAGATGACAGGCAAGATTAACAGCTTGGAGTTGGTAGGGAGAAAGTGAATGAAAAACCTGGAATTTTTTTTTGGTTAAAAATATAGTGCCAGCATAATTAAAAGAGAAGACATTATGTATAGAGATAGCAATATTATAAATTTGCTATTAAGGAGCAGCTCTAGATCATCCATATAGGCAGGAAGCTGAAAGGCAGTGGAAACAACACTCTATGCAAGCAATAATTAAGAGCTTTAACTTGGGAGGAGAAAGAAAGAGGTGGAAGTGAAAGACATCAGAGTAGTGGACAGTTGAGGACAGAAGTTGGCAATGTGGGAATAAAGGGAATAGTAAAAAAACAAAACAAAACAAAACCAAAAAAACCCACTTCCGGAGAGAAGAGGTTGTTTGCTAATAAAGTCACTAATCCATCTATCCTTTTGCTTTTCTCCTATAAACGTAGACATATAGACAGACTTGAATTGCACAGTTGGGAGAATCATACATTTAGACTTTTTAAAGGCTTATTATGACACTGCTAAAGAACAACAGATTCTTTATTTGGTCCTTCAATGGGTCAGTAACATTTGCCAGTGCTACTTCCACCCAAGGAAGACTTTTTTTTTTTTAAAGCAAGAAAGGAGATGCTTCCTTAACTCCTGCAGTGTGACTGATGTTTTGGCAAGGAGGAATAAAGATCTGTGAAGAACCAGACAGATGTTCTGTGAGGAAGGCTTACTATGAAGGCATATATCATAAACTCTAGAGCACTGGGGAAAACACGACAGAGAAAGACGCTCCATAGAAAAACAACACTGGAAGGAGGACTATTGAAAGATGACTTAGTTAAAAAAAAGACTTAGTAAAGCATTTCACTTTTCTAAAAAACAAAGAGCTGTAGGAAAGGAAAAAGAAGTAAATGGGCCTGACCACAGATCTGCCAAGAATGAAAGAGGGAAAGGAAGAATGAAAACAACAGATTCATGGCAGCCACAGTATGAGAAGAGAGATGATTCTTCTATACCAGTTTTACCTGAATTCAGGAAGAAAGTTTATAATGTAAAAGAAGATAACCAACAAAAACAAAAAAGGCCTGTGTAGTCATCCCAAGTATGTTAGGTTCAACATGTAGAAAAGTCTTCATAAAGTAATGTGATAGTGACATTGAGACTATGGTTAAAAATCATTCTAAAATCATCTTTAAGAAGCAAAAAAGGCACTATCTACTGTGACAGCTTGATAGAAGTAATCCCTTTCATTTCTGGAAATGTGTACCACAAAGATGGGACAGTATCATTTTCTATTCAAGTCTAAGCATTGTCAAAATATAGAATCCTAAGTATAAACTATTAGAGATTTTAATAAAATGGTGCGATTATTTAGTTTTCTCTTTACCTGCTAATGTAGAAATTATACTAGCATAATCTGACTTCATATTTTTTATTCAGTGATTCTACTAGAGGGAGGGAGAAAGGTATAAGTTTATGAGTATGTGTGATAAATGTCTTCTTGTTTTCTTCAATCTGAGTTGAAAAGTGGGATAAATGAACCAGGCACTAGTGAAACACATTTGAAAAAATGCTTGATATAATGACCTACATAAGTGACTATGTCAGTTATTAAGGTTTAATTTTCTAAATATGATAATCCATTTTTTAATAGAAAGAAAAACTTACCAATCTACATGTAAGACCAATAACTGCTAGTGGAGTCTGTGCAGACTGAGAAATGTCAAAAAGATTATAGAGGAGTGTTTGGTTTTTATGATGAGTAAAAAGATCAAATTCATCTAATATGAAGATCACTGGGCAGCTACTAGACCGGTCACCTAAGATAAAATAAGAGTTTTAGATATTAACAGGCAATTGTATCAACCTTTCTTAAATTTCCAAATTATTTACTACAGTTAAGGTGTTAAAACTCTATTCAACAAACATATATTGAAAACCTATTTTGGGTAGGATACTTAGCAAAGCCTATACATTTATTTAACAATAAAAAATTATTCACAAGACAGCCCTATTGCCCTCAATTAGTTCACAGTCTAATTATGAGACTCTAGTCATTTACTGATGAAAATTAAGAACATTACCTAAGTGACTATTGTTTTTAAAACTGTGTAAATATAATCTTCTAACATCAGCAAACTGACAGGGATCTCTTAACACCTACATAGACCAAAATACTTTGGGATTAATAATAAAGGGAGTCCCCCCAACTTATGAACAAAACTTTTGCCTCAAAGCAGATTTGTTTAGTTAGTAGAAATGCAAAGTGTATCTTCCCAAATATTTGTAACTTTACAAGTAACTGTTAAACCATGAAATTCAGCCAAAGCCACTTTTAACTCTTTCAAACCACAGGTTTTGTGAGCTACCACCACCACAATTTTAGTATTTCAACAGAGGAAAAGTTCAATATATGACTCTGTGGGATTTCATTTTTCGCATTACAATGAGGGAAACTACTTTAGCAGAAGAATCACTATTATCATAAGGTTTATGGCTTTATATTTACACAAACAAGTAAAAAGAAAATCTGGTATGGGGACAATGAACAGATAACAAAACATATACTGTAACCTAAAGGGCATTAAAATCACAAGGACTACTCAAAGAGTGTATAAACAAATCTGTATAATATAGAAATGTAGTATTTGATAAAATACACCATTAAAATCAACGGGGAAAAGTAGTGTATGCAAGATTAGCTCTTCACTTAACACCTTATCAAAATAATTCGTGTCAAATTACAAAATATATGTATTATATGAAAATAGAAACGAACACCTTCAAACTCGAGGGAAAAATACTGACTACATAAAAAATTTAAAATTTCTTTTCAGCACAAAAGTCCAAACCAAGGTAAGAGAAAAATGAGTGCATGAATTCTAAGTGAGTATCCGATAAACACCACCAAAATAAGGCAAAGAACCAACAAGAAAATACATAAACCAGGAAATATCAGTGTCCAATAATAATATGAAGTGATGGGCATCATCAACACCACAATTATGCATATCAAACTATGAGATGTATTTTTTCTCAGGCAGACATGAAAATTAATAATTGTAAATCAAAGTTGTAAAGGAAAAGGTACTCTTTTTTTTTTTTAATTTATTTATGATAGTCACAGAGAGAGAAAGAGAGAGAGGCAGAGACATAGACAGAGGGAGAAGCAGGCTCCATGCACCGGGAGCCCGATGTGGGATTCGATCCCGGGTCTCCAGGATCGCACCCTGGGCCAAAGGCAGGCACCAAACCGCTGCGCCACCTAGGGATCCCGAAAAGGTACTCTTAAATATGTTTAGATTTGAAATGGAACTTCGAGGGTAATTTGGTTATAGTTTTACTTTCTTTTTTTCTCTTTCCTTTTCCTTCTAAAGATTTATTTATTTGAGAGAGACAGAGAAAAAGAGACAGTAGGAGCAGGGGGAGAGGTAAAGGGAGTGGGGAAAGGAGGAGGAGAAGCAGACTTTCCCCTGAGCAGGGAGCCGGCTAAAGTGCTCAATCCCAAGACACTGGGATCATGACCTGAGCTGAAGGCAGACACTTAAGCAAGTGAGCCACCCAGGCCCCTATAATTATTCTTTTAAATATGGTAGTGTTTAATCCAGAACTCTACTCATTAAATTTATCCTAGGAAATATCTAAAAGATCATCTAAGCATCTAAGCATCTAATTATATAAAGTTAGAAATCAAACTTCATAACTGGTGATTAATAATTTATTATTTATTACATTTTTAAGTACAGGTAATTTATTAAACAATATATGAGAACCATAAAAATGATGATATAACTCACTATTTACTGACATGGAAAAAAACTCACAACATATTGCTCAGTGAAAAGATACACATTATACAATATGGGAACTTATTTTATTCTTATAAAAAATTAGATCCATCTGTATCGTCGAGAAATTGCAGGTAAATAAAGATATGAAACCAAATGTTAATTGGGATAATCACAGGGTGCCTCAGTGGTTCAGTCAGTTAAGGGTCCCAACTCTTGATCTCAGCTCAAGTCTTGATCTCAAGAGTCATCAGTTCAAGCCCCAAACTGGGCTCCATGCTGAGCATGGAGACTACTTTAAAAGTAATAATAACTGGGATAATAACTCTAACAGTCGAGGGATTACAGTGATCATTGTATTATGGCTTTTCACATTTTTTTTCTGGAAAAATATGTATCACTTTTATAATCAGGGGAAAAAGCTAAAAGATACCTTTGATGATGTTAAATATACTAACATTTACCTTTTTTTAAAGCTTCCAGAAGAAATGAAAGGTTTTCGGCAAAACTTCCCTGAGTAACAAAAAAAAAAAAAAAAAAAAAAAAAAAAGACACCATAATTAAAAGTTTAATGATACAAAGAGGACTATCTGATTCTTAGGCATTATATAGATACTATGTTTGTATTCCTAGATTAGTAAGTAGACAGATTCTAAGCTGGATATTTCCAGGTGCACCATTAAAAACTTAAATATAAAAGGAGACATGGTATAGTATTGAAAATGGCATTACTCTGTCATGCTCAAATTTTATATTTTCTAGATGGAGTCTGTAAAAATGCTACTTTTAATTTAAAGGCAGTTTTTAAGACTTGCTGTATTCTAAATACACCCAGAGAACAAGAAATCACTGCACTTTGTATCGTCAAATAGATTAACTTGTACCACTAAAAAAAATGCTCATATAATTTTACTCATATGTGGAATTTAAGAAAATAGATGAACAAAAGGGAAGGGGTAAGGGAGAAGAGAGAGGCAAACTATAAGACTCTCATAATTATAGAGAACAAACTGAGGGTCAACAGATGGGAGGCTGGGCAGGGGATAGGCTAAATGGGTGATGGGCATTAAGGAGCACTGGGTGTTACATATAAGTGATGAATCACTAAATTCTACTCCAGAAACCAGTATACACTATATGTTAACTTATACATAACTATGTTAACTAACTAGAATTTAAATACAAACAAAAAAACCCCATACTATATATTTTTTTAAGATTTTATTTATTTATTCATGAAAGAGAGACAGGCAGAGACATAAAACATAGGGAGAAGCAGGCTCCATGCAGGAAGCTCCATGTGGGACTCAATCCCAGGACTCTGGGATCATGCCCTGAGTTGAAGGCAGACACTCAACCGCTGGGCGACCCAGGCATCCCCCAAAAAACGTACTGTTAAAAATACATGTGCACAAATTTAAATGAGATCTAAAAGGGAACACGAAAAGAAATTGCCTCAAATTATTACATACTATAATAGTTTTCCCCTATTCAAGAGCATTTTATAGAATTCATATATATCATATCAAAATTGGCTATGTTTACTTGGAACATAGCCAAAATATTTTTGGATACAACTTAAATATTCTACATGGAAATTAACGAGGAGCAGATGCATTACCCAGATGTTTCAACTTGTGGATAAAGGCTTTGTTAAAATATTTTTTCATTTGTATCATTAATTTTTACTTCATTCAGAGTTTTTAATTTAAAGAAATAGCCAACTTTAAATTTGCAAAGACATAAAGGAGAAAATAAATCCACTTGTTTGTTTCCCAATGGAGAGAACAGATATAAAATAGCTAATAGGCATATTTTATAACTGTATCTTGTCAAATCAACATTTCCAAGATAGGTAGGGCAAGAGGTATTTTTCATAATATAAACAAAACCTCAGAGGCAATCTGTGGGTAAATCAGTGGTCAAAGTTATCCAAAGGTTGCTTGCCTTTTCCTTATTTTTTAAGAGACGGTTATACCTGACTTTAAGTGTTAAGTATGTTATTATATAAGTACATATGCAAATGAGAATATCCTTATATACATATACGTATGTATATATGTATAGTAATATATAAATTTGCTGTAAGTATGCCAAAACAGAAAGCGTCTGGGTTAAGTGACTTAGGTTCCTAATGTCCAGTCTTTGTCATTTTATGACCTTAAGGAAGCTAATTATGCTCTCTGAGCCTCAGGTTTCTTATCTATATAATGTAGAGGTTAAACTAATAATCACTCTATGTGATGATTATGATAACAATAGAAATGATAAATAATTGTGCCTTTTATTGTTTCCTATGAATCCAATAAGAATAGGTCCATTTAGGAAAGTCAGAAACCCCAGTTTAACATCAATTGCAAACCAAAAGCCAAACTGAGACTACATAATAGTAAATCTTGACCAAGTAGGCCACTGTATTCAACATCACATTCTGAACAGGAGATAAAACGTTAGACTTACAGAGGGGCATGCTGAACCTTTAAACATTGTGGAAGGGTAACACATGGTTGGCTGACCTTTTCATAGGTAATTATTACTAAAGAATGAAATTACCAAATGCTCAGAGGCTTACACAACAATGGCTGTGTCACTGCAGAAAAGAGTACACACTAGAGTGATAACACTGTATGATCACCAGTGAGCAAAAAATGAACTTGGTATGTACACAACCACTTCAACTGAATAACAGTATGAGGTTAAGTTATTTCATTATGAAAACTAAAGTATCTATGAATTAATTTAATCATGTTTCTCTTCAACCCTATAAATCAAGTGATAGTATAAAAAGTCTAATGAAAGTTCCAAAACATTTCTAATTAGTTTCATTTAAATCCCTGATGTTCATTATCCTTAGGTTCCAAAGCTGTTACAATAATGAGATATGAATTAAGTTTCTGAAAACATTTTAATAATAAGAGGTAACTGACATTTTATATTATGCAATAATATATATAAATGCTACATTACCAATCCAGCAATTTTAAACATAAATTGTTTAATGCTTCCTTTTGTCTTTAAAATAAATCTGTGAAGTATAAGATAATGCATATTTAACACAGGTGAGAAATCTGAACTTCAGAAATACTCATTAGCCATGATCATCAAGTAGTCAATAGTTTTAAGACAAGACTCAACTCTACCTTTTGTAGTTTCAAATTCAGCACATTTCCCCTTTATTACTCCCAGCTACCCAAGAAGTCTCAGGAGACTAAAAACAGGCTGCTAGAGTGTAGTACTTTAAAAAATATGTTAAACTATCTCCAAAGATAGGGAATCAAAATACTTAAAGATAAAAAAAAGTCTGATAATATCTACATAAACATGGATTTCTCGGGTATTTTATAGTCAATATAATCTACTTCAAAAAAATCTAAACATAAAGATATGCATAAATGCATCCTAGT
This sequence comes from Canis lupus dingo, assembly GCF_003254725.2. Classification (NCBI taxonomy): domain Eukaryota; kingdom Metazoa; phylum Chordata; class Mammalia; order Carnivora; family Canidae; genus Canis; species Canis lupus. The sequence continues at coordinate 50,660,571 of NC_064261.1, forward strand.
ACATTATACTTTTTTACGTTAAGAATCTTTTATATTTCAATTTAGAATCTCTGTAACAGTCCCTAGCCTTCCAAAAATACAAAAATATCTATGGCACACAAAAGTTAAAGCCTATTTAAAAGGATACTTACAAAAACTTTATCTCCAACTACATTTTCCAGATTTAACTGCCTTGTGATTTCCTTTAGGGCAATTTTATCATTGATCTGCAGCAGTCCTGAAATAAAGTCCAATTAAAAGCATTTAACTAAAATGAAATATTTATTTGATACAGTGCAGATTATTTTCTAGTCAAGTAAGTTTTCTAATTGTTTTTAAATTTAACTAGAAAGAAAAATATCAAAAGTCTGTTAGTTAACATTACTTCCTTTTTGAAACTCAGCAATGAAGACATTTGGTAAACTCAGAGAACTACTTTCCTTGGCATTCTTTTGTTTTAAAGAGAGAAAAGAAAGACCAAAAAACCAAGAGTCCTTGTGTACCTCTTCTACTATTATTATTTAATTTCTAAAAATACTATGTATGGTATATTAAAGTGAAAGTTAAACATGGATCATGTTTTTAAATTATAATTATTATCTACCTTTAAAACATACTAGTAAAATAAATTTTATATTATAAAAAGCTTGCAAGGCTTATATTCATTCCAATGGCAAAATGAGGATCTACTTACCATTTAGGTGAACTTGTAAAACATTTTCACTCACTTCTTCTACTTCCATTAGTTCTTTCAGAGCATGGTTTATTAACTAAATGGTATTAAAAAGTTTATGGAATATTTAATAATAGATTAAAAAATCGTAAGCCCATATTCTTTTTAAAACTATGAATAATGGGAACAGAGTAACATAAAAAGATTGCCATTTTAAACAAATAAATTTGCACATTATTCGTAGATAAAAGTTTAAGTGGAACATCTAACATCTAACTCAAGATGCCAAAAGCTAGGACTGTCACGGTCCCTCAATCATCTTCCCAAACTAATAAATGCTTAGAAACAACTGTCAAAGACATATTTCTCTATAAATCACATATAACTACAGCCACTTGAGAACTTCCTGTGTTAGTTCATTATTCATCTTTAACATTTATTCACCTAAATATAACTGAAATCATTTAAAAGCTATTGAAAAACATGTATTAGAACAATGCTATATGATTGCAAAAAGTCTACCCCAGTCAACATACTAATTTCTATGAAATACTGTTAATTACTCTGTATGTTATCATAAAATAAAAATAAAAAGAATACCAAGAGGATAAGTTGAAAAAGAGAGGTTTCCTCTATTAGTTGCTAGGTATAATAGCCACCCCTTATCTGAAGCTTCAGTTGCATGCGATGTGGAAGCAGATGGATTCTCCTTTTGACATTATGGGCAGAAGGTCAATAGTAGCCTAATGTTACATAATAATGCCTACATCATTCATCTAACTTCATCTCATCATGTAGACATTTTATCATTTCACATCATCACAAGAAGGTTAAGTACAATATATTTTGGCAGAAATACCACATTCATATAACTTTTATTATATTATAATCATTCTATTTATTACTAGTTGTTATTCTTAACGTCTTACTCTGCCTAACTTATACATTAAATTTTAACACAGGTAAAAAACAAAACAAAACAAAAAAAACAAAAAAACCCCAGTATATATAAGGTTTGTTACTATCCCTGGGTTTGCCTTCAGGCATTCACTAGGGTCTTGGAATGTATGTCCTAAGGGTTAAGGCAGGCTACTGTATACAGAGAAAGACCTTATTAAAGAAATGTATAGCTTGCAAAGAAAAAAAAATTACTAATAATAATACAATAATTACTACTAAAAATACACTAAGAGTGTTATACCACCTTAAATTGTTCAATTAAAAAGTTTCAGATTTTTATAACCACATATTCCTATGCTACATACTTCCTATTCTCTTCTTTTTTGAGTAGTGCTATCTTATTACAATTATATTGCAATATAATACACATCTCTTCACATTAATATTGCATATTTTTAAAACTTAAAAATGAATAGAACTAAAGAAAAGCCAAAAGGCTTTTTTTTTTTTTTAAAGTTTGATTCATGAGACACACACAGAGAGGCATAGACACAGGCAGAGGGAGAAGCAGGATCCCACTAGGGAGCCCAACGTGGGACTCAATCCTGGGACTCCAGTACCATGCCCTGAGCCAAAGGCAGATGCTTAACTGCTAAGCAACACAGGTGTCCCCAAAAAGCTTTTAAAAAGAAGAATAATGATAAAGAATTACTAATATTAAAGCTACCTCTACAATTAGAAAATAAATGGTCCCTCAAAATAGGCTATGTATACAAAAGAAAATTAGTGAAGATGATATTAAAAGTGAAGGCAAAGGATCCCTGGGTGGCGCAGCAGTTTAGCGCCTGCCTTTGGCCCAGGGCGCAATCCTGGAGACCCGGGATCGAATCCCACATCGTGCTCTCAGGTGCATGGAGCCTGCTTCTCCCTCTGCCTATGTCTCTGCCTCTCTCTCTCTCTCTCTCTTTGTGACTATCATAAATAAATAAAAATTAATTTTTTTTCATTAATAGTTGGGTTTATTTCACCAGTGGTTTGAAACTCTTGCCTTAGGCAAGAATACTACAGTAATTATACCAGGAATAGACAATTTCCTACACTGTCAAATATATAAAAAAGTTCCTCTTGCACTTTTCTCAACACTGATCAACAAGCAGATTCAGTCCACATTTGCTTTGATCAATCTACTGAGTTAACCCAAGCTTCTTCTTCAGAGACTCTGGCATTTCAGGTGGAGGTGGGCGAGGGAGCCTGAAGTAGACCTTCACAGAGTCATAGATGAACCACTGTAGTGCAGTCAGAGTGCCAATCATGATGATACGGGCAAAGAGTCCCTTCCATACACCTTTAAATCCGAGTCTCTGAAGGACTTGAGAAGCACTGCTTACCTTTCTCTTTATTCAACACAGATACCACAGAATCAGCAGGATGAGAAACAATTGCACAGAAGACTCCAGCTATATAACCTGCTACAAATGTTACAACCAGTTGCTCTGCCTTTGAACATTCACTTTGGGGCTTGGGAACCACAAACTTATATAATGCTTCAACAGTATGTTCAAAGCAGGCAAATTTCATCATGGTGTATGGTATCTGTCTCATCCAGAGAGGAGCAACCCCCTTGTAGAATGCTTTTAAGCCTTCTTCCTTATACATTTTGGGAGCTGCATCCCTCAAGGTGTTGGCATAACCTGGTTGGGTTTGAATTCTAACCTTAGCAGCTTCCATAGGAGCCAGGGCAATGTCAGCAAAGAATTCAGCACTGAGAGAGGCAGCCAAATATAGTGATGTGCGCCAGAGATAGGCATTCTCCTCTCCAAGCATGTTGCTATACAAGACTTTGAAAACTTCATAAAAGCCAAACTTGCAGAGCCCTTGCATAGAATAGCCAATGAAAGTCGGAGCCCATCCTTTAGCCAAACCACGAACACCATCCTCTTTAAGTGTAACTGAGAATCCATTAAATATGCCCTTGTGAAGACAATCAAAAAAGGATACTCAAAAAAGACACTGGAACAACTGGTTCCATTTTGAAAAAATACTATTTGTATTTGGAACATTATATATGTCACTGCAACACTTTTGTGAAATAGAAGCAAATAACATTTTAAATTATTAGGTCTCAAAAAATAAATAGATAAATAAATAATTAGGTTTCACAAAAGGATATCAAAAATACTAAGTATTCTGGTATAACAAATGGAATTCTGCTTTGCTTGGATGGTTCAGCCCATTAAGCATCTAACTCTTGGTTTCAGCTCAGGTCATGATCTCAGGGTGGTGAGATCCTGCCCAGCATCTGGCTCTTTGCTGAGCACAGAGCTTGCTTAAGATTCTCTCCCTCTCTGCCTCTGCCTCTTACCCCATACTCACTCTTGTGTGCATGTGTGCTCTCTCAAAATAAATAAATCTAAATAAACCCCAATGGAATTCTACCTCAGATCATAGGTAATCTAAGTCCTCTTAAAAAGGGATATCTCAAAATATCAACTGTCATACTATGAAATAAACACCAGCTAAGAAGTGACATTCTTTATAGAGAACTGTCAGAAAATGAAGTGGTACTTCTTGGCCTTTAGAGCAAGTATGAGTCTACCACAAGACTTCATTCCCAGATTATACAAACATGGTATATCAAAGTACGGCCTTTACGACAGCTCCTTAGTAATCTGCAATGTTCTTCCATCCATTAATTGATATCTTACTTACATAATGGTTACATTTCCCTGGGTCTGATTATAGGTTTTAAATTATTTTATGGTTGGTAAATTGTTGAAAACTATTTCAAATTCTCTGCGTAATGAAATGGCAGTAATAAAAACACATTCATTTTACATATGCATGAAGAAAGTTTTTCACAAAGGAAGATGGCAGTGGAGTAGGAGGATCCTAGGCTTGCTTCCTCTCATAAATACAAGTAGATAACCTATGAAATCATCCAAACAAATGAATGAAATCATCCAAATCAATGAAATCATCACCCAGAAACTGACCTGAAGATTGGCAGAGAAAGCTCCATAACTAAGGGTAGAGAAGAGGCCACATCAAAGATGGTAGAAATGCAGAGACTTATCTTGGGAGAGAAATGGATCGGAGCCAACGTGGTAGGAGGAAGCCACAGTCTCAGAGAAGTGAGACAAACACACAGGGGAGTACACAGGAAATGAATCCCCAAAAGATTGGTTTGGAAAGCTAGAGGGCCTCAATTTCTTGAGTTCTTGCAACCAGTGGGGCTTAAAGACTCGAGTTCCAAAGGTCAGCATGCTTGTTTCGAGGAGAATCTGAAGGACACTGGGGCTGCTCTTGGAGAGAAGGCAGAGAAAACAGTCTGCAGACATAAAGCAATCTAAAGAGTGCGTGAGGCACATAGTGCAGAGGTTAGTTGCTCATCTCAGAGTGTCCCAGGGAGAGGGTATTCACAGAGAGATCTCTGGGAGAAAAAAAATGAACTGACAGGTACCATTTACCTCCAACGCTCATCAGCATAAACACAGAGCTACTCAAAGAAAACAGCCTAGCACCCACACTTGCTACTAAACTTCCTTATACCAAGCCCAGCTCCATGCCATGGTGAATTGCCCTTCCCAGCCACTTTTGCCTCAGTCCCACCACAGTGGGGCCTCCCGCCCTCATAAGACTGGCTTAAACTCCTGCCAATACAACGTTGCCTCACACTTGATTCAGGTGATAGTGGTTAAAGGTTATCATTTTACAAGCAAACCAGAGCACATCTAGTTAAGATGAATCACATTCAGGCTAGGGACCAAATACATCCTACAAGAGGAAAAGAGCATCTGCAGATGACTGTCCTGAAAGATAAAGTAGCCAGGACAACACAACAGCAGAGTGCATGTAGCACAAATCCTCTGACATTCTCAGAAGTGCCAGGTCTTGAGGAAGAGAAGACACTACATGCAGGGCACTATAGAACCTCTTACTCATAAAATCATTGCCCTCCATCAGGGAACTACAAATCAAAACCACAATGAGATACCACCTCACATCAGTGAGAATAGCTAAAATGAACAAGTCTGGAAACAACAGATATTGGTGAGGATGCAGAGAAAGGGGAACCCTCTTACACTGTTGGTGGGAACGCAAACTGGTGCAGCCACTCTGGAAAACAGTATGGAGGTTCCTCAAAAAGTTAAAAATATAGCTACCCTACAATCCAGCAATTACACTACTAGGTATTTATTCAAAGGATACAAACAGTGATTCAAAGGGGCACCTGTACCCCAATGCTTACAGCAGCAATGTGTACAGTTGCCAATATGTGGAAAGAGCCTAGATGTCCAGATGAATGGAAAAGAAGATGTGGTATATGTATGCAATGGAGTATTATTCAGTCATCAAAAAGAATGAAATCTTGCCATCTGCAATGACGTGGATAGAACCAGAATATATTAAGTGATATAAGACAGTCAAAGACAAATACCACTATGAGTTCACTCACATGTAGAATTTAAGAAACAAATCAGATGAACATAGGGGAAGGGAAGGAAAAATAAAGTAAGAGGAAAACAGGGACGCAAACCATGAGACACTCTTAACTAGAGGGAATAAACTGAGGGCTGATGGAGTGGAGATGAATAGGGGGATAGCTAACTGGGTGGTGGGCATTAATAAGGGCACTTGAAATAATGAGCACTGACTATTCTATGCAACTGAAGAATCACTGAATTCTACCTCTGAAACTAATAACACAGTATGGGTTAATTAAATTGAATTTAAATACTTTTTTTTTAAGCCATTGCCCTCAAAAACATGAGACATAACTGACTTTTCTAACATACAGAAACAGATACAGAGACTTAGATAAAATGAGAAGAGGAGTTTGTCCAAAATGAAAGAAAAGGACGAAGCCATGGTCAGACATCAAAATGAAACAGATATAAATAACATTCCTGATGGAGGATTTAGAACAATGATTGTATGTATACTCACTGGACTTGAGAAAAGACTGGAGCACATCAGTGAGACCATTAACACAGAGATAAAGAATAACAGCAGAGATAAAGGGCTCAATAAATGAAATGAGAAACATGCCTGATGGAGTGAACAGCAAGCTGGAAGAAGCAGAGGAATAAATTAACGACCCAGAAGACAGAGTAATGGAAAACAATCAAGCTGAACAAAAGAGAAGAAAAAGAATTATACAAAATTAGAATACTTGGAAACTTCAGTGTCACCACCCAATATAGTAAATAATTATTATAGGAGTCCCAGAAAAAGAGGAGAGCAAAGAGGGTAAATAATTCATTTGAAGAAATAACAGCTAAAAATTTCTCACATTTGGAGAAGAAAATAGATATCCAAATCCAGGAGGCACAAAGAACCCCTAACAAAATCAACAAAAGTAGATCCACACCAAGACAATTATAATTCTTATAATTAAGAATAAAGAAAAAAATAAAAAGAGCAGCATGACAAAAAAAAAAAAAAATTACATACAAAGGAAATACCAAGAAGGTATCAGTGAATTTTTCAGCAGGAATTTTCCAAGCCAGAAAAGAGTGCTATGTTATATGCAAAATGCTGAATGGGAAAAATCTGCAGCCAAGAATACTATTTCCAGCAGGGTTATCATTCACAATAGAAGGAGAGACAAAGAGTTTCCGCAAAAACTAAAGGAGCTCATGACCACTAAGCCAGCCCTGCAGGAAATATTAAAGGGGGTGGGGTCTCTTTGAGTGGAAGAGAGAGACCAAAAGCGATAAGATGAAGGGAGGAACACAGAAACAGTAAAAATGAATATGCCTGTAGAAAAATAAGACAAGGAATTCACAAGAAAAAGGATGTAAAATATGACCCCATAAACCTAAAATGCAGGGAGAAGAAGAGTAAAGAATGGGTTCAAACTTGAACAACCATCAACTTAATACAGACTACTATACATGGAAAATGTCACAAACATAATGACAACCACAGATAAAAAATGACTACTAAATATGCAAAGAATAAAAAAAAAAGAAATCCAAAACTATCACTAAAGAAAACCAGCAAACCATGAAAAAGAGAAAGGAGAGAAAATCTTCAGAAACAAGCACAAAATAATAAAGTATCAATAAATACATATTTTTCAATATTTACTTTGAATGCAAATGGACTAAATGCTTCAATTAAAAGACAGAGGGTGACAGAATGGATAGAAAAACAAAACCCATCCATAGGCTGCTTACAAGAAACTCATTTTAGACCTAAAGATATCTGCAGACTGAAAGTGAGGGGATGGAAAAATATTTATGATGCAAATGGATACTAAAAGCCAGAGTAGCAATACTTTTATTGGAAAAAATAGGCTTTAAAACAAAGATTGTAACAAGAGACAAAGAAGGACACTATATAATAATAAAGGGGGCAGGGATGCCTGGGTGTCTCAGTGGTTGAGTGTCTGCCTCTGGCTCAGGGTGTGATCCCGGGGTCCTGGGATTGAGTCCCACATCAGTCCCCACAGGGAGACTGCTTATCCCTCTGCCTATGTCTTTCCCTCTCTGTCTCTCTCATGAATAAATCAATAAAATCTTAAAAAAAAAAAATAGAAAAAAAGGAAAGGAATTAAAAAGAATAATAAAGGGGACAATCCAACAAGATAGAACAATGGTAAATGTTTATATATCTAACATGAGAACACACCAATACATAAAAGAGTTAATAACAAATACAAATGAGATAATAATACAATAGTAAGTGACGTTAACACCCCACTTATATCAGTGGACAAATCATCGAAACAGAAAATCAATAAGGAAACAATGACTTTGACACACTGGACAAGAAGGATTTAATAGTCAGAATCCCATCCTGAAACAGCAGAATACACATTCTTCTTGAGTGCACATGGAACATTCTTCAGAAAAGATCACATATTAGGTGACAAAACAAGCCTTAACAAATTAAAAAAAAAAAAAATTAAAGCCATAGCATGTATCTTTTATGACTACAATGCAATGAAACTAGAAGTCCATCACAAAGGAAAAATCTCAAAAAACCCACAAATACATGGAGGTTAAATAACATGCTACTAAATAATAAATGGTTCTACCAGAAAACCAAAAAAGATATTAAAAAGCACATGGAAACAAATGAATATGTAAAAACAAGGGTTAATAATAGCCTTTGGACTCAGTAAAAGTGGTCTGAAGAGGGGCGATAGCAATATAGACCTACTTCAAGAAGAAAGAAAAATCTCAAGTTAACAACCTAACCTTACACCTAAAGGCATTAGTAAAAGAACAAAAAACCCCTAAAATCAGCAGAAGTAAGGCAATAAGAAAGATTAGAGGAGAAATAAATGATACAGAAACACAAAATAAAACCAACAGATCAATGAAACTGGGAGCGATTCTTTGGGGGGAGAAAATCCATAAAACTGATAAATTTCTAGCCAGACTTAACAAGAAAAAAAAAAAAAAACCCAAACAAATAAAATCACAAATGAGAGATAGCAAACACCAAAAAATACAAGCAATTATAGAAGGACTTACAAAAAAGTACATGCCAACACTGAATTAGAAAATATGGATAAATTCCTAGAAATTTATAAACTACCAAAACTGAAAGAGGAAGAAATAGAAAATTTGAAAAGACTGATCACCAGCAAGAAAACTGAATCAGTAATAAAAAACGCCCAAGAAACAAAAACTCCAGGGCCAGAAGGCTTCTCAGGCCAATTGTATCAAACATTTAAATAACAGTTAATACCTATGTTTCTCAAAATATTCCAAAAAACAGAAAAGGAAAGCTTCAAATTCATTCTATGGGAGCAGCATTACCCTGAAACGCAAACCAGATAAAGACACTACAAAAGGAGAACTACAGGCCAAGATACCTGATGAACACAGATGCAAAAATCCTCAACAAAATACTAGCAAACCCAAATCAACAACACATTAAACCATTCACCATGATCAAGTGGGAATTCTTCCTGGGTTGCAAGGGTAGTTCAGTATTTGCAAATCAACATGATAAACACATCAATAACCGAAAGGAATAAGAACTGTATGATCAGCAGACGCAGAAAAAGCCATCTGACAAAGTATAACATCCATTTAGGATAAAAATTCTCAAAAAAGGTGGTTTAAGAGGGAATATGCCTGAATATAATAAGGCCATATAAGAAAAACCAACAGCTAACAACTTCCTCAATGGGGGGAAAACTGAGAGCCTTTCCCCTAAGGTGAGGAAAAAGACAAGGATATCTACTCTCACCATCTTTTTTTTTTTCTTATAAGATTTTAGCCATTTACTTATTTTGGAGAAAGAGAGAGCACAAGCAAGGGAAGCAGCAGAAGGACAGGGAGAAGCAGGCTCCCCACTTGGCACTGAGCCCCATGTGGGGCTCAATTCCAAGACCTTCGAATCATGACCTGAGCTGAAGTGAAGGCAGATGCTTAACCAACTGAGCCACCCAAGCGACCCTCACTCTCACCACTATCATTCTTTTTTTTTTTTTTTTTTTTACCACTATCATTCAACATAAGACTGGAAGTCTAGCCACAGCAATCAGAGAACAAAAAGAAATTAAAAGGCAACCAAATAGGTAAAGAAGCAGTATAACTTTTCACTATTTACAGATGACATGATACTACATATAGAAAACCCAAAAGACTGGGACAAAAAAACCTGCTAAAACAAAAAAATGGAATCAGTAAAGTTGCAGGATACAAAAATCAATGTAGAGAAATTTGTTGCATTTATACACCAATAATGAAGCAGTAGAAAGAGAAATTAAGCAAACAATACTATTTACAATTGTGCTAAAAATAGTAACATATAGAAGATAAACACAACTGAGGAGGTAAAAGACCTATACTCTGAAAACTGTAAAAACTAATGAAAGAAACTGATGACAACACAAAGAAATGAAAAGTCATTCCATGCTGATGGTTGGAAGAACAAATACTGATAAAATGTCTATACTATCCAAAGCAATCCACACATTTAATGCAATCCCTGTCAAAATACCAACAGCATTTCTCACAAAGGCTAGCACAAACAATCCTAAAATTTCTATGGAACTACAAGACCCTGAATAGGCAAAGCAATCTTGAAAAAAGAAAATCAAAGCTGGAAGCATCCCAATTTGACACTTCAAGTTATATTACAAAGTTGCATTAATCAAAACACTATGATATGGTAAAGAATAGACCATTAGATCAAGAGAAAAGAATAGAAAACCAAGAGATAAACCCTTAATTTTATGTTCAACTAATATCTGACATATCAGGAAAGAATATCCAACAGGAAAAAGATAGTCACTTCAACAGCGCTAGGAAAACTGGAGAGCAACATGCAAAAGAATGAAACTGGGCCACTTTCTTACACCACACACAAAAATAAACTGAAAACTGATTGAAGACCTAACTTCAAGACCTGAAACCATAAAAATCCTACAAGGGAGCACAGGCAGTAATTTCTCTGACGCTGGTCATACTAACTCCTTTCTAGATAGGTTCGTCGAAGCAAGGGAAACAAAAGCAAGAATAAACTATTTGGATCACACCAAAATAAATAGTTCTACACAGTGAAGGAAACAACCAACAAAACTCAAAGGCAAGCAACTGAATGGGAGAAGATATTTGCAAATGACGTATCTTATAAGGTGTTAGTATCCAAAATATATAAAAAACTGACACAATTCAACATCCAAAAAAACCCAATTTGATTTAAAAATGGGTTGAAGATAGGAACAGACATTTCTCCAAAAAAAAAAAAAAAAGACGTACAGGTGGACAACAGACACATGAAAAGATATTCAACATTATTCATCGTTAAGGAAATGTAAATTAAAACCACAATGAGCTATCATGTCACACCTTTCAGAATGGCTAAAATAAAAACACAAGAAACAACAGGTGTTGCCAAGGATGTGTAGAAAAAGGAACTCTCTCGTACTAATTCAAAGGAAAATATGCCCCTCTGTGTTTACGGCAGCATTATTTACATTAGCCAAATGATGGAAGCACTCCAAGTATCTATCAATAGATTAAGGTATAAAAAAGATACACACACACACACACACACACAACGGAATATTATTCAGCCATAAAAAAGAATGGAATACTGCCATTTGCAATGACATAGGTGGAGGTAGAGAGTATGATACTAAGTGAAATAAGTCAGTCAGAAAAACACAGATACCATATGATTTCACTCTAATGTGGAATTTAGTGAACTGTGAACACAAACTAGCAAAGGGAGAGAAAAAAAAAAAAAAAAGAAGCAAACCAAGAAACAGACTCAGACAGGAAACAAACTGATGATTACCAGAGGGGAGGTTGATAGGAGGAATGGGTGAAATAGGTGATGGGGATTAAGGAGTGCACCTGTCTCAATGAACACCAGGTGATTAAAATAAAAACTTTAAAAAAAGAGTTAAAACAAGTTTATAGCACCGTTTCCATTGAATTTACTTCAAACAAGTTACTATGATCTGCCTAGATCAGCTCTTACCTTTTCATGATGTGTTTGTGAGGTCTGAAAGAATTTAAGTGTATTAACATATGTGTTTTCAAATAATTTTAGCTCAATTCCGATGTTGCTAAAACTTACTGTGTGTAATAGGTAACCAATTGTATAATTTCAGTATTTTTCACATACAATGTCATCTTTCCAAATACTTTAAACTAATTATTTACCAAAAAAAAGTTGGTTATCCTACTTGGTAGGTTATCCTACCCAAGCAGGGTGACTAATATGGGTACCCTACTTCCAGTCTTTGTAGCTAACAATGTTATAAACATACTGGCATAGTTTATTTAGACCTGCCAGCAGCCAGGGATTTTTATGCTTATCTACTATTATTATTCCTAATATTTGTTTCTTTGGCTACAGTAATTTCTACATTGAAGAGTATTTTCATTTTCCAAATGACAGATTGTCATTTGGAATCACATCTGTTTTTCTTTTTTAAAAGATTTTGTTTATTCATAAGAGACACACAGAGAGAGGCAGAGACACAGGCAGAGGGAGAAGCAGGCTCCCTGCAGAGAGCCCAATGTGGAACTTGATCCGGGGACCCCGGGGTCAGATCTTGAGCCAAAGGAAGATGCTCAACCTGATGCAGGACTCAATCCCTGAACTGGGGATCACACCCTGAGCCAAAGGCAGACAGTCAATCACTGAGCCACCCAGGCATCCCTACATCTATTTCTTTTAATAAAATGTTTGAAATACAATAAGCCACCATAACGGCTATCTTTAAAAAAAAATTTTTTTTTAAAGATTTTATTTGACACAGAGCAAGCGCTCACATACACACGTGCCCACATGCATGCACTAGTAGGCAGAGCAGCTGGCAGAGGGAGAGGGCGGAGCAGGGAGCCCAATGTGAGGCTCAATCCTAGGACCCCGGGATCATGACATGAGCTGAAGGCAGATGCCTAACTGACTGAGCCACCCAGGTGCCCCACTAACTGTTATCTTTATCAATTAAACTGTAGATTCCAAAATTTTTGTACTTCAAATTGCTCGGTGATAAATATATCGTAATTTTATTTCTTATATTAAAATTTACATGAGAGTTCTTGTCTAAAACAATTTATGTCTTGGGATACTCTACACATAAACTACAAAAGTGAGAAAAGTTAAACAGTGCTCGTCAGCTGTCTGACCTCTCAATATCGGAGTGCAACAAGAATGAATCAAATAGTACTGGAACATCAAGTACAGGATTCTTCCATATTCTACTGAAGTCAGATTTGGTCAAAGCCCATCACAGGGCTCTGGTTTAAGATGTAGTAACATTAGGACAAAAATGCCAGCATAACAAGAACAATCTGTTTTATTAACTGAAAACTACTCCGTCTTAATGGCTATCATCTCCCTAAGCCCTGAAACGGTAGAAAAAAACTGACATAGGAGTTTATATAAAGATGGTATAACATGAAAGGAGATAGTAAGCTGATGAAAAAGATTAAATACTGCTGAAAATGTATATTTTAGAAAATAAATATTTTGGGCTCTTTAAGTCAGACTTAAATAAACACAAACAACAGACTAAGAAGGTGCATGACAAGGAGGCAGACTAGAAGGAAGGATTATTAGAAACTAAAATGCAGTATCACATTAGAAGCAAACAGAGGACGCCCGGGTGGCTCACCAGTTGAGCATCTGCCTTTGGCCCAGAGCGAGATCCTAGAGTCCCAGGATAGTGCTCACTTCAGCAGCACAAATACTAAAACTGGAGTCCCGGGATAGAGTCCCACATTGGGCTTCTGCATGGAGCCTGCTTCTCCCTCTGTGTCTTTGCCTATCTCTCTGTGTCTCTCGTGAATGAATAAAATCTTAAAAAAAAAAAAATTAAAAAAAAAAAGAAGGAGCAAACAATGGACGAGACGAAGAAAATCACACTAAAGATATTCCAGAATGCTGAGGGAGAGGAAGAAAAAGATGAAAAGAAAGAAACATGGAGAAATAACACAGAGAAATGAGATCAAAGGCTAATCCTAAGAAAGGACAAGAAGAAATGAAAGAGAATACTCAAAAATAAAATTATTTGTTAGTGAAAACAGACAAATTCATATTGAGGGTTTGTATAATATCAGTTAATTTTATCCTCAATGCTTAAACACAGCCTGTGAATAATAAATATAAGAGAAGGAAATAAAGGTATAAAAAGAAAGAGGAAAGGAAGAAATAAAACTTTCTTCTACTTGTAGATGACATGATTGTAGAAAATCCCAAAGAATTGACAAATTTTTAGAACCAATAATCAATTAAACCAAGATTGCAAGATACAAAACAATACACAAAAGTAATTTGCTTTCCTATATATAAGCAATGAACACTTGGAATCTGAAATTTAAAACATAGTACTATTCACATTAGTATCAAAAATATTTACATATGTAGGTACAAACCTAATGAAACTATATAAGATTTATAAGAGGAAAACCACAAAACTCCAAGGAAATACCTAAGTAGATGGAAAGATAAATGGAAAGATAGCCCATGTTCATGAATGTGAAAATTCAATAGTTAAAGAAACCAATTTTTACAGTGTGATTTATAGATTGAAACTACAAATTAGCTCAAAAATTTCCAGTACTTGGAAATTAATATATTAATTCTAAAGTTAATACAAAAAGGGAAAGTACCCAGAATAGCCAAAACAATATTGAAGAAGCACACTGCCCAATTTTAAGACTTACTATAAAGCTACACTAATCAAGACAGGCAGAAATAGATGGACACAAATACAATTAACTGACATCTGAGAAAGAAGTGAAGGTAGTTCAAAGAAGAAGATAGCCTTGTCAACAAATTCTAACACAATTTAAACATTCATATTAAAAAAAAAAAAAGAATCTAGACACAGATTTCAAAGATTTCAAATTGTTTTTTACACCTTTCAAAGAAATTAATTCAAAATCAATCACCAAACTAAATGTAAAACACAAAACCAAAAATCTTCTAGAAGGAAACATAGGAGAAAACCTACATCTAGGGCTTAGTGATTAAGTCTTAGATTTAACACCAAAGTCACAATCCATGGCTGATAAACTGAACTTATTTAAAATGAAAAAAAAACTGGGTGCACCTGGGTGGCTCAGTCAGGTAAGCGTCTGTCTTTGGCTCAGGTCATGATCTCAGGGTCCTGAGATTGAGCCCCGTGTAGGGATCCCGCTCAGCGAAGAGTCTGCTTCTCCCTCTCCCCCTAACCCTTTCCTCTTGGCTTGTGTGCATACACACGCTCTCTCTCTCAAATAAATAAAATCTTTAAAAAAATGAAAAAAATGCTTGCCAAGAAAAGGATTAATAGAATTAAAAGACAAACCGCAGATTCGAAGAACGTATTTGCAAAACACATATCCAAAATATACAAATAACTCTTAAAATATATCAATAAGAAACAAATCAACAGTTCAAAAATGGTCATAAAATACCAAAGATAGATGAAAATAAGCATATGAAAAATTACTTATTATACATAATTAGAGGACTGCAAATACAAACAGCATTGAGATTCCACCACCTCTCAACTGCAATAGCTGAAGTTAAAAACACTGAGAATACTGAGTGCTAATGAAGATGCATATGGTGACAAAAGCAAACGGTACAGTTACTTTGGAAGACAGATCAGTAGCTTCTTATAAAGCTAACCACGGTCTTAGCATATGATCCAGCAATTGGTGCTCGTAAGTTATTTACCCAATTAAGTTGAAGACTATGTCCGCATATATATATATATATATATATGTCTTTATAATAGCTTTATTCACAACTGCCAAAAATTGGAACCAAGATTTCCTTTAATAGGTGAATGCATCAACAATGCCACATTCATACACTGTATTATTATTAAGCAAATAAAAGAAATGAGACTGTCAAGCCATGAAATGACATAAAGAAATCTTAAACTCATATGACAAACGGAAGAAGTCAATCTGAAAAGGCTATATATTTTATGATTCAAACTATGTAACATTCTGGAAAAGGCAAAACTTATGGGGGACAATAAAATAATTAGTGATTGCCAAGGGTTGCAGGTAGGAAGACGAGTAGATAAAGCACAGGGGATTTTTAGGGTGGTAGAATTATTTTGTATGGCACTGTAATGGTGGATACATGACATTATGCATTTATTAAAACCCACATAATTGTACATTACAAAGAGTGAACCTTTATGAAAACCATGGGATTTTAGTTAATAAAAACATACTAAAATTGATTCATCAATTTAACAAATGTACTATACTTGGGGAAGATGTTAATAACAGGGGAAGTTGTATGTATGTGCATGGGGGAGTGGTTATAATAAGGGGGACTCTCTTTTATGCTTAATTTTCCTGGTAAAAAATAGATCTATTTTAGCCAATTTACTAATGAAATGGAGTATAGTTTTAATTTGTACTTAAACATCTTTGTAAGTGTTTACTAACTCTATTTCCTTTTTTTCTGAAACTTCTCCATCCGCTTAGGGACAAATTTCCAAGATGAAGTTCAGAATAAATTCAGGCATTAGCTGCTCAAGTTATATTTTTAGGCGTGACACGTTGACATACACATCACTACAATTCAACTTCTCTGTTGTAATGCCACTTTGTTTCAAGAGGCATAGTTTAGGATAGAATAGGTCCAATGTACTGATTTCCTAGAGTTCATTTTCTCAGAGTATCACTATGAGTTTCCTGAAAAATTAAAGCACTATCTAAAAATGTTTTCCTTTCTTCTTTTAAAAAATATTTATTTGAGAGAGACACAGAGATAGAGAAAGAGATAGAGCACAAGCAGAGAGGAGAGGGAGAGGCAGGCTTCCTGCCTGGCAGGGAGCCTGACTTGGGGCTTGATCCCAGAAATCCGGGATCATGACTTGAGCTGAAGGCATACGTCTAACCTACTGAGCTACTATGGTGTCCCTAAAAATGTTTTTCAAACATTTGTATGATGATATATTTTCCAAAGATCATAAAATAATGAAGATTGAAAAACAAATATCTTGTACTGAAAAAAGATCTAAATTCATATTAAGGAGTTTCTTTTTAAAGATTCTATTTATTCATGAGACATACACAGAAGCAGAGACGCAGGCTGAGGGAGAAACGGGCTCCCTGCAGGGAGCACGACTGTGGGACTCGATCCTGGAACTCCAGGATCACGCCCTGAGCCGAAGGCAGAAGCTCAACCATTGAGCCACCCAGGTGTCCCATATTAAGGGCGTTTACAAAGTATCAGTTTTTATGACCTAAGGTTAGATATTAGTCTGTCATATTCATACTAAGACAAAGAAAATCTACAAGTATCTAGACAGGGAAAAATCAGAGAAACACAAGCTCAAAACAAGTTAGCTGTTGTCGCCAGTGAAATTCACCAAATACTGGTTAACTTGGCTTCTAGTCACTTAGGCAGAATACACCTGTTTACTCTCTTGAAATTAGGTGTGACCGTGTGACACTTTGGCCAGTGAACTATGAGAAGATGCACTCTGTATCACCTCCCGGTACGAAATCCAACAAGAGTGTGTGTCCATTGTCCATGTTTCATCATGGTCCCTTTTCCTGCATCAGCACTTGCTGCATGACCTTGCACTTTTATGTTTTAGAGGTGGCTACTTTCCTTAAACCTTATAAACCAAATCCTGCCAACTACAAACTTTTCTTTGGGGCTTCCTCACCTCTCTTGGCCTTCAAAGAATTGAACAGAATTACAGCCTTGCTCTGGATTAGGCAATGGCTTAAGGGAATGCGTAGGCCACTAAAACTCTCTCCATATCAGCAATATGGTTGTTTTACCTTATCATTGGTGAGTTCACTGGAGTAGCACTTTTAATTTCCTTCAAGAACTTTTCCTTTACATTCACAGCTTGGCTGTTTGGTGTAAGAGGCCTAGCCTTCAGTCTATCTTGGCTTTTGACAGGCCCACCTCACTAAACTCAGTCATCTCTAGCTTTTGATTTAAAGTGAGACATGCAGGACTCTCCCTTTCACTTGAACACCTGGCGGCCATTTGGGTTATTATTTGGCCTCATGTCATTATTCTTGTATCTTAGAGAATAAGTAGGCCTGAGGAAAGGGAGAGAGATGGGAGAGTGGAAGGCAGTGGAACAATCAGAACGAACACATTTACCCATTAAGTTTGCCATCTTATACAGGCATGGCTCCTGGCACCCCAAATCAATTATAATAGTAACATCAAAGATCACTGATCACAGATCACCATGACAAATATAATAATGGAAATACCTAAAATATTGTGAAAGTTACCAAAATGTGACATAGAGACAAAACAAGCAAATGCTGTTGGAATAAATGGTGCCTGCATACTTGCTCAACAAAGGGCTGCCAAAAATCTTTAATTTGTTAAAACAAAACAAAACAAAACACAAACACACGCAGTTATCTGCAAAGTGCAACAAAGCAAAGCAAAATGAAGTATGCCTGCATAAACTAATAAAAATATGATATTTTTTTCCCTTTTTTTCTGGACTACAGACAAATGTTTCTTTTCACAGATGTATAATAATCTATTATGTGGATTAATCAATCAGTATTCTGTTGATGGCCATTTATGTTGTTTCTCTTCTTTCACTATTTAAAAATGGTGTTGCAATGGGTAACTGTATATACATCATTTCACAAGTATAAATTCCTAGAAAGGGTTGCTGAATCAAAGGGTATATTACTTTGTAATGTGGTTAAATACTGTCTCTTATTCTAGTTATGTCAATTTATACTACCCACAGGAACACGTGACTAATTCCCTGTAAGTTTACAATCTTAATGTTATCAATTCTATAGGTATGTCAACCTGGTAGACAAATTTACTAATGTATTTAATTTGATTTGTATTTAACAGATTTGTATTTAATTTTCTGTGACATTTCTGTACATATCCTTTCCTCAGTGTTTTTACTGTTAATAATATTATTGTTAAAAATTTAAAACATTCTACAGCTAAAAGGCATACCAGTCACATGGTTTACTGTCAAAACCACCCAAACAGTACTGAAGTCAAACATAAAGGAAAATCATACTAAAGAACTCAAGAATAAAGAAATAGTGGTTGTATAAAATGATGAGCATAAGCACTGAACAAAATTAAATACAGTCAAAACTAAAAGATTATTGTAAATGGGAAAATTCTTCAAAGATTAAAAAAGAAATTATCTAGATATATATTCTCACTGGAAATGGGTGATTACAGTAAAACCCTTGTTTCCTCACCTTACCTAATATACAGTCAACATTTATTACTTTAAAAACAATCATTTCTTTTTTTATTTTTTAAAGATTTTATTTATTTATTCATGAGAGAGACAGAGAGAGAGAGGCAGAGAAACAGGCAGGGAGAAAAGCAGGCTCCATGCAGGGAGCCTGATGTGGGATTCGATCTCGGAACTCCAGGATCATGCCCTGGGCTGAAGGCAGGCGCTTAACCGCTGAGCCATCCAAGGCATCGCAAAAAACAATCTTATTTCTAATTAACATAACTTTATCTAATAAACAATTTTACTTCTGCAAATAATTTTTAAAAAGTATGTTAGTGAGAAACCTAAATTCATTGCATGTAATATAGCAGAAAAGAGCTTTTACATAGCACAAGTACTGAAAATTGATAGTAATATGCAAGAGTATCTTTTTGAGATAACTAAGCAAGTAAGATAAAGAGGGAAAGTAGAAAAGAATTCTAGAACATGTAATTGCACATACGAAAAAATTACTTGAGTTAGGGTTGAACAATAAACAATAATACAATGAGGGGGAAAAAGAATGCATCGTATGACAGTTACCTAATTTATAAATAGAAATAATGCTTACCTTGCAGGGTTAGGGTAAGAAATAAATGATAACACAAATAAAAAGCATAAGGTAAGGTACAGAACATAGATGAAAGGCACCAAGAATGTGCTCAAAAAATGCTAATTTGTTTTTTTCTACTGGCAATCACAAACTCTTCACAGACAAAGGCCATGATGGAAAAAACATCAATTGAAAATCTGTTACTGTGGGGAAAAATAAGGTATAAAAGTTATGCTCAACTCAAATATATCACCCTAAGTTTTAAGGCTTTGCATGTCTTTGATGATTTAAAAGAAAAAAAGCAAACTTAACAAAATAATGAAAATAATAAAAAATATTTTCAGTACTGTCTCTTAGAATCAAGGCACGCCTACAGAAACAAGGATATACCAGAAAGCAATTTACCATGGTCTTTCCTGA
The DNA here is from genome assembly GCF_003254725.2 of Canis lupus dingo. Lineage (NCBI taxonomy): Eukaryota > Metazoa > Chordata > Mammalia > Carnivora > Canidae > Canis > Canis lupus. The sequence goes on from NC_064261.1 coordinate 50,680,785, forward strand.
TCCTCGTGGTCCAATAATGAGAACAGAGTTACTTTCTCCATAGATAGCAGTTCTTTTTAGCAGCTCAATTAAGTGTCTGAAATGACATAAATAAGCCAAAATTTAAAAAGGAAGCTGGAGTAATTTGTAAGATAATACTATTTAAAAGTTGAATTTGAGTAGGCACAGAAAACAGGCATTCCCTTTTTCTCTTTGGGCGCTTAACTTATGCTCCAAATTGTCCTACACAGAAAAACACAGAAGAGAGGGTGGGTCAAAATGAATTTTCTGGAAACCTAAAGAGGAAACCAAGTAAGTCTGTAATATCCTGGCTTTATGATGGTATGGGACAAGAGACAACAGTAGTAAGTCTTGGGACCTTTCACTCTGCAGATGGCTGTCCAATATTAGGTGCAAAAACTCAGAATTTTCTCCATAATACCAGATGGCAGGAGCAACACAAGATTGAAAGGTAAGGAGCTTTTTCATTATCTGCTCTTGCTTTATAATATTGAGTTTCTATTAAAAAAAAAAAAAGAATTTTTTTATTCCTATAAAAATGTCAACCTTATTCAGATAAAAATCCGTGTAATATAAAAATCCACGTAATACAATTTTTGCAGGACGCCTGGGTGGCTCAGCGGTTTAGCACCTGCCTTCGGCCCAGGACATCATCCTGGAGTCCTGGGATCAAGTCCCGCCTCAGGCTCCCTGCATGGAGCCTGCTTCTCCCTCTGCCTGTGTCTCTGCCTCTCTCTCTCTCAAGAATAATAAAATCTTAAAAATAAAAATATAGTTTTTGCAAAACCTAAGGACATCTTTAAATAGATTTATAGCAGACAAAGGGATAGCTCAACTTACTTGTATTGTACTTGTACTCCAAATAAGTTACTCTGTGGGCTCTGATGACAAAATCTTTCCCGTAAAATTCTTTGTACCTGATAAAAACAAAGTGAATAAATATAAATGAAAATGTTACACATGAAATAAAAAATGAATGAGAATATACTTTTATAGCAATTAGAATTAGGTATTAATGAGCCTATTCAAACCTCCCTAAATAACTTGTCTTTAAGAGTTCTGGTACCATTTTCATGAATTGTAAAATTAATGGTTCTTTTTACCTATCTCAAATCCTGGAGGAAGAGTGAGAATTTACTTGTATGGTTCAACAAGAGAAATAATTACTTACTTTAGCCACATTGGCAATTTGAGGGTTGGTTTATTGCAATGTGAATAAATGAATACTTTACTTTGTATGTAACATCTAAGCCACGGAACAAGAACAGGAGAGAATCTAATAATGTAATCTCATCTAATAATAATGCTCATGAACCATACCTCAATCTCTAGAGACCAAACAAATCTAAACTGGCTTAGCTCAAGCCCTATTTATCTGCATCTGTCATAAAAGTCGAGATTCTAAGAAAATAAGTTTAAAAGTTCATATAGTTACTGAGGACCTATTAGAAGCAGAGCATGTTACTACTAAAGAGCATGATCCATGCCTAAAGAAACATTAGAAATAAACAGGAAAGAATACACTGAAAAAAAGTAGTAATTCAGCATTTAAGGAAATACTCGAGTACATGGAAGAAATTAGATTCAGCTCTATCTATAAAATGAGGAATCACTGGAATGAATTAAAAAAAAAATTCTTGGAAGGACCTAAATTTTGAATTTGCCTTAGAATAAGGCCTTATACTGAGTTGTAAAACATTGTCAGATAATCTAGCACAATCTTTAAAAAGACCATTAAAAGCATTCCTTTTCTGCATCTGCTAATACAGAAATCTTCCAAAGACAAAAACCTTAGGAGGCTATTTCAGATTTGGTCCCATCATCAGAAACAAGAAGTTTCCAAGATTATATGCTTCTCTCAGACTGACAGCATGGGACTGATCTTTCATGTATCAAAAAGATAAAATCTGAGTTCTGTTTATATGTACCAGAAGCTAAGCAAAGCAAATTATTCACTGGAGATAAAATAATCCTAACTACCTTTATTTAAGAAGGGGAAAGAATAAGAGAAGTGAGGCCAGAAGAGCCAATTATTTGATTTTAAAATTAGTTTTGAAATCTTAATTTTTTTGGTCTATAAAATAGAGACAATAATGGTTTTCTGGTAGGCCTATTCTCAAGATTAAATAAGGCAACTGACTGGAACATAAGTATTGTATAAACTACAAACACTTAAATGAGCATATATAATCATGTAATAATAATAATACTAATCATAATATGTATTCCTCTACCTAGATAAGATCATTAGAAATCAAAAAGATAAACCACAGTCCTTTTCTTTTTTAAACTTCATTGAAATCTAATAAAAAGGAATAAAATCTAAGGGATAAAGTGAAGTGAAGCTATAGAAAACAGTGAAAGGTTCAAAAATCTCAAAGTGATCTGAGACAAAGGTTAAACAGGTGTACACGTGTATAGAAATTAATCAACCTGCCTGTGAAAGATTTATGCCCTTTATTTGGAAGTAAATTACACTTCAGCTAAAAATTTTTCATGAAACAGAGTTAGTTAAACATTTTCTTTCAAAAAAAAAAAAAAAAAGTAAGGTCTTCCATGAAGGCATGCCAATAACACACATTTAATTTTGATGAGAAAAAACTATAGTTCTGGTCAAGTCAGATAACAGAAATGCCAGAACAGTTATTATATCCATGCCCTACTTTATTCCTTAAGATATATAGATATAAATATAGATGTGTGTTCAACTTGGAATATAGTATGGACTTAAAATAATATTAAATATTCATGATAAAAACACTCAACATACTAGAAAAAAAAGGCCAACATCCTCAACCTGATAAAGGACATCAAAAAAACCTATAGCTAACAACCCATCAATGGTGAAAGACTGAATGTATTTCCCCAAAATAAAAAACAAAACAATACTGTTCTTGTCATTGTTCTCAATATCATACTGAAAGTTCTAGCCATGGTAATTAGACAATAAAAAAAAATTAAAGTCAACCAGATTGAAAAGGAAGTTAAACTATATTTGCAGATGACATGCTCATATATAAAAAACTAAAGAATAAACTAAACATATTAGAACTACTAAGTCTGACAAGGCTGCAGGATACAAGATTAATATATAAAAATCAATTGCATTTAGACACATAACAAATAAATTAAAAAGCAATTCCATTTATAACAGCATCACAAGAAATAAAATAGGAATATATTTTAAAAAGGAAGTACAGAACTCTGAAGTAAACTGAAATTAGAACACATTTGGAAAGACAGGAGTCAAGTTAGGGTTCCAACTGTCTAGAGACTTACAAAGAATGAAAGTACAGTAAGACGTTCTCTCCCTGAGAATGGAAAGGGTGATTCTTCATGTTAAGGGGAGAATTCAAATTAAGATGACTATTTCTCTGATCAGCTTTACATGGTAACAGACTTTGAGGTTAATGAAAATGCATACTAACCTGTGAAAGGTACTCTGCATGTATTACGTTGTTACTCTTTGATTTACGACTGCTCATTTTAATACACTGAAATCCTTAAAAAACAAAAAAGCATGAATATAATACATTACTGGTTTATAAAGAGATGATTTAAGAATTTACTATTACAGAATCAAAAACACAAATTTTAAAACATGACAATGTCCAATTTCGCAAATTTCAAAAACTCTCAGCTGAATCTCTTGTGGTAATCATTTCACAGCATATGTAAATCAATCATGCTGTATACGTTCAACTTATACATTAATGTATGTTAATTATTTCTTACTAAAACTGAAAAAAACTCAACAGTTCTTGTCTAAGTGTAGGCTTTGACATTCCAATACGACACAGTATATGGTTCTTACAGACAACTAATTCCTACCTTTCCTCTCAACCCAATATTCACATTCCCTTCCTTAACTTAAAAAAAAAACAAAACAAACAAAAAAAACTGTATGCTTCTTTCATACAGAATGTTTCTCTCCTCATCCATTCCATAGGATCGTCACCTTCCAGAAAGCCTTCGCTTCCTTTCCTTTCTTTAAAATTTTATTCATTTGATTTGGGGGGGGGGGGGGGGAGCACAGGCAGGCAGGCAGGCAGGGGGAGAGGGAGCAGCAGACTCCCTGCTCAGGGAGCCTGACATGGAGAGTTCATCAGTCCCAGGACTCTGGGATGACCTGCCTTCGGGCTGAGCCATTCAGGTGCCCCAAGCCTTCACTTTCTTGCTTTACTCATCAAACATACATAATCACTAGAGTAGGTAAAATGCCTCTTCTGTGAACATCCATTTAATTGCCTAAATTTCTCTTCATCCATAATCAAATTACATTTAAAAAGACTGTTCACTTAATTGTCAGTATCCTCAAACTAAGTACATTTTAAAATTCTGAGCATTTAACACAATATCCAAATAAAATCGGCAATGATAACATTAATGAAAAACATGTAATAATAAAAAAAGAGAACTTTTAAAAAATCCTTCTTCAAAAAATAAAATCCTTCTTCAAGGCAGTATATTCACAGATAAATATCTCTGGCTAAAAATCTAATTTTCTTAGCACTGATTTCCAATAGCAATCCTTTACTAGTCTGGTAATAAGAACCTAAGCAGTGGTTACTTATATACCAGGAATTGTTAAAAGTGCTTTGCATTTAACTCATTTAATAACTTAATGACTCATATTTATTAATTTTACATACTGACAATTAGTTGCCAACCCCTCGGATGCTGTTTTATTCTTTTTTGGAAAGCTAACAGGATAGCATCTGAGCAAGGCCTTGACAGACAGCAAGGAAATCTGTCTCCCCCTTACTATATAACCCATGTAGCCAGGGCCTAAACTCCGTAGGGCTTCTGGCTCCAAGCTCCCACATTGGAAACTCAAGAACAGAGTAGTCAATTGTTGTTTTATCACATAAGAATACTTTTTCTTAGAAGAAGAGCAGTCTTCTCAGCTGCCCTAGGGTACACCTTCTAGCAGCCTAATACCTATGCAAGGCACTCTGAGAATCTTCACATTAATTATTTTTACTTTATTCTGCTTATTATTTTTTTCCTTAAACAAGAGCTGCATGTATAGGGAAAACCCTTTCAGCAACATGAAATAATATCCTCATTGTGGCTTAAAACACATCTGACATAAAAAAGGTCTAATAAATCAACATCTGACCTAACAAAAAGTCAATTATTGTTAGACAAAGAGCGTCAAGTATTTGTATCTTTTATAATTGACTGACAGCTTGCTAATAACACATTAAAAATGATTAGGAATATATTCTCCTTTCTGGAATTAGGGTAGTATATTTCATCTTTTATTTGCTGCTTTCAATAAAGACTTGAGGTTTAAGAGGAATATTTCAAATGAAGATTAAAATTACTAGTCAATATGTATGCTTTTACTTCTAACACAATTTGCCATGATTGTAATACTTTCCTTACTTATTTCAAACTTAAAGTTACTAGATGCATTTAGTATGTCTGAAAATTTCGGCACTATAGACTTAAATGTTTTACTGAATAGATGAAGAAGAGGTTTTCACTTTTTAAATTAAACCAGAAAAAAATAAAAGCATGGGAAGTGAAGATGAAGACACCAGAGTTTTTCTAGAAATTTTGTTTTTCTTAGAAAGGCACAAGTGATGAAATTAAAAATATTATTCAACTCAGAACTGTAAGAAGTCCAGAAAAAAAATTTCTATATAAAATTTAATATAAATGCAAATTCCTAAAGAGCCAAAGAAAAGCAGAATTAAGACAAATGAGACTAAGACTGATGGTAATACTGTGTCCTCAAGAACTTTGTTACTAACTACTAGCAGGACCAAGATTTGGGTTCTGGTTTTGTGGTGTCCCTTTACAAATTAACTTTCCTAAGTCCCAGTTTTCTTCTCTGCAAAATTTGAAGTAAAACTATTATCTAATTCAAAGAATATTGTGGGGGTTAAGTTAAATGGTTTACCTGATACGCCATGCTATCAAATCCCACGCACAGTGACACAATACCCTTACTAAATTACCACATTACACTAGAGAGAAGAACCAAGAGGAGGATGGGGGAAGAGGAGGAAGCAAGAACACAGAATCTTGTTCTAAACAATTTCTTTGACAGTACTTCTTTGACAATGCAATAAATACAAAGTGCAAATTCAACTAAGGCACTGTAGTATCATGAAAGCATACTTCAGTGGCATACATTCACTGAGTTTTCCCTCAATATAAAAAATGCTGATTTGAATACTAGTAATAAAAAGAAATTATGGGTAGATCAATCTACATGGATCTCAAAGACCTCAAGTCAGTAATGGTTAAGAAGCCACTCTGAAAAGCAGTATGCGAGTTCCTCAAGAAGTTAAAATTGGAGCTACCCTACAACCCAGCAATTGCACTGCTAGGTATTTACCCCAAAGATACAAATGTAGTGAAGTGATATGAAGGGGCACATGCACCCCAATGTTTATAATAGCAATGTCCAGAATAGCCAAACTATGGAAAGAGCCAAGATGTCCACTGACAGATGAATGAATAAAGATGACGTGGTATATAATGGAATATTACTCAGCAACCACAAAGGATGAATACTTACAATTTACATTAATATGGATGGAAATGAAGGTATTATGCTGAGCTTAGAAATAAGTCAATCAGAAAGACAATAATCATATGATTTCACTCATATGTGGAATATAAGAAACAGCAAACAGGATCAAAGAGGAAGAAAGGGAAAACTGAATGGGAAGAAATCAGAGAGGGAGACAAACCACGAGAAATTCTTAACTCTGGGAAACAAATTGAGAGTTGCTAGAGAGGAGATGGGTGGAGGATGGGGTAACTGGGTGTAGGGCATTACGGAGTGCATGTGATATTACATGCAACTGATGAATTACTAATCTCTATATCTAAAACTAATAATGTACTGTATGTATATAAACCTGAACTTAAATTAAAAACAAAAACCCGGGCAGCCCTGGTGGCGTAGCGGTTTAGCGCCACCTGCAGCCCAGGGCCTGATCCTGGAGACGCTGGATGTGGTTCCGCGTCAGGCTCCCTGAATGGAGCCTGCTTCTCTCTCTGCCTTTGTCTCTGCCTCTCTCTCTCTCTCTGCATCTCTGAATAAATAAATAAAATCTTTAAAATAAAATAAAATAAATAAAAACAAAAACCCAAACCAAACCAAACCAAACCAAGATAATGATTGCTGGGCAGCATCCCCAGAGCTTCTGATTTAATAAGTTTAGAGTAGCACTTCAAAATTTGCATTTCTGATAAGTTCCCAGATGATGCTCCTATTGCCAGTCTCAGAACCATACTTCATGGTAAATGAACAAATAAGCTAGAAGGCTTCCTATTAGAAAAATAGATAACAGAGCATAAGCCCAAGTGGAAAAAGTTAAAGTTTTTCTTCCAGTTACTGAAAAGTAATAAAGGTTTTGTCCTATCATCTGATAATTCAGGGAACCTCAGAGGATATTCAAATAAACTCTTTAAGCAAAAAAGTGAAATACAGAAACAAACACTTGCTTGGATGTTGTATATTTATGTCATCCCCTGATTAAAATAAAACAAAACAATACAAAACAACTTTCTTTCCTGCAAAGAACTAAATTATTTTGACAAATATGTTTTAATAGCATAGAAAACAATGTTTTTAGTTTTTGATTAATCAGTATTTCTTGGGAAAAATTAAAATCCCTAGACTAAAAAAACAACAAAATTAAGCAAAAATAAAAATTAGTACCTAAAAAATACTTTAAAAAGTAGTTAGCAAGCCATTACCGGTCTCAGACTGGTATCAAACAACATGAGAGGCACCTAGTATAAAAACAACAAAAAAAAGGATGTGCTTGATTCAGAAGAGAGGGCAAACATTTGCTCTGATAAAGCCAGCTAAATAATGGTGCTAACTGAAGATTACAGCCTCACAGTTCCAATTACAAGATGAAAAAAGCACTAATGGTGTAGCAGTTGGATAGGCTGTGTCAGTTACTATGATGCCAAGTGGGTGGTAGGTGGCAAAGAGCAAGTAGTTTTTAGGAAGACATAAGCAAAAAGGATGAATGATCATAAAAAATAAAATAAATCCCAGGGCAACAGACTTGACTCTTCAGGGGTAGAAACCCTCTCTACTACATATTATTATTATAATACGTAGAGGTGGAAAAAAAACTGGATTAGTGTTACAGAACATGCCTGTAGGGCTCTTGGTAATGACAAAAAGGTTCTTTTTTAAAAAACCTGAGCAACTTAGGTCTGTGTTAGTTTGACCACTTCCCTGGACATAGATCTCCTGAGCATTAAGTGTCACATTTGAGATCATTATAGCTGTAGTGAAAACAAAATGGAGAAGTTCATTGTTAATATCCACAGAAGAAAGATACTTTTCTTCCCCAAAGGCCAGGTGCTATGAACACTGCCCAGAAAGAGATGACTGCACCAAAATCCAGGCTGCTCATCACAGAGATCCTATTAAGAGCAGTAAAAAAAATAAAAAGGAAAACAAAAACCCTATCTTTTCTAGAAAACCCTATCTTTTCTTTTTACTTAATGTTTCAATGCATTGGTCTTGGTGAATACATATGTAACCTAGTAAACTACCTGCCTTTATTTATTATATGTGTTTATGTAAGAGTGAAAGTTGACTCCAAATTATATAACCTTTTCTTTATATATTACCACCAGACCAAATGGTTCAGAATACAAAATGGAAATGACTACTTATTTTTTAACCATACAGGGACAATCAACATGGATAGACTATAATCCCTCAAGTCAGATTTATTTTTTTTAATTGAACTAGAGTTTGCACATAATGTTACATTAGTTCCAAATGTAAAATATAATGATTTAATAACTCTAAACATTATGCTCTGCTCACAAGGGCAGCTACCACCATCTGTCACCACACAGCACTATGACAATACCATTGAGTATACTCAGCTGTGACTTACACATTCCATAACTGGAAGCCTATACCTCCTATACCCCTTTACCCATTTGTCCATCCTCCCACCATCCCCTTCCCCTCTGGCAACCATCAGTTTGTTTTCTGTATTTCTCAGTCTGTTCCTATATTTTGTTGTTGTTGTTGTTATTTACTTATTTGTTTTGTTTTTCAGATCCTACATGTAAGTAAAATAATTTGGTATTTGTCTTTCTCAGATTTCACTTAGTATAACGCCCTCTAGGTCTATGTATGTTGTTGCAAATAACAAGATCTCATTTTTTTTTATGGCTGAGTAATACTCCATTGTATATATACCATTAATCTGAACAAAAAAGTCAGATTGTTTTTAAATCTAGCGAATTGACCAAATATTTCTCAGCTTGTTGATTAGCAACAGCATATAACATCTGCATTGTAACATAAAACCTGATTTTGAATTATCAGTCTTAAAGGACCCAGAATTATCACATCTTCTGAAGGCACAGATTATGACACCTGCTTTGTATAACCACCAGCTAGAGCTGAAGCTGCTCAATAAATTACTGAATTGATTTAATAAATATTTCAAAGTAAAAAACATATTGCTTCATCAAAATAATACTGTTGTTTTAAGTCCTTTCATGTCACAAATTTTAGGCACTCATCTTGTCAGCTGCGTAAACTAAATATAAATTTTTTGGTAATATAATTATATGGGGATAACATTCCATGACTAATTTGACCCAAGAAAATAGTAAGATGGCTATGCAATGTATATTTGGCATATTCTCCAATTTCCATGTGTATATGTGTGAATTTCTGCATGCATATGTGTATGGGTAACACATATGTGTGTCTATGTATACATATAAAGGAGTTTATGGCTTCAATTTCAGAGAGTGCTTAAAGGAATATGTATTTACCATATTAAACACAAATTGTCACTGGGTGACATTACAAATAAAATAGAAGATAATACAACCTAAAAAAGGATTAAATATTTAAATGTATACGTGCCTCCCTGTATTTTAGTTAATGAGAAAACCGAGTAGCACAAGCTGATAAGGATTATCAATTAATTCAACAAATGTTTAGTGAATCAGTATGTATTATAACGCTGTGGGAAAACCACTATAAGAGAAATGAGTATTAAAGTTGGTCTCTATCCTCAAAAAGCTTAAAATCTGATTGGAATAAGATATATGAACATAAAAATAGAAAAGGCAGTAAGAGTATAAAACAAGGGGTAAACTCACAAATTTAGTAAAGGAAAAGACCTTAAAGAACATATAGTCTGCTTTTTTATAAGAGTAGAAATTGAGCAGAGATTTTTTTTAAAACCTGCCAAGATCATACAACTTACATATAAGCAGTAGTTGTTACCTCTAGTGACACTCAATGCAGCGTTCTGTTAAAGTGGCAAGAAAAAAAAAAACTGTAAACATCAAAAAGAGCCATCAAAATCATCACTAGGCTTTTCTCTAAGTGAATAAAAATATCAGATGAATGCATTCTTAAAGAAAATTCCTAGTATCCCAGATGTTCAAGGCCGACAATCTAGTTTTTTTCCAAATGTGCACCTGTATAGTTTAATAAACATGTGTATTTTTATTTATTTTTTAAAAAGATTTTATTTATTTATTCCTGAGAGACACAGAGAGAAGTGGAGACATAGAGGGAGAAGCAGACTCCTCACAGGGAGCCAGATGTGGGATTCAATCCCTGGATATGGATCACATCCTGAGCCAAAGGCAGATGCCCAACCACTGAGCCAGCCACCCAGGCGTTCCCTAAACGTGTATTTTTAAATTAGGTAACTTTAACATCAGAAAGTAACGTGTTTATCATATAAACTTTGGAAAGCCAATAAGGAGTCATGTGGATACGGATCCTGAGCAAAATGAAATCAGAGATCCCTATCCTTGTAATATTTATAAAACACACAATGAAAAAGAAATGCCCTAAGGGCATTATGGGAAGATGGATTATGGAAAGTAGGAAGCACCAGGAATCTCCACTAGAAAGCAACTGTACAGAACAGAATCTGATATAACTATTTTGGAACTCTAGAGTCTATTTAAGGTTTGTAATATCCAGAGAAAGGCTTGGAAAGCATATTGCCATTAATTTTGGTTAATTTCAGCTCTTTGCTCAGTAACAGCTATCCATCCCCCAATACTGAGCCCAGTGGGAGGCAGCTATGAACCTGTTACTGGAGTTCTTGCACACAGCTTGTGGTCATAGAATGGGTAAAACGAATCCTAAGGCCCAAATGTCAGAGATTTGTGTTGATGGTGGTCTCTCATCTCAGAGAAATAGACAAGTTGCCATCATTATTCCATTTCCTCTTATTGTTGGAAGTCCCTCTTCCTTCTGAGAAAGACCTTCCACGGGATTTAAAAGTCCAGTGCCACTTTTCTCTCCAGTGTTTACTTTTTTTTTTTTTTTGAGATACAGTGCTTGTTTGCTGGAGTGCAGAGGCAGGGGTGGGGCTACAGTGGAGGGGTCAGAGATAGAAAGAGAATCTTATGCAGTATCATCTTATGCAGTATCCATACCAAGTGTTGAGACCGACATGGGGCTCCATCTCACAACCCTGAGATCAAGACCTGAGCTGAAACCAAGAGTTGGATACTTAACCAACTGAACCCCCCATGTGCCCCTACTATTCCTCTTTTTTGGGAGCCAGAGATTAAAGATTAGGACATTAAAAAAAAAAAAAACTGCATAAAATCGGGGAATTAGAAAGTCATGATGCATGCCCAGGGAAAGGTACAGGGTTACAGGGACTTGAAAGACCTTAGTTTTATCCCTTAAACTGATCTTTGGCACAGGGACACACTATAACAATTTAAAAAGTAAAATAATAAAGACAAAAAAAGCAGCAAACCCTGCTGAAGGGAGAAATCTGATTTTCAAAGCTACTAAATTATTAGTTTCAAATGACCGTTTGTAAATAGAAAATACCAAGACATACAAAAGAAAAGTATGCCCCTAATCTTCATGTTGTTCAGGGGCCAACAACACTTCTATTTCAAGAGAAGAGTCTGTTAAGTGACAAAGTTAAGGAAAAAAAAAATTCAAGAGGTCTATACTATAGTAATGTGAACAGACACTGTAACACTGTAAACCAAAGAAAGCATTTACAAGAGAAAACAAGTGAGAATGTGTCCTATTTACTTAGTTTTCAAAGCTGTCCAAGTAGGTCAAAGGTACAACAAAAGAATTTTTCCTGCCCTGCAGATGAACAAGCTCCAAGCTAATTGGTGCAAAATAATCCTCTCAGGTAAAACCAGTACTTACAGACTTTTACTTAAAATACTTACCTAAAAAATTAAAATTACATTATGCTTAGATAATATTTAATACATACACTGACATTAATATCTTCACTTGATCTGTGTTAGCAAGTCATGTCATGTCACTAACAGCAACCTAGGAAACCTAAGAATGGGAGTTAAGTAAGAGATAGGTTAAAAGGGACACCACAGGGCATCCTGGTGGCTCAGTGGTTTAGCGCCTGCCTTCAGCCCAGGGCCTGATCTTGGAGACAGGGATTGAGTCCCACGTTGGGCTCCCTGCATGGGGCCTGCTTCTCCCTCTGCCTGTGTCTCTGCCTCTCTCTGTGTCTGTCATGAATAAATAAGTAAAATCTTAAAAAAAAAAAGGGGGGGGGGGACACCACATGGTTATTCATGTTGAGCTCATTACTACACAACATAGGTATATGAGCTCACTTGAATAGAATTAATGAAGCCAGCTAACTTAATGTACTTAAAGATACTATGATGTTTTAAATGAAAGTGAAGCAATTCGGGATCCCTGGGTGGCGCAGCGGTTTAGCGCCTGTCTTTGGCCCAGGGCGCGATCCTGGAGACCCGGGATCAAATCCCACGTCGGGCTCCCGGTGCATGGAGCCTGCTTCTCCCTCTGCCTGTGTCTCTTTCTCTCTCTCTGTGTGACTATCATAAATAAATAAAAATTAAAAAAAAAAAAAAAGAAAGTGAAACAATTCAAACACTCCAAAAAAAAACCTGTGATCTTTCCTGGAATGAAAAGTGCGGCCTATCAAAAGCATATTGCTAAATAAATAGATAGATAGATTAAAAAAAAATACATAAAGTAAAAAAAAGTACGGCCTATCAAAAGCATATTGCTTAGCAAAAATAAAAATAAAAAATAATAAAGTAAAAAAACTTTACATAGAATCTTAAAAATAGAGATAGGAAAGAAATGGATTTTTGAAAGAAACTTGTGCTATAGAGAGAGCATTTTGAAAACCCTTTTATTTCTGATATTGTGGCTGAAAATGATGTATTATCTGTAAAAAATTGTCATAAATAGGCATTAAAAACACTTATAAAGAGAACTAACGTGTATTCCTATGAAGTGCATAAATAGGATTTATGTCCATCTGTTAAAAACATAACTTTTCAGTTTGGAAAAACAAAATTTCACGAGAAAAGATGAAATTAGTAGAATTCCTACAAACTGTGTAAAACTGGTGGATAGGATTGAAAATGAAAAACGTACAAATTATTATTTTTTTTTCCAACAACCCTCTTTTGGACAAAATCCTAAAGTTCCAGCAGAGAGGAGTATGACTTTATGACATGAACTCTTAGTAAAATAAGATAAAATAAAATAAAGTAAAATAAAAAGATTTCTCTACGATGATGACTAAAGAAAACACTAAAAATAATAATACTATCACGAATCTTTGTTTATGCAAAAGCAAAAATACAAATTTCACTATTGTTTACTTAGTGTCTAACTCAGTATGGCTGACATTTTTCAAAGAACATTAAGAATGGTCAAAAATGTTAGAACTTTGCCTCTCCAGTTAGAAAAATGTTCTTGATTGGATAAACAGTCAAATAATGTAAAATGAAAGACACTTTAGGAGAAATCTGTGGGTAGTTTCCACGTTTTGTTATTGTTCTTTGAGATGAAACTGAGTAAAGAATATATTTGAGCTATTTTTCAGCCAGGCAGAATTAGTTTCCACACTTATCTCTTGCCAGCTGGAGTGTTTGTAGCAAGGAAAGGATTAAAATATAATTAAAAGAAAGGCTGAAGGTGGGACAAATAAGGGACAAACAGGTATAAATTCCAGGTATACTGACAAGCAAACATATTCTTAGTACTTCTTTAAAGGATCAGGTGAAAATGTTGTCTACAAAATTAAGTGGGTTTAGTTAAGGTTGGGCACAGTCTCTGGTAAGATGTTTCCCTGAGCTCCTCCTCACAGCTGAAGAGTAATCTCAAATAATTGCTTTTTTTGCATGTGATTTCTAGATAAAGCTGTCCACAGTAGAATTATTAGTTACTCCTGACAACTTTATATATTTTTTTCTTTCCATTTGTTCCCAGTGAATATAGAGGGGAAACAATTTACTTAAGAAATCACTCAAATCAAATGAATCCAAAGTTTTAACCATCTTTAGTCTAATTATATAACGACATGCTATTTTCTTCACTGATATTTTATAATGTCTAATATTTTATATTCAACATTCAAAACTGACTAAATAATTCATACTGAAAGGTCTGCAATTTTCCAGAAAAGCCATGTTCTCTCTTATTTCTTAGTTTTCAATTCTATATACCAATGTGCCTGGAACCACATATACATATGGAGACATACCCATACACCTAATACATGTATATACATGCATACGTACATACATATATGTGCAGAGATACGTACACATATGAATTTTTTAGTAAATGTATTTACTTTGCAAAGTACCTATTAGAATCCTGACATTAATGAATATGCTCCCAGAGTTGTTTCTAAGAACACCAGTGGATCAATAGTCAACAAAATAAGTAAACGCTATCAGTGGGAAAATCATGAACTTTAAGGACACAAAATCTTCAGGTAAAAAAGGAATTTATAAGTTACTACAACATTTATGACTATTAACCATGAAACATCGTATGTATCAATTTTGTATCAGTGTAAAATAAAAACTTTTTAAAAATACACCTTTAAAATCTATTCTGAATTATATAGGCTAATGAAAGAAACACACATTTGCAAATAATCTAGAAATCCTTTCAGCTTTTGAAATCTATTATATCATTCTACTGGCACTGACTTATAACTACATCTTAAATGTCACACAAACCAACAGTACCCGATTTTCTCTGAACACATGGAATCTGACTAGCAATATGCTGAATAAGAAGAGGAATGAAGCTTGTGAACCAAAGCTAATGTGTTTACTTGGATGAATAAACAGTATAAAGGCAACAAAGACCTGAATCAATGAAACATCATTTCTTGGATGAAGGAAGGTATCATAATAGGACTTAATATTTAAGACCTAGGCACTAAAGTCAGTAAGAAGAGAACACATGTATATACTTTTTTTTTTTTTTTGAAAAACATATGAGTATACCTTATACTCTTAAAGTATAGTATTGTACAGTATTGTACTTGCAAGAGCAATTACTCCAGGGTGTATGTTCCTTTAAAAAGAATAATAAATAGCATCCTCCCCACTATTTGTTTTTTTTCCCTTTGACATGCTCACAGTTGAATTTATGCAAATATAAATATGATATGCTACAACCCCAGTGAACCAATTAGCAAATGTTAATTAAACTACTTTTAGAAGGAAAAAACTGAAAACAACACTGTCTTAGATAGAAACCACTTGAGAATCCCTAGAAATTATCCCATGTAAACTCGAAATCTTATAATTTACCCTAAAAACTTTAAGAACAGTTTGTTGTTTCTAATGAGACTCTTCAGCTTATGCACAAAGCATAAGGAAACCATATCCCTACAATATGAGTACTAGGGCCCAAGATTATATTCTTCCATTGTGTCTGCTAATGAATATACAGCCCCTATCCCTCATCAGCATGCTTAGATAACTGCCATGACAGTTGAAAAATCTCAGTTTAAACATTTATACTGTAGTAAGATCTCTACAAGTAATTGGATTTTTTAAAAAAGAGTACACCAAAAAAGTTTTTTTTTTTTTGCTATAAAAAGACAGCTTAGAATTTTTTCTTACACAACGTTGTACAATACAGAGGAAAACTTCATCTTTTTGAGACTCCAAACCAGAATTTTCAGTAACTTACATTATTCTTTGTACTGCAAAATAGCTGTTCATCATGATGACTTTAAGACAATATCCAAAGTGTCTTCATAAAAGTTATACTCACTTGTTTTTAGCAGGATCATCAAACATAACTCCCTCATTCTCACATATGAAAACATTTGAGCACAAATTTACTCAGAAATCCAGTTATAGTCAGAGATTGAGGTTAAGCACTCAAGTGTAATATATCTATCCTTTTCTGCAAGCCACCCCCACTCAACTAAGGTTAAACTGATGATCAATTGTGAACAGACAGGTTCAAATATACTGTTTCCTTTATTCTTATGTAAACACCATTCTCTGTTCTGAAAAAATTGCTATTCTTTGACTACTCTTTACCTCAATTGATTCTTTGAGGTAAAGAGAACAACAATAAAAACCACCAGCATTGAAACAAAACTCACAACAATAAACAAAAGTACACAATACCTAGAAAAAAAAATACAGGCCTTTGGACTTTATTCTATGCACTTGACATAGAACAAACTAGACAAAGAGCAGAAAATATAGATATATGGCTCACACAGAATTCATAAACAGAATCAACAATTCTGGATCAAATATTAGCTAATAGCCTAATAAATAAAAGATAAACTACCTTTTAGAAAGCTGTAATAAGCTTTTAGAAAGCTTCAATTTATAATAGAATAGGTATCAAAATAAAACCAAGACTATATCCCCTCTTACTAGTACTAATATTATTCTAGAGAAATCAAGCACCAATAAAAAAAAATCCCACTAGGATAATTTTATGTGGTTTTTATATATGAAAGGAGTTTTAAACTTTTTTCTTCAAAACAAAGTGAAACTGAAAGATTCCTTCAATCAGTAAAATGCTAAATTTTAGTTCTCCAAACTCATTTCAGCCATTGGAACATGTTTATATATACATCGTTAAACTACATATGCTTACTAATGAAAATACATCTACTTCTCAATCAGAGATTATTGTTTGGCCAAGTATCTGTAATGAGCTCTTATTTCAGTGACAAACTGTAGCATCCTATAATTGTGTTAATATAGTGAACTAATAAATAAAAAGTTCCATTATTTAACATCCCACTTTCCTAATTAACTACCATAAATGGGAAAATCAGTAAGTGATATTCTGAGGTTAATACAAAATCACTTAACGATAGATAGAACAATCCAACCAGCAGATATAATAATTGTAAATATTTATGCACCCAACATAGTATCTAAATATATAAAACAACTAATAACAGATGAAGAAGAAATTAACAGGACTATGACTTAGATGGACCTAACAGATATATACAGGACATTCCCGTCAAAACCAGCAAAATATACATTGTTTTCAAGTGCATGTGGACTTTTCTCCAGAATAGATCATGATAGGCTACAAAACAAGTTTCAGTTCAAATATTAAAATCATGTCATGTATCTTTTCCAATCACAACAGAATGACAAATCAATCACAAGAAAAAATCTGGAGAATACATAGAGGCAAAATAACATGCCACTTAACAGTTAATGGATAAATAAAAAAAAATTAAAGAATAAAAAACACACGGAGACAAAAACAAAACACAATATCCAAACTTTGGGATGCAGCAAAAACTGTTATAAGAGGGAAGATTGTAGCAATACAGACTTACCTAAAGAAGCAAGAAAAATCTTAAAACAATCTAACCTTACACCTAAAAGAGCCAGAAAATGAACAGAAGCCCATAGCCAGGAGAAGAAAGGAAATAATGAAGATCTGAGCACAATAATGGAAATAAAGACTAAAACCACAATATATCAATGAAACCAGGAGGTGGTCCTTTGAAAAGATCAATACTGACAAGTCTTTAGCCACTCATCCAAAAAAGGAGAGGACTCAAGTAAAATCAGAAATGAAGAGGTAACAGTCAACATCAAAGATGTAAAAAAGATTGTAAGAGATTATGAAAAACTATATGCCAACAAATTGGACTACCTAAAAGAAATGGATAAATTCCTACAAACAGATAATGCACCAAAACTGAATCAGGATGAAAAACAATGCGAACAGATAATTTACTAGCAATGAAGTAGAGTAAGTAACCAAAAAACTCCCAAGAAGCAAAAGTCCAAAACCAGGGACACCTGGATGGCTCAGTCAGTTGGGCATCCAACTCCCGGTTTTGGCTAAGGTCATGATCTCAAGGTCATGAGATTGAGCCCCACATCGGGCTTCACACTCAGCAAGGAGTCTGCTTGGGATTCTCTCTCTCCCTCTCCTGCTCACACATGAATGCTTTATCTCTGAAGTAAATAAAATATTAAAAAAAAAAAAAAAAAAGTTCAAGACCAGACAGCTTCAGAGGTAAATCCTACCAAATATTTAAAGAAGAGTTAACACCTATTTTTCTCAAACTATTCCAAAAAACAGAAGAAGGATAACTTCCAAATTCATTCTATGAGGCTGGCATTACCTTGATACTAAAACCAAATAAACACTATAAAAAAAGAAAACTACAAACTGGTATCTCTGATGAACAATTACAAAAAACTTCAACAAAATAATAGTGAACCAAATGCAACAATACATTAAACATATCATTCACCAGGACCAGGTGGGATTTATTTCAGGGATGCAAGGGTGGTTTCAGTATTTGCAAACTGATCAACATAATACATCCCATTAACAAGAGAAAAAAATATAAACCCTATGATCATCTCAGTAGATGTAGAAAAATCGCTTAACAAAAGTAACACATCCATTCATGATAAAAACTCTCGACAAAGTAAGTTTTGATGAAACATATCTCAACATGATAAAGGCCATATATGAAAAACACACATCAAACAATGGGTAAAAACTGAGAGCCCTTCCTCTAAGGTCAGGAACAAGACAAGGATGTCCACTCTAACCAATCTTATTCAGCACAGTACTAGAAGTCCTAGCCACAGTAATCAGTTGTGGAAAATAAATAAAAGGCATTCAAAGTGGTAAGGGTAAGTAAAACTCATTATTTGTAGATGACCTGGCATTACATATACAAAATCCTGGGGGGGGGGGGGGGGGGAGAAGAAAAGAAAAAGAAAACCCTGAACACCCCACCCAAACTACTAGAATAGATAAATGAATCGAGTAAAGTCGCAGAATACAAAAAAGCAAAATACAAAAATCTGTTGCATTTCTATACACTAATAATAAAAGTGCAAGAAAGAGAAATCAGGAAAAACAGTCCTATTTACATTTAACCAAGATGATATTCTATACTCCTGGACTATACGAACTAATATTGTTAAAGTGTGCATACTACCTAAAGTGCTCTACGGATTGAATGCAAATCCCTACCAAAACTAGCACTGTTCACAAAACTAGAATAACACTAAAATTTGTATGGAATCACAAAAGATCCTGAATAGCTAAATCAACGCTGAGAAAGAAGATATTACAATCCCAGATTTCAAGATATACTACAAAGCCATAGAATCCAAACGGTATGATACTGGCAAAACATAGACAAAAGATCAACAAAATAGAAAGTCTAGAAATACACCCATGCTTTTAGAGTAAATTATTCTATGACAAAGCTAACAACAGTATACAAAAGGGAAAAATGGTACTGGGAAAACTGGACAACTACATGAAAAGAATGACACTGGACCACTTTGTTATACAAAGTATACAAGTATACAAAAATAAACTCATAATAAAGATTTAAAGGGAAATCTGAAACCATAAAACTAAAAGAAAACATAGGCAGTAATTTTTGACATCGGCCACAGAAACATTTTTCTAGATGTCTCCTCTGGCAAGGTAAATAAAAGCAAAATTAAACTACACCGAAATATAAAGCTTTTGTACAGCCAAGAAAACTATCAACAAAACTAAATGGAAGATGATATCTGAAAATGATATATTGGATAAAAGATTAATATCCAAAATATATAAAGAACTTACCCTACTCAACACCAAAAAAACCACAATCCAGTTAAAAAGTAGGCAGAAGATCTGAGTAGTCATTTTCCTCAGACATACAGATGAACGAACACATGAAAAGACGCTCAGTATTACTAATCATCAGGGAAATAAAAATTGAAAACACAATGAGCTATCACTTTATACCTACTTTATATCTGTCAAAATGGCTAAAATTGAAAACACAAGAAATGACAAGTATTGGTGAAGATGTAGAGAAAAAGGAACCCTCATGTACTGTTGGTGGGAATGCAAAACTGGTGAAGACATGGTGGAAAAGAGTATGGAGGTTCTTCAAAACTATTAAAAAATATAATTTTTTATATATAATTACCAAATGACCCAGTAATTGCAATACTAGGTACTGACCCAAAGGATACAAAAACACAAATCTAAAAAGATATATATATACATATGTCTTTCTATATATTAAATATATATAAAGATATATATATTAAGTATATACTAAATGTTATATAATATAAAATCAAATATATTTATATTTAAATAAAAGATATCTTTTATATGTATAAAAGAATATATATAAAATATGTATTAAGGGGATCCCTGGGTGACGCAGCGGTTTGGCGCCTGCCTTTGGCCCAGGGCACGATTCTGGAGACCCGGGATCAAATCCCACGTCGGGCTCCCGGTGCATGGAGCCTGCTTCTCCCTCTGCCTATGTCTCTGCCTCTCTCTCTCTCTCTCTCTCTCTCTGTGTGACTATCATAAATAAAATAAAAATTAAAAAAAATAGAATTAAAAAATATGTATTAAGGATATGTATTCTTTATATGTATAAGGATATATATAAAAACATATCTTTTTTACATATATATCTTAAAAACATATATATGTACATGTATACACACACACCTATGCATATTGCAGCATTATTTATAATAGCTAAGATATGGAAGCAATTCAAGTGTCCATCCACAGATGAATGGTTAAAGATGATATGGTGGAGACAATGGAACATTACTCAGCCTTGGAAAAACAAGTGAGATCTTGTCATTTATAACATGAATGAACCTAGACTTGACTCATATGTGGAATTTAGGAAACAAAACAAAAAAAAATAGAGACAAAAAATCAAACTCTTAAGTACAGAAAACAAATATGTGGTTGCCGGAGGGTAGGTGGGTTGGGGGATGGTTAAAATAGATATAAAGAAGACATTAAGACTACACTTATCTTGATGAGCAATGAAATAAGTACAGTGTTAAATCATATTAGACACCTAAAAGTAGTAATACATGTTAATTAAACTTGAATTAAAAAAAAAGTAAATTTCATTTTTAAAACATAGTTCTTTCTCATTAAAACTAAATTTATAAAGATTATATGGTATCGTATTTGGCATACAAAATTAAAACGTTCTGTGTTTGAGTTAACACGATAGTCTGTATCGGTGAGGTTGTGTACAATGGAAGCAACACAGAATAATGGTACAAATACATATTATTATAAGGCTCAACTTTATACAGACTTCAATCTTGCAATTCCACTTCCAGAAACTTTCTTAAAAGAAATAGTTACAGACATAGAAAAATGCCTAAAAATATTTAATATATAGATATAAGAAAGAAAATTAAATGCCACTGGAGACTATGTCATGATACACAAACAATGAAAAACACTCTTCAACAACAGTCCTAATTAAATTTTAAATTATTTTTAAAAATTAAATACCATTGGAGGCTATGTCATGATACACACACAGTGAAAAACACTCTAAAACAATAGTCCTGACTAATTTGATTTTAAAATAAAAACAACAACAAAAACATGATATATTGCTCAAAATGGATCAGGGTTTTCTGTCCAAAATGTAAGGAGCTTGGAAGTTAACACTCCTATCCTCACAGCAAGAAAAAATCTGAACGAACTGAAAAAACAAGAACTCTTCTTAGTTCTGTAAGAATGGTGTCATAGGGCAAACTGTTTCTTCTAATATTAGACATACACAGGCACATAAAGAGGATCACAGCTTATTGGAGCAGATGCCCAGGAATAGAAACAGCACTGGAGGCAATTCCAAAGTAGGAAAACTGAAAATTTACCAAATTGCTGGAGCTCAATGTTTATAAGTTTAAGAGTTAAAAGCTCCAGGAAGGCTGAATCTTAGAGAAGACTCCACATTTTTCCATGTTTTTATCTCCAGGAACCCTACTAGGTTTGCAGCAAGGATCAGAAAATAATTTCCTCGTTTCAACAGGGATACCAAAAAAACAGTCATACTGAAATACATCTGGGAGAAGGAACATTCTGTCCTCCTTGTTTAACAAGGCTTGTCCACAAAGCAAGGTATTTTACCAGAGCCTAACTGACCTGGGTAAGGGAAATACCCAACTCCAGCCCCTTCTTGCCTTCCTGACTCACTTAGAGGGGGTAATGTGTGTTTGTATGGAGGGGAAGTTAAGCAGTACCTGTAAAGGTCACAGCACAGGGCATACACTCACACACAAAAAACCAAGACCTAATTATAGGAATATATAATGCTTCCCCACCCCCAACATTTTATTGCCATATAAATAGGGCTCTTGTACTAAAGTATTTAAAAGTGAAAGAACTCTCACATCCTGTTTTTGAACTCTCTAGAGAATTCCCCCCCCCAAAAAAAAGATGGAGATAAAAGCAAGAACACAAAAGAAATTTTAGCTTCTGACACCTATGAGTACAACAAACAATAAAACACAGCCTACCTTTAAGCTGAATAAACACGAAAACCTCACACTAAAGACTTATGTACACTCAGTTCTTTATACACAGTACATCATTTCTGGCTTTCAACATGTTACAAGGCATATTAAAAGGAAAGAAAAATGTAACTTGAAGACACAGAATGAGGCTCAGATCTGACAAAGATTTTAGTATTAACAGACTGGGAGTATAAAACAACTATGACCAATACACTAAGGGCTCTAATGGAAAAAGCACGTAACCTGCAATTACAGGGAAGCAAAGATGGAATTTCTAAGAATGAATCAAAAGGAAATACCAAAAATCAAAAATACTAAAAAATAAAGAATGGTCTGATATGGTTAGCAGTACAGAAAAGACATAAGAAAAAATGTTATAAGGAATAGAAATAAGGAATTAGGAATATCCTGTTACATGATGCCTGTACTAATCATTAAATGGTATAGTGTTCTTTGAAAATGAGTTTGTATTGCTCATGCATGTACACTGCAAACTCTAAAACAATCACTGAAAGTAAAAAACAAGTAGAATTTATAGCCTGAGAGAAAAAAAAAACCCTGAATAATGTAAAATACTCAATTAAACCAAGAGAAGGCAGAAAAAGAATGGAGAACAAAAAAAAGAAACAAAAGACAATTTTTAACAACAGAAAAACAGCAATATATCTGGTAGCTATTAATCCAACTACGTCAGCAAGGACTTAAACGTTTAAGTAAATATACCAAGTAAAAAAGAGACTGTCAGACTGCGTAAAAAAACAAGACCCAATTATATGTTGTCTCCAAGAAACCTACTTTACATATAATGAAACAAATCAAAGTATAGAGACAAATAAAGATATATGCTAATCAAAAGAAAGTTGAAGTAGCTACACTAATTTTGCTACCAATTTCAAAGCAGACAGACATATCAGGAATAAAACACACTACATAATGAAAAAGGAATTAATTCCCCAATAAGATATAACAGTACTTACATATGCGTGTCTAGCAGAGCGTCAAAAAACGTGAAGCAAAAAAATGATAAAAATACTATAAGAAATTGATGAGTCACTCATATACTTGGAAACATCAATATTCCTCTTCTGGTAATTTACAGAAAATCAAGAAAGATATACCTGAATTGGACACGACCATCAGTCAAATGGATCTAATTATATTTATAGAATATTGCATTCAACAAGAACAGAAACACATTCTTGTCAAGCTCACATAGCACATTCACCAATGAAGACCACATTTTGAGCCATAAAATACACCTCACATTTGAAAGAATAGAGATCATATAAGGAATGCTCTACTTCATAATAGAAAGATACCAAGAAAATCCCGTAACGTAGAGATCACACAACACACTTCCAAATAACACATGGGCCAAAGGTGAAAAATCAAGAAAAATAGAAACTGAGAAGGAAAATGAAAATGCATATGGAACTTACCAAATATAAGGGATGCAGCAAAGCAGTCCTTAAGAGGACAATTTATAGCACTGAACACATAGAAAAGAAAAAAAAAAAACCTAAAAAAAAAAAATCAATAATCTAAGTTTTTACCTTAGAAAACTAGAAAAACAAATTCAACCCAAACTTTGCAAAAGAAATAATACAAATTAGAATAGAAATCAATCAGGAAAATCAGCAAAATAACTGGCTCAGTTTATATTTAAAATTAACATCTTGCTAGCCTAAGAAAAGATTTTAAAATACATAAATAATGATTATCAGAAATGAAAGCAAGACCATTAGTACTGACTCTATGAACATTAAAATGCTGATCAGAAAAATTATGAACTCTATGCCCACAAATTTGATACCTTGATGAAAAGAACCAATTCTTTGAAAGACACCATCTAACAAGTATACAAGAAAAAACAGATAATCTGAATATATTTATATGTATTAATAAATAGCCTTCCAAAACAGAAATCATCAAGGCTAGATAGATCCACTGATAAACTCTACCAAACATTTAAGGAAGAAATGATATTAATTCTTTACAAATGATACCAAGTCTCTTGCAAGAAATAAAGGTAAAGGCAAACTTTCTAATTCATTGTATGAGGTAAGTTTTACCCTAGTAAGAAAAGCAGACAATGACATTACAAAAAAGGGAAACTATACAAAAGTATCTTTCATAAATACAGATGCAAAAATTCTCAAACAAAAAAATTAACAAGTTCAATCACACGGTATATAAAAATAAAAAAATAAAAAAATAATTAAGTGGGATTCATTCCAAGTATGCAAGGCTCATTCACCATTCCTAAAGCAAATGATGTAATTCATAACAACAGGACACATAAATAAGATTTTATCAAGAGATGCAGAAAAAACATTTATTTCATAAAATCTGCCACCCATTTAAAAATACACTAGGGACTGGGGCACCTGGGTGGCTCAGTCAGTTAAGTGTCCAACTCTTGATTTCAGTTGTCATGATCTCAGGGTTATGAAGTTGAGCCCTGTGTCAGGTTCTATCTATGCTGGGCATGAAGCCTAAGGATTCTCTCTTACCTTTTTCCTCTGCCCCTCCCCCACCCAATGCTTGTGCATGCCTGCATGCTGTATCTCTTAAAAACAAAACAAAACAGAAAAGCCAAAAATCAAAATCCCCAAAACACCAGAAATAGAAGGGAAAAAACATCTACAAAAAAATCTACAGCTAACACCACATTTAATAGTGAGAAACTACATGCTTTCCCACTAAGATCAAGAATAAGGATCACCACTGGCATTCAAAATAGTACTCGAACCCTTAGTAATGCAATAAGAAAAGGAAATAAAAGGTATATAGATAGGGACAAAGAACTAAAACGGTCTCTATTTGTAGATGACAAGATCAGATAGGTAGAAAATCCCAAAGAATACACATACACAAACTAGTGAAATTAATAAACTACTCTAGCAAAGTTGCAGGACACAAAGTTAATATACCAATGTCAACTGCTTTCCTATACACCAATAATGAAATGGAATTTTAAATTAAAAACACAGTATCATTTCTATTAGTACTAAAGAAAAACCACCCACAGAATACTCACATATAAATCCAGTAACATACAAGATGGATGTAAGGAAAACTATAAAACTCTGATGAAAAAAATCAAAGAGGACCTAAATAAATGAACAGATATTCTATGTACATGCATAAGAAGACTCAGTATTGTTATTGTGCCAGTTCTTCCGATCTTAATCTAAGGATTCAATGAAATCTCAATCAAAATTCTAAAGTTATTCTGTGGATATGATAAACTGATTTTAAATTTTACATGGAAAGAAAAAACACACTGAACACACAACACAATATTGCAACAGAACAAAGTCTGAGGTCAGAAACTACCCACTACAAGACATACTATATAAAGTTAGGCTAATACATAAAATTGACCTCTGGACAACAAGAGTTTGAACTGCTTGGGTCTATTTCTACAAGCTTTTTAAAATATACAAATACAGTACAGTACAGTAAATGTATTTTCTCTTCCTAATGATTTTCTTAGTAACATTTTCTTTGCTCTAGGTTACTTTACTACAGCATAAGTACATATAACATACAAAATATGTTACCAATTGCTTATGTTATAGGTAAGGCTTCTAGTCAACAGCAGACTATTAGTAGTTAGGTTTGGGGGGAACTTAAGTCATACACTCATTTTGAACTGTATGGGGGGTTGCAACCTGGGTTGTTCAAGGGTCAACTGCATAGTGTGGCAATGACAAAAGAATAGAAAAATAAATGGAACAGAATAGAAAGCCAGATACAGACGCACGTAAATATTTCTGACAAAGAAGAGAAGATAATTCAACAAAGTCTAATGGTACTAAAACAAGTGAACACATACGGGCAAAAAACTAGTTGGCAGAGAACATAAACCTTTCATAAAAATTAACTCTAAATGGCTCATAGACCTATACATTAAATGCAGAACTGTATAACTTCTAAAAAGGAATAAAGAGTGGGTGGGGGGATAGGGTAACTGGGTGATAGGCATTGAGGGCACACAATGAGATGAGCAGTGGATGTTAATGTTGGCCAATTGAATTTAAATAAAATTTTAAGGATCTTATTCCAGACTATAAACAAGATAAAAAAAGGAATATACAATAAAAAAAACCTATGTGACTATGGGTTTGGCATTTTTTTTTTTTTTAAAGATTTTATTTATCTATTCATGAGAGACACAGAGAGAGAGAGAAAGAGAGAGAGAGGCAGAGACACAGGCAGAGGGAGAAGCAGGCTCCACGCAAGGGAGCCCGACGTGGGACCTGATTCCGGGTCTCCAGGATCACACCCTGGGCTGCAGGCGGCGCCAAACCACTGCACCACTGGAGTTGCCATATATATATATTTATATATTTATATATTTATATTTAATTTATATTTATATTATTTATATTTATATTTATATTTTTTTAAAGCAGACTCCACACTGGGCTCCAATGTGGGGCTTGAACTCATGAATCTGAGATCAAGACCTGAGCTAAAACTGAATCAGATGCTTAACTGACTGAGCCACCCAGGCATCCCTGGCAATGAATTTTTAGATATAACATCAATAGCACAATTCAGTAAAGAAAAAAACTGATAAACTGAATTTTATTTAAATTAAAAGCTTTTGCTCTGAAGAAGACACTGTTAAGAGAACAAAGATAAAGACAGAGACAAAATATTTGCAAAACACATATATGATAAAAGACTGGCATCCAAAGCGTACAAAAAGCCTTAAAACTCAAAAACAAAAAAGGTTTAAAAATAACAAAAGATCTGAACACTTTACCAAATAAAATACATAGGTGGTAAATAAACATATGAAAAGATGCTCAGTTTCATATATCCCTAGGGAATTGCATATTAAAACCATGACATTTCAGTCTACATGTATTAGAATGTCCAAAGTCACAATAATGATGACAAAAATGCTGCTGAGAACAAAGAGAAGAACTCTGATTCACAGGGTACCTGGGTGGCTCAGTCAGGCATCTGACTCTCGGTTTTGGCTCATGAGCCCCATAAGGGAATCTGCACTCATTGTTGAGTCTGCTTGAGATTCTCTCTCCCTCTCACACTCCTCTTTCTCTCAAATAAAATCTTAAAAAAAAAAAAAAACAACACTGCAGACTAGCATGTAAAATGGTACATCCACTCTAGAAAACACTATGGCAGTTTACAAAATTAAACCTGCTTTTACCACACCAATCTGGCAATTATGCACCTTGGTATTTATCCCAATGAGTCAAGGACTTACATCCACACAAAAACCTGCACCAGACTATTTATAACAATTTTATTAAAAATTGCCAAAACATGGACGCAACAAAGATATCCTTTAATAGGTAAACAGATCAACAACTGTGGTACAGTTTCATCATAAGATGAAATCTTATTTCATGCTAAAAACAAATCGATTTATCAAGCCAGCTTAAGACATGAAGCAAAGTTAGATACATACTGCTAGGGGAAAAGGACAATTTGAAAATGATACACATTGTATCATTCCAACTATATGGAAAAGGCCAAACTATGGAGATAGTCAAAAAGATCATGGTTGCCAAGAATTCAAGAGAAGGGAGGATGGTAGAGCACAGGAGACTTTTAGGGCATTTAAATGATTTTCTGTAACACCGTCACCATGGATATGATGGTACGTTTGTCAAAACCCTTACGTATGACACATTACAAACCTTAATCTAAACTATGAATTTTCCTTAATAATAATGTATCAGTACTAGTTCATCAATTGTGACAAACACATCACTCTAGGCAAGATGCTAATAAGGAAAATGGTGTTAACAGTAGGGGAGATAGGCCAGTGGGAATATATGGGAATTTGTTGTACTCACTAGTCAGTTTTCCTGTAAACCCTAAAATTGCTCTAAATGATGAGTTTTTAATTAAAAAAAAAAAAAAATCCAAAAAGACAAGGATGGATCAAAGTCACGATCTTAACTTTTCCCGGTCATTAACTATGGTGACCCCAAAACACATGGGAAAATAACAGACCTCAAAACTCTCTTTTTAAGGACAATTTGTGAAAAACCCAGGTGGGAACACAAACTTAATGGAAGATTTGTGAAAATGAAATATAAGCACAAAAGGCAGTCAGTTTCAAGCTAGTAAAACAGGAAACTTGCAAGATGAAAAGCTGTATAAAATAAAATATATAGCTTTGGCAGAGCATGACCCTACAGGTGGTGTGTCTGCAAAAACAATAATGGCAATTCAAATGAAAGATTAGCTATTTTAAAACTAATTCATCTTTTTTTTTTTTTTACCAGAAATCAGAAGAGTATCCATATATAAAAGCAAGCATACTACAATATGAAAATAAGAAAAAATACTTGTATTTTATTCATTCTTGTTAACACTGATCATGGCACTAGTTAGGAATATAATTCCCAGAGATAAGCACCACCTCAAAAAGAATCTGGAGTGAACTGGGGGAATAAGGACACCTGGGTGGGTCAGTTGGTTAAGTATCTACCTTCAGCTGAGGTCATGATCCCAGGGGTCCTGGGATTGAGCCTCCCATCCGGGCTCCCTGATTGGCGGGGGAGCCTGCTTCTCTCTCCCTCTACCACTCCCCTTGCTTATGCTCTCTGGCGCTCTCTGTTGAGTAAGTAAATCTTTAATAAAGAGGGGAGGGAATAAACTGAAATAGAAGAAGGGGAAAAACTGTCAATTCCAGATTTAAACTACCTCGTAATTTATCATGGTCATCTTATATCTCATTTTCCCATTAAAGCATTTCATAAAATGTAGTCTCATTGGGCAATCCTGTTCAAATAGGGTAAACACATAACAAGATCACTTAATGACGAGTATTTTGGGCAGCCCCGGTGGCTCAGCGGTCTAGCGACGCCTTCAGCCCAGGGTGTGGTCCTGGAGACCTGGGATCAAGTCCACACACTTGTGCCTGTGTGTGTCTCTGCCTCTCTCTCTCTGTCACTCTCATGAATAAATAAATAAAATCTTAAAAAAATAAAAAATAACCAGTATTTTAATTTGGGCTAGAATTCTTCTTCAAAAAATTGCAGCACTAAAGTAGTTAAATGGACGCCTCTATCCCACTCAATCAGAAGGCTCTATAGAGTAACAAATAAGAACTCTACATTGAGGAATGCCAGGCACAGCAGAAGATGAGGGTATCATTAAAAAAAAAAAAAATCAGGGGTACCTGGGTGACTCCGTTGATTAAGCAACCAAGTCTGGATTTTGGCTCAGGTCATGATCTCAGGGTTGTGGGACTGGGCTCAGCATGCAGAGTCTGCTGGTTCCTTTCCCCCTGACTGCCTCCCCAGCTCCTTCTATCGCTTAAATGAATAAATAAATAAAATCTTTAAACATAAAACCAAATGTTGTGATTCTTGTGCTGTTTTCACCTGGTTCTCAAAGCACTGGAAATCAGGCTTATGCTGCGAGCAAGGTTTCTCATAATAGATACTAATGACATTTTGAATTACCTCTCTGTTGTGGGTGGCTGTCTTATGCATTCTAGGATGTTCAACAGCACCTGCAGCTTCTATCCACCAGATTTCAATAGCAATTCACCCTTAATAATCACACGTCTCTGGACATTGCCAAATGTCTCCTGGGGGTCACAGTATCACAGCAGAGAATCACTGACTTAGAGGCAAAAAATTGGAAAATTCTTCTCATTGGGCTCTTACTAGCCTAAGAGAAAAGGCTTCGAAATAACACACAAAAAAGCAGATATCGGGGTTCCCCAAACCAAATATGCTCCAACTAAATCTTTCCACAGGGAGATCTAGTAATATGTAGCAAGCCTCCGCCAAATTCACAGAGCATGAAATAGCTTCTTAATGCCCTTCACATAAATTTGAACACACGATCAAGGATCACAAGATAGCTGAGAAAAGCCTCTAAGATGAAAGCCTTTAAAACATCCTAACAGAAAGGATAACTTAGAGAAAACAGAGTAAGCAGGGTGAAATAAACTTCAAAATGTAACTTTAATACATGAAGAGAAAAAAGTATCAGGATGCCATTTTAAAAATGTAGAGATCAAAAGAGGTACTAGAAATTAAAAATATAACAATAGAAATTAAAATCTTAAATGTTTTTTTTAAATCCAGAAAGTAAAAAAAAAAAAAATCCATAAAGTGTCCAAGAAACTTAAAGCAAAAGAATGTCAAGAGAAATACACCTAAGAATATAAGATCTAATTGCAATTTCGGAACCAAAACCACAGACAAGGAAATTAGAGTAAAAGTATCAGAAACTTTCTCAGAACTAAGGAATAGAAGTTGCCAGAAAGAACCCATGAAATGTACAGCAAAGTGGATACCTATAGACTTATAACTCACATCACTAGGACTTTTTTTTTTAAAGGTTTATTTATTCATGAGACACACACACACACACACACACACACACACAGGCAGAGACACAGAGGGAGAAGCAGGGTCCATGCGGGGAGCCCGACGTGGGACTCGATCCAGGTCCCCAGGATCACGCCCTAGGCTGGAGGCGGCACTAAACTGCTGAGCCACCCAGGCTGTCCCACTGTGACATTTCAGAACACAAGGTATCCTAAAGAGAACCTTCTATAAACTTCAAACAAATAGGGTGTGGAAGCTTCCACTGAGAAGAAAAAAATGAAATGCAAAATGTTGAAAATAAGAATAGCATCAGATTTTATATCAAACACTAAAAATTCGCTCGCAATTCTGGAGAAAAAAACATTTCCAACTTAGAATTCTACACTCAAATAAGTTAGAGTAATCTAAAGACATTTAGAGATACCCAACACCTCAAAACATTTGCCTCTCAGCTACTGGAGACTGTGACCAATCAAAATGAGGATAACCATTAACCTCAGTGGGTAACTATTAATCCTTAATGATGATAAGGGACATTAAAGAAATTCTAAACCATACCCTCAAAAGAAAAAAGATCCCCAAAGAAAATTCAGATATGCAAAATTTAACACAAGACAAGGAATTACACGGAATACAGGAGAGGATCCATCACAGGATGGAGAGAGGTTGCATGAGGGGTGACCATATCAAGCAGCCAGCCTAAACGGAAGACCAGAATGTTCTAGAAGAAATTACTCAATGATGGTTAAACTGATTTAAAACCCTATGGAGAGGATATGCTAACAACGAGTAGATCTTTTGGGACTGAATTAATGATAAACATTGAGAAAGTATACAGACATAGAATGATTATCAACCAAAAAGTAAGGTGTCACTGGAATGATGGAGGATGGTTTGGAAAAACCTCAATTTAAATAATCAAGACAGGAAGTCAACAGATAATGCCTAAAATGGAAAAATCAAGTGGTAGCACATGTTATTTGGAAATAGAAATACCACAAGAACCACGCAAAAAAGTTTAAAAGGTGTTTGCCCCTAAAGATGGGGAAATGGGAGCTTTAACATCCACCTTGTCCAACATCATACACTTCCCGAGGCTTAGCAAGGTGTGGGGATAAAGGCACAACCATTTCGGTCCACTGTGGTGCAACTCTAGTGAGCCACATTCTGGAGAATTAAACTTGAGATAAATAAATGTAATCTGTTTTTAACAAGCCATGTACAAGTAGTTACTACTTCAAGAACATGTTCTTTTAAATCATTAACTCAAAAACTGCTTGAAACTATTTTCTAAATTTTAACTCACCCAAGTGAGTGATGCCTGGATGGCTCAGTTAGTTAAGCATATGACTCTTGATTTCAGCTCAAGTCAGGATCTCAGGGTTGTGAGAAAGAGCTCTGTACAGGCAGGATCCCCACACTGTAGGCAGTCGGCTGGAGTTTCTCACTCTCTCCCTCTCTGCTCCTCCCCCACTTGCATGCCTGAGCTCTCTCTAAAATAAATAAATCCAGGGCAGCACCAGTGGCTCGGCGGTTTAGCGCTGTCTTCAGTCCAGGGCCAGATCCTGGAGACCCAAGATCAAGTCCCACATCAGGCTCTCTGCGTGGAGCCTGCCTCTCCCTCTGCCTGTGTCTCTGCCTCTCTCTCTGTGTGTCATTCTCATGAATAAATGAATAATCTAAATAAATAAATAAATAAATAAATAAATACAAATCTTCAAAAAAAGAGGCATGTATGACTTAAAAACTGTAAACTAATGTATGACTTAGGATAAAATACACGAGTTTGGTTGAAGTAGAAAGATCTTGAAATCAAATCTCAAAAATTAATAAAGAAAAAAAGAGGATGTTTCTACCCATGGTAATGGCAGATCAGAATGATCCTGCTGAAACCAACAAAAAAATCTTCACAATAGAAATCAAATAATAAAATAATAAAGCAGTATGAAATCACATGCCAAAATCTACAAAGTAAACCGGGGGTTGGGGGGGAAGGTGGGGGGGGGGAGACACAAAAAACCCTTACTCAGCCACTTCTTCCTGAGGCTTTTTACCTATCCAGAAAATAAGGCTGAGAAAACAGAAGGCAGGCTGAATTCCTGGTTGCTTTGCAGGGCTACAAGAAAAAAAAAAAAAAAAAAAAAAAGAAAAATCAAAGCACAGGACCCACCAAATGTGCGATGCAAACACATCATCACCCAAATTAAGTTGAGATCCTAAGAGCAACATTCCCAGGATTGGGGAGAACTTGATGTACAAAAGAACTCATAGGACTCAACACCTAAAGCCCTGCTTATTGTCATGTATACAACAGAAGTAATCTGAAGTCTTGCACATCAACTAAGTGACTTGGGACTGGTGGCACGCCTGCCTACTCATCTTTCCTAGGGAAACACGTCTTCTTAAAAAAGATACTGTTATCCTAAGACTTATATATTTCCATAATTTTTCAAATCCAACAACTAGCACACAGGCACAGAAGAAAAAAATCATGAACCAGCAGAAATAGACCCTTAAAAAATTAGAAACTGAAATTATCGGTCAAAAAGAAATTACAAATACTGTGCCAAAAAAAGCCACAGCTGTAATATTTAGCAAGTAGCTGAAACACTAAGAATTTGAATGATTTACTTCTTAAAAAGACACTGATCCAGAGATTCAAGTATCTCAATGAACACAAAACAGGTAAAAGAAAATTCTGTACAAACATCATAAAGAAATAGCAGAAACTTAAGACAAAGAAAACATTTTTTTTGCAGACTTCTTTCAAAGCAGCACGTATTAGATCGACAACTGACTGCTCAAAATCAGTAATGGAAGCCAATAAATAAATAAATAAATAAATAAATAAGCCTACAGTGGAACATTTTCTTCAAGATTCTGAAGGATAACCACAATCTACAATTTAAAAGGCCCAAAACATTCTTCAAGATTGAAGATGAATCAAGACACTATAAGGGAAGCAAGAAATTAAGATAATTGGCTGTCAGCACATTTGTATTAAAAATACTCTAAATAGTGTATTAAAAGCAAAATGAAAAAGATCTTCAAAGAAAATTCAGAGATGCAACAATTAATGAAAACTGAAAGTAATAAAAATATAGGAATATGTAACCTAAACACTGATGGTAAGAACAGTACTGTCCAAGTGAAATACAAATAGCGCTCATATATATAATTTAAAATTCTCTAGTACCTAGGTTAAAAAAGGTAAAACAAAGTAAATTCACTTATTGTAATTTCAGCATGCGATCATAATAAAAGGCTGAACTATTTTACAGTGTTTTCATACTAAGTCTTAGAAATCTGGTATTTGATAATTACAGAATATGACAATTCAGATGCTAAATTGACACCAGAAATACTTGACCTTATTTTTATCAAGTTCCCAGTCAAGAAAGTACATTTACGTGCCCAAGTTGTTCCAAACATACTTAAGGGTTTTTCAACAACTGAATCAAGTATCAATTTTCAAGTTTAAATTAACACTACATAAAACTAAAAATTCATTTCCTCAGCAACACTAGCCATATTTCAAGTGGACCACGCCAGCCATAAGCGGGCTAAGGCATTGGGGTAGCACAAGTATAGAACCTCTTACTTTGAGTTAAAGTTACAGTTTTAAAATACTAATAGCATATAAACCAGTAAAGAATGAAATGAAGATAAAACCATTCAGGGAGCGAGAAGTGCTCCAAGCACAGATAAAGTATTTGCCACGCTGGTCAAATCTTTAAGTAAAACAAAGAAAACCCAATAGAAATATTGTGAAAAGGAAAAGACAATTCAAAGAAGAAATCAAAATATCCAAAAAATGTTTCACAAAAGGCTCAAAGTCATTAATAACCAGAGCACTGTAAATTAAAACAATAACATAAAGCCACATTCATCATGTTGGCAAAAATGAAAAATATCAACTGTTGGTGAGAATGTAGGAAAAAAAGGGATGTATCATATATTGCTGGTGGGAGTATAAATTGATATATCTATTTTATAAAAGTTTGGCATAAGCTACGCTCGGCAAAAAATGCATGCTATGTGCATAAAAATACCATCATAAAAACATTCACAGCATCATTGCTTCTGATTGCTAAAAACAGGACACAACCCGAATGTCCATTAATATCAGGCTAGCTAAATTAACTATGGTTTATTCATAACAAGACTTTCTACACCACACTTACCATAGACATTACAAAAATGAAAAAAATATGTACAACAGCTAAAATCTACTAACAGGGTTAAATACTGATGAAACGAGAATACATAATGTGCAACCGTTTTAATAAAGGTGAAAAACAGGCAAAATTCATCTACATCGTGTAGGAAAGCCAACCTTGGTGGTTAACAAAATACTTAAAAACAGGAAATAATTACCCTAAAAATTACTTCAGTGTGGCGCTCCGGAAGTGGGGCAGCAGGAATGGATGGGGGAGGAGTAGGTAGGTCTCCAGCGCCAACGATGTTCCGGTTCTTGACTTTGGTTGGAGATCACCAGGCTGTTCACTTGGTGATTATTCACTACACTGCATACCTAGGATTTGTGCACTTTTTTGCATATTTCGTATTTTAACATTAAAAAAAAAATCTAAATTTGTTTAGCTAGGGCACTTGAATTGCCTTGTTCGAACTTTTTTTTCTTTTATAAAGTGGTAAATGTTTAGTTGCAATATAAACGAAATTTTAAGGCACAGGAGTGTAGTTTCCATTCCGTTTGACAAGACTACTCTATCCACAGAGGAAGTCGTAAGGCAGTGGAGTGTCTGTGGATAGGTCTACTGCCAAAACAGAAGTAAAATGTGGAAAAGTAGCAACTTTGACAGTGTATCCTAAAGAACCCCTTACGGAATCAACTAATACCAACACGACAAACACGGAGCACTCTAGAGTACTCGTCTCTCTCTCTCTCTCTCTTTTTTTTTTAAAGATTTTATTTATCCATGAGAGACCCAGAGAGAGAGGCAGAGACACAGGCAGAGGGAGAAGCAGGCTCCATGCAGGGAGCCCGACGGGGGACTCGATCCCGGGACCCTGGGGTCACGCCCGGGCTGAAGGCGGCGCTAACCACTGAGCACCCCTGGATTCCCTGGTCTTAAAAGAAACCATAAAGAGTGATAGCCTCTCAAAGCACTTTTACAGAAGATTAACTAACTTAAAGATTCCAACGCTCCTAGTTAGGATTGTACGCGATGAATATGGGAAAAGAAACAGAGATATTTACTTTAAGAAGCCTTACTAACTAATGTGAATTCATGAATCCCTTAAGGGTTGCAATTACTATCATACGAGGGTAACATTTCCGGGGGGGAAAAAAAATGGCATTTAATTGAGAAACCCGAGCCTCTAAAGCCGAGACAGGTAACCAAAGAAACTTAACGAAATATCCATTACAACAGGAAAAGGAAAATTTTCTTGTCCTTTACCAACTCTGACAGCACAGAGACGACACAACCCCAAATCCCCGTCCGAAAACGAGCAACGGGCGAGGTGTGGCCGCGGCAACGCCAAGACGCGGGAGGGGGAATCCCCCGGCTCACCCCCTCCCCAAACCCACTGCGGGGTTCCAGGAGGGGCGGCGAGGCGCGCAGCGCGGGTGGTGCAGCTAAGGCCCGAGTTGGCAGGATGCCCCCAGGATGCCCCCCGGGCGCCCGCAGGATGCCCCCAGGATGCTCCCCGGGCGCCCCCAAGATGCCCCCCGGATGCCTCCAGGATGCCCCCAAGATGCACCACGGGCGCCCCCAGGATGCTCCCCGGATGCCTCCAGGACGCACCCCGGGCGCCCCCAGGATGCTCCTCGGATGTCTCCAGGATGCCCCCGGGCGCCCCCAGGATGCTCCCAGGATGCCCCCCGCCCCGCTCTGAGCGGAAGCGGCAGCCAACAGGACCGCCCGCGGAGGCCGCAGCCCCCAGCCGCGTCCCGCCGCAGGACCGCCGAGGCCCCCCCCCCCCCGCCTCGGGGCGTCGCGGGGAAGCCGTGCAGGCCCGGGGATCCCGCGGCAGCCCCGCGGCGCGGCCTGCCCCCCGCGCGGGCCTGCCCGGCCTACACAAGCCTGCCCGCCTCCCGCGCTCCCAGCCTCCGCCACCATCCGTCCTCATCCCTTTCGAGTCGCCCTTTCGCCGCGGGCGAGACCCCGGCCTCCGTTTGGCGGCCAGCCCGCCGCGCCGGGGCCTCTCCCGGGAAAAGCCTGCCCTTACCGGGGAGGGGCGGGGAGGGAGGGCGGAGGAGGACTCCGGCGAGCACGAGAACCGCGCCGCGGCCGCCGCGCGCCGCGCAGTCGCCTCAGCTCCACCTGCCGCTGCCAACGGGACGCCACCACTCCCGGCATGCCCCGCGCACGCAGCGCGTCTCCCGCCGGGGCACGTGACCCGCTCGCGTCTCTCCCTCTCAGTCTCCCTCCCTCCCCCTGTGGGCCCGCCCACTTCCGCTCCTCCGCTTTCCCTTAGGAGCGAGGAGGGGGCGTGAAGCGGGGAGCGGGGAGCCGGGAGCCGGGAGCGGGGAGCGGGGAGGGGGGGAGGAGAGTTAAAGAGTAGCAACTTCCTCCTACTCCCCGCCCCCGCCCCTCTACCCCCCGCTACAACGTCTTCCGGGTCGCCCGCGCCTCGGAGGCTGCTGGGAGGCCGTCTCATTTC
This sequence comes from Canis lupus dingo, assembly GCF_003254725.2. NCBI lineage: Eukaryota > Metazoa > Chordata > Mammalia > Carnivora > Canidae > Canis > Canis lupus. Next base: position 50,718,368 of record NC_064261.1, read on the forward strand.
CTCCCCTCCCCCTCCTCCTGCCGTCCACCAACCAAGCCTCCCGTCAGGGAGGGACATGCGCAGTGGGCGCCTCCCGTCTCTTCTACCCGAACCCCCCCTCCCCCCCCCCGGCAGAGAGACCCCAGCAGCAGCAGCAGCTGATGATGAAGAGAGAGGCAGTGGCAGAGGGGGGGCACCTTTTATTTCTATTTTTAAAGGGACAGGACACTAATTCTGCCCCGCTTCAACCTTGAATCGAGGGGGGTGGGGGGGAGGCGCCCGAGTTCCTTCCCCCACCCTCCAGCCCCGAGCCCCGAGAGGGGGATTGAGCCCGAGGAGAGCAGGGGAAGAAGGAGTTTCTTCTTCTTCGCAAACCCCCATCCACGACTCCTACCCCCTCACCCCTCCGCCAGCCTCCCTCCCGAGCCCCCTCCACCCTCCTCCTCTCCGGCCGCGAGAGGGGAGAGAAAGAAGCAGAAGCCTCCCGGCAGCACAGCCCCTCGCCGCCGCCGCCGCCGCCGCCGCCGCCGCCGCCGCCGCCGCCGCCGGGCCCTGGCTGGAGACATCTCCCTGCCCGCGCCCGGAGCCGCCGCTTGCCCGGCTCGCCGCCGCCGCCGCCGCCCCCCCTTTATTACCCTTTGTGTCATCCTCCGCGGCTCCGGGGAAGGCGCCCAAAAGTGGGGGGCCGGAAAGGTAAGTGCGTCCGCGGGGGCCCCGCCGCCGTCCCCCGGCTCCGACTTGAACTCCGGGGCGGCGGGAGCCGCGAACCACATACGCAGTGGAGCTCGCGGCGAGGAGGGGGTGGTGCTGGGGGGCGCGGGGAGGGGTGTGCGAGCGGGGCGCCGGCCTGTCACCGGACCGCGCCACTTTTATTTTTATTTGCTGTTGTCAAAAGTGGCTTCTCCCCTCCGGCTCACATCTTGATTGTGTCTTTGCTCCCCCCCCCCCCCGCCCCGGGGGGGGGCGGCGTAGGAAAACAACCCCCTCCTTCCTCCAATGAGGCGCCAGGGAGAGAGGCAGAAAGAGGCACACTTTGTAGATGTCACTTGAAAAAATTCATTTGGAGAGCTTTTTTTTTTTTTTTTAATTCCTCCTCCCCCCCCCACCCCCCCACCTCCCCCCCGCCCAGGAAAAGCTCCGCTGCATTTGTGGGGATCTGATCTGGGATGTGTCGGAACTGCTTATCCATTTGTAGACCTGAGTGGTTGTTGTTGTTTTTTTTTTTTTTTTTTTTAATCCTCCCCCTTTTTTGGGGGGATTCTGTATGTGATTTGGGAAATTGACTTCTCTGTTGGAACAGACTTGGTTTTTGCTTTCTGGCTTTGCTCCTCTTTTTCTTTCCTTTTTTTTTTTTTTTTGTTGTTGTGTTGGAACAGACTTGGTTTTTGCTTTCTGGCTTTGCTTCTCTTTTTCTTTCCTTTTTTTTTTTTTTTTTTTTTTTTTTTGTTGTTGTTGTTGTTGTGTTGGAACAGACTTGGTTTTTGCTTTCTGGGTCTGCTTCTCTTTCTTTCCCTTCTTCTTTTTTTGTTGTTGTTGTTGTTGTGTTGGAACAGACTTGGTTTTTGCTTTCTGGCTTTGCTTCTCTTTTTCTTTCCTTTTTTTTTTTTTTGTTGTTGTTGTTGTTGTGTCTGACTTGCATGGAAGATTTCACATCTTTAGTTGATAGAGGCCTTTGGTTAGGTGTTGACTTGTATGACTGCTTTTTTTTTTTTTTTTTTTTTTCCTCTGGTGAAATGCTCATTCCATAGACCAGCATGTAAAGTTCAAAGCTTAAAATGCTCAAAGTTCGAATGCCACCGGTATTGTCTCTCCCCTGCATACATTCCTGATGATTTATTTTCCATAACACGAGACTGTTAACTGCTTCCTAATTAATCTGGGTATTTTTCTGATCTTTGTAACTTGTCTGAACAAGTAATCCCCATTGAAAACTTTACGTTGCTCTGGCTTCATGGAAGGCCAGACCTCTCCATCAATAGTTTGCTGGATTGGTACCACTTTCAGTTTTAACTGAATTATTTATTTAGTGTTGTAAATGGAGAGGAGTTTTTCATCTCCTGGGGTACTGAACCAGATTGCTCAGTGCATGGGAAAGGAGACAGATCTCTAAAATGCATCTTCAGGAGTCCAGTCGCGAAGTCCTAGTTAGGATATTCATTCTCGTTGGACATGAATTGAAAGATAAACCCAGGTTTAGGTCTGTAGGAGAAGAGTCTTCCTAAAAATCACTGTGGCTTTCAAATTCAGTGTTGCATTTTTGTCTCACAGATGTTAGAAAGTATGTTTCCAAGGTAGGCCTTTTACTAGGGCTTACATTGGAAAGTGGCATTTTGTCTCCTACATAACATTTCTTTATCCTTTCCTTGAAGATGGATGCACACATTCATATACACACACACTCTCTCTGTCTTTCTCTCTCTCTCACACACACACCCTTTTTTGTAACTGCATTGGTATCTCTGATCCCGTAATTTATGTCAGCAAAAAATATTCTCCTGTAAAGCAGCAATTTTATGATCAGACTGGTAATATGAAAACAGCAATTTGATCAAATAGAAAGGATCGAAGAAAAATAAATCTAGACGGATGTTTGACGTACATATTATAACAGCATGGTAATAGTTTCGATTTTTTTTTTTTTATTTTCTTGATGGTGAAGCCCAAACATAATATCTATCGCTTCTATTTTAGTGGCAAAAATGAACTGCAAATGTAGAAACTTGTTCTGCAGAATTCTCATTAACGTGTGTGCAAAAGTAGACATTGAGACACGGGGAAAGAGCTGTGTAGCAGTAAACAATATGGTCTTATTTCCCTCCTTTCTGTTATAAATTTGAACAGTTTCTTACCTTTCTCTGAGGTTATAACTGGTGCACTTCAGCAGAAATCTATGTCAAGTTCAAGTTCTTCTCACAACATCAATACTACTGTTCCAGGTCCACCTAGGATTCCTCGTCCTCACCCTAATTCCTCAGCAACCTTAATGTAAGAGTGAGAAAGTAGAACTTAGTGAAGAAATCAATTTTAAGTAAAGCGAATTGTGTAGATAATTGGATGGTAGTTGCCCCGTCGGCAGCTGAGTAAAAATTTACAGTCTTGAGTATAATACCTTTATTTAATTTATGTCTGCTTTTCTTTGGAAAACACTTCTTTATCCCACCACTCCTAGGGTAACCCTGTATGGCTTGAGAATTTTAGGCTTCCTCTAAGGTGGAAAATGATTTATATTTAGAAACCGTTTTTATTATGGCTTATTTTTTGAATATTAAGAAACTTTGAGATTGCAATTTTCATCTAAGTGATATCTTGGAGGTCGCTTTATCCAGCTCTTTATTTTCCAAATCGCTGAAGCTTGGAGAGCTTGAGGAACTTGCCTAGGTTCCAAGGCCTCTAAGTGGGCAGACTATGCATGGACCAGACAACTTAGGTCTCTTAATATTCACTACGCTACACTACCTCATTTTCTTTGCTCAGAAATGAAACTGTCATTCACAATTTTGCATATAGCACTTAACGGATTTTATGTGGAGGCATAATATTCTAAGAATATTTAGGTAAATAGCTTTAAGCCAAAATTTTGTCTATTTATAATTCAGTTATTTGTTGTTGATTTAAAAGGTACTGATCTCTCTCATTCTGGATAGTTACTATTTTGAGAATTATTTCAGCTTCCCCTGATGCTTATTTTTTCTCTGCACTTCTAATTCATCAGTAAATATGCTTCTTGCTCTTGGATGAAAGACCCGCATGTAAGAATGAGGCATATTGTATTATAAATGTTTACCTGTCAGTCTTGCTCTGTGAACCACTAAAGACTAAGGATTTTTTGGCTTGTTAACATTTTATATCCCTTACAGCACAGTGTCCGGTGCACAGTAGGCCCTACTGATTGTTGGTCGTCAATGACGATAGAGTTAGGTATATTTGAATTTCCTTGCTCCCATGTGTGGGATTCCTTTCTTCCTTTTTTCTTTCCTCTCCCCCTTGCTATGACTTCTCCACTACCATGAATTTTTAAATTTATTTTTGCTGTAGCACTCACTTTTTCTCTTAGCCAAATTAAATCCTGCTAACAACACAGTGCTCATAGAAAGTAAAAACATATTCCCTCGGATCCTTGTCCAGGATGCAATTCAACAAAAGTAATTTATTTTTAATAAGCGATTTCAAAAAAATTCCAATTAAAGATATACTAGCAGATGTTCAAGATACACTTAAATCTCATTTCATTGATTGACTAGTGCAATAGGTTATTGGAATGATTAGGCCACTTTTACCAGCTCTATAAAGCAACTGTTACTTAGGTGACATGTTTCCCTGACTTTGTTTTTTTGGTCCTTACCCAGACACTTATCAACTTTCCAGTTTTCTATGGATATGAAGATTTACTTCTAGTCATCACTGGGACCCCATGAAGTCAGCCAGAAAGCCTATGTCCAACTTATGTACCTTTGCAAACTTGTCTGGATTTTGAATGTATGTGCAAAACAGATTGTATTTAGGTATTCATTAAACATCTATTGAGCATCTACTGTCTGTCAGGCACAGTGCTAGGCATCTGAGAAACAAGGATGGTCCCTACAGTTTAATGTGAAGAGATGTTTTAATTGTATTCCACAAGTATATTGATCATGACTTTATTTTGATGTTTCTTCCTAAATAAGTTTTATATCAACTAAATGGATACTGTTAGGTGTAAAAAAAATGCATGTTTAAGAAGGATTTTGCTGTATTTTATTAAAATAGAAAAATATAAAGAAAAATTTTCCACTTAATACTGTATTCTGGGGATTTCTATTCTGTGTATAACTCATTAATTTTAGACCGTAAAATTAGTGTATGTGGCTATCATTGCTAGTATTTTATTGATGAATACTTTTATTTGAAGGTTATCAACATTGTTCATTGAAGTATCTCATTAAATTATTCCCCTGCAAAAACAAAACCCAAACTCTCCAAACTTAAACTTTTTTTTTTTTTCTCAGAAGTAACTTTTCTTTTTACATTTCATATAACATGTTATCTTTCATGGTTCATTGGAAGACATGGCATATTATCATTTTGATCGTTTAATTTCTATAGTTTAATCTAACAGTATAATTATCATGGAATAATTACAGTATATCCTATTTAGGAGTTTTGGAATTTTCAGTGTGCACGAGATAAATTCCTCCAAGATCCTCATTAGAAGCTTTCTAGTTCTAGCTCTAAATTGGTTAGTTCAAATTTTTAATCTTCATTATGTGATACAACTTCAATAAAATGATTTGAAAGTTTCTTAGTTAATGAATGTTTCAAAACCAAAGAATACTATCTTGGTTCCTATCATGGCATTCATATGTAATTAGGGAGAAATTTCCTGTATTATCTTTTTCCCTTAAACTGTACTTTTTAGAATAATACTGATTCAGTTTGAAAGGAGGGACTCCCTTGCTGATATAGTATTTTGTGAAGTTAAACAGATTTCTGAAGGTCAATTCTGTTCTCTTTCAAATCCATTCTTAACTTTTTATTTTAGTAATAAACATAGTTACCATTTATTTTAGGTGTCTAACACTGTGTTAAATATATCAATACACTGATCCTGTGAACTTTGAACATTGTTCCCATTTTGCAAATGGGGAAACCTATTACTGACAAAATCACATTTTACATATAGCAGCAAAACACTTAATCACAGTAAATTCATAACACTTTAAAACACAGCCACAATAGTTTTTATCAGTCAGTAAGCACTTTGGTAAACAGTAAAATCACGGCCCCAGTAACTTATTGATAGAGTGATGAACAATTTCTTAAAGTTTACAAGGACAGAAAAACAATAAATAAACCCAGTTTTTTATAAGGAACATAGATGCAGACTAGTGTGCAACTTGAAATAAAATACACTTTACCCTTGAACAATACAGGTTTGAACTGCGGGTCCACTTATATGCAGAATTTTTATAGTACTATAAGTATATTTTTTTCTGCCTTATGATTTTCTAAACTTTCTTCCCTCTAGCTTTATTGTAAGAATTCAATATATAATACATGCAGCATACAAAATATGTGTTGATTGACTGTTTATGTTATAGGTAAGACTTCTAGAAGGTCAATGGTAGGCTTTTAGTAGTGAAGTTTTAGGGGAGTCAGACGTTACATGAGATTTTCAACTGTACAGAGGTCAGCGCTCATTGTTCAGGGGCCAGCTGTATACATAAAGTCAGTCTTCTCTTTGTATGGCAAACATTACATTTAGGCTTTCTACATATTGAGCTTCCTCTCTCTTGCGTGGGTTACACTTACCATTTTGTTAGGTGAAGTTTGAAGGTTCTAACAATTTGTGACCCAATGAATATTTACTGTAAACATTTTAATGTAAATGTTGTAATGGAAAACCTCTACACAGAGGGAACATATATTGCCTGGTGGTTGAGTGTGTGTGTGTGTGTGTGTGTGTGTGTGTATACACACACACACACACACATATATATAGATAGATAGATATAATCTTCTGGACCCTGTATCTTATAAGATCTTCATAATTACTACATTACACATATAGGATGAAGTTTAATGTATTCTTTTTAGTACTACTTTAAGTCAGAAATATTTTTAGTATGAGAATGGACAACTTGTTGGATTCCTTAGATGTTTAGATTATTATATAGTTGTTCTTTAAAGCAACTACTGAATTAAAATAGGTTTTGTCCCAGCTAACCAGATTTACTTTCACATCCTTTGCTTCTAGGAGAAAAGAGTAATTTTTAAAAATTCTGTTAAGTAATTTTCATATGCATCCTAAGTAAATATACTTTCATCCTATAAGCATGAATTGACTATCGTTCTATAAATAATTATGCCAATGCATTATGACCCATAGAACTTGGATATATTTTTAAATGCTGAGAACTATTCTCTGAAATTTATTATATTTCAGAAAGGAAATTTTATAACAAATTGGTTTTATTGCTTTACAGAATAAGTAATCAGTGGGATAGAATAAGTCTATGGCCTCAAATAATTTCCTTAGATAACCTAAAGGTAATTCCTAATAGGCAAAGACAATACCTAAAGATAAAAGTTAAAAGTACAGTTTCTAACTCATCATTGTTTCTGTTTGACATATTTCTGTAATATCATGTGAGATTTCAGAAGTTGGAATGACTCAGTATAATTTTTCAGACACGTGTTGAGACCAGGCTTAACGTATATTAAGCTATGTCTTCTAATGTAGCTGCACGTAATAGAGAAGAAAATCATGATGATGTCAAACCTGGTGAAAACCATATACTTCATTCAGAGTTCTATGTTGACTAATTCTAATTTGAGTCCTGTTTCAGTTGACCTATATAACCTTTTCTTAGAGAACTTGTAATTAAATCTGTGTCATTGAGTAATTTATCAGAACGTATTGTTTTAAAGGACCAAAATGATTTATATAAATCAGTCACCCGCCTTGCAGTGTTGAAAAATTTTTGCACATCCATGCTTCACTGAGTTCTTTGCCAACCAAACAAGATTGAGGCAATTAGAGGAAAAATTTCTGTATGGTGCCAGTGTTAAGATTTACATTCTTGTGCTGCCCTTTTTAAAAATTTAACATCTATATTTTGGAAGTTGGAAGTGAACCTAAAATGTTTCTTAAGTTTTGACTGAATGCTAAGTTATATTAAGATTTATCCTGGTATCCAAAGCTATTGTTTTCTGTATACCTTGAGTACAGAAATGTCTACTGATCTGTTGACCGTTAATTAACTTAATCCTACATTCTTAATATTACTACTATCTAAAAATAATAGTCTTGGCTGTGTACATGTAGTCTTCCACGTCAACAAAAGTATTGATTTTTAAATAGCTTCTTTACTTGGGATATACTGATCTAAAAAACAGCTGCTATGTAAGATAAAAAGGATTTTTACTTATTTGGAAAGTTAAATATAAAATTTATCATTAATTAATATTAAGCAAATATTTAGAAAGTCAAATACATGTTCCAAGAAATGACAGAAATTGCAGAGGCTATTTTTTTTAGCATTATTCCAAAATCATTTTCCTTCTCCCACATTTGTCACACAGGAGTTTGTGCTGAAGGATTTCTTGGCCATTTTAGAGACTGTAATCTAGTTAAAAGGTTTGTTTATACTTCCCATCTCTGTTCTGCTGATGGTATTAGAATGCAGGCCAGAGCCAGACATCTAACTGTTTATAACATTCAAACTTCAATTAAAGCTGCAGTGTTCAGTTCACTATATATCAGAAAGCTTTATACCAGCTACAAATATCACCAGTAATGATGGCAATGATTTTGTGTAGCCATAGGCTCTCCTAAATCATGCCATTCCTTATGAATACTTTTTTTTCATTTAGGCAGTATTAACGTTAATTCTTTTATAGAAATCTAAAAATGCAGCCTATTTTCTACCAGAAATAGTATAGCATTTCCTTCAGCAGTTTCTTTTGATAATAAAGCCTAACAGCTTATATTATTATGTATCTTATTTAAGTGACCCAGTTTAGTGTTGTGTTTTTTGTTTTGGGGTTTTTTTTCTTTTTAGTAAATTCTATAGTAGATGTTTGCTAATTGACTCAACTCCTGTTTTCCAGTTTGAAGAACATAGCAATGTGTTGCCTATTAGAAAACAAAAATAACAGTCACATTACTGCAGCGATGTATGTATGGGAGGAGACTAAACATACATAATACAGATTTTAATTTAATCTTATGTTGCTTTTCTGGTTTGCTGTTCCTGCTGTTTGTGGTTTCTATGTTCTAAGTATGTTGGTAAACTGTTTTAAAAGTTTTTTTTTTTCTTTTTGAAGCTATTAAGAATTCTTAAAATTTCTTCACCAGCTTCACTATTTTTGTGCAATCTACCTCATTGATTTAGAAAATGAGTTATGTGTATATGTGTTCCGTTATTCTAATAAGTAGGCACATTTGCTACATTATAATGTTTTCTCTTTTTTTGAAAGCTAAATTTTGCTTTTTGCTAATTGTTGTCCTTGATTACTAAATGTCTGCATTCTTTATGTACATATATTTTTATTAAAATACAAGTTTAAGGAGGTTTAAAAATTTAAGGAAAGATGAAAAAATCATATTAAATTCAATGAATACTTGCTAAAATGCTTTTAATTAAAATATATTACAATGGAAAAATCTACATTATTCATTTTCCTGGGGACTGAAAGAAATGATTCGTTTATTTTGAAATTTTATAAGAAAGTTAGAAAATACTACCTGTGGTCTCTCAGAATGAGAGCTAACAACGACCATGCAGAATTTGGATTTGTAAGCTAAAAAACATGGAAAGATCTCCAAGATAAGCTAAATTGAAAACATGTCACAAAATAATATGTACACTATGATCCCATTTATGTAAAAAATGCACACACAGAATAATACGCATGTACTATATAAGTATACTTATGTACATATAATACATATTTTATACCATGTACACATATATTTCTAAAATAAAAAAAATTGTATAAAATACATGCCTTTTGTTTATGTAAATACTTTAAGAAAAAGTCTGGAAGGGCAGCCCCGGTGGCACAGCGGTTTAGAGCCACCTGCAGCCTGGGGTGTGATCCTGGAGATCCAGGATCGAGTCCCACATCGGGCTCCTTGCATGGAGCCTGCTTCTCCCTCTGCCTGTGTCTCTGTCTCTGTCTCTCTCTCTCTGTCTCTCATGAATAAATAAATAAAATCTTAAAAAAAAAAGTCTGGAAAATACAGCAATTTATATCCTTGGTTTATAGAAAGTGTGTAAGTGGGATGCTGGAAGATTGAGAACTCTTAGAATTTGTATACTTCAGCATTACTTGGATTTATTTTTAACAAGTTTATATTCATGCAGTAATTTTATAAAGGCAAAAAATACTTGTGTATTAAAGGAATGAGTAAAAGAATGATCCAGGAAAATTGTAGTACTATCCCCTAATCATCACATGAATATATCCCTTCAATACCTTGAAGAGAATTGAGTATTGGCTAACAATCATCATAACTTGATACGGAATAAGGTCTGTTAGACTGATGTAATCTTATCTAACAGGGTGAAAAGTGTAGTCAATCGAGGGAGGAACAATGGCTATAATCTACCTGACTTTAAATACTTTGATTCTTATTGCAAAATGCATTTCTTACTAACCTAGGAAAATTTTGACTAGGGAACTAGTGGTGTGAAGAATGTTTGTCATAAAGTCAGTTTTAGTTTGAGATAAGGTATATGTTGGACTTAAGATAGACTTATTATTTTAATCAGTGCTCCAAATTATATGCTCCTTCAAAATATGGATGGCATAGTCACTTAACATTTTTAAAATTTTTCTGTATTCAGGTAATGGTTTGAATAGAAGACAAAGATAAAACAAGTTTTTAAAATTCTTTTTTTTTTTTTTTTAAGGGACTGAAACATGAAAACACACTTCAGGAGCTTTAGTAAAATGACATCAAACTGAGCCTGAAAATATGCAGTGTAAAGAAGCAATTAGAATTCTGTAGAGTTAATCACAGTGGGCTTCTTGGGAGAACATGAGTTAATCAGGGTTTAGATAGAGGAGAAACGGTAGGTTGGTTCAGGAGAAAGTAACTCAAGAAGACAAAGCTTCCAATGCGATGAGGGGATGGGGAAGCTTACCTTTAGTAGTTTGAAAACTAGGATTAAAATTCAAAATAACCTGGTAAATTGAAAATTGGGTTAGAAATAATACATCTTGCATTTTTGTTTTTAACACTTTATTTCCAAGAATGCAGGTCAGAAAAGAAATAGGGAAATAATAACTTGCAGAAAACCTAAGGAAGTTAATAGTTTTTTGTAATTTTAACTGGAAAATTTGTGAAGAATCTAAAGCAAGTATATTATATATGATTTGGAAATGAAACACTGTGTAGTTAAAACAGGAAAATTATATTTTTCCTTTTAAAATTAAAATTAATACTCTAGTTGTCCCTAGGATCAATAGTAAATAGTACACAAATAAAACTATGACTCTTATATATAAATAAATTCTAAAAATAACAAAGATATAGCTTATGTTTTCTCCGTTTACTTAGCGAGTTTTATTTGCATCTGGCATAATTTATTTCTAGCTGGCCCCATCTTGTCAGACAATACCACCTATCCCTACCATGACAAATGGACCTTTTTTCCCCCTGAAAAGAGGAAAAGAGTTCTATCAAATATGGCTCTGTATTGTTTTAACTTGAAAAATCAGTGATTTTTCTCTTATGTAGGGGTCATTGACTCAGTATTCTTTCTCTCTCTCTCTCTCTTTCTTTTTTTTTTTTTTTAACCAGTGGTTTCCCAATGTCTTTTTTTCTAATAAATATGTGTTGACACCTATGATGTGCTCACTAAAATAGTGACCAAAAATAGACATGGATCTTGCTCTTCTGGACTTATCCTAGAGATACAGATATTAATCAAATAATCATATAAATAAGTGCAAAGCTGAAACTATTCCAATTACTTACTTTCTTTTTTTTTTTTTTTTTTTTTTTGAGGAACTGCTTAGTTAGCTGAAATCTAATGAATTAGTTAACTTGATCAAGAGGGAGAAAAGTTTTTTAGAGGTAACAAACAGAATGTATAAAGGTACTGAGGGGTGAGAGAGCATAGTACCTAGCATTAAATGACAGAATAACAGATGGTAAGAACTAGGGAGTGCGTGGTAAAAGGTGATGCTAGAGATTTAGGTGGGAATCAAACTGCAAGATGTTATAGGCCTACGTTTTCTTTATCCTTAGGATTAATATTTATACTTAGACTAATATTCTTTGTGCTCAGTTCAAAAACTTCTAAAAGGGTTTATTATAAGAGTTCATTTTTGTTTGAGTTTAAAACTCATAGTGATTTTCCCCATGGAATCATGGTTATAGTGGTCAAGTTATATAAAACCCCTTTAACACAGAAAACAATGGTAAGTAGTGACCATAACCTTATGCCTTAAACAAGTAGGCAGAGTTTAGAAAAGAAAAAGAAGAAAGGGAATTAAAATTAATGTCTGTATGTATTCAGGAGAATATCCTGGTGTGAATAAACTGAGTTGTAAATAATGAAGAAAAAGAAAAGCCTACAAATGTGCTAGGCTGGAGTAGGATATCATAGCAAATGATCTTAAGGGACACATTCAGTGGGACAACTTGAAAAGACCTTTAACTGGCACCTCGATATATCACATTGTGGTACCTGGAGCAAACCAAGACAGACAGAGTAGAAGACATATTCACAAATTGAATGTCCTAAATCTAGGGCATGTTTGTGTTGATGTTATTAGAACTCAGAAATTTTTTAAATTCCTTTAAGAAAAGCAGAATTACAAACTGATCGCAATACAATGCCAACTTTATTTTGGCTTTTTTTAGATTAATTTATACAGTCAGAATTAATTACAAATTATTAGGTTGCATGAACTATTTCAGGCCTCCATATTAGCCTTGAAAATATGATGTATCTCGGAGTAGTAGTTTTTTTTTTTTTTTTTTTTAAAGATTCTATTTATTTATTTGAAAGAGAGAGCACAGGCATGAGCAAAGCAGGTGGGGAGGAAAAGGGAGAGAGAATAAGGGAGACGCAGACTCTGCTGAGCAGGGATTCCAGTGCTTCATGACCGAAGCTAAAGGCAGATGCTTAACTGACTGAGCCACCCAGGAACCCCTAGGGTAGTAATTTTAAAGACAAATTTGAAGAAATTAAATTTTTAATTATTGTTTTCCATGTAACTTATACTGTTGATAAAATATATTCATGTTAATCTTTAAGTTGTAAGCTTCTTTGAATGCCAGTTTCTATCTGTATTAAGTAATAAACAATCTGATTAATAAAAGTTCAAGAAATACCCTAAATGCTAAGACCATTATAAAAAGTGGATTAAGTCACTTGAATTTTATTAAGACCAAGATATTGCAAAGATGTGTTAAATCGTAAGGATGAGGTAAAATATGTACAAGCGTTCATAGAATAGACAAGGTGCGTCACATTATTGTTCGTCAGTAAATTTTGCCACTGGGTCATCCATCAGATGATCTTGAATTTAACTTTCTGGCATTCTCAGAAATGGCAGGCTATGCTTTTAAAGCTGGTTAACATCTAAAATCAAAAACTACAGAATTGAGTTTAGTTCTTCTTTGTTCACTTATTTCCTTTTTACTAGTTTATAGAACATTCTTACTGAGATGATATCACTACCATTGGTTTATTTTTCATGAAGTGTCTAGCAGACCACTTAGGATTTCAGTCCTAGGACATAAGTGTTTGGGAAGCTTATTCGTGTTGAAAAGATGTCTACTAAATTTATTTAATAACACTTAAGGGTCAGGATACCTTTTAAACAGAAATGAAGAATCACTTGGGAGTTGTTTAGGGATTGATGTGTTCCTTATTTTACAACTTCCTACTTGTCTTTCTATCAAAGTATCCCGAGATCCCTAGTTCTGTGATAAGCTAATAGGTATGAGACATACCTCACCAAAATGCCTTTATCGGATACAGTTTAGAAAATAACAATTATGATTAAAGAATGCTGGATAGGATTTTTTAGTGTAGTAGTTAGTATTCATGTATATTGAGTGCTTACTTTTTGCCACTCACTTTGCTAAGCATTTTACATACATTATCTTATTTAAACCTTCTAAAAACAACAAAAGAACCATCCAGAAGTACATTCTTCATATTGTGTCACTGCTTATACACACCAATGCAAAAAATTCTGTTAAGAATGTAAAAGTGAGACAGATACCATTTTAAACTGTTAAAACATTATAACTTTGGATAAGAAAGATTATGAAATTTATGCTTAAATATTGAATTTAAAATATATTTCTATATCTTTTTTATATTTGGAATGAACTATTTTATTGGATTTTTTAATCTGAATGTAGTTGACACACATTATGTTTGTTTCAGGTATGTAATGGATTGATTCAACAACTCTATGTTATGCTGTGCTCACTGCAAGTGTAGCTACCAGCTGTCACCATGCAACACTATTACAGTACCATTGATTATATTCCCTATGCTTTACATGTTATTCTTGTGACTTAATTCATTCCATAACCGGAAGTTGGTTGCATTTCAGTATACTAATAATGAAGTAGGAGAAAGAGAAATTAAGAAAACAATTCCATTTACAATTGCACCAGAAAGAATAAAAGACCTAGCGATAAACTTAACCAAGTAGGTGAAACACCTGTACTCTGAAAACTATAAAACACTGATGAAAGGAATTAGAGATGACGCAAACAAATGCAAAGATATCCTATGCTCATGCATTCGAAGACTTAATATTGTTAAAGTGTCTGTATAACCCAAATTTAATTCATTGCCTATCAGAATACCAACAGCATTTTTCACAGAACTAAAATAAGAATTACTAAATTTGTATGGTTTCACAAGAAAACACCCAAATAGCCAAAGCAAGCTTGAGAAAGAAAAACAAAGCTGGAGATAGCACAATTCCAGAATTTGAGATACACTACAAGTCTGTAGTATAATATTCACAGATGATCAGTGATAACCATACTTTTTTTGATTAATAAGGGACAACTTTTAGAGCTTCAGAGATGGTCCTGAGTTTGAACACTGGCTCCATATACTGATTGTTCCGAATGTAGGATTGTCTGTAAAATTTGTATAGTGACTTATTTCTCACAGGGTTGTGACTGATAAATACTGGAGTGCATATGAAATCCTAGCATCTTGTGGATATTCACTAAAATTTCATTTCATTTCCTTCTCTTTCTGTGCTTCTATTATTAGTAATAACCATGTTTCAGAATCTTTGTGAAATTATGAATTAAATTTTTTCATCTTTTTTAAAAAATAAAATTATCCGTTACTCCTAAAAATATTTTAAGACTTTCTGTGAAATTCTACACATGGATCTGATCTACTCTTACCTTTTTACTTTTCTTCACTTAGCTAATAAAATGGGCACCTTATAAATATTGTGGAACTCAGATATTAGAGAAGTTTGAATAAATGATCACACTTCATTAATGTAAATATTCTACTCCTAGCTTACAACAGTGTTTTGGTAATTCTTATTAAGTGAAATAAAATGGAAATAGGTTACTTTTCTTTGTCTAGTTTCCCCAAATTAAATAGGCAGTGTTAAAAAAAGTTAAGAGCTTGGACTATAGAGCCAGGCTGTCTGGATTCAAATCCTTGTTCTACCAATTCCTACCTGTATCACATTCTGTGCCTCAATATCCTCATTAGTAAAATACGTATAATGATTGTGCCCACCGCAAGGTTATCTAATAAGATATATATGTATATATATCTTATATATATCTTTAAAAATGCCTGGCACATACTTTTAAAAGTATTAACTGTTCTAGTGTGATTATATGTATTGTCTGCATTAGTTGTAATATTGAAAAACTGTTAACTTAAATGTCATAGTGACTAACTTGGTAGTTTCTCATTTGTCACAATAAAACAAATTCAGTTTGGTTTTTAGTATATTTTTTATTTTCTTAAAGATTTGATTTATTCATGAGAGACACAGAGAGAGGCAGAGACACAGGCAGAGGAAGAAGCAGGCTCCATGGGAGCCCTATGCAGGACTCGATCTCAGGACCCCAGGATCACGACCTGAGCCAAAGGCAGACGCTCAACCACTGAGCAACCCAGGAGTCCCAAAACAAATTCAGTTTAATGTATGGTTACTTGAGAATTATGTCCAGACTTTTATGTATAATTTTGTACTTTCCAGATTCTTTGTTATTTTTAAGTTTTGATCTTATTTGTTGAAAGATAGTGGGGAAAACATCCCTATTGTTTCACATAAAGTAACAGACATACAGAAAGTTCAGATCTTTTAAAGCACGACAGTAGAAAAGTCAGTAGAAAGCCTAAATTTGAATTCAGAGTATTTCATGTGCCAATATGTTGAGCCAAGCTATGTCTATTCTTTATTAAGTATTCAAACAACAAACCTATTAGTTGGCAAAATAAATAAGGTAAAAGTTATTTTGTTCTTCAAAAATTTTATTGGCTTGTGTTTCCTTTGGATGTGTCCTCTTAAGTTTCTATTCACTGAAACTTATATGGAAAAAATTATTTTAAATGGGATTAGATTAATGAAAGCTATCTCTTTGGATATTTAAGGACTGTATATTTTTAAAAATTATCAATAGCTTCTCTCTCCCCACCCTCATGAACTAGTTCAAAAACTCCTTCCCTATTTCTCATGTTATCAATGCTCTCATACTACATATTACATATTATAGGTTCATTGTGCTTTTCCAAGCCATCTTAGAAACTGAACCATTGTTGTTAATATTTAATTCCTATGGAAAAAAATTCTGAGTTTCAAAGAATAAATTATTATTTTACAATTAACTTTTGAAAAGCACTAGGATTATAAGAACAGCATATTTCTATAAAGACATGTTAAAGGAACGTTAAAAAGTTTTTTCTTGTTTAAAATATGTAGTGTCTATAATTCATCAATTTAAGAGAGTGATAAACAGATTGGTTGGTATCCAAAAAGTAATAACTGATGGTGACCAAAAGACTCAGAACTATCTCTTTGAGAGAGAATTGTAAATGATTTGTAGACAAATAAGTAACAGAAGAGTATCTAATTTCAAATTTGTAATTATTTTTCATAGTTGCTTAGGAGGTAGGATTATTATAAAAAATAACTTACTATGAATTTTCTTTTTAAAATAGCAAAACTTAAAATTTAGTATTCCAGTCTTAAAATTTACAGACTTTTATGGGAATTCTTACATAACTGCCACTTAAATTCTAGAAATTTAAAGATAATTCTGTATGTGTCTAAAATAGCAAGATACTAACTCAAAGCTACAATGGCCTTGCTACTTTCCTCATGAAGTAATGTTCAGATTTTGTAAAGACGTTCTACAAAATGTTCTCTCTCTCTCGCATTCTCTCTCTGATATTTTGATGTGTTCACTCTGCTGATGGGGGCATAGACTCAGGGATCATAATCATCTGATAACCTAGTTTGAAAATTCAAATTACTTTGTAAATGCTGATGTGACTAAACCACTTAAGTTTCTGCTAAAAAAAATATGTTAAAAGTCTTTTTTTTTTTTTTTTAAGTTCTGACTTGTGAAAAGAATTATTCTCTTTAAATGAGATGGTTATGGACATTTTAGACTATTAAGGCTAACATCAGCTGCTAAGGGACATCAAATCCTGACTCAAGGAAGCAGTAATATTTTTATAGGCAGGAATTTTTCTCAGAGAGAAAGCATACATTGTTGTACTTAACACTTGTTATATATGTAGTTAGGTAAAGAGAGACCTAGGACTCAAGAAACAATTTTCAGCTTTTCATAGTAATATCAGAGAAGCATAAATACTCATTCAGTTACTTGTCCTCCAAATGATATTTGCTATGAGTCAGTTATTTAGCAATGAATAAGACAGGGAGGGACCATGGCACTTAAGAGTGATCAACATTGCCAAGAGTTAACAAGTCTTTGATGTACTTAGAGAATGAATATATAAGTTGAGTTGTAAGACTTTTCTAGATGATGATAATAAAGGCATGTAATTTTCAATCTCTTAGTTTTATTGATGAAGAAATAAAGACTCATGCCAGAAAAAAAATGGTTTATCCAAGATCATATAGCAAGTGATATATGCAGGACTGAGGTCCCCTGCCTCTTGGTCTATTCGCCATTTGGTTTAAAACAGGAAGCTGAAAGAGAAGAAAGTAAGGCAAAGTGCCTAGAAATTTAGATCAGCTACTTTTGACTTGAATATTATTAATGTAATATAGAAATTATACTTGTTAAACTTATTGCTTTGTGCTTGTTTGTACTTTATTTGAATTTCGTTAAATTTTTTTTGGCTCTCCTTTAACATTTACTAAATAGTTTTTAAGGGCCTTACTGTGTTCATATTTGTACAGAATTTTTTAAAGGGATCTCTGTGCCCCTGAAAACCATTTACGTTGGTTCTATGATTCTGAAGTCTTGTCCACCAAAACTTTTCAGGGGTATATTTGGGATTTTTTTCTAAGTAAAGAAAGTTGTTTTAATTATCTTGCATTTGCTAAGCTATAGTGTACTTGTTGCTGCAAAAAAAAAATAAAGAAAGAAAAACAGAATGGTATAAGATTAAAGAAACAATTTTTTCTGGGATGCTTTTGATCTAACACTGGTTTAAAATCCTGTTCCTGTAGACCATTCCTGGATATGTCTGATAAGAAAGGCTTCATAATAAATTATAAAGGGTATTCCAATTACAAATAAAGTTTTGATTAATAAATTACAAGGATTTGTAAAAAAAAAAAGTTTCATAATTTCATCTTTGTTTCCATTGTAATTTTCATATCTGTTTTTCAGCGTTACTGTTTAAATTTTTTTAGGTTAACAAAAAGTCTGATTTTTTTTAAAGGATATTATATAGAAAAACTAAGTACACATCCTAGTAACTTACTTTGACTTGGGGACAATAAAGCACAATTATAGGATCACATTTGAAAAGTAAATAAAGTGTTTGAAAGTTGAGTCTGCAAAGCTAGACATAGTAACAACAGGAAACATCCCACCTACAATGCATATGGTAAATGAGAAAGATGGTGCAACAGACTACAGACGAAGTAGCTGGGACTTAAAAACACATATTCTGCTTTACAACCTTAGATCTATCATCTTAGAAATAATAATACTATATCTTTCATCCAGATACCAAGACATGAACTATTTTTATTTACAAGAAAGCTTTTTTAAGGTATCTACTTCATATTGATATATTATTTAGAACTAGGTTATAATGTTTCCTGTATGCTTTATATTTTGGGGGGTATATATTCATAATTTTGTCTCTTAGGGTACATACTATAGTCACTTTATTTTGCCAAATTTTAATAAATTTGTTACATGAAAAATTGAACCTGTAAATCTGTAAAGTAAATGTTGAAAAGTTTCACTGAAGAATTCCTGTAAATAGAAAGCTCTTCTGATGTACTTAAGTGTTTTTAAAATTACTTCCTACTCTGGACTAAAAGAGATACAAGAAAACTCAGTGCTGAAATGTCAGAAGCCACTGCTGCTTGACTTGTAATCAGAAATGAGAGTAAAACATTTCTGAAATTTTAGCAATAAACTAATAAAATATTCTGCATACAGAAACTATTTGCATATAGTTTCTGAATATATTCATTTTGAGTTACTGTATATTCTTTAATTTTATTATCTTTCAAATTTGTACAGTCTATATGAAAATAATATATAGAATAAGGAGTTTTGCATGTAAAATGACATGTGAGTATCAAGCAGGAGAGCACTGGACTGTTAGTTATGTTTCAAAATATTTGATAGTTTGGGTATGTGCTATTGCTCCTCATTTAAGAAAAGGGAATCTAGTGGTCTATAATATTGGGTTATTGTCTAGTTCAATATTTAATCAGTACCCTACTGATAGGGTAAGCTCTTGTCCATTAAATGTGAGCATATAGTATATGCACAGTTAGATATCCAGTCCAATGATTCTTTTTTTTATATTTCTGTAATCTAATTAATTAAAACCAAAATGGCTAATTTGTAAATTTAGTGGTATCATTGTTGAAATTTATAATTAGGCAAATATAATAAATAATTGCTATAAATAACTAATAGTGTTTTTAAATACAGGCTTTTTCTGTTTTATTTGTCCAAACACCAGTATCAGTTTTTTTATTTAATCTTTAAATTAAACACATTTTAATCCTTATCATAAATAAATCCATTATTATTTATCTCATCCTTAACAGTTTGACATGTCAAAGCAATACTTTTTGTTTGCTTTTACACACACTTCTTTCTCCTAAATCTAAGATACTGTTTCTAATGAATGCACATTAAAATCATTAAAGATCATCCTCTAACATTTAAATCAGAATTTCTGAGAATGAGAATCTTGGTATGGTTATTTTTAAAAGTTTCTCAGAAGATGCTAAAGTATGGCCAGTATTGAGAATTATTGTTCTAGAGCTGAAGTCTGCTGGGTTGGCAATCTCATGCCTTGCACTTGAGAGATGCTTAAACACTAGGTTCATAGGTTGCTAGAGGGCTGTTGACATTGCAGAATATGGACTTATTTTTGGACTGACACCAGAGTGTAATGAGGAATCCTGTGAGGGCAGCTTCTGGATCCTCACTCTAATTGCTTAGACTAGGGCAGGATAGCTGAGGGCACTCCTCATAGCTTGGCCCAGGGAAGAAGTAGGAGAGGGGCCTTCTGACTGGTTAGGTGAAATTGAAGTGAATTTAGAAGTTTGGGAAAGTAATAGTTAAAAATGGCCAATTATATAGCCATTCATGTCCTGAAGTGCCTTGAAATGGACCTCCAAAAGAGCTGCCCCCCTGCCATAATGAATAGTCTTTCTTAGGGAGCAAGATGAGAACTGGGTATTAACAGATTGTGCTGTTTAACAGTGCTCTCCCTCGTCCCAGCACACACCTGCACACTCACACATTTCATACACACTGCCACCCTTTATTCTAAATCCAGTAAGTCATACATGTTTTGATGCGGAAATTGATTACTGAGGCAAAAGAAGATTCTTTGTCTCCACTGCCTTTCTTCTGCTTTCCCACTGTCCAAAAGCATTAACAAAAAACTTTTAATACCGGTGTGCTACTACTTGAAATTCCTTAAGGGGAACAGATTCTCTCCTTAAATAGAGGTGAAGGAAGCATCCTGTCCTTACCTGTATTTTACTCTGAGAGGGAGGGAAAGGATAGAAAAGCTCTGACCACTGAGGGAGAACTTAACTTCCTGGTTTGCTGCTTATCTTTCATTGTAAATCGATACATAAAAGATAATGTACAAAAGTATTGTTACCCTTCTCAACCTCAGGTGAGCAGTTAAGTTGCAGGTAAGTGATCAGCATATATAGTATTCTTAAAAAAGGCAGAATTTCTCGTTCATAAGAATCTACATGGATAGGGATCCCTGGGTGGCGCAGCGGTTTGGCGCCTGCCTTTGGCCCAGGGCACGATCCTGGAGACCCGGGATCGAATCCCACGTCGGGCTCCCGGTGCATGGAACCTGCTTCTCCCTCTGCCTGTGTCTCTGCCTCTCTCTCTCTCTCTCTGTGTGACTATCATAAATAAATAAAAAATTAAAAAAAAAAAAAAGAATCTACATGGATAAAAATAGTAAACACCACTTTAATAAGAGCTATTAGGTGGATGTTAACCATAGTTCAGAAAAAAACATTTTCTTTCTTTTTTTTAAAGATTTATTTATTTATCATAGAGAGAGAGAGAGAGGCAGAGACACAGGAGGAGGGAGAAGCAGGCTCCATGCCGAGAGCCTGATGCGGGACTCGATCCCAGGACTCCAGGATCGCGCACTGGGCCAAAGGCAGGCGCTAAACCGCTGCGCCACCCAGGGATCCCCCTTCTTTCTTTTTTCTACAGAATAGTCATTAGAATAACTAAACATCCGGATGAACAAGGTGCTGCTATACTAAGAGTTCAGTGATTGTACATCTCTCTATACCCTTTTTGGCAATTTTTCCTATCATTTATTTTTGTGGCTGAATAACAGTCTAAAGTTAAGTCTTACTTTGCATGACTGATGAGAAGTATATGCCTCTATGAGGAAGAAATGGGGTTTATGACTTAAAGATAAAACATCTCTCACGGCTGTGAGTAAGCTATAGGGAACTTCAAGTAAAAAGCCAGAATGCCCCCCCCCCCCACTTTTAAATAATGCTGTTGGATACCTAAAGCTATTTAGCTTTTCAAAAACAGGGATAATTTTTAAATTTTTACATTATCAAGGCACATTACATTTATTTTTAAATCTATACATTTCCTCTAAAATCTACATTGAATAGAGAATAAAATGAAATTTATATTAACAAATCTGGAAAGATGAGGAAGGAGCCACAAAACAGCCCCCCCAAAAAACAAAAAAACCCTGCAAATAAGTGAAGTTGCAGATTTCAAAATCTCTTGGAAAGGAAATAGTGATGTTTGATAAAGTTTTGATACTAGCATTTGGTGATTTTATAAAAATTGCAATTTGGTGACTTCTCTAAAGATAAAAAAGGAAAAGGAACCAGACTAGTAGTGCTAAAGGAAACCTTCATAAGATGTGGGAATCCTGTTGCTGGTCAGAGACTATTTTATTGGGGCTTCAGGGCTTCCACAGGCAAGTTGGCTTTTGCTCTCTTTTGGAGCTTGGCTTCCTTTGAAAATATGATAAAAGTATTGGACTCTGGAGGGAGGGAGTCCATGAAAAACTCTGTAACCCTTATGTATCAGCAAGTTTATGAATCTGCTGAAGGCTGATTATTAACCCCCTAGACCACCTGCTTCAGAAGAACCTGAGTTGCCTATTTATTTTTTTAAAGATTTTATTTATTTATTCATTATTCGTAGAGACAGAGAGAGAGAGAGAGGCAGAGACACAGGCAGAGAGGGAAGCAGGCTCCATGCAGAGAGCCTGACGCGGGACTTGATCTAGGGTCTCCAGGCTCACGTCCTGGGCTGCAGGCGGTGCTAAACCACTGCGCCACCGGGGCTGGCCCCTGAGTTGCCTATTTAAACGCACACCATATCCCATACCTACTATGTAGGAATTTCCAAGGAGCTGGCTTCTGGAATCTGCATTTTAACAAGGCTTCCCACGTGATTCTTCTGTTCACTGTTAAGTTTGAGAATCACTGCTCCAGAGCTTTACATATTATTCGAATTCTGCCCTTAGCCTGGGAACAAGGTTTTCAGTTGATTTACTATACATTACCTACTAAATTCTTGACTTACCTACAAAAATATCAAGTTGATGGATTGATGAACACCAGGATGGTAAAGACATGCAGTTATTCGTTATTTTTATTAAAGGAAATACGAGTTATAAACATTTTGCCCCATGTACATAATATACAAATTAATATAAACTTCTTATTAAGACTTTAAGACTTATTTTAGTCTTAGTAAGATACACCTATTTCTCCTAAAATATATCTCTGGTTACTCAAGTGTTTAATAGACTTCAGACTAGGATTTCCAGTGATAGCTCTTGAGAGTACTGCTAAGTCAGAACAATTGAGGTTGGATCCAATGACTTTTACAATTGTTTAAAAATATATGCAGCTTTACCTCAAATGTATATAGTGATATAACTGTTTCCAAGAAGAAACCTCTCTATGTCTGAATGAATCAGTGTTACTTGTAATGCACATATTAAGTAGTGGCATGTAAATTAATGCTGCTAAAACAGTTTAAAGACTGCTTGAAAATAGTATGTAAAATTGGACAAACATTTCCTTCTAAATCTTATTATGGTCTTAATTTATTTTTGCTGGTTTCCTTCATAGATAAATTCAGGGTTGAACTTTAGACTAATAGGGACATGCCGTTATCTCATTTCAAATGATTAAATCTGGATTAATGAGCTAGTATGCCCATGTTGCTGAACTATTTAGTATTAATGCATAAACACTTTTGTACCATGGCACTGGGCAACAGGTTATGAGTCCAATACTCTTAGGACTTTCTGTTTAAACACAGAAGAGAAAATTCCCTAGTTAAGGATTATAACTTGTATTTTAGTCAACTTACTCATCAAACATGTTGTTGGAGTCAAGGGAGACCTGTAAAACAAACTGCTTAGTGAAGGATCTTTATTGCTAAGGGGGGGAAAAAAGGTGATCAGTGATAAGTCAGAAATATCATTTTTCTGTGGGAAAAATACTTGTGCTATTATTACATTATTTATTGGTAAAATAAAAAGACCTATAAATGTTCATCTATGTATTTCTTTCTTAACAGCAGATTAAAGTTAGTTGGGTAAATACTGCCAGTGTAAATTCTGTTATTCCTAAGGTCCTTACTTCTGGAAAATACATGAAAATACACTAGAAAATTTTTTTCATGTCTCCTGTGATCACCCAAATTTACATAAAAATGACAGTTTATATATTCTACAAATATTAAAATTTAGTTGATAATTTATCACTGTGTCTTATTTCTGACTAAAAATTTATGTTTTCCTACAATATGCAACTTTTTATGATATATTTTTCAGTGTATTGAATTTAATTTCTTGGTTCCCTTTGATTTCCTCCTCACATGCATGAGGGCATACACACATGTATTTACACACACACATATATATGCTATTTTATCTCTGCAATAAGAATTACATATATTTCTATATAGACAAAATGGATTACAATGGTTATAGTTTTAATAGCTAACATTTGGATTAGCATAGTAACTGGTACATAATATTACATACTTTGTGTGCATTATGTCATTTAATCCACAGAGTCACCTTCAAAGTAGATATAATTTTTATCCCCATTTTATAGATGAGAAAGCATTTTTAAGTGAACTAACTCCTTGAAGGCTGCATGAAAATAAACTTTAAACTAGGTTTAATGTCAGTATTTGACTTTTTAAGCAGTATGCCCTAGTAACTTTGAAGATGATTTTATGGTATAATATCCAAAGTCTTATATGAAAAACAATATTTTAAAATGTTGAGTCTTCTCTCCACTCATGAAGAACACATTAAGGCAAAATACTAGCTTGCCTGCTTATTAAATACCAGGGATAGTTATAGACACTTTTAAATACAGCATTTAATCCTTATTTATGAGATAAGTCTTGTTATCCTCTCATACAGTTTTGAACTAAAGGTCTACTTTTTAACTTGCTCAAAGTCGTGTATGCTCTGACAGAACCAATATCTGACACCATAGTCCTTGCGACTGGTGAGTAAAAGACTGAATTTGGATCATGTCATTTTCTCAAGTAGACCAGATACTGATTATTCCATGATGAAAAGCAGATAAACCAGGAGTTAGAGGGGAAAATGTCCTTTAGCTACTAGTAAATGTAAAGGAATGTCATTTTTCTTTCTTTTTTGCTTTCATGCTGTAAAAGTATATTAGGATTCTTTGTACATACCGATTTAGCAAATTTTGATGACTTTTGCTTCTTAATCCTATAATGGATAATAAAATTATATCTTGATTTACGTACTGAATCATGGTCCATACAAATCAAGTCAGTTCACCAGATATTTGTTATTATTGTTTTAATGAGCCTTTCTATATGCTAGTGATGTTGCAAAGGAAAGAAAATACAAGATCTTTAAAGATTTTAGCATTGGTTGAGAAGTCTACATAAACACATTAAACTAATTCAACAACATATGATTAGGTCTTAGACTAAGTGGTTAACATTATGTCCCAAAGGTCCTTCAAAATCAGCATTTTTGTAATTAAACTCATTTACATCTCTCAAAACATCTCCTTCTGCTTATATTTACGCTCTTGCATGGTGTCATTCTGTTCCCCCATTCCCAAGTTAGAAATGTCACCATCTTCTACTCTTTGCTTTACCTCCATAGTCAGTTACCAAATCCTATAGAACTTGTCTCCTTCATAACCCCTAAGTCTACCCATTTATATCTTCATGTTATTCTTATTTCTGTTGCTTTAGCTCATTTTTTGGCTAGACAATGGTAGTAAGTAGCCTTTTTAGCTAATAAATCTACCTCTGGCCTTCCCTGTACTCTATATTCTATCTTTTGCTGAAGTCAGTTGTTCCCAAACACAAATCTAGTTTTGTCACTACCCTGATTAAAGTCATTCAGAGGTCTCCATCTCAGTTTCTATAAAATCATATTTTCAGTCTGGCACATAAGTCTATTTATTTTACTCCATCTTAGACCTCCAGCCTTGCTTTTCCCCTTGTTGCAGCTCACCAGACTGCTTCCGCTTCAATATTATGTTGGGCTTCTTCAGGTCTCCTTGCTTTTAGACATGTGCCGTCTTCTGTACAGTGCCTCTTGCCTTACCCATTCCTCATTGCTCCCCACTCCCCCCACCTCGCCAAATGAACATGTTTTACTATAAGGCCCAATTCCGATGTTACTTCTATCAAATCATCCTAACTCTCCTCAGGCAGAATTAATTTGCTTCTTTTTTTGTTAATGGCACACACGTTTATCTTTTTATTTTAAAGTTCTCTTTACCTTTAGTGTCTACCTATCCCTAAGATTATGAAGTGCTTGCTTTGTTTTTATTTGTGCTTTAAAATCTAGCCCAAGCCATAGTAGATGATGGATGTCCTAGATATATTGTAGTCATTAAGGACATGGCCTTTGCAAAGAGACAGACCTGAATTGAAGTAAGGACTCTGAAACCAAAAAGAATGGAGTACATTCTGTGTGGAGAAATGGAAAGTTTCAAGAAGGAAGAAACATGGGCAATGGCATGTCTGGATGTTTTTCACACCTGCTTGGCCAGTTAGGGACAAGTAATACCTCAAACCTACCCAACGACCATATGGAAACAAAGAAATGCAGTTAGCCAAGATTTTTACTAAGTTCCTCAATGTATGTGTGGCTTTGTGCTACACAAGCACTACAGGTTCAAAAAATAGGAAGAAATGGATTCTGCATTTGAAAAAATTCAGAGTGAATAAAGAAAATAGGTAAATAAACAAATATAATATCTAGAAATGTATGTTTATAAAGTAATTCTGAGTTCCAGAAACCCCTTATGATAAAAATATATTCTTTGGCAGAAAACTTCAAATCCAAAGTGATGCCCTCACAAAATTTTAAAGTGTAAATTGGAATTCTACAGGTGGATAAGATGGTAAGGACTTAGTAGAGAAAGAACAGCATGTATGAAGGTATGAGATAGAAAAACAAGCAGCAAGTCCAGAAAAATCATTCATATATATGGTGATTTATTTTAGAAAGCCTCACAAAGAAGTCTCCAATAAGATATCATAGGAAATTCCCAACTTAAATGTTTAAATATGCTTTCTTGAAAAAAATCCTTTTATATCAATTTAGTTGTTATCCTTTCCCTTTGAAGTATAAAGTGGATAGGAGCATGAACTTTGGAGATCAGAATTTGAGTTCAAATCCTGAAAGTTTAAGTATCATTTTATCCATTCAAAAAAAAGGGGGCTAATGGGGCACTTGGCTGACTCATTCAGTAGAGCATGTGACTCTTGATATTCTGTGTTGGAAGTTCAAGCCCCACCTTGGGTGTAGAGATTACTGAAAAATAAAATCTTAAAAAAAGGATGGGGAGGGACGCCTGGGTGGCTCAGTTGGTTAGTGATCTGCCTTCAGCTCTGGTCATGATCCCCAGGATCCTGGGATAGATCCCCACCTGAGGCTTTCTGCGCAGCAAGGAGTCTGCTGCTCCTTCTCCTTGTGCCCCTCCCCCTGCTGGTTCTCTCTTTCTCTCAAATGAATAACGTCTATTTTAAAAAAGGGGGGATATTAATTCTACGTACCTACCTCCCTCTCAGTGTTTTTAAGAAGATTCTGAGAGAGCATACAAAGTTGTTGGCACAGTACCTGGTCCATAAGAGAGTCTCAGTAGGACTCCTGACAGGCTATTTTTTTTAACTCATATTTAAGAAGTGATTTATTGAATGCTTACTATTTACTAGGGCTGGAATTACAAAGATGAGTAAGGCACAACCTCTGCCCTTGAAAAATTTATAATTTAGTGAGTATATGTACTATATTATGCTATATATTGAGAATCAACAGTTATAACCTGACACATGCTTTAATGGGGTTAATAATGTAAGAGCTAAGAAAAGCACCTGAAACTACTTGGGAGCGTTAGGAAAGTCTTCATCAAGGAAGACTGTCTCTTGGAGAATGAAGAACAGCTTGCTGGTTTGGAGTTGGAAGATCCAGAGGAGTGAGGCTTTCCGGGAAGAGAGCATATTCCAAAGGAAGGTTAAGATAACAAAACTTGTTCAGAGAAAAACAAGCAATATGAAAACCTCTAAAAGAAAAGAATGAGAGTAGAAAACATACAAGGGACTGAATATTCTCAGGTGGAACTCACTGGTTGAAAAGTCCCCCAGAGTGCCTGAAGTTCCACCTTTGCTCCTCTGAGAGAAAAGAAGTGATAAATCCCTCAAGGTGAGTATAAGAGAAACCTCTCTGAAAAATTGCCCCGTCACAGCCTGGAATGCTCTCATGGTCCACTCAGGAGGCGTGGAGTCTTGCCTGGGTCTAAGAGAACACCAGCAGTGCTCTGAACAGTCAGCACTGAGTCAAGGGGGGAAGCAGGAGGGGCAAAGGAATGGGGTTTCTCTAGTGATACTACTTTGAGAGGTGGTGCCAGCAGCAGAAGTAAAAGTGACCACGTTGTAGAGGGATGGTAAGAAGTCCTTTTTGTGGTTGCTGGAAGTTTCTGATCTGACTGACTGATTAGACTGTGGCTTGACTGGACGGTGGCATATTCACTGGTTCTCAGCAGCCCAGTGATTTTTACCCAGAAATTGGACAGCCCCTTAGCTCCCTAGAAGCTAGAAGTCATGTGACATGTGCATGTGGTCATATCCCAGGGAGTCATCTATTCTTTACCTTTCTTTTGAACCAGCGGAGGAGGTTGGATAGCACTAGAAATCCCCGGAAATCTTTGGGTATGCACTAGCCATAGAATAATCATGCTATGGTTTTATACCCCAAAACTATTTCCAGACTATCCAGACTATGAGGCTATTGGCAATATCTTTTAAACCAGAAAGCAAAGAAGAAGAAAACTTGAAATTTGTTGAGCTTTTATCTTGCTTTCTTGGTTGTTTTTTTTTTTTTTTTTTGAAGGGGGGTGGAGGATTTTTTAAATTGAGATAAAATTGACGTAATGTGAATGTCACCATTGTAACCGTTTGAGAGTGTTTTCAGTAGTTTTGGGTATATAAATGATGTTGTGGAACCATCACCACTATCTAATTTCAGAATATTTCTATCACTCTATAAAGAAACCTGTTAACAGTCACTTAAAATTTCCCCGTCCACCACCCCTGGCAGCCTCTAATCTACTTTGTTTCTATTGATATGCTTAGTCTGGACATTTCATATAAATGGAATCATATAATTATGTCTGGCTTATTTTATTTAGCATAATGTTTCATCCATGTGATAGTGTGCATCAATACTTAAGCCCTTTTTATGGTTGAATAATTTTTCATTTATGGATATAGCGCATTCTGTTTATCAGTTGAATAGACATTTGGGTTGCTTTCACTTTTTGGTTATTATAGATAATGCTGCTGTAAACATTTATGTTCAAGTTTTTGTGTAATCGTATGTTTTCAGTATTCTTAGGTATGTACTTGAAGTGGAATTTCTGGGTCATACGGTAATTCTATGTTTAACATCGGAGGGACTGCCAGACTCTTATAAAGTGGTCGCTCCATTTTGCATTCCCACCAGTCATATATGAGGGGTAGTTTCTGCACATGCTTGCCAACATTTATTATGTATCTTTTTAATGACAGCTGTTTCTAGTTGGTGTGAAGTGGTATCTCATTTGATTTTGTTTTGGATTTCCTAATGGCTAATGTTATTCAACATCTTTTTTGTGTTTTTTTTTTTATTAAAATCTTTCGCCCTTTTTTAAAATGAACCGTTTATCTTGTTACTGTTGAGTTGTAAGAGGATTTTTTTAATTTTTTAATTTTTATTTATTTATGATAGTCACAGAGAGAGAGAGAGAGAGAGAGAGGCAGAGACAGAGACATAGGCAGAGGGAGAAGCAGGCTCCATGCACCGGGAGCCCGACGTGGGATTCGATCCCGGGTCTCCAGGATCGCGCCCTGGGCCAAAGGCAGGCGCTAAACCGCTGCGCCAAAGGCAGGCGCTAAACCGCTGCGCCACCCAGGGATCCCTGTAAGAGGATTTTTGAACATATATATTTTGGACACTAGACTCATCAAATATATATATTTGTAAATATTTCTCCCATTCTGTGTGCTATCCTTTCACTTTCTTGATAAGATCCTTTGCACAGGGCAGTCCAGGTGGCTCAGCTGTTTGGCACCACCTTCAGCCCAGGGTGTGATCCTGGAGACCCGGGATCAAGTCCACATCGGGCTCCCTGCATGGAGCCTGCTTCTCCCTCTGCCTGTCTCTCTCTCTCTCTCTCTCTCCCTCTGTCTCTCATGAATAAATAAATAAAATCTTTTAAAAAAAATCCTTTGCACAAAAGTTTTTAATTGTACAATTAAACTATCTTGTTGTTAATTGAACTCTTACTGTCTTATTAAAAAAAACAATGCCTAATCCAAGGTAACAGAGATTTAAACCTTTGCTTCTAGGAGTTATATATATTTAGTTCTTGCATATAAGTCTTTGATCCATTTTGTATGGATCCATTTTGTATGAAGTAAAGGTCCAAATTCATTCTTTTGTGTATCCACTTCTCCCAACACCGTTTGTTGAAGAAACTATTCTTTCCTGATTGAATGATCTTGGCACCCTTGTCAAAAATCAATTGATCATAATCATATGGATATATTTCAGACTCCGTTCTTTTCCATTGATTTATGTTTCTCCTTATGTCGCTACCACTTTGAGTCGGTTTTGAGCACTGTAGCTTTGTAGTAAGTTTTGAAATCAGTAAATATGAATCCAACTTTTTTTATTTCTAAGACTGCTTTGTCTATTCAGGATGATTTGGCTATTCAGGATATCTGTATGAATTTTAAAATCAGCTTGTCCGTTTCTGAAAAAGAAAGGAAGAGAAGAGAAGAAAAAAAGAAAAGGAAAAGGCTGTTGAAATTTTCATAGAAGTTGCATTGAATCTCCAGATCAGTTAGAGATTTTTACGATCTTAATATTTACTTTCCAATCCATGAACATGGGATGCCTTTCTATTTATGTAGGTCTCTTAAATTCTTTAGACAATGTTTTGTAGTTTTCAGTGTACAAGTCCTACACTTCTTGATTAAATTTATTCCTATTTTATTCCTGTTGATGCTATTGTAAATGGAATTGTTTTCTTAATTTCCTCTTTTTGTTCCTTGCTAGCATTTAAAAGTACAACTGCTTTTTGCATATTGAGCTTGTATACTATAACTATGCTTAACTCATTAGCTCCAATAATTTCTTACAGATGCCTCAGGGTTTTATATAGATAAAATTATATTTTCTGCAGATATAATTTGTTTTTTGTTTACTTTTTCATTTCTAGTGTAGATGCCTTTTTTTTTTTTTTTTTTTTTTTTTTTGCCTAATTACCCTTGCTAGAACTTCTAGTATCATGTTGAATAGAAAGGTATGAACAGAGATCCTTTTCTTTTTCCTGATCTTGGGGAAAGGCTTTCACTATCTCAACATTAAGTATATTATCTGTGGAATTTCTTTTTTTTCTTGTCTTTTTTTTTTTTTCTTAAATATTACTTCAGGTTAAGGAAATTTCTGCTACTTGTTTGTTGAGTGGTTTGTTTTGTTTTATTTTTTGGTCATGAAATGTTGTTGGATTTTGTCATAGGCTTTTTTGCATCTCCTGAGTTGATCACATGGTTTTTCACTTTGTTCTATTAATATAGTGTATTACATACATTGAGTTTCAAATGTTGAACCAACCATGCATTACCAGAGTAAATCCCACTTGATTATCATGTATAACCCGTATAAATGCTACTAGATTTGATTTTCTATATTTTGTTGATGATTGTTGCATTTATATTCATAAGAGATATTGGTCTATAGTTTCCTTGTGCTTTCTTTTTTTGGCTTTGTATCAGGATATAATGGTCTCATAGGATGAGTTAAGGAGTATTCTTTCTTCCTCTATTTCTTGGAAGAGCTTGAGAAAGATTGTTATTAATTTTTCTTTAAAGAATTGGAAGAGGGATCCCTGGGTGGCGCAGCGGTTTGGCACCTGCCTTTGGCCCAGGGCGTGATCCTGGAGACCCGGGATCGAATCCCACGTCCGGCTCCCAGTGCGTGGAGCCTGCTTCTCTCTCTGCCTGTGTCTCTGCCTCTCTCGCTCTCTCTCTCTCTGTGTGACTATCATAAATAACTTAAAAAAAAAAAAAAAGATTTGGAAGAATTCACCAGTGAAGCCATCTGATCCTGGATTTTTATATTAGAAATTTTTTGATTATTGATGTAAATCTTTTTAGTTGTTATAGGCACATTTCAGGTTTTCTGTTCCTTCTTCAGTCAGTTTTGGTAGTCTGTATGTTTCTAGGAATTTCTCCTTTTCATTTAGGTTATCTAATTTGTTGGCATACAGTTGTTTATCATATATTCTTATAATCCTTTTTTATTTGTATAAAGTCCATAGTAGTGTCCCTGTTTTGATTATTGATTACTAATGATAATCTTTTCTTTTTGTGTATGTATGGTCTATCTTGCAGAAAGTTTGTGAATTTTACTGATCTTTTCAGAGAACCAACTTTTGGTTTTGTTGTTTTTTTTCTCTTTTATTTATTTTTAAATTTTTATCACTGCTCTAATCTTTATTATTTTTCTTCTTTTTTGGGCTTACTTTGCTCTGTTTCTGGTTTATTAAGATAGAAGATTTGTTATTGATTTGAGGTCTTTCTTCTTTATTAATATGAGCATTTACAGCTATAAATTTCCCCTTTAACAATGCTTTTGATGCAGGCATGCTGGGTCTGAAGACCCAGAGAGACCTCTCACAGGACCAGCCAAGAGGGTCCTTGGCTTCAAGCAGGATAGAAATCAAAATGAACCAGAGAAAGTGTAAACAGAGTTTATTGAATAGTGTAAGTGAAATGTAGAGAATAGCAGACTAAGTTTCTGGGAGGCTTGGAAAGGAAAGCAGAATGAGTCTTGTCACTTGGGACTAGGAGTTTATGTTGGAAAGGGGTTTATGGTATGTGTTCCTTCAGGAATCCAGGGTAAGGTCCAATCAAAGATGAGTGTCCGGTGAACAATAAGTGTCATTTCCTAAATTGTTGAAGGTAGGAGGTATTGATGCCAGCTACAACTGAGGTTTGTTTGAAGCTAATATCCTGAAACGTTTGGGATTTGACTCTTCTTCTGGTGTTATTTATTAGGTGTTTGGGGCCTAAGACAAAACTCAGAGAATGATTACCTTTCCTTCCCCTTGAGGTGGGAGCATACCTTCTTTGGCTTATTCACAGGCAAACTATGGAACATGAGTAAGTGGGGCCTACCAGAGAAGCAGCATAGATGGAGCCTTCCTAAAATGGAGACCCTTCAGCTTCCCTACTTGATATTCACTGTATACCATAAGTTTTCATATGTTGTGCTTTCATTTTCTTTTGTTTCAAGGTATTTTCTAATTTTTCTTGTGATTTCTTTTTTGACCTGTTGGTTATTTAGAAGTGTGTTGTCTAATTTCCACATATTTGTGAATTCTTCAAATTTCTTTCTGCTGTTGACTTAGACTTTCATACCATTGTGGCCAGAAAACACCCTTTGAGTTCAGTTTTTGAAGCTCAGATATACAATACTTCTGTTATCAGAGGTTTTCTTGGATAGCACTGCTCTAATATAGTGCTTTTTAAAATGTGTTTTATGGACCGGTGCTGATCTGCAAACTATCACTGTTTTTGTGACAAAATAAGTACAAAAGTTGAAAATGTTTAGAAACATTAATAACTGCAATATCTAAGCACATGACTAATTATCCAGCAATTCATTTTTATTGTATTTTACATGAGTATTGATCTGTAACAGATTGGAAATTTTAATGAATACAACTAGGTGTTCATAATGGATAGTTTGAGGAGCACTACTCTGAGGTGGGTTTACGTAGAATTGCAGAATCACAGTCTATGCATATGTTCAACTTTACAAGATCAATTCATTCTGTTTTCCAAAATCATTCTATCACTTTATTCTCCTACCACTAGGGTATGAGAATTTCCATTGCTTTATTGTTTCTCTGACCCTTGGTATTTCCTCCTCTAACCCCCTTTTGTAAAAGTTTTGCATTTGATAGGCGTGAAATGGCATCTTTCAATTTTAGTTGGCATTTCTTAAATTACTAATGAGGCTAAGTATATTTTCACATATATATAGTACGTTTGTGATTCCATTTTCATATTTTAGGAATTCTTTATATGTTTGGATACTACTTTCTATGCATATAGCCAATATCTTTTCCCATTTGTCTTTTGTTTTTATGGTGCTTCAATGAAAAGAAGTTCTTGATTTTTCTTGTTTTGTGTTTTAATAAACTTTCCTATTATTTTTTTTTTAGTTTTAAACTATTATGTTCTACATTTCTTTATATTTACCTGCACCTGAATTGGATTTCTGTGTAGAATTTGAGATAAGGATCTAACTTTATTGTTTCCTTCAGTAGTTAAGCATACCAGCATTGTTTATTAAACGGATTCTCCTTTACCATTAATTTTCAATGCTCCATTGGTTTTAAATTGTTTTAATAGGGATCCCTGGGTGGCGCAGCGGTTTAGCGCCTGCCTTTGGCCCAGGGCGCGATCCTGGAGACCCGGGATTGAGTCCCACGTCGGGCTCCCGGTGCATGGAGCCTGCTTCTTCCTCTGCCTGTGTCTCTGCCTCTCTCTCTCTCTCTCTCTCTCTCTGTGTGTGTGTGTGACTATCATAAATAAATAAAAATTAAAAAAAAATAAATTGTTTTAATATATGTATGGGTCATCTTCTGGACTCACTATTCATGTTCATTGGTCAGTTTGTCTAACCTTTGCCTTAATTGCTACACCTTTAAAATAAATCTTGATAGCTGATAGCATAAGTCTTGTCGCATAGTGCTTCCAAGGAAATTTGATGATTGGTGTGTCATAGTCTATAAGAAACCTCATGTGGATTTTTATTAGAATCGACATCGTCATCATAACAAGTCTTTAAGAATATAGGATACTTCTTGTATTTTACTCTTTAATGTTTCACAGAGTTTTGAGATTTTTCCCAGTATATTTTTTCTATATAGTTTTGATATTTTAGAATATAATGTATCTTATTTTTGTACAGGAATGCAGTTCTCTTTCGTATATCTGTTGTTTATCTAGGAAGCTTGCTGTACATACTTTATCATTCTAATAACTTATTTGTACATTCTTAGAATATTTTAAAAATAGATCATCTTTCTCAGCAAATAGTAAAATTTTGTTCCTTTCAAAGCCTTATACCCATTATTTTTCCTCTTTGCTTTTTTTTGAAATATCTTTTAGAAGTTTTTTTTTTTAAGATTTTTTATTTATTTATTCATTCAGAGAGAGCGAAGAGAGATCCTCTTTGCTTTTATATGGGGACTAGAATCTCCAGTCCTGATGATAATGAACATCCTTGTAATGATGCTTCTTTAAAAAAGTGCTTTCTACATGTCACCTTTTAAGTATGACTTTTTTTTGTGAATGCCTTTTATTAGATTTTAAAGTCCTTTTCTGTTCCTAGTATTAAGTTTTTATTACACGTAAATACTGAGTCATATTAAGTGCATTTATTGAGTTGTTTATATGATTTTTCTTCTTTAATCTGTTAATGCGAATGTTAAATTAAATTACATTTAAGTGATTTTCTAAATTAAACTGACTTGCCATTCCTGTTAAAAACCAACTTAGTCATGTTGTAACACCTTTTTTCTACATTGCTGGATTAGGTTTTAAAAATGTTTGGTTTGGGTGTTTTGCGTCTCTGTTCATGAAGCAAGACTGCTCTGTATTTGTCCTTTTTTTTTTTTTAATAGTTGATATTTACCCTTTTTATTTTTTCATTCTCTGGAAGTGTTTGTATAAGATTAGAATTTTGTTCGAATGCATTCTGAAAAATACCTACAACCCATCAGAGCTGTTGTTTTTGTGAGAGCGTGAGAAGGTGTTTAACTTTAGATAAAATTACTTTAGTGGTTAAAGAATATTTAGAGTCTTAGTTTATTCTTTAGGTAACATTAGAGTTTTCTAGGAATTCATCTATGTGCGTGTATTTTTGTTTATAGGCATAAAAATGTTATATTCTCTTATCTGTTTAATATATGCATTATGTTACATTCCACTTTTCACATATGACATTTTTTATTTATGCTTCTTTGTTGTGTATGATTAACCCTGTAATGGCATTATCAATTTTGTTCATCTTTTTGAAAAACTAGGTTTTGATACCACTGATACTATTATGTGCTTATTTCCTAATTCATTTATTGATATAACTATCTTTTATTATTTTTTTCTTTAACTTTTTAATTTTACTTTATTCATTATATATTCTTCTGGCTTTTTAAACTTCAATTTAGATGCTTTCTCATTAATTTTCAGGGTTTTATCCTTTTTTACTATAAGCATTTAAGACCATTAACTATCCACTAAGTATTGCTTTAACTGTATTTCACAAGTTTTGAAATGTAGTTTTCCATTACTCTCTTCTTGTAAATATATTTTAATTTGTATTATTCTTCAGTGACTCCTGTGTTCTTTAAATGTATTTTGTTTTGTTTGCCTAAAGCCTTTCAAAATATCTTTTTTTGTTACGATTTCTATATTTTAAAGGCATGTGGTCATGAGAAGTGAACAATATGAAGACCTCGCTATTTAGTAAAGGGATCATGATTCTTAGAGTCCTATACTGTGCTACTGGGTTTGATTTTTTTTTTTTAATTTAAATCCAATATACTAAAAAAAAAGGTACATCCAGTGTACTTTAGAATTTGTAATTTAGTCCAAATGCATTTGTTATACTATCATTCCTTAGATTTCTTCCCTAGAATCTTAGA
Source organism: Canis lupus dingo (assembly GCF_003254725.2). NCBI lineage: Eukaryota > Metazoa > Chordata > Mammalia > Carnivora > Canidae > Canis > Canis lupus. Next base: position 50,754,794 of record NC_064261.1, read on the forward strand.
TCCTAGATATTAACAGAATCATAGAGGGAATGACCACAAAATTATTCCCATGCTTAAAAAAAAAATTGGATTCTACAAACTATATTGAATTGTGCTGTTGTTTTATATTTTAATTGGTTTATTTTGTTTTCTGGACCCTGAAATAAGCACTAGTGTAAATGTGGTTAAGAACAGACATTAAAATCTGCAATGTTACTCATAGTTCATTCCCAGAGACATTATATCAATGATGACATATTTCACCCTATAATTTAAATTCTTTACAGTCCAAGAATATAAGAACATTGTTCTTAGAGTTCTGTCTTAAGGGAGAAAATGTATAACTCTCATCTCCCTACCTTTTACCTCAGAATTTGAGTCCACATTTTTTTCCTTTGTTTTTTTTCCTACTTTTATCTTACAACATATATCATTTACTTACCATTTAAGTATCATTTATTTGCCATTTAACAGTGTCATGAACTGTTTTTCCCAAAACTATCTTTTAGATGCTCACCAATACCTTATAAATTAGGTAGTGTCTATATATTCCTAATAATGAAACCAGACTGAAATGCTAAATTTAATTGTCAATGTCCCTTAGCTAGTAAGTGTGAAAAGCCAGAATTCAAACCCATTTACCCCCAATGTTGTCAGCTTTTATGTTTGTATAAGTTATATTCTGTAGATCTTTTTGTAATATGTGTGATCTTATTAAGAAACAACTTTAAATTATGGATGGCTTAACATGTTTCAATATATGAATATTTATTTTGACTTTCTAGATTGCTTTAATTTGCATTGCAAATGCTTTAAAAAAAGTTTTCAGAGGTTTTTGTTTGCTACTAAATATTCTCCACTGTCATTTATCTTTAGTTTCATCACTTCATTAAAAAAAAAATGAGCAAAGTGTAATCATAAAATTTGATTCTGTCTCCCTACATACTTTTCTATTTTTCTCTAACATCTGTATAGGGTAGACACAGTGCTTGAAGCTTTCCTTAGGTAGATTTCAGTACTTCTGTTTGACTTTAAAAGTTTTGTTTAATGAGTATCTCCTGGGTAAAAATTATGAGTGAGTTATTAGCTTAAAAACTTTCTGCCAGAATGCTTTGTGTGTGTGTGTGTGTGGGTGTGTGTGTGCGCGCGCGCATTAAACATGGCATTGCAGAAGAACATAGTAGCCTTATGTGACCTTGGTCAGAACTTCTGGCTATTTGATATTTAAATTAAGTCATTGGAACACAGTAAAAGTGTTTCATAGAGTGTACTGGATGGATGGATGGATGGATGGATGGATAGATGAGTGAGTAAATGAAACGTTTGCATAGTTTTTATAGTATCTAGTCTCCTGTATATGTATGTTTGTAATGTTGCTAATGTTATAGATACAACAGAAGGAAGACTTCTGCATGAAGAACCCTGGCAAGAACTTAAAAATCCCTGATGGTGGTATTATTTGCTTATATAAAAGGTTATGTATCTATTTCTATAGTTTGCATCTTAGCATCATTTAAAAATACATACTTAACTGAAGAGTTGTTAATGACTTTTTTATTATGAAATGTTTATACATGTATAAAAGCTGGTTCTGACAACAGAAGAAAAGTATAACTTATTAGTCTTCCACATATACAATAAGCTACGACAATTCACATTTATTAATGGAATACCCAGAAAGCAGCTTTTTACCCTATTTGTATCATAATACCCTTTTTTTCCACCTTCATTGAGCTATAATTGAAAACAAAATTTCAGATGTATCATGTGATGATTTGATATACATATACATGGTGATAGGATTTCCTCCATTGAGTTAATTAGCATATCCGTCACCTCACGTTTGTCTTTTGGTTGCAAACATCTAAGCTCTACTCTCTTAGCAAGCTTCTGTTATATATTGCATTGTTATCAACTGTAGTCATACTATACAGTAGAGCTATCACCATACTCTTAAATTTGGATGAAAGGAGTTTAACTTGATACTAGTAGTAATGTAATTAATATTAAGTGAGCTATGCAAATATATTAATATAATTAAAACATTTAATACTCTGAATTTAAATACATTTAAAATTACTTTTCAATTAAGAAATAACTAAAGGAAATTCTTATAATTCCTTAAAGGCGTTCTCTAGGACAGGGCCAGGAGGAATCTAGGGTCTTGGTGATTGGTGAGATGCTTTCAGGTATTTGGAGGCCTCAAATGCATGGAGCCATGACTTAAAATGCCCCGTTTTTAAATCTTTTAATTATATGGGTTATACAAAACCAGTTTTCGTCATTCATTCCTGTAGTACTTGATAAATTCCCATGTTTTTTTCTTTCCACTGTTAGGGTTAATTGAACTGCTCTGTTTTTATGTTGCATATAATTAAAAACATTATTCTAGGGCCTAAGTAAAGTATGGACTGCTCTCAAATATTCCAAAATTCATTGAAATTTTTAAGTTAAAAATATGTTTATTTGGGAATGCAGGGTAGCTTAGTTAAGCGGCTGCCTTTGGCTCAGGGCATGATCTCAGGGTCCTGAGGCCCCATTAGGGCGCCCTGCTCAGCGAGGAGTCTGCTTCTCTTTCTGCTCCTTCCCCTGCTCATGCTTGTTTGAATTCTCTCTCTCTCTCTGTCAAATAAATAAATAAAATCTTTAAAATGTTTATTTTGTTGTTAGTTATCCTAGAATTTTGTTAACATGTTAAATAGAAGACTTCACAGAAGAAATAGAAAAATTTATTTCCAAATTTCTTTTTCTTCTTACTGATAACGCATGATTATTTGTTTTTATAAATATATTTTTGTCATTTATCCCTTAGTGACAAAACCTACCTAACCTCAGTCAAATCCTATGTATCATTTTTGCCTCCTTTCATAATTAGAAATGGTTCTGCTAGTGCTTATCCTGTTACTTTGGTACTTTATTATTTGTTCATTACCTAACTAAAGAGGGTTGGCACATTTCCATCAAGATGATAAAAAGTTTAGGTAGGACTAGTTTTTTTTTTTTTTTTTTTTTTTTTTTTTCTTTTTTTTTAATTTTTATTTATTTACTTATGATAGTCAGAGAGAGAGAGAGAGAGAGGCAGAGACACAGGCAGAGGGAGAAGCAGGCTCCATGCATCGGGAGCCTGATATGGGATTCGATCCCGGGTCTCCAGGATCACGCCCTGGGCCAAAGGCAGGCGCCAAACCGCTGCGCCACCCAGGGATCCCTGATGGTAATACTCCTTAGCCCTCTTCATTATTCATTATATTTTACATATTTTTTCTCCATTGCAAAAATTTTCAAATCTCAATTTTGAAATAGTTGACTCCATTTTTTTTTTTTAAGATTCTATTTATTTATTCATGAAAGACACAGAGAGAGAGAGGCAAAGACACAGGCAGAGGGAGAAGCGCAGGCTCCATGCAACGGTCTGATGTGGGACTCGATCCCGGGTCCCCAGGATTTGATTTTGCCAGAGTTTTTAAAACTCAAAAAATATAATATCTACTAGTTTTCCAATTTTACTTACAATCCCTTAGAATTTTTATTTAGAATATTACTTTTTACAAAATGCTCTTCCCTGTGTCATAAAGAACTGCTTACCTACAGGAGATGTAGTTCACCTGAACTGTAATTATAAGATTATTGTAATTATAAGTAACTAGTAATAGTATTTAAAGGATCAATGGCACATTAGCAAATTTGTTTTTTCTTTTTATGTTCCCCTTTTCTGTTTTCAAGTGTACTTCATACTCACTTTGGTAAATCTAGGAAGTACATACAATTAGAAAGAACCACTGTTAAGACTGTAGCGTATTTCCTTTCTTTTTTGTACCCTGTTCCCTTTCATAATTGAGATCATATTGTGCATCTGGTACTTCCTACTCAAAGAAAGAGGGGAAATCTACCCCAACATCAAATATTTTCATGTTATTCAAAACTTTAAATGTAGTCTTTCTTGTGTGTACATCATGATTTACTTAGCCATTCACTTAATGTTAGACTTTATATTGTTTCCAATATTTCATTATTATTCCATGGGAGTGAATGCTTTTTTGTCTAGGACTGTCAACATCTCAATGTCCAAAGACTAGAGTTCTTGAAAGTGAAATCTCTGAGTCAAAGTCTATGAAAAACTTAAAAGCTATTGACTCATGTTGTTAGTTTACATCTTAAGAAATATGAAACTGACTGATACATCCCATCTGGATGTATATCAGAATGGCTTACCATACAGTTGAAAGCTTTGGATTTTCTCCACTTTAAGATCTTTAATTTTTATTTAGTGGGTTCTCAGGATGTTAATATTTCTCCTGTCTTCTTTACCATCACCACTTCTTTTTTAATAACATATTTATTCATGAAATCCACTTTGTTCTTTTCATGTATTCTATTGAGGCCTTAATTTTTTAATTTACGAATATGTAAGAGTATATTATACAGTATGTATATTAACATTTTGTCATGTTGGCTGAAAATATTTTCCCAATTTGTTTGTACAGTTGATCCTTGAACATGTGGAGATGAAGGATACTAATCCTCTACATAGGTGAAAATTTGCATATAAATTTTGACTCTCCAAAGCTTAACTACTAATAGTCCACTATTGATCAGAGCCTTACCAATAACATAAACAACTGATAAACACATATTTTGTATATGTATTATATATAGTATTCTTATAATAAAGTAAGCTAGAGAAAAAATCAAAAGGAAAATGAATTTACATACTGTACTTTTAAAACTGTATATGAGTGGACCTGTGCAGTTCAAACCCATGTTCCAAAATTATCATAAAATTATTCTATAAATGTTCTGTTGGCAGTCTTAACCTTGAGATGGATAGATAGAATAATGTATACATACACACAAATATCATTTTAGCTTTCTTTTTTTTGCATAGAAGAAAGTTACAAAATGCTAAAATTTGACATTATTTCATAGAATCTTAATTTTTGAAAAGTAAAAAACTCATGGTTCCTGCTTTTAAAGCATTTGTAGTCTTTATTCAAATTGTGCATACTTTTTAAACTACATTCTTCAGAGCTTATACTAGCCATAGAAAGTGTGAATCCCTTAACATATTTTCAAAATGTATATAACTTTATATGGTGTATTTAGTAATTTAAACACTTAACACTGAAATTTTATGTTCTATAAGCTCAGAATAATATATAAACTGTTGCTAACATTTTTAATTTGATGTAAACAGTGTGTTATTTGCAGATGTGTGATTACTGTTACAGGCAAAGAAATCTATTTTGAACTTTTGTTTGAGTTTTTAATAATTAGGGGTATTCAAATTATAAAATCACTCGAGTTTTACCTATGTTGTTAGGATTTTTTTTTTAATTTTTATTTATTTATGATAGTCACAGAGAGAGAGGCAGAGACACAGGCAGAGGAAGAAGCAGGCTCCATGCACCGGGAGCCTGATGTGGGATTCGATCCCGGGTCTCCAGGATCGTGCCCTGGGCCAAAGGCAGGCGCTAAACCGCTGCGCCACCCAGGGATCCCTGTTGTTAGGATTTTTAATGTTATTTTTCCTTCCTCTACTGACATTCTGTGACAAGGATTTTTCAAATATTACAATTACATGTACAACTCTAAAAGGGAAAAAATTATTTTAGACTCTTTTCTAGAAAATTTCTTTTATATATATATGTGTGATATATATAACAATTTCAATATGAAGCAGGTATGAACTCAATTTCTCATCTCTTACATAACTGTAACTACCACCCAGCCCCATTAACAAAATAAAGTGTACAGACAAAAAACAATTACACATTGTCTTAGAGAAGACAAGAATTTCTCTGAATATATTCAGAGGCTCCTTGGGACCTATGACCCAGTTTGAAAGCAGTTCACTTAGCCTCTCTCTGTTTCAGTATTCTAATTCGATTTTTGAAAATATTTGAAAATAATTGTCTTGGTCACTAATAGAAAAAACACAAATATTTTAAAAGAAATTTGAGGTACATAATACTTTAAGAATTTATTTTAGGGATTGTGGATGGACTGAGTACCAGTGCCACTTTCATTTGTTTAGAATTTGTTATTCAAATGTTTTGAATTTGTTTTTCCTAAAGTTTTAGAACCTTATGCATTTTTTGTCTCTATTTTTGTATATATCTTTCGTTTTAAAAACATCCAGGTTTTAATTTACCTGAGAAATAGAAGGAAAATAAATGGCAGGGATAGAAGTTGGAGATGTTTTGGATTTGTTCTAGGTAGTATTACCCTAATGCATGGCCCAACACACTTTTTCTGTAAAGGGTCAGATAGTAAGGCCCTTCCTGCTTTTTTTTTTTTTTAAGATTTTTTTTATTTATTCATGAGAGACATACAGATTGAGAGAGAGAGAGGCAGAGACACAGGCAGAGGGAGAAGCAGGCTCCATGCAGGGAACCAGACGTGGGACTCCACCCCGGGTCTCCAGGACCATACCCCAGGCTTAAGGCGGCGCTAAACCGGGCCACCAGGGCTCTCCTGCTTTCTGCTTTATGAGCCAGATTCAACATTGCTTTTGTAGTGTGAAACCAGCCATTGACAATACACAAATGAATAAGACATGCCTGTGTTCCAGTACAAAGTGGTTTGTGTTTGTTTGTTTAACAAAAACAGATGATGGGCTTAATTTGCTGACTCCTGTGCTAATGTATATTTTGGACAACACTGTCTATGTGTGAGCAAGGGCTCACTTATTTTAAAAAATTGTAGATCTTGATAGAGGCCTCTCTCATGGCAGCTTTTGCCACCCATACAGTTTACACATCCTGAAAAACCCATGAATATATCAATTATAATATTGCTACTTTTTATTTATCAATATTTTAGACTTTTTACCCACATCTCTACCTAACCCAGATATTGAACCACAATACTAATGATCTCATTCTTTCATGGACATTGATCTTTCTGGCTTAAGCTCAGTATCCAGATGCTAGGTTGACCCCATAGGTATCCAGTATCAACAGGCTATATAGCGATCCCCCACCATTGCCATCCTGTTTGCTCAGACTGACTTGATAACTTCCTTAGTACTAGTAAACATCCTGTTCTTGAGATCCGATGGATCTGCAGCCCCTTTGCCCAGCAGAATCCTTATGCTTCTGGCTCTGCTTTATATAGAGTAGATATTGAGGAAACTTACTGCTCCTACCGATTGTCTTCAGATGTCACCACTACACAAAGATTCCTTTCATATTGCTCCTCCTATCAGAAAAGATCATTTGGAAATTGTTGCTACCTTGGATCAAATCTACATTTTTTTCCTAACCCCTTAATACTAATTTGGTTGTCACAAATTAGTATCTAATTGGTTGATACTCACCTTTCTCTGATGATAGCTAACGTGCCCAGCCCCCACTAGTCCCAGCAATTTTACATAGAGCCCATCAAGCCTTATAACTGAACTCACTTTCCTTCTTTCACTTAATGACAAACCTATTAAATGAGCTATAATTTTTAGGTAATACTACAAATGATTAGAGGCTATTTATATTAGCCAATTTTTCTAATTTTCCATCCCTCTTGCTTCCTTCTTTCCCCCTCTTTCTTTCTTTTACTCCTTTAGTAATTGATGTATGAAAAACCGAATACCTGGAATATTGACAGCAATTCATATTTACACGTAGCTCACTACTTTTATATTATGTATTTCTGATAACCTACTTGAGAGCTGAAATTATCCCTTATGGTCACTTCCTGATACCTAATATTATGGTTCATCTTGTCTTACTTTCTTCAGGCCCCAAAACCCAGTAGGCAGGTGAGAGATTCTTCACTGCTTTGGAGTTTTAGCAGAGGTAGAGCTGCACAGACACCATCTGAGACAATAAATTTAAGGCATCGCCACTTTCCAAAAGGAAGATTTGGGGCTAGATAGCGCCCAATCTCATCCCTAGATTTTTACATATATAAGTCCTACCTGCTTGGAGCAAGAATAGAGAAAGTGTAAAATATCTTTGCCCACCTCTGGAATATATACCAAGAAGGGTGTAAAAAGGCCTCCTTCCAGCCATTTAGGCCTCGAGGATGAGGCTTTCCTCTTTCCTGATAGTCTAGTATTTCCCAGCATTATTATTATTTTTTAAGATTTTATTCATAAGAGACACAGAGAGAGGGAGAGACATAGACAGGGGGAGAAGCAGGCTCCTTCCAGGGAGCCTGATGCAGGAGTCCGTCCCCGGAGGGGATCACACCCTGAGTCCAAGGCAGACGCTCATCTGCTGAGCCACCCAGGCATCCCTTCCCAGTATTATTAAAGCAGGAGGGGGAGTTAGGTGATGTGAGAATATCTTTAAGATTGGAAGAAGCTGGAACCAGTAAGCTGTGTGGACCAGAGGTTCTAACTAACAGTTGAAAAGGGCAAACCTATGAATTTGTGAGGTGCTCCTGTGTTTTCCTAGCCTGTGAACGTTCTCTGTCCCATGGTTGAAACCAGTCTGTTTCCTTTAATAGTAACAATTCTGAAGCAAGGTCATGAGCATTTGAAATCATCATTCAACAAAAAATGTAGGGAAAACCAATCTGAAGAAAGGAAAGTAATATTGTAATATCACAGTATAATGTAATAAAATGAATTTTTTCAAAGTTGAATATGTTAAAGTTAATGACTGTTAGATAAGCCAGAGATGGCATGGAAGGTAGGGGAATAACAATGTCATAATATGCTAAATTTGAATTCTTGTGGATTTTTCAGTAGAAAACACTGTGAACTCTGAGCCTTGTGTGAGGGGATTTTTTTTTTTTTTAGAATTTTTATTTATTTATTTATTTAAATGTAGAGTTTTTATTTAAATTCTAGTTAACACATGGTAAAATTGGTTTTAGGTGTAGAAGTTAGTGACTCATCACTTACATATAATACCCAGTGCTCATCTTGTGGGAGTTTTTCTTAAAAGTAAGAAGATTGTTTATGTGTGCTCATTGCCTGGAATGTATACAAAGCAAAGCTGAAAACATGAACTTAGCGTTTAATTGATATGTGGTTGCTAAAGCATATCTGTTATTTGTATGTTCCAAAAGTAAGCATGCTCTATTGTTAAAGCTTCGGGGGGGAGGGAGCAAGAGACGTGCAGCATTATTTCCATTGGTTATATTTATAGACATTTGTTTGTCTTAAATGCCATATGTTTAATAGGTGAATAATTTATGTTCATCTCATGATGAAGCCTCATCTCTCACTACCTCCTCTCTTTAGTATTTAATATTTTCTTCAATACTAAGCTGAAAACCATTTTTAGGTCTACCACATGTATATGTTTTTTCTCACCTCCAGGCCTTTGCTCAAGGTATGCTTTCAAGAAGAATGCATTTCACCTATCTGTACTTGTTTCTTTATTATTATTTAAGATTTGATTTAGCGTACGAGGCTTCTTTTGCCCTTCGGTGACTTACCTAATGGCATCATCCAGTTTTGTACTCTGTCGTATTAGAATTTTCTGGCAATATCTAGAGAACAAAGATGGAGTTTCGAGCAGCTAGCACAGATCATGGCATGTAGAAAATGCTTCATGAATACTTGTGGAACTGAGTGTAGACTTAAGAATATCAGTACCTATTCTGGTTAATGCCAAGAAAACACTAGTTAATGTTGATAGAAATTTTGACTCTGTTCATAGTAATTATGTATAATAGAATGTAAAAGATATACTCTCTGAATATTCATTAATTCAGTACCTTTATTGAGTACTTGCTTTGAACCAAACTCTATGATAAACATTGATATGTCTAGGAGCTTTATCTTTTTTTTTTTTTTTTTAAATTTTTATTTATTTATGATAGTCACAGAGAGAGAGAGAGAGAGAGAGAGGCAGAGACACAGGCAGAGGGAGAAGCAGGCTCCATGCACCGGGAGCCCGATGTGGAACTCGATCCTGGGTCTCCAGGATCGCGCCCTGGGCCAAAGGCAGGCGCCAAACCGCTGCGCCACCCAGGGATCCCTGTCTAGGAGCTTTAAATGTATCAACAACAAAGAAGGATTTTGAACTCTCCATTAAGAATTACTCAGTGATAGGCATTTTTGTTATATTTGATTTTCTTTACAGGTTATTGTTAGACCTAGCTCAGGATACAATCTTCAAGAACTCAGTCAACTTTTTACTTCATTTGCCAAGGCATAAGTAAATTTTCCTTAAGTTCTGAGACCTCCAAGACTTAAGAGATGAATCTGTATTTTATAGATTTATTCCAGATACTATTTACTTAGAGTGAGATTCTAAACTATATTCACTTATCTGCTTGCCTACAAAATAAAAACACTGAACTTAGATCGTTTCTATTGAAACACTAACTAGAATTAAGTAGAAATAAGTGGTGTTTAGGATTACAAAATCATTTCATTCACTTCTTTTCCCCTATTTTACACTACTTCTTACTTCTACCTCTTCCCATCCTTACCCCCCCCATCCTCCAAAGCTGACTTTTGAAATCTCATTGTGACTGAATGTTCATTCTTACTGTCATCTCTCACCAGTGCTTCAAGAAAGTATCTTGCCCTATATGGGCAAAGGTTTGACAAAAACATTTTCCCCTTCAGCTTGAGAGTTTGACCTTCTTTGCTAACTCTCTAGCTCTGTTTCCTTGGTTACATGATAAGAGTAGTATATCAGTTGTGTCAGCAGACATTACTTATGGTAAAAATGCCCCCTAATTGATAAACTTCATTGGTACTATTGTACTATAAATACTTGGCAGGAAGCCACATCTTGTGTTTCCTTGAATGTGGTGACTCTTATAAATGGATGTGTCCTTTGGAGAAATCCTGGAAGCTATGCCTATGGAGTTGTTACAAGAGATACTACAGATGGTGCAGGAGGCCTATAAGTCAGTGCAACTTTCTCATCTGTTTGCTGTGGGTCTCATCTTGTACCAAAATTGTGATCCAGGAGTCCAGGAAAGAGGAGTCCAGGAAAGAAAGCTCCCAGATGACTGTATGAAGCACTACGTGGACTGCTGCAAGGACTTCTGTAGAAGAGGAACAGCTGATTGTGTGCTGCTGGCAAGCATTGGTGCTTTTCCTGTAATATTCTGTATAGATTCGTGTTGATAGTAGCCTATGGTTGTCCTGAGTCTGCATATTCAGTTGAACCTAAGAAGATTTCTTAGTTTGTATTGATGATCTGGCTACACTTTGTCTCCAGAATTGTACTAAGGAGAGATTGTATTGAAAGAATACAAGCAAAGATTTTGGGTTAGATATCTCAAAGTAATGCTTGTCTGTGATCATAGTATACATGAAGACATGAGTGTCTTCTCAAGTCCAAGAGTTCTTTCCACAGTAGATTGTTGAATATTTACAACAAATAGCTTTTGTTGGAGAAAGTCTGATATAGTTGTATGTTGCAATATTTATTTATCAAATATTCCACTGATAGTGCATTGATAGGCGCCTTTTTTGTTGTTTTTATGCTTCAGGGACCACCTTAAGAGGTGAAGAGATGGGGGATCCCTGGGTGGTGCAGTGAATTAGCGCCTGCCTTTGGCCCAGGGCGCGATCCTGGAGACCCGGGATCGAATCCCACGTCGGGCTTCCGGTGCATAGAGCCTGCTTCTCCCTCTGCCTATGTCTCTGCCTCTCTCTCTCTCTCTCTCTCTGTGACTATCATTAAAAAAAAAAAGAAGAAAAAATAAAAAAAGAGGTGAAGAGATGATGGGTGATAATTTTAACTAGCACTTTGTGGGTACTTTATTTCACTTTTCACTATATCATTGCTCTCATTGTGTACCATACTGATAGATTCTACATCTAATTTTACTAATAGTTATTCAATTATTTTACTTAAAATTTGATTTTGAAGCCATTTGTAAGAAATTTTCTAATCTTGGTGTGAAGTAATTTTAAGTGATGTGCTGTTATTAGTGGGTAAAGGAAAATATCACAGATTTTTGAAAATTGGAAAACACTTCAAAACCCAAATTTTCAGCTAATACAAGATCATTCATTTAATTTTTGCTATGGTATGGAAACTATGTTCTCTTCTGAAAATTTTCCATGTCTGGATAAATAAAAGTTTCAAAATGTATAATTCCATTGTTCATTCCAAACCTTTTATATACATAGAAAAGGGGGAGGGAGGGAAGGAGGAAGGAAGAAAGTGAGAGAAAGAAAAAGAGATGTATCTATTTCTATTTTAATGGGATCAAAGTTGCATACTGTTATACAGACTGTTTTCACTTAATACCTCATGAATGTATTTCCATGTTAATAGATTTTCATCACTATAATATTAAAATACAGAATAGAGTTCTAAATGGAAGAACCATAATTTGTCTGACCAATCCACTATTGTTGGCATTTATGTTTTTTCCTTAGTGACAGGAATCTCTCTTAATAACTCAGATTAAATGATCATCCAACCAATGCTTTTTACTGCATTTAACATTTACATAAGTGTCATCTTATAATATGTACCTGTGTTTAGCAGCTATGTTGGAAAGCTGGATAATAAGGAGCTCATGGGGAACTAGAAGGCAGTTCCCATTTCTAAAAAGTATTACTGAATGATTTTCCCATTTTCAGTGCCTTCATTAATTAAATAATAAAAATACTTAATAAGATGAAAGGACAAAAGTATATGATATACAAAAGTATATGATACTTTTTTGCCCATTGCATCATTGAACTTCATGCCATTCTTCTGATACTACCTAATGAATTCTGGATTGTTAGAATTATAGAAAAATCTGGCAACTTCATTAGTGTAAAACTTGGAAATACAGAAATAACATTAATGAAGATCTTAATACTATTTTTTTTATACAACAGTCTTTGAAAATTTAAATGTCGGGGGCACCTGGGTGGCTCATTTGTTTAAGCATAAACAACTATATTACAATTTCTCTTTCTGACAAACTACAGCTCTCTTACATATGTAAACATACATAGGTATTTATATATCATGTATTTTTCTCTGTGTGTGTATATATGTAGATGTGGATTTATGTATTTGTGCATGTAAATATGTGAATAGTTAGCAGAGGACCAGTTTATTGAGACAGATGTGCTAAGTCACTTTATATTTTCATTTAATCTAGCTAATAATCCAATGAAATAGGCACTATTCTTATCCTTTCTTTCTTTTCCTTTTTTTTTTTTTTTTTTTTAGGAGTTTATTTCTTAATTGGAGAGAGACAGCACAAGCATGGGGTAGGGAGGTGGAAAACAGAGGGAGAGGGATAAGCAGGCTCCCTGCTGAACAGGAAGCTTGACATGGGGCTTGATCTCAGAACCCTGGGATAATGACCTGAGCCAAAGGCAGATGCTTAACCAACTGAGCTACCCAGGTGCCCCCCTCCTTTCTTTTGAGATAAGGACACTAACCTTTAGAGATAAGTAGTAACTTGTCCAAGGCTACACAGTCATCAAATAATAGATGTTAAGACTGAAACTCATGTCTTTTAGGGTTTTCTGGAATTGTACTAACATATAAATATATGCTCAAGATGGTACCTCTTGGGGGATCTGTTTACCAAAATGATCTGAAGTATTTTCTCTCTGATAATTTAGCATTGCCCATTTCTCTTCTGGGACCTCTCAGGCTGGCCTTTGTCTTTAAAATACCTTTGTTTTAAACACTTTTCTCCTACAAATTTTGTACAGATGTTATGTTGGCTGTCTTTTAGTTGAAAATGGAATAAAATATTAGCATACTGCGTTTTGGAATCAATAAGTTTTAAAATAATGTTCATGGTGAATTCTAATACTAAATTTGAAAGATTATATAAAGAAAATTTTAAAAGTTCATTGGACAGTGCATTTCAACAAAATGTCTGACATCATCTTACCGTCTGGAGTAAATAATAGCAAAATGTGCATGTCTATTCTCCACGCTCTAATCACTGTATGCCAATATACATTCACCTAGAAAATTTATGCTAACTGGAAGATAGGTTCTACATTGCTTATACCCTCCAATATAATAGCATTTACCATGGTAGATATAATGTCTTGAGACCTACTGAAAATTCTAATCACAAACACCTTTAAGTAATGGGACTGGGTAAATATTTATAGTTACCTGAAATCTGCGTAGTGAAAATGAGTCATTTAGTTAAAAAAATAAGTTTACTAAATTATACCATCTTACACAATTCATCCTTCAGGATAATATATTTTTAGATGCAAAAAGAATTCCTGTTTTACCAGAAATCAAACTTTTAAAAAATGTATAGGCCAAAATGTAGACTTTAAACTTTATGTATAAAATTTCTTTTTTAAAAAAAAGACTTAATCTATTTGAAAGAGACAGTGTGGGCAGGAGAGGGGCAAACAGAGAGGGGGAGAATCTCAAGTAGATTCCCTGCTGAGTTGAGAGCCCCTCAAAGGGCTCCATCTCACAAACTCAAGATCGTGACCTTACCCGAAACCAAGAGGCACCCAGGCACACCTAAAACTTTTGTTTTAGAAATTGACATTATTTGCTCTAAGTCCAAAAAATATTTTTGGGGCACCTGTGTAACTCAGTCAAGCGTCCAACTCTTGATTTTGGCTCATGTCATGGTTTCAGGGTTGTGAGATTGAAGCCTAACTGGGACTCTGTGCTGGGCATGGAGCCTGCTTAGGATTCTCTTCCCCCTCTGCCCAGCCCCCTAAAAAACTTCTAAAGTCTGTGTTTTCATACACACACACACACACACACACACACACACACGTTATACAGCATAAAGAAAAATACTAGCTCTTTTTATTAAAGTGATATATTCATGCTTAGCATTCTATTTTTCTGGAGGCATAACCTATATACATACCAATCAAGGATTTGCTTGAATGGTAAGTTGAATACTTTTAAATTTAACATATTACTTTAATTCTGTAGAGGATAATTGAATTAGTTGTTGTTTGAAAACTGAATAAAATGGCATTCATTTACTGCTAACAGTAGATCATTACTTACCACAACAGGCTCTTGTATTATGAATATATCAGATTTATTTATTACCTCAAAAGTTTTATCATTCCAAATTTTTATATACCATGAAAACTAGATCAGTTAGATATGACTGGGAGCAGTATTTCCTTTCACCAGTGGTAAATGTTTATGTAGGTTTTCTTTAAGCTTTCTAAACAAGTGATTTGATTAAGAAATACAGATTTCTGTTTTATTTTGTTAATGTTCTAGGTTACTCATATGCAGCTCTAAAGTTTATCCTTTTAACAAAAATTGCATGGGAGATGAAATTAAGCGATGGAGGGAGTAAATACTACATCTTAGTTTCTTTGCAAACCCAAGGCCTGAAACTCATCCCATAGAACTGGCCAAGAATCCTCAGAAAAAATATTTTAGTTTTTTAGTATCTGATGTAATCTAAATATGCTGCACTCCTCAAAAGTGTGAGGTTCTCACAGTGATGCTTTTTTGTTACTGTGTGACAAGAAGATAGATAAGATTAAGAAACCCACAGGGATGATGAAGTCAGTTTAGAAGAAAGAAAGGTCACCATTGTCTTAATTTTAGATTCACTGGGTTTGGTGGGGGAGGGGGTGAGGTATAGATAAAACTCTTGGAAGTTAAGGGGAGGGCACATTGCTAAAATTGGTGGATTTTAACATTGAATGTTAAAATTCAATGTCGTAATTGTTTTTCATGAATCAAATTAAAACTAAATGACTTTGTCGTCCCTCTTCCTTGTTCTTACATTTAAAAACATTTCTTCAGTGGAAGCAAGCTAAATGTCCATTAATAGAAGGTAGTTTAAATCCATATGGTACATTCTTTAATGGCATACTGTACAGCAACTTAAAATGGCAGATGTAGACTAATATAATAACCAAGACATGGAAACAACTTATGTCCATTGGCAGATGAACTTATAAAGAAGGTATGATTATAATATATATGTAACAATATATAGTTTGTGTGTACACACACACACACACACACCAAAAAAAGAAATATTATTCAATCATTAAGAAGGAAATCCTGCCATTTGTGACACATAGATGGACCGTTGAGGGCATTATGCCAAGTGAAATAACTCAGACAAAGAAAACAAATGCCATATGATGTCACTTATATGTAGAATCCAAAAAAACCCCAAGCTCCTAGATGCAGAGAACAGATTAATGGTTACCAAACGTAGGGGGGTGAAGATGGGGCTAGAATGGTTGAAGGTGATCAAAAGGGCCTAAATTGCAGTTATAAGGTAGGTAAGTTCTGGGAATGGACTGTACAGTTTGGTGACTTTAGTTAATACTGTGTTTTATGTTGGGACATTGCTAAGAGAGAAGATCTTAAAATTTCTCATTAAAAAAATTACCTATGTGCAGTGATGAATGTTAATTAGTTATTGTGGTAATCACTTGTAGTGTATACATATATCAAATCATGATAAGTATTAATATGAAAATGACATTTAAATTAAATTGTTTTATTAATAGTTATTGAGCACTTATACTTAATGTCTAGGTACTATTCTAAGCAATTAGCATGGAATATATCTCATAGCCTCAAAACCCCATGAGATAGGTACTATTTTTATCATTATTTTAAAGATGATTTACCTTAGACAAAAATAACTTTCTGAAGATCACCTGGCTATTAAAAAGAAAAGCTAATTTATGGATCCAGACATCTGATTCCAGAGCCAGTGCTGGTAACTGTGTTATATGGATCTAATATGGAAGTGTGCATTTTATAAAATGATAGGTAAAAATAACATACAAAATACAGTATGATTCTATTTGCATAAAATTGTTAACCCTTGTTATTTTAGGCTTATAAGATACCAGATAATTTTTTTCTTCCATGAATTTTTTATTGTTAGTAATTATGATTGTTCTATTCAGAAAAAGTAAATAAAGCTTTGTGTTTTGGAAATAAATAACCCACTGCTCAAAGTATCCTCTCTTCCACTTCTCCATTTGTGTTTCTTCCCTTCCCCATCAATTTTGGTGCTTTAACTTCTACAAACCAGCAATAACATGCTTAGTCTTCTTTTTTTTATTTTTTTTTTAAGATTTTATTTATTTATTCATGAGAGACACACACACAGAGAGGCAGAGACACAGGCAGAGGGAGAAGCAGGCTCCATGCAGGGAGCCCGATGTGGGACTTGATTCAGGGACTCCAGGATCATGCCCTGGGCTGAAGGCAGGCACTAAACTGCTGGGCCACCCAGGGATCCCCATGTTTAGTCTTCTTACCTTCAGGTCTGTCTTTGGTACAAGGACCCTTTTATATTTGTTTTTTGTTTGTTTGTTTTTAAATTTTTTTTATCGGAGTTCAATTTGCCAACGTATAGTATAACACCCAGTGCTCATCCCGCCAAGTGCCCCCCTCAGTGCCCATCACCCAGTCACCCCAGCCCCCCGATCACCTCCCTTTCCACTACCCCTTGTTCGTTTCCCAGAATTAGTTGTCTCATGTTTTGTCACCCTCACTGATATTTTCACTCATTTTCTCTCCTTACCCCTTTATTCCCTTTCACTATTTTTTATATTCCCCAAAAGAATGAGACCATATAATGTTTGTCCTTCTCCGATTGATTTATTTCACTCAGCATAATACCCTCCAGTTCCATCCACGTCAAAGCAAATGGTGGGTATTTGTCGTTTCTAATGGCTGAGGAATATTCCATTGTAGATATAGACCACATCTTCTCTATCCATCATTTTTCGATGGACACTCCACAGTTTGGCTGTTGTGGACATTGCTGCTATAAACATTGGGGTGCGGGTGTTCCGGTGTTTCCATCTGTATCTTTGGGGTAAATCCCCAGCAGTGCAATTGCTGGGTTGTAGGGCAGATCTATTTTTAACTGTTTGAGGAACTTACACAGTTTTCCAGAGTGGCTGCACCAGTTCACATTCCCACCAACAGTGCAGGAGGGTTCCCCTTTCTCCACATCCTCTCTAACATTGGTTGTTTCCTGTCTTGTTTGATTAAACCAGTTTATAGATATGCTATTTCCTTTTAAAAAGAGTAGTGTGTATTAACTGGAGAATAATAAACCCCAAAAGAACAGAATTTTTTTACATGAGGATATGTCAGTAATGATTTGGAAAAGATCCTGAGTGGTTTAAGGAATGCTGACCTCCTACTTCCCCCAGACTCTGTTATAATGTTATACGAGGATGTTGGGAGAATAAAGATTTCTTCCTTTAGAAAGGCCCACCAGAGAAAGGGGTCCTCTGGGTTTCTACTAAGACAAATAGGTCGCTAGAGAGAGCATTTTGTCAAGAAGATGGAGGCAGAGGGGATTGTAATTGTTAATTAGTAATTATAGTAGCGGGAATAGAGGTACAGTAGAAAAAAACATTATGGAAAGGAATTATTCAAAAAGTAGTTCAGGGAAGAAGCCCAGGGTAGAATGAGGCAACTAAGGAAGACTATAGATGACTCTAGAAGAGGGATTTATATTTCAGGGGGTAACCAGAGATGGAACTTGAGGCATAGTGTGATAAACTAGATTTAGTCAGGTTTGTTTCTTTGGGGTTTTTGTTGTTGTTGTTGTTGTTGTTGTTGGTTGGAAATCAGTCAAAAGTAAAAACTGATGTACTCTGTTTGAAATCAGAATGGGAGTCTAGAATCCTGCCCATTATACCTCTTTTCCTTGTCTGATCTCTCTCCCTTTGCCCTTCTCTCAAAAAACAGACTAGGCTAAGAGAAATGCGAATAATTGTACTGAAAGGGTTATGACCTCAGTTATAGGACTTTTTTCATCTATAGATATTTTTATGTGTATATCTAAAAGATAACTCAGTTTAAAAATAACCACAATACCATTACCACGCTTTAAAAAGTTGGACACAGTCCTAATTATCATTATACATCAGTCAGTTTTCAGATTTTTTTCAATTGCATTATATATTGGCCCTTTTTTTTTTGTTTTTTTGTTGGGGTTTTTTTGGTACTTTTTCATTTGAATCAAGGTCTAAATAAGATCCATATATTACAATTGGTTGAGATCTCTCCTAAGTGTTTCTGAATCTATCTGTATAGGTTTTCTCTTTCAGGATTAATAATTGACTAGACATACTTTTATATATACAATATCTCTAATCATGGAAATTTTAGAAAATAGCAATCTATATTGTAAGAATTATATTTATGAGAAAATATTTACGGTTTTTTATACAGCTTTCACATAAATGTATTAATGAAAATAATTAGTTTGCAAGAGGTCAGGAGCCACTAGTAATTATCCAACTTATTTAATTGTGAATAATATCTATATGGTTGTTTTCTTACTTTGCTCTACAAGTGTACTCTTAGAATGAAAATATCATCCTGATTATACTACCCTGGTTAGGAAAACGGGTCAGAAAAATAAAAAAAAAAAATTGGTTATTTATCCCAAGTCACCCTTAGAAACTAGTTTGAAAATTCAGAGCACTTGAATTTTTTTTAGCAGAGTGATAAAAATGCTTTTATTCTTCTGCTGTGTACTACAGACAGATGTAAGTTTTAAAATAGATTGCATGTAGCCTGAACATGAGAGTATGATTGGTAGTGTATCAGTCAGGATAGGCTATATTATGGGGTAGTAAGAAACAACCACAAAACCTCAGTGGTTTGAAACAATAGAGGTTTATTTCTTACTCTCCTTGTATGTCCATCATGGTCAGAGATATCTATGCTCATAATAGTCACTTAGGGACCTTATGAAGCAGCCACCATTCAATCATTGCTGATCATCACACTGGAAAAAAAGAAAAAAAGAGCTCTGGAAGATCTTGCATCTACAATTAAATGTTCCAGCCTGGAAGTCACAAATCCAATCACAAAAAGGCTGGGAAGTTAGATTTCTGTCTGCCTCAGAGAGAAGAAACCAGCTTATTGGTGAACAGTACAGATACCTAACACTATAAGTGATAATTTTGTTACTGACTGCTAACAGATTTATTAATTTATTCACTTATTTGTTTCAATAATCAAATATTTATTGAATGGTTTCTATGTGAAAGTCACTGTACTAGACAGTAGAAATATTAATGTGAATAAAATACATCATTCGTCTCCAGAATCTCAGAGTCTTGTAGAGGCAAAAGGCAAGTAATTCTATATAAGGGATCAACAGACTATCGCCCACAGGCCAAATCTAGCCTGCAGCCTGTTTTTATATGGCCCTTAAACTAAAAATGTCTTACATTGTTAAAGGGTCGAAAAAGCAACTGAACAAAAAGAATATGAACACACTGTAAGTGGCCCACACAGCCTAAAATATTTACTGTCCGAACCCCTTTACTGTAAAAAAGTTGTCTAACATCTGTTCCGTAATTTAATGCTCTTCAAACTACTTGTTATCTAGCTCATTGTCAGATAAAACACACAATTATATTGTAAGCTCCATATATCTCTTATTAATGTGTCTTTTGTTTGATCTGATTATGCATTTCTTTTTTTTTCCTTATATATATTTTTATTTTAATTACAGTGTAGATAACATACAGTGTTATTTTCAGGTGTACAATATAGTGATTCAAGAATTCCATATATTATTAACTGTTCATCAAGATAAATGTACTCTTACTCCTTTCACCTATTTTCACCCATCCCCCTCTCCCCACCTCCCCTCTGGTAACCATCAGTTTGTTCTACATCTATACTTAACAGTCTGTTTTTAGTTTGTCTCTTTTTTAAAAAAATTGTTTTATTTCTTAAATTTCACATATGAGTGAAATCAAGTAGTATTTGTCTTTCTCTGATTTATTTCACTTAGCATTATAGTTTCTAGTTCCACCTGTGTTGTTGCAAATGACAAGATTTCATTCATTTTTATGTCTGAATAATATTCTGTGATGTATATATAAACCACTTCTTTATCCAATGATCTATCAATAGACACTTGGGCTGCTTCCATAGTTTGGCTAATACAAATAATGCTGCAGTAAACATAAGGGTACATCTATACCTTTGAATTAGTGTTTTTGTATTGTGAGGGTAGATGCCCAGTAGTGCAGTTACTGGATCATAGGGTAGTTCTACTTTTAACTTGTTGAAGAACTTCTGTTCTGTTTTCCACAGTGGCTGCACCAGTTTGCATTCCCACCAACAGTGTAAAGGATTCCTTCTTCTCCACATCTTCACCAACATCTGTTGTTTCTTGGATTTTTAATTTTAGCCATTCTGACAGGTATGAGGTCATACCTTATTGTGGTTTTGATTTCTATTTCCCTGTTGTTGAATGAGGTTAAGCATCTTTTCATGTGTCTGTTGGCCATCTGTATGTCTTCTTTGGGAAATGTCTGTTCCTGTCTTCTGCCCATTTTTAAATCAGATTATTTGGTTTTAGGTATTGAGTTGTGTAAGTTCTTTAAATATTTTGGATACTAAATCTTTTTCAGGTATGTCATTTGCAAATATCTTCTTCCATTCAGTAGTTGACCTTTTAGTTTTGTTGCTTGTTTCCTTCTCTGTGCAGAAGATTTTTATATTGATATAGTCCCAATAGTTTATTTTTCTTTTTGTTTCCCCTTGCCTCAGAAGACATATTTAGAAGGATATTGCAAAGAGCAGTGTCAGAAATTACTGCTTTCCCTCTCTTGTAGAATTTTTATGGTTTCAAGTCTCACATTTAAGTCTTTAATTGATTTTAAGATTAATTTTGTATATGATATAGAAAGTGGTCCAGTTTCATTCTTGCATGTAACTGTCCAGTTTTCTCAACACCATTTCTTAAAGAGACTATCTTTTTCCCATTGCATATTCTTGCCGTTTTGGTCAAAGATTAACTGACTATATAATTGTGGGATTATTTTTGGGCTTTCTCTTCTGTTCCATTGATCTGTGTCTATTTTTATGCCTGTGCCATATGTTTTGATTATTACAGCTATGTAATATAACTTGAAGTCTGGAATTGTGATGCCTCCAGTTTTGTTTTTTTTTTTCAAGATTACTTTGACTATTTGGGGTCTTTATGGTTCCATACAAATTTTAGGTTTATTCTCGTTCTGTAAAAAATCTTCCTGGTATTTTGATAGGCTTGCATCAAATCTGTAGATTGCTTTGGATAGTATAGACATTTTAACAATATGTGTTCTTCCAATCCATGACCGTGGAATGTCTTTGCATTTCTTTGTGTTGTCTTCAAAGCATCTTCATCAGCATCTTAACATTTTCAGAGTACAGGTCTTTCAACTCTTTGGTTAAGTTTATTCATAAACTATGTGTTTTATTGCTTTTGCCACAATTGTAAATTGGATTGTTTATTTCTCTTTCTACTACTTCCTTATTAGTGTATAGAAATGGAATGGGTTTCCATTTCTACATTGATTTGTATCCTGCAACTTTACTGACTTCATTTATCAGTTCTAGAAGTTTTTTGGTGGAGTCTTTTTTTTTTTTTTTAAGATTTTATTTATTTACTCATGAGAGACAGAGAGAGAGAGGCAGAGACATAGGCAAAGGGAGAAGCAGACTCCCTGTGGGGAGCCTAATGTGGGACTCAATCCCAGGACCCCCAGGTTCAAGCCCTAAGCCCAAGGCAGACGCTCACCCACTGAGCCACTCAGTTGCCCGGGGTGGAGTCTTTACAGTTTTCTATAGATAGTATCATGTCATCTGTAGATACTGAAAGTTTAGCTACTAATTTGGATGCCTTTTATTTATTTTTATGTTTTTTCTGATTGCTGTGGCTAACACTGGCAGTACTATGTTGAATAAAAGTGACAAGAGTGGACATCCCTGTCTTGTTCCTGACCTTAGGGGAAAAGCTCTTGTTTTTTTCCCCTTTGAGAACGATGTTAGCTGTGGGTTTTTCATATATGGCCTTCGTTATGTTGGAGTATGTTCCCTCTAACATTACTTTGTTAAGGGTTTTTTATCATGAATAGATGTTGTATTTTTTCATTTTCTGCATCTAGTGAAATGATGGTATGATTTTTATTCTTTCTCTTATTGATGTGACGTATCATGTTGATTGATTTATGAATATTGAACCACCCTTGCTGATCTGATACTGCATTTCTATGGAAATATAAATCTTCTCCTGTGTTGTTTGAATGGTGATTTTTATTGGTATCTTGAGTGATCTTGTTACTGGGCATTGGAGACATTCGATGGATGCATGGTTGACCACAAAATGGTCAGACTCCTAAAATGTGTATATGCAGATATTAAGTAAAGATTTGTTAGGAACAGGACGTAAAGCAACCATGAAGATCTTTGTGTCTTTAAAGAAATAAGACCTAAATTTTATGGACTTTAAAAATCAAAATTAATGAATGGAAATACATATAAAAGTAAATTTCTAAAATTTTCTGTACTACAGACTGAACCACTGTATTACAGAATGTAACTTTAGGTATTTCTGAAACTGAATAATAGGCTATGGTTCAGTGTTTATAGAGCTCAAAGACTGTATGTAGATTCCCTACTATGAATGAGGCACCTGAGCTACAAGGACAAGTGAGAGTCCCTTAAGATACTCAAGTTCAGAATAAAGGAAGAGGGTATTCTGATTCAGTTTGAGAGGAATAAGATTGTATGAAGACAAATGTGATTTATTCTAAAACAGTTTTGGAGAAAAAGCATCTACAATATGTAACTTTTATAAGATGAGAAAAGATACCTTAAGCTTATATTTGAGATAGTCTTGTATTGACCATTAGAGCTCAATTCCATTATATCCCCACTTTTTTTCTTGCATATTAGATTATAGACTTTACCAGATTCCACACCAGTTTTAGGACCTATTTGAGGTTTTCTGTTAAGTGGAATGTAGATTGTCAGTGCCACAAACACCTGTTTAACAACAGTCTGTGGAACTCTAGTCTTGGTCAAGGTCAGCTTCTTTCCTGCTGAGTCACTTATAGGAACCAAATTTTAATACATTTGGGGAAAACCCTAATTCAGAACTGGTGCTTGAACTGTTAAATGTTACTCTCAACTATTTTACAAGCGCTGGAGATAATTTTTAAACAATGGGCAAGCATATGTTTCCAAATGATTCCTAGGGTTCTTTCTAGTGTTATGACTGATTATGATTAGATGACAGATGTGGCTGAGGTCTGTGGATTCAAGTAACTAATCAGATTCTCAGCTTGTATACTGAATAACCTGTGGTATCCCCTGGGTGCTGTTTACTTATATATCAGGTTGGCATAGTATTTTACCAGCTTTCTATTTGTTTTAGGACTGGCAGATTACTCTAAATACCCTGAACGTGCTAGTGTTTACTATGGATTTGTATGATCCATTTCTGCTATATATAATTCTGAGATTATCATTTTAAATCACTTTTTCCTTATGCAATCATTTTATAGTTAATTTCTTTAAATGAACTGCCCTACAGCTTATCTACTCCAAATGTATCATTATATAACAAGGTTTTATGACTAACTTCTCTTTCTATGTAGCTAAAATAATCCAGTTTAAGTATATATTATCCATTAATACTTCTTTTAACATGCATTTTTTGACCCTTTTAGATCTCTGATTTCTTTGTTACAAGTTTAGTTTCTTTGTTGGTAATTGTGAACTTCTTTTGGCTAATGCTAATTACAAATGAATTTTCTTTTTTTTTCAAATGTAATTTTCACATAACTGGATATCATAGCTATAATTTGGAATTAGCCAGTAATCCTGCCATTATGTTGGGAAATTTAATACCACAAAAGAATAAGTGTTAATTATTTTATCATCAAAATATTTTATTCATGGAGATGAATGCTACATGGACTAAAGCAAAATACCCCATAGCTAACTTTCTTAGACATGTATGTAGAAAAATCATGTTTAATATTGCTAACTCATCTCTCATCTATCTTGATGTATAGCTTTTCTGTCTTTGAGTGATCCACTGAAATATGTTTCCAGATTAACATCATTAAAATTTTTTTTAAATAAAATTGAACTGATATGTGTCTGAAGTTACTCATTACTACTTATGCCACTTCTAATTCATAAAAGGCTGACTTGGAATCTCAGCAGAATTGTGAATAGTTTGGCCTTATCCTCCAATCTCAAAAGCACTGCCTTTATATCACAAACATTTTAGGTGTTGAGTTTGGCCTAGCCACATTCAGCCTGTCTTATATCAGTGATTTTCAGATGTTTCAAAACAACAGATAATATATGCAGGCATACCCATTTTATTGTGCTGTGCTTTTTTTGTACTTTGCAGATACTGAGTTTTTTACAAATTAAAGATTTATGGCAACCATGAGTTGAGCAAGTCTATTGCTGCTATTTTTCCAATAGCATTTTCTCACTTTTCTGTGTATTTATCACATTTTGATAATTCTCACACATTTCAACCTTTGTCATTGTATTTGTATGTTAATCAGTGATTACTGCTCCCTGAAAGCTTAGATGATGGTCAGCATTTCTTAGAAGTATTTTTAATTAAGGTATGTACATTTTTTTAGACATAATGGATTGCACACTTAATAGACTACAGTATAGTGTGGACATAATTTTTATATGCACTGGGAAACCAAAAAATTCATTTGACTCACCTTATTGAGATATTTGTTCTATTTCTTTCATCTCCAGCCAAACTTGCAGTATCTCTGAGGTGGGCGTATACTAAAGTTATGAGTAAGTTGTGGTCCACCTGAGGCATTTATATCATGTAATGCAAGAGATTTATTAAAATCATAATTCTTTGGTAAAATCAGTATATATGGAAATTCACTGTATTCTGTATTTAGTTTTAAAGATATCTTATACAGATAACTTCAAAAAATGATCAGGACTGTTGAGTCATGCTAGAAGCAGAAGTTTAATTTAGATAAATATTATTTTCTTTAAAAAGTGTGATTCTTTAGTTTTTTGAACTTCCAAATTATATGTTTGGAACCTGATATTTCACTAATTGCTAAATAAATATTTATTATTAAAAAATGATCTCATTTTCTCATTCACTTTATTCAATAGGAAACCTTAAGTGGAAACTGTGGTATACTAAACACAACATTTTGCCAAATATAATCTTTTTTTTAAAAATGTGTAGCATCAGATTTGAATCTAACATTGTTTAGGCTTAAAATTTTTAGTACTGGGCTAATTTAAGTATTCAGCTAATTAATTTAAAGACTTCTTATACTTAAAATTGACTTTTTAGTTTCATTCTTAAGGTTTTTATGTGGTCTCGGAGAATGATAAATACATAAGCAGTTCTTTACTGATTTGTGCATCTAAGTTTAAATCTAATCATGAAGTCATGAAAAATGTTTAAAATAAAACAAAAAGTCAAGATTATATATTGTGATTGCAACTATGTAAATATACAATTATTTAAACATTAAAAATATTAGAAGAAAATGTTAAAATGCCATATTAAGGCACTAATGTTAGGGCCTTTTTTTCTTTTAGATTCCAATATTTCTGTAATATGGTTGTTATTTCTATGATGAGAAGAATCAATATGTTTTTATAAAATACAATAAAGGAAGCTAAGATTAAATATAGAGCATTTGCTGCTTCTAATTATGGCAAGTGTTTCAAAGGCACTTAAATATAAGGATAATTTGTGTACCCAAAAGGACTATCCTTTCTTTAGAGTATATTTCAGTATAAGAAGCAGTGCACAATGTCAGGTGCTAGGCAGTTTTTCAAAATTAATATCAAATACGTTTTAAAGTAAAAGGAGTAAAATAAATGTTAACTTACTTATTGTCTTCAAACCCCCTCTTTCTCCTAAACACCTTGAATAAAAACTGCAACAATGGAGTTTCTGTCTGTCATTTCAAATTATTGTATCCTCAGCATTTAGAATTAATTTCTGGGACATACTAGGAGCTTAATAAGTATATGTTGAATGAGCAAATAAATAAATGAAAGAGGTATGCAATGAACTCCTAGTTAATTATGTACAGATAGTTCCAATATAAATTACTTATGTTCCATTCCCTCACCATCCCACCTGTTTTAGCTATATAACCAGAGGAATATGAAACTTCTGATAAGGATTAAAGATGTCTTGAACTATGGAGTATATAGCAACTTGGAGCCAACCAAGACCAGAGCTGATAAGGAGTTATATCTCTATCACTCATAGGAAAAGATGTGACTTTAAGGAGGAATGAGGTACGGTAGGTAGGGCAGAGAGATGATAGGTATGTCCCATAATCCCGGTCTGCTTTCCATAAATGGACCCTGTATTGCAGCACTATCCAAGGTGGCCCTCATTCACAAGCCTCCCCAAATTGTACTGTGGATACTTAAATGATCTGATGCAACCTACCCCCAGAATCATAACTTTAATCTTTTTGTTTCTCCTACATAGTGCCTACTACAGCACAACTCATAGTTTTGTGGGTGAATTCCTGATATCTTAGAACACAGACTATACAAAATACCAGTAGCTGCTCATTTTGAATATAATTGCATTAATTTAATTGATAAATAATTTAGTCTTGCTCATGACCAGTATACTCATTATTTCCTTTCATTCAGCATGATTCTATTAAATAATTTTAAACAGTCTTCTGCTTTTGTTTATTCTGTAGCCTCATTCTTTTTGGTTGTTGTGTCCTTCCATCCTTTCCTCTTTGAGGAGATATTTCACAGTTCATATGCAAACTCAGAGGCATTTCTGATGGATCCTTTAGACTCGGAGATATTTTTTTTTTCTGTCTTTAGTCCTAGACCTCTATAGTTTTAAGCTGAAACTTCTCTCTCCAGAACCACTTGAACGTTTATGTAATGGCGTCATTTACTTGAGTTCCGAGTTTTCCAATTCTTGTCATTCAGTGTCTCCTGTGTATATTCCCTCATCTAGAGCATATATCCATCTCCCTGTTTTTTCAAGTCCATTCCTTTTGGCTCTGACAGGCTCTCTAACCTGCTCCGTTCTCTGCCATTTGCCCAGAACCATCAACATTTCATTCTGGATTATTCTTCATCTTAGATGGTTATATTTCTCATTATCTATTTTTTGACCCTTTTATATCTTTTCTGATTGACATTAACACATTCATTTATTTATTCAGTCATTCAACAGATATTTTTTGAGTCACTACTATGTACCAGAGCTGTTCTAGGTGTTAGGATAAATTGTAAACAAACATGATCCAAACCCTTGTGGAATTTCCTATCCAGTTGAAGCGTAAAACATTAAACTCACACATCTACAACTGTCACACTTCCATTACTGAATTTGCATGTGAATTCAGGGGAAGGAGGTTTTTATTACAAAACTGTACATTTGCAACCCAAAAACGAATAAAATAATCTTACCTTTTTGTTGGTAGCTTTGGCACAATTTCAAAACCATTTGGAATGTTTCCAACAAAATGAGTCATTATCCTCTCTAAAAGTCTTGTAAATAATTAAAACCAATATTTATTAAGTTTTGTGCTTCTTGCCCATTATTGGCATTATTTCCTATGATTCTCATAACAAACATATGAGGTTGAAATAAGCACAAAGAAGTTAAGTCACTTGATCAAAGTTATTGAAAAAGTGAGATTTGAAATCCAAGTCTGTTTATTCCCCAAACCTGAGCTCTGTTCTCTCTCCTGATTGCTGATTTCCATTACTAGTGAAATTAATCAAAAGTCAAATATGTAAGATTTGTGTTCCCCTTTCTCTTACTAACCATCCAATATTTCTGCTCTATAAAATGTCAGGGAATCTTAGTTTCAAAAATCAAGATATAACCATATTTGCAAAGCCACTTTTGGGTTGATGGATTTTGTTTATGAAAGAGACAATGACTTTTGGGACACTGGGAAATATTTACTATTAAGTGGAAAATGTTTTTGTGAAAAGATCGCATGTTAATATTATATATGATTTTAAATCATTATCTCTGCTTAATTGAAAGTCAGCAAACATAACCTTATTACAAATGAAAGTTTTTAAAATGAGAAAATGAAAAGACATGATTTATGATTTCCTCTGAAGTATATTATGTATGTGTTGCGCCCAAGATTGCGAATCCGAGAAACCACCAAGGAGCCAACACCGATGCAAACACACACGAGGGTTTATTTACGAGCTCGAGCTTGGGTCCAAGTGTACCCGACACAGCGGAGCAGAGACTTGGACCCTGAGACTAAGAGGCGTAGCAGCCTTATAGGGGCGAGTGGCCAATGGGATACACAGAAAGTTGCACAGTCCTGTCGGTCCACAAGCAGGTGGCCAATTGAATTACATCTTACCCTATAGTATCCATTTGAGCTGGCCTATTACTTTGGTCAGAATTGGCGCGCAGTTTTGGCCGGCACAAAGCAGGGTTACATTGTTATGAGCTGATTTCCGATTAGGGTGTGCCCAGCGGCTTGACTAGGGTGGGGCAGCGCCTTAAGCAATAGGCAGGTTATGTGGGGGTCATACAGGAGGTGGCGGGTGTAGCACAAAATGGAATCAGTCCTGCTCTGCTTGTCCAGGGGTAGGGGATTTTTGTTAAATTTCCTGGGTCCCACAGTATGTTCATTTTTTATACATTCGCTTAGCGTATTTCATACAAAAATAAGAAATAGAGCATCCTAATTAAGGCCATCTATTTCACCCTGCCCTTACTCAATAGTTCTTTTTTTATTCATTGTATCATTTATAAAAAATATTTTTTATATCCTTCACATTTTCACTACCAGGAGACTTTTCCCCCTAGATAAAGATTGCACCCCTGCCCAAAGAAAACTTTTATTTCTGGATAGAAATACTAGTATATAAAATCTCTTTTATTTTGCTACTTTGCAATTTAATACTTAATTTTATGTTTTAGAATAATAGATTTATGTAGTATTTAAAAGCATTGGACTGGAAATTGAACAAGATCTCTAACATGCTTTACCATTAATATTGGGCAAATTACTAAATCTTTTGTGTGCTTTTGTTTTCGTATGGTATGTCACCAACTCTGTGATATGCATAACTAGAAGCTTCACCTCCATGTTGGGATTATAAAATTTACCCAACTATAATTTAATTCCAAGTATAAGAACATATAAAACAAAAGATAACGTATTATAATAGCCATTGAAAAGAGAACAATTTTGACACAGATCTAAGGTAATGACTACCCTATTTTCTACCTCTTAAAAGATAGAGTTTAAATATATTTAAATATTTCAGTACAATGTTTGTTGACTTCCAAGTCATTTTTTTGAAAAATGACATCCAAATATATTTTTCATCATTGCTACATTGATCTTTCAATGGAAACTTGGGCCTATTGAAATTTTTGTCTCAGATGAAAAACAATATCTTTAGTATCTTTACTAGATCCTGCTTTTCTTTATAGGACCAAGTAATTAAATCTTCAATAAGCAAATATCATATACTTTAAAGACCAATTCAAGCTAATCCTATATTATTAGCTCATCTTTTTTTTTTTTTTTTTAAGAAAAATATGTTCACTTTAAAAACGACATCACCATGAAATTCTTTGGAAGACATCCATTATATAAATACAGGTATCTTGTTACTATTTATAAAATTTTTTTGCAATTCTTCTAATGGTGGCTGATTTTTTTTCTTTCTGGGGCCTTTGTCTGCCATTCTTAAGCAGTCCACTCCCCTACCCACAAATCCATCCCCAACTAATATTTCCTTGTTGCCATAATTTTTCCTTATTTATTTGGTTGGAAATTGATACTGTTAGTGACAATGGATGACACTGATTAAGATAACAAAGAGTTATCTTAATATTTTTGATTGGCTTTACATTTGTCCTTTACTGTTTTTTCTGATATTTTTGTCTTTTTTCAAAGTATTGGCTTCCATTTTATTTGATTAAGGAGTTTGATGGGACATCTATAAAGAAGAGAAAATATAGAAGGAAGACAAATTTTATAACTATAAACCAATACTTTCAGGAGAATTAACAGTACTTTTATTGCTACCCATGTTATAGAATGAGGCAAGCCAAGAGAAGTGAAGGATTAAAGTTGACTTAGGCCGATAAGAGGTTACAGAAAATGAGGGTCTTAGCAAACACAGAGCTTCAGTCAGAACAGGAGCTGCTCTAGAAAGGAGAATATAAATTATTAAACAACAGGAAGTGGAGTCTAATTTGAAGCTAGAGAAGCTCCTGACAGCAGAAGTGAGTAGATTCCAACTATAGAGATAGAAATTGGTGCAGAAGGGGTCAATCGGAAGAAGGAAGAAGGAATTACTAGGCCAGTTGACCCAGGGATAGCATCTGCTGTGCCACATAAATGTATTTTGTCTGTGTAAGCAACGCAGCAGGTTATTACCACTGAAACAAGGCCAGAATTGAGCAACCTTGCTTTAGGTTTAGGGCAATCCACTTGAGTGTGAGGAAACAAGGAATGGCAGGTTTTGTTGGCAGGCAGTGTAAAGCAAGGTTTCCCACATCATTATTATCATTATTAAAGTAATTATTGTTGATTGTGGCAGAGAGGCTAATCTAAATCTCATATTTTAGATAATGGCATTTTCTAACCCTCAGTTCAAGAGAAACTTTGTTCTCCTCCGTTACCTCAAGCCTTTCGAAACCTTTGCAGGAATCCTTGAGCACTAAAACAATTACAAGGGTTTTTTAAAGCTTTTTGTCTATTGTCAATTAGTCTTTAGTTAGTTAGGAAGCTCCCAAATTTTCTTTTTTAAAGGTGACAATGCATCATCCATGCAAGATGTTGAGAGAATTTACAAATACTGATATAAGTGTCCATAGTCCCTTATTTGTAACTCAAAGCTTCAAAAAGTTTTGAGGGAAAATCCCACACCTTTTTTAATAAGAAAAATTTAAGTAAAAATATTTTTACTTCAGGCAGCAAATTTAGACTTGAACTTAACTTATTTGGTGCCAAATCTGGAGCTGAATTTATGTGAGGCCATTAATAGGCTTTGTATTTCCCCATGTGAATATTCCTGTATTTCGCTACAGAAATATTAATGTGTTTGATTCTCAGGTGCTGCTCCAGTGATCTCTGGGGATGTTACATCATATATAGTATAAATATATAGTATATATATTTCTTAGTTTAAATTTCTAAAATTAAAAGAAGTGCATGTACATCAATTCTGAAATTTTGCTGGCCCTTAAGGGTTTTGGGTGACAGATATTGTGACCATTAGTAGTTTTATTCATGTGACCTTGGAGTCACATATTTAGTAACTGCTAACAATGATAGGCCTCATCATCCTGAAGAGGCTAATATAGGTAGTATCTAATCTGTTTATCAGTTTTCTCAGAATCTGTTTATCATAGAAATGCTGTTTTACATGGTGATTATGCTTGGGTGTGTTATGTCCCTTTAACGAATCCATTACGTATATAAGATGTGAAATTAACAGTTCTATGGATCTTATGGCAATGTTTCTATGGAAAATATTTTTAGAATGTACCTATATCCTTTACCCTAGCCTGCCCCATCCTCAAACATAAAAACCCACCTACTGCAATATTCAAGTGACTTCTGAGGTTCGTTTATCCCATCACACATTGAGAGGGAGAATTCCAACAGGCTGAGACTATTTGTAAAGGCTCACTTAAGTGACAGGATGCAGAGTGGGATGAATTGATTTTTTATTTGTTTTGTTTTGCTTCTCATTGCTTCACTATTGTTTTGCCTTCCGTTCTTCTATAGACTCTAGGAAATGCTCTACCTAAATCTTTTTTCATTTATACCATCTACAGTTCTTCTATTTATTTGGAAGTAATGGGACTAGGTTGCCTTCTTTCTTATTTGCCACTTCCGTTTATCTTCAATTTTGAATTACCACTTAACTCTTCTTTAAGTCTCTTAATTTTCCTTTTGTGAGGAAGGCTAATAGTTTTTACTCAAAAACACATGATAGATGGTTAGAGCTATTAAGTGACTGAGACTGGGTAGAAAAAATATTGGAGTACTACTTCCAAGAAGTTAGAAAAGCTGGAAGCATGACCTTTTGTCTATTTTGACCTTTTGTTTTCTTGCAGATTATTGGTTTATAGGACATTCAGTTTCCTGAGGGGGATACTTTTCCTGTAAATGATCTTTCACTTTCACTCCGGGCTATCCACATGCAGATAATGCAAACATTGGTAGATTGCTTTTAAACAAATATCCTAGAAACCATCCATGCAAGCAAGTGTCTTTTCTTAGAAAGTAATTACAGGGGAGCTATGCACTTATTTCAGTGCTACTGCTTTTGCATAACTACTTTTGGAACTCCTTAGTTTGCCTTCACAGTCTGTGCCGTTATTTTGAATGTTATCTGTATTATTAGTCACTTTTTGAGAGTTAATTTAGAATTTATAGACAACTCTTTCTGAGTAATGTCTAATGAGGAAGGTTTTGTGTTTTGTTTATTACTTCTTGGTCAAAAACAAGTGAAAGCTAAAAAGCAGACTTTTGGGGGGTCTTTTAAATTGATTCTCACACTAGTTCTAGAACAAGAGGTTCAGTTATTTGGAACAATTGTAGCTCTGTAATCCTGTACTTGAATGGAGCAACACTTACTTGGTGTGTAGATTTGTATATGTTGATTTAAAATACATACTTCTTATTCTTAGGTTTATTGTACAAGTGTATTTAAAACTCAGATATAGACACATATATGGGAATCCTTGGGAAATTGAAGTTATGAGAAATCAGATACAAAAGAGAGTTTTCATGAAAACCTAGCACGTTTCAATCGTTCTTTCATTGTTTTGGCTGATTAATATATCTGAAAGAGCAGAAGAGATTGATTTGGAATAACATTTTTATAGTTCTGTTTATGACGTACTCACAAAATAACAAGTAATTATTGGGTATTCATTATCCTGTTTAATATTCATAATAATTCATAGAGATACTTATCTCTTTTAACAATGGAGGAAACCGAGATCCAGAAAACTGAAGACTACCATGCCCTTGATTATATGGCTAATAAATAACAAAGCCTTCTGAACTTCTGACTTTTTTTTTTGAAACTACTCTAAATTCCTTAAACCATGGCTACTGCTATGGGCATGATCCTTTGACCAATTAGAAGTGTATTCTGTTATTTTTAGGGTACAGATACAGTGCCAAGAGATTAAATGCCATATTCATTGTTTGTATTTTAATGGCAGACTTTTTCAGTATGGTGTATTGGAGCTCTCTGGATTTTTTACCCTGGCCCAAATGACCCTACAGTATTGATTTGACTTCTGACTGTCTCTCCACCCTAATGTGTAATCCAAATTAACCTGTCTTGACACACCAAATTTATTCCTCCTTTAAGACATTTACACAGGTTTCTTCTGCCTAGAATGTTCTTGCTTTCAGTCTTTCCATGACTGGATCTTGTTAGTCAGGCCTCAGCTTAAATGTTAACTACTCAGAGAAGTCTCCAGCCACCACCAAAGCTAAAGAAATCACCCATGTCACATCACCTGGTTTTAATTCTGTTTATGCCCCCTACTACTATCCAGTATTTTCCTATTTTCATATTTATTGTCCCTCTTACCAGTAGATTGTAAGCTCCATTGACAACAGAACCTTGAAACAACCTGGCCAAGAAATCACTCTAGGAATAAATGAATAAATTGGGTTGAGAAAATTGCATAACAGATTATTCAGATTAAGAAGACTAGGAATGATAAAGGTTTAGGGATATTTGGAAAAGTGTTTCTCATAGCCTACTAAACTTGCCAGCAACAGCAGAAGCAGCAGCACCAGGGAATACGTTAGAAATGTAATTCCAAGGACTTTCCCAAGACCTACTGAATCAGAAACTCTGGAGGTGGGGCCTTGCAGTCTTTACGTCTCTCCAGGTAGTGACTCTGATGCAGAACTACTGAATTAGACATTTCTTCGTACCAATTGGTTGTTAGAATTATCAGTTTTGTTTTGCTTGTTTTTAAGCCAGGTTGCCATATTTAAAATGTATTTTTTTTCTGTGCATGATTTTGTTAGCAGTATATTTTTAAATTTTTATGCATGTAGAAATTTCAAAAATGTACAACCCTAATGAGAGTCAATATAGCTGATTCAGGGAATTAAAGACATAATTTTGTCTACTTAAGAAACATAAGACGTGGTTTCCAAAAGTATTTTTTTCCAACAGCATTTTTTAAAATAAATTTTTCTAGTTTCTGAAGTTTGGAATTTCCTTGAATCTGCTTTGAGACCAACTGCACCAAAGAGTAATTAATTAAATTTTTAGTGACATAGCTTGACTGAAGATGTACATTGGAATTCTAAAGATTAGTATAGTCTAGTACCTCCTATAGATCTTTAGAAAGAAAATTCAGTACAGAGTATTTGAAACCCACTGCTCTAATATGAAGGTTTACTCAGGGATTTTAAGTATTTTCGAAACCCAGAGATCCCTGGGTGGCTCAGGAGTTTAGCGCCTGCCTTCGGCCCAGGGTGTGATCCTGGAGACCCGGGATCAAGTCCAACATCAGGCTCCCTGCATGGAGCCTGCTTCTCCCTCTGCCTGTGTCTCTGCCTCTCTCTCTCTCTCTGTCTCTGTCTCTCTCTCTCTGTCTCTTATGAATAAATAAAATCTTTTTTAAAAAGTATTTTCAAAATCCCACTTATATTTTATCTCTTAATATTAATTTACACTGTCATTTCCATATGTATCCTTTAAGTAGTATTTAATTACATTTAGTGGTATGAGTAACATAATGTGGTTCAGAAAAAGAATGAATCCAGAATGGCATCTGCACTTATATTTTAAGATATTGATATTTTTCCTCTCAGGCATAGCACCAAAGCCTTAACTTTTTTGATCTAGAAGAGAATACTGTGAAAACCAGTATGTTTAGTTTTCTGCAACTCCAATTAAGCATTTTTGAAGAAGAAATACAACTTATAGAATGCTGGCACGAACCAGCTATATATCAGATATTAGAACTAGTAGTTCTAGTAGCTATAGAATCTGCTATTCAGAGAGTAAAATAAGTGACTTGACTAAAGTTTCATGGGTACTATGCCACAGGAACAGGATTCAAACTTAGGTGTGTCTGATTCCAAAGCAGTGCTTTTTCTACCCCACAGTGCTGCCTCATAACTCCAGTATATTAAAAACCAGGTGAATAATCTTAAATCATTATTGGAAGCTAGCAGGGTATAAATAATAAATGAATAAATAAAATTATGGCAAGCGATTGCTCTTTACTCATTAAATGTAGTTAAAAGGTTGACATTACTCCCAGTATATGCCTAATCACTTGAAAATGTAATGTTGGATCACAATTAAGAAATCCAGGTTCAGCAACTCTTTTTAACAGGTAGAAAAATGTTGTTTGTTGTAAATGTTCATTTTCAAATTCCTGAAAGAATACGGTGAGTATTAAGATAACATTTTAAAATAAGTTTTGAAAATGAACAAATTTTCCCTTTTTCTATTGCTTTAGAAATTAAAACTACAGTACTTCCTTATGTTATTTCTACAGTAGATCTTGAAGGGAATGTAAAATCAAATGTAATCCTGGGGAATGAAGTATAGTTAACTCCCTGCCATACTATATATTGTTGGTTTCATAATACCTTTACACATATACAACCTGTATTTAAGTAAAAGTATGTTTGATTTACTTACCATTAAGGTGCTACAGTAATATAAAGTGTATTTTAAAGAGGGACTTTTATTTGAAGACTCATTTTTAGATGCTTAAAATTTATTCCTCTCTTATAAAAGGTGGGAACACTTAATTATTAGATGTAACATTTTTTAAAAAGATTTTAGTTACTTGTTTGACAGAGAGAGAAAGGGAGAGAGCACAAGCAGGGGGAGCAGCAGGCAGAGGTAGAGGGAGAAGCAGGCGCCCCTTGGAGCAGGAAGCTTGATGCCAGGCTTGATCCCAGGACACTGGGATCATGACCTGCGCTGAAGGCGGATACAACCGAGGGCAGCCCCGGTGGCTCAGTGGATTAGCGCCACCTTCAGCCCCCGGGTGTGATCCTAGAGGCTCAGGATCGAGTCCCACATCAGGCTCCCTGCATGGATGGAGCCTGCTGTGTCTCTGCCTCTCTCTATCTGTGTCTCATGAATAAATAAATAAAATCTTTAAAAAAAATCTTAAAAAAAAAAAAAGATACTTAACCGACCAAGCCACCCGGATACCTCTCGAGTTAACATTTATAAACTGTTTTGAGAGTATGTGGTATAGTATAAATCACTTACTATAGGTAATACATGTCTGTATGCCTAACATTCGTTTTTAAATTAATTCCATTATTATGAGTTAGATTCTTTGTGGAGTGTTCTTGCAACCTTCAACAGACTTGAAAAAAAAAAGTGTTCTGAATGAAGAAACAGTTTTAGATGTTCAGTGTTGGCAGTGTTAAATGTTAATTGGAATCCCTGAGCTCTGACGCCACCTTAAGTGGTCTTATGTATGTGGGAGAGGGGAAATCGAGGTACTCTTTTCTTCTAAAAGAGAGTAGAGAAAAAAGTAATTGAAATACTGCTAAGAGTTAAAAGAGCAATATTATCAATATTTAATTACCCCAGGACAAATTGTCTAATCAGTTTAACATTTACACTTTTCCATTTTCTTTTTCTTTGATATGCTTTTGACTATTTAAAAGCAAATTACAAGAGAGCAGAGAAGGAAAAGGAAATTACAGAGAAAGAAAAGGAAATACTGCAGACAGACTATAAACATTTAACCTAGTAATTTGTTAGGAGTCCTGAAAAAATTTGAGGGGATAAGTTGCTGAAATAACAAAGCTATAGAATTATAAAGTATTGTTCTTATTTTAGAACAGTAGTTCTCCACTGTGGGTGATTTTGCCCCATGGAGCATATTTAGCAATGTTTGGAGATATTTTTGATTGTCCTCACCTGAGAGAATCAGGATGTTGCTACTGGCAGCTAGTAGGTGGAGGTTAGGGAAGTTATTAAATATCATACAGTACAGCTCCCAACAACAAAGAGTTTTCCAATTTAAAATGTCAATAGTATTAGGTTGAGAAACCTTGTTTTAGAAACAGACACACTCCTCATATTTCAAAACCGATAGAAATACAGGGAGATATACATAAGGCCACACAACCACTAAATGAAGTAGCCAAAACTTGAACTTGGATCTTCTGACCCCAAGATTTTGTGCTTTCCTTGCTTCCACTGTTCTTAGAATCAAAACTTAAGTAATTTTGGAGAATTATGGAGAAAAAAAGAAGCAAGAGAATTATCAAAGTCAAAGCTGTGTCTCCATTTCCATTTCTTTTAACTGTACTGTAATTGGGTTTATATTTTGTTTGTTCAGATCTCTTATAAAATACCTAAAGTACCCTTTTTTTTGGAATTGATAGCTTCAATTATTTCACCATTAAAAGTTAATCAATATATATTTTCCATGTTTAGTCAGTTCCAGGCATCTAGCAAGGCATACCTAAAGGGCCTAAGAATTTAAAGATGAAATTCTAGTTTGGGGAGAAACTATAGGATAAAAGAAAGTGAGACTTTTAAAATATGGGAGAAGTTATTCAAAATATAAGTTGAACAAGGATAGAAACTGAAGCTCTGATTGTTATTAGTATGGGTATGCTAGGCCAAACTTGCTCACAAATTAAACTAGAAATCTCCATAAGTGGAAAATGGCTTTTTCAGTTGTCATGACAGTGAAAGAGAGACCTGGAGATTCCCTCTTGACATTTTTTTAAGATTCTATTTATTTGATAGACTAGAGAGAGAGAAAGAAAGAGAGAGAGCACAGGTAGGGCGGAGGGACAGACAGAAAGACCAGCAGACTGAGGAGGGGGGCCTGACAGGGCTTGATCCCAAGACCCTGGGATCATGACCTGAGCCAAAGGCAGACCCTTAACTGACTGAGCCACCCAGGCACCATCCCTCCCACCCCCGACATTTTTAAGAACAGTCCTATAAGTGATTTATCTCTGTCCTCCACATCTTACTGGCCAGAAATCAGATTCATTCCTCCAACCTAACTAGAAATGTAGAAAATGCAGAAGAGCTACATTTGACTATTTGTTGAGCACCAGCTCTACCATTGGTGTTTACCACTAATTGAGCAAGTTAGGAAAGGCTTTCCTAGAAGCTGTGGCATCTAAATTGAGACCTGAAAAATAAGTAGTTAGCTAGACCTGGAAAGAGATAGGTTTATTTCACGTAGACAAAATTTTGTGTCACTGCCTAGAGGAGAGAGAAGGATGACTCTTCTAAGTACTAAAAATTTAGTGCTTGAACGTTGAATGTGGGGAGAGGACAAGCAGGGGCTCAGTCATAAAGGACTTTATAAGCTGTGTTAAGGTATTTTATTCTGAAGGCAATGACAAGCCATTGCAAGGTTTAGAGCATGACAAAGTAATGTGAGTAATGTAATAAACTTTGCATTTTAGAAAGATCATTCTGGTTGCAGTGAAGTGTGTAGATTGGCGGAGAGCAAAATCACAGGTGGAAGGCCAGTTGAGAAGCTCTAGAATCAGTCCAGTTAAGCAATGATGGTGACCTGTATACGAAAAGGGAGGAAAGAAATAAGTTGGGGGGATATTTAAGAAGTATAATTGTTGGAGTTTAGTGTTTGTTGGGTGGGCAGTTATGTGGAGTAGGTTATATGTGGGATGTAGAGTGATTGGTTCAGTATGGAACACGTTGAGTTTGAGACATACAAGACATAAAAGTCTTTATGTCCAAACAAAGGGTTGAATACATCAGTCTTGTGATCAGAAGAGAGATCTGAGCTGAAAATACAGATTTGGAATTTATCAGGATATAGATAACTGAAGCCGCAAGAGTAGGTAAGTTTGTGTACAGCAAATGCATACTGTAAGAAGAGAAGAGGGCCTGTGGCAGAGCCCTGCAGACAAGATTTAAGACAGAGGTTCTTATTTGCACAGTACATCCGAAATGATGAGCTTTCTGAAAACATGGTACCTGGTCTCCACACTCCAGGGATTGTGATTTCATTTGTCTCAGTGTGTCCTACAATATCCTGTATTTCAAAAGCCTCCTTGGTGACTTTTTTTTAAGATTTTATTTATTCATGAGAGACAGAGGCAGAGACACAGGCAGAGGGGAGAAGCAGGCTCTCCTTAGGGAGCCCAATGCGGAACTTCATCCCAGGACCCCAGGATCATGCCCTGAACCAAAGGCAGATGCTCAACCACTGAGCCACCCAGACATCCCTTCCTTGGTGATTTTAATACACAGCCAAGGTTGAGAATCATACATGTAGGGTTAGCCAGAGAACAAAGAGAACACTAAGGTGACTAATAGTGAGATAGGATGAAAACTATCTGTTGTCTCAAGCCAAAGAAAGACAAATTTTGAAGAATGAGCTGAGTTAGAATTGCTGAAATGTTTTGAAAATTAGTGATCAAAATGTCATTGGATTTGCCAATATGAATATGAATTAATGATTTGAAATAATGGTCATGGAAGCCTAGGGGCTATAATTTGTAAAGTGAGTGGTAGAGAAAAGGAGACTTGATGTTTCCCCTCTTTCATGGAGTTTGATTATAAAGGACGAAAGAGGAAAAAGAGCATAGTAGCTGGAGAGAATTTGAGGTTGGAGGACTCTTTATAATGGGAGAAACTTAAGTTGAACTGCTAAGGCTGTGGAGAGATGAACAAATTAGTATCAGAGGATAAACAGGGATCGCTGGGTGGCTCAGCGGTTTAGCGCCTGCCTTCAGCCCAGGGCATGATCCTGGAGACCTGGGATCGAGTCCCACGTCGGGCTCCCTGCATGGAGTCTGCTTCTCCCTCTGCCTGTGTCTCTGCCTCTCTCTCTCTCTCTCTCTCTCTCTCTCTCTGTGTGTGTGTGTGTGTGTGTGTGTATCATGAATAAATAACAATTTTTTAAAAAAAAGATAAACGGAGGGGAGTGAGACTAGAAAAGCATAGCACAGGAAGAGAAATACCTTTATATTCTAAGAGAAAGGGGGAATTGGAAATCTATGTTTTTAGCATTGGTGGTAGAAAATTGAGGGAGTTGAATTCTCATCTCATCTGAAGACAATTATTTTTTTCTGTTAACCGGCACTCTATATCATCTGCTAGGAGTGAGGGAAGACATGATACGGATAGAGTTTTTAGAGAAGTGATTAATATTTGAGATAATCACTATGGAGGAATAGAGAGCTAAGAAAGGAAAGCTAATAAGATAACCTGACATCACTGGGGCCCAAAGGATGCTAACCAAGGATCTATGGTGGCCACTATCTGTAGAGTTTTATATTTTGTCATTATTCTCTCAAAGCACTCAGAACCCAGGTACAATGGAAAGACAGAGGGCAGGAGAATAGAAAATATTGACAGGCAAGTGGTTGAAGTGATGAACAGTGTGATAAAAGAGTAGGAAAGGGAATGAAGAGAAAGGACAAAAAGTAGATAAAGTCTCTGAAAGTAACCAGTTTTTTAAAACACATACCACCAATGTATATATGTATATTTATCTCTATGCTAATATACTTCATATAAGCTTATTTCATACTGCACATCCCACTTTGGAGATTACTTGCCTTGAGAATCTATATATTGGATTGTAATTAGAAGAGAATGCTGGATAGGGAGGTCATGGTCAGAGTAAAATGTCTGAATGTATTATCTTGAGAGTATAGCAGTATGACATATAGGCATGTCTATGGAAGTGATTGAATCACTAAGAAAAGACAAGAAATGGAAGATAAGTATGGGGTCATTCATGTAGCACACTGAAGCTTTTCTGATTGATTGCAATATTTGGATAGGAAGGAAAACCTTTGAACCAATTGCCAGAGAACAATTTATGAAAGGAGTTTTTGAAGAGGAAGTTACTTAATACATAAGGAAGAGAGGGAAATATAGGAACATGGAAAAAAGCATGGGTTTGTACTTCCTGGGAAACTTTTTGTATAGAATATCAAGAGTAGACAAGAATACTGACAGACCGGGATCCCTGGGTGGCGCAGCGGTTAACCCCCTCCTTTGGCCCAGGCCGCGATCCTGGAGACCCGGGATCGAATCCCATGTCGGGCTCCCAGTGCATGGAGCCTGCTTCTCCCTCTGCCTGTGCCTCTGCCTCTCTCTCTCTCTCTGTGCCTATCATAAATAAATTTTAAAAAAATAAAAAAAAAGAATACTGACAGACTTCTTAACTCAAAAGTAATTATTCACATCTATTGTAGGTGTTTCATTTAGGTAAACAAGTCCCTCATCTCCTGTTGATAACCCCAGGGAGGGATAAAGTGATTTGCACTCTAGAGTTAATTGTTATAATGAAATCAATACTTAGTTTATATCAGTATTAAGGAATGGAAGTAAAAACTTCCAAGAACTGGAAAGAGTAATTTTGGAATCTTTAGTTAAATACACTTATTTTCTTTCCCAAAAAATGGAATCCATCTTATTTTGTTGATTTATAAATGTGTTTATGTGAGTTTTTATAATATTATTTCATGTAGATTGAGGTTTAGCTTAATGGAGAGAAAAAAAAATGAAATCCATATTGTCTTGAATCCTACCAGGTGTGTGATCATAAGTATAGAGCATTTATAATGACAAATCTGGATAAATTAGGAGATTTTGGATTTCTGGAGGTTATCAAGAGTCTATAGACTAGGGTAACATGAGGAAGTGAGAGAGAGTGTCAGCGGAGACAGGAACGGAGGGAGAACTGTGTCGGATTGGCAAAATTTTCTGGAATCAGAATGGAGACTGTTTTACCTCTGATATTCATCAGATATGATGCCTTTGGTATTTTTGGAGTGCCCTGAATTAGAAAGACTCATTGGCAAAGTTGTTAACTTCAGTGTATCTTTGTTTATTTCTATCTGACTTACTGCAATTTCTCAATATCTACTTCTTCCAATTTTCCAAGGTCTTCTCTTTCAGTCCACTTTCTTTGACAGCAGAGTTGAGGTAGAAAAGAGCATTAATTCTTCCAGTGAACTGCTATTTATTGATCACGCTGCACTATTTCATGCTTGGTATGCAGTAGTAAGAGCATATATGCCCTCAAGGAGCTTACAGGCTAATGGGTAAACACATAATTAAACAACTGGGATATATATATATATATGATAAAATCACTATTATCTCACAGAAGGCACCCAAACCCATTCCCTAGCAGTTAGATGCATCTTCTGGTAGAATGTGACGTTTCATAGGAGACATAAGATCTTTAAGGAGAGTAGGAATTTGCCAAGTGAAGATCAGAGTGAGTGTCAGGTCACTGGGGGGATAAATGTTCAGGTTTAGGGGAGTTAGAGTAGAACGTTCTTAACACAAGAGAAAACAAACAGTCGTATGCTGGCTATGAAAATTAGACCTAATGTTAGCCCCCCTTGTCTTCCCTAGTCTAACATCAGCATAAACAAAATAAACCTCTACATATAGTCCTCAAATGTCAGGGTCTCAAACTTGTGTGTATAGAAACATCTGTTCCAGTTATGCTGCATATAAAGTTACTCAGTGGCACAGAATAACCATTTATTACACTCACAGATTCTGGATTAGGATTTCAGACAGGGCACAGTGGGGATGCTTTGTCCCAGTTCCATATTTGGAATCTCAACTTTGGGGCTGACAGTCTACGAGGGCTAAAATCATTTGCATTATTGTTCCTTCACCTAATGGTTGTTTCTGGCTATTGCCTGGGGGATTTAATTCTTCTCCAAAAGGGATTCTCTATATGGTCTCCCTCACAGGCTAGTTTGAGCTTCCTCACAGCATGGTAACCAAGATTCAGCAGCAATTATGTCAGGATAAAAACTAGGTGGAAGCTTTATCCTTTTTATAACCTAGCCTCAGAAATTATATAACATGATCTTGATCAGAGTATATCTGTTGCAGTCGTCGGTCTTAGGCCTTTACCCATGTTCAAGGGAAGGGGATAGAACCTACCTCTCACTGGGAGGAGGAGTGTCATGTTGTAAGAAGAGAATATGGGAAGGGATTGATTGATTAGCATCTTTGGAAAGAATAGTCTTATACTCTCCTCACTTAATAATGTTCACAAATAAGAACAAATCTATGTTCCACTGCTCTACCAACAGTCACTAATTGTCCTTTATACTTTACGTGTGGTTATTTATCCATGATAACTTTGATATTATTTTTGAGGCATTTTATAAATATTAGTAGCCCCTTCTTGTTCACTAGTTACAAAGGCAGAAAGAAGGCTAGAAGTAGTACTAAGAAAATTATACGATTCCATTGGAAAACAAAGATTTTTACTTAAAAGTGATAAAACTATGCTGCTTGTGTGTTGTCACCATAGACATATAAATAAATGTAATTAAATGAACATCTTATCAGAACCTAAAACAATTTTAGATATAAAGAAACTTCAGTAGTACCTTATTGTCTTTGTAAGTCTTTTAGCTAGGTAAGACAGTTTCGAGTTTGGTTTTTTAACCTCATTTCCTTGCACTATACTGCATACTCAGTAAAAAAGAATACTAAACTTAAAAAAATTGTGTTCTCACACTAAAAATAGATATTAAAGTTAAAACTACAACTCATTACATTTCTGGGTTTTTTTTCTTTGATTGATCCTGAATTTCTCATGCACATAATTGTTTATGTGCAATATGTGTGTGTGTGCCTACACATGTGCACACATACATGTATATATATGCAAATAGATTGAACAGTCTCTATATACATATATAATAAGTCCAAATAACCCCTTTCTTATTTCACTTCCCTGTCTTAACCATCCGCTGCATCTTCTAATTTATTTATTT
This sequence comes from Canis lupus dingo, assembly GCF_003254725.2. Lineage (NCBI taxonomy): Eukaryota > Metazoa > Chordata > Mammalia > Carnivora > Canidae > Canis > Canis lupus. The sequence continues at coordinate 50,799,219 of NC_064261.1, forward strand.
TTTATTTTTTTAAAAGATTATTTATTTATTCATGAGATTCACAGAGAGGGAGAGGAGAGGCAGAGACACAGGCAAAGGGAGAAGCAGGCTCCATGCAGGGAGCCCAATGTGGGACTCGATCCCAGGTCTCCAGGATCAGGCCCTGGGCTGAAGGCAGGACTAAATCGCTGAGCCACCCGGGCTGCCCTGCATATTCTAATTTAAAATGACCCAAGAGGAGTGCATGGGTGGCTCAGTCACTTTTGATTTTGGCTCAGGTCATGATCTCAGGGTTATGAGATGGAGCCCTGCCTTGGGCTCCATGCTCAGCACAGTGTCTCTCTCTCTCTCCCCCCTGCCTCTGCTCTCCTTCTCTCTTAAATAAATGAATAAGTAAAATCTTAAAATTAAAATAAAATGATCCAGGAATGGGCACCTGAGTGGCTCAGTCGGTTAAACATGCAATTCTTAATCTCAGCTCATGTCTTGATCTCAGGGTTGTGAGTTCAAGCCCTGCATTGGGCTCCACACCCAGCATGGAGCCTACTTTTAATAGATAGATGATAGATAGATAGATAGATAGCTAGCTAGCTAGCTAGCTAGCTAGCTAGATAAAATGCTGCAGGAAGGTCTTAATTGAAGGGATAGGTTTAAAACATCATGCCTTCCTTCTTTTGCATCAGAAATATAGTATGAACAAGGTTGAGCTAGGTGTGAAGTAAGCACGGTATCGGTTTCACTTCCTTAGCCAAATTTCAGACAATCTCTGCCATAAAAAACACGTTCCGACCAGTCTACTTTGATAAAAAGTTGAGTTGAAAAATTGTGGTGTCCGCTATTTTCACTGGGTGCTGTACATTTGTTACCTCATTTAATCCTCAAAATAGTATGTATTATTTTCTCTATTTCACAGTAAAGAAAGAAAAAGGCTAGAAGAAATGAAATAGCTTTCTATTACACAGCTGTTACATAGTGGTGACAGTAAGATTCTAAGCCAGGTCTAAATCCAAGTGCTGTGTTCTTTCAGGGTTGTTGTTGTTTTCACTACCTTTAGTTTCTCTACATTTCTTAGGTGAATATTTGATTTTTGGTATAATATTTATGTGAATGATCAGAATTACATTGCTTGTTTTATTCAGCTAGATATGTATATAAATCTGGATTGTTTATATAATAGGACTTTTGCAGGAGCAGTGGAAGGCTTACAAGAGCAAGAACGTTGGCCCTACTAGGAGCACAGTCTGTTCATTGCCAGATCAAATTTTTAAGGTCTTTTTTATGACCAAAAATGTATACAAAAGAAACTGTAAAGAACTTAATTTATTATGTTGAATAAGACCACAACATTCCAGCTCACCAAGAAAAGATAGATGGAAAAATTTAATCAGAACATAAAAAGTTGCCTGTAAGAAAATATAACATTCTGTGAGAAATCAAACTGTTGCCTTAGAATAAATTCCTCACATATCCATGTAGGCAGCATGAAGAAAATAAAAAGTACATTATCCACTTGTATTATGTTTTTCTTTATTGTACCAAAGCCAAACACAACCCCAGCTGTGCTGTTACTTACTGCTTTCTTTCCATTATTTTGCTTTCCATCAGTGACTTTTTCTCCTCTTTGGAGTAACATATATCCCTAACAGTGGGGTTGTATTTCTTACAGAGATCAAAATTAATGTAATTGAAAACATTGCAGCCTTGGAAATATTTTAGTATTTAATATAGTGGCTCATGGATAAATATTACTGGAATCATAGAAAAGTTAAGATAGAAATAGTGGTATAAAAAACATTCCCCAAAGCCAGTCACTGCTGGAGGAAGAACCAGGACAGTGGCCTTAGGAGAATCTTTTTAGGAAGCTGTATAACCTATTGATGTTGTGATACATGCTACATGCTAAGTGGCAAGTTAGTGGATGAATTAGTTGGGAAAGTCAGCCCAATTCAGTGAAGTGCCCTTTCTTTGTTTCTGGACCAGAAAGAAATATGACCCATTTTCCTATCCCATCATAGATTTCTTGACTTCTTTCTTATAATGTCTAGCTATGACAGTACATGGAAAAATGAAAGAAGATGAGCAGTATTTTTAAAATTTCATCATATTTTGGTCAAACTTAGATCTCTTAAGTTTGATTTCAAAATAAGTTTAAGGTGTCTTGTCAAGAGTTAAAATAATTTTAATACATTATATAGCTTATATCATTAAAACCCATTGTTAACATTATTCGGCAGTAAATTTAAAACCCTATTCTTTATGAAATAATTTTTATTGCAGGCACCATGCTTGACCAATGTACTATAACATATATGTGTGATGAGGTTGTAGGAAGAAATAGGAGTAGTGACAGCAGTGGCCTGAGATCCTTTCTTCTGGAATAGCCATGCAACTCCTCTCTTTCCCGTGGCTAACTCTAATTTTGTCTATAATATATGGTTATAATATATGACTTCTAGTCATCCCTTTAGGAAATATTTTCTGATCTCTTCATTTTGCATTAAGTGTACCTCCTCTGTGAACATCTATAAGACTCTAGGTACTTTCTCTCTTCCTCTCACTAGACTGTAAAATTGTGTAACCCTCACTGTTTTTCGTCTTTTTATCCTCAGCAACTAATCCTGTGCCTGTAACTTGGTAAGCACTAACAGCTTTGTTAAATGAATGCATACGAGAAAAAAATGAATATGAATAGATCTACGGGTATTTTATGAAGCACACATTCATAGAAGACTGTGTTTCGGAGGAAAAAAAAACGTTAACTCGTTACACATGAAACATTGAACTAGTGTTATGCGTTTCTTCCCATCCTGCAATATTATTTTTGTGTTTTAGCTCTTAAGCCTATTGCAGTAAAAAAAAAAAAATATATATATATATATATGTATAGTGTTTATTTGTATTTTATAACTTAGTTCTTAAGACACAATAGTGACTTTTTAAAAACATGATTTTAAAGTTTCTTCAGCATTCTTAATTTGCAGTTGTATTATTTTGTGGCCAGTTTTCCTCCCAAAGAATATGCCCTTAGTTATTTAGTGGATACAGTAGCAAAATAAGATTTGCCTTATGGTGGAAACTTGACTTTTTGGTGGATTCTTTGGAATGTATCTATTTTTAGTTATAAATTTCCGGACTTAAATCCAAAATTAGATAAATAATATAGTTTTTTATAACATTTTAGTGTTTGGAAATTTCCTTCATATACTTTTTAATAGAATCCTGAAATTAAATGTTTGTGAGATAGTATAGTAGTTATGAAATAATATAATGGTATATTATAATATCACATTTTATAATTAGATAAACTAAGATTCATAGAAATGAAAACCTTAGAGGGATCCCTGGGTGGCTCAGCGGTTTGGTGCCTGCCTTTGACCTGGGGCGCAACCCTGGAGTCCCGGGATCGAGTCCCACGTCGGGCTCCCGGGGCATGGAGCCTGCTTCTCCTCCTCCTGTGTCTCTGCCTCTTTCTGTCTCTCTGTCTCTCTGTCTCTCTATCATAAATAAAAATAAATAAATAAATCTTTAAAAAAAAACAAAAACAAAAAACAAAACAAAAACCCTTAGATTGTACAGCCAGGCCTGGCATTTAATTTGTGGGAAGATTTTTACTGTTGATTCAATTTCTTTAGTAATATTGTTCAGATTTTTCTATTTGAACTTGAATCAGTGACAGTAAGGTATATTTTCCCAGAAGTTTGTTCATTTCATCTGTTTTCAGATGCATTGGCATGAAGCTGTTATAATATCCTTTTATGACTTTAATGTCATAAGCATCTATGGTTATGTAGTTTCTGTTAATAGCTATTTTTACATGTGCCTTCCTCCTTTTCTTTCTTTTTTTCCTTCCTTTTTTATTATTGTTAAATCTCTCCAGATGTTTGCAGTTTGAACAGGCTTTTCAGTCAACTTTAATTTTGCTATCAAGTCTATTTTATTTTTATTTTCATCAGTTTCTCTTAATTATTTCTTATCATCTGCATTTTTAAAATTTTTATTGAGTATAATTTACTCTTCTGCTTTTTAAAGTTTATTATATTTCTCTTATCAAAATCATTTTATTGGATTCTCATATCACTAATTTTCATCCTTCTTTTCCATGGTAGGTATTTAAGGTTATAAAATCTTCGACAATTATTGCTATTGCTATATATACTTTTCATATTAGTTTTTTGTTATTTAATTCTGAATATTTAGAGCTAATTTCCATTTTGAGTTATTTAGAACTATGCTTTTTATTAAATTCTATCTTAATCTTATTTAGTTAGGGAATGTGGTTTGTATAATGTCAATTATTTATAAGTTTCTGAACCTTGCTTTTGTGGCCTAGTGTGTGGTCAGGTTTTTGAAATGTTCTGTTTTGGAAATGTACTTGAAAATGTGCATTCTACAATTATTGCTGCCATTTTATATTTATGTCCATTAGATAAAGGTAATTGTTCAAGTCTTCTGTGTTGTTTTTTTGTCTTTTGCTCAGTTTTATTTTTTAAATTCAATTTATATTCAGTTAATTAACATATAATGTATTATTAGTTTGAGGTAGAGTATAGTGATTCATCTGTTGCATATAACACTGTTATATGAAATGAGAAAAAAATGAATATGAATAGATCTACGGGTATTTTGCATATTTTGCATATTTTGCAGTGCTCATTACATCATGTTCCCTCCTTAATGTACATCATCCAGTTACCTTATCCCTCTACCTGCCTCCCCTCCAGCAACCCTTAGTCAGTTTCCTGGGGTTAAGAGTCTCTCTCGGTTTGTCTACCTCTCTGATTTTGTCTTGCTTTATTCCCTCTCTTTCTCTATGTTTCTCTGTTTTGTTTCTTAAATTACATATATGAGTGATATATGGTAATTATCTTTCTCTGATTCAAATATTCTATGTTCTTATGACATTATATTCTTGACCTTTCAATTACCAAGCTATATTAAAAAGCTTTAGCATTTAGTTCTCTTGTCAAGTTTTGCTTCACCTATTTTGAGATTATGTTATTAGTTGCATGTAAATTGGATATTGATATGTCATCCTGGAGAATTAAACCTTTTATCATTTAAAATTGGTACTTTTATTTCTAGTTTGGTTTTTTGCCTGAGAGTACATTTTGATTGATATTAATTTTTAGTAATATTTGCTGTTACTGTATTTTTCTACTTGTACTTTTATTTATGTTATGTATCTTAAAATAAAGAAAACAATATAGCTTAAAATAATCTTGAATGCAACTTGACAATTTTTATCTTTAATTGGAAGATACAGTCCATTTACATTTATTGTAATTATTAATATATTTGGGTTTATTCTTACCATGTATTTTGGAGTTTTATTTTCCCACCATTTCTTTCTTTTTCTACCCTTTATTGCCTTTTTGTATACTTCATTATTTTTGTTCTCATTATTTTGTTATTACTGTTACGGTTCTACTAGTTTGGAAGTCATACTCTCTGCTTTTACTTGGTTACCCCCAAAATGTTATCAGATGTCATTTCAAATAACGTGCATACCCTTAATCTCTGCTCAAACAAAAAAGAAAGACCTTAAAAGAGAACATTTTAGGGTGCCTGGGTGGCTCAGTCAGTTAAGTGTCCAAGTATTGGTTTCAGCTCCGGTCATGATCTTAGGATCATGGGATCATGCTCTGCATCAAGCTAAAGCTTAGCGAGGAGTCTGCTTGAGATTCTCTCTCTCTCTCTTCCTCTGACTCCTCCCACACGGATGCCCATTCTCTCTCTCTCTCTCTCAAATAAATATTTTTAAAAAGATCATTTTAACTCTGTTTACTTTTTCCAGTTTATATATTTTTATTTTATATATTATGCCATTTTTATTTCTATAAGAAATATCATTGTTTTATAATGTTAGTGTTGCTCATATTTACAGCTATTTTTGCCTCATCAATTCTCTGGCATTTCAGATCTTCCATCGGGGATTATTTTCCTTTGCTTGAAAGTATATTCAGTGAGGATATAAGAATGTTAAAGCTTCTTAGTCTTTATCTCTAAATGACCTTATTTCATTCTCACCGTTAGAGGAATATTTTTGAATGTAGAATTCTAGGTTACTGGAGAATTTCCTTTAGCCCATAGAAGGTATTATTTCACTGTCTACTGGCCTCTACTATTTTTTTCAAAAATTTAATTATTGGTCTATCAGTCCTTTGAATGTAATTTATTTTTTCTTTGTTTGCTTTTGGGATATTTTCTTCTTCTTGTATTTTTTATAGTTTAATTCTTCTAGCATAGCCTCCACTTCCTTCTCTTTTTGTTAGAACTCCAGTTCAGGTACATGTTAGATCTTTTCACGATATTTCCCATGTCTCTTTACCTGTCAGGACTACATTTGACATGATACTCATTTCCTGTTCCAATTTTCTAATTCTCTTTTCAGCTATATTAAAATTATTGTCTAACTTACTGGTTGATTTTTTTTTCCTTCGATTTATCATACTTTGCATTTTTATTTTTAAAGATTTATTCTAGAGAGAGTGTATGAATGGTATGAGGGGCAGAAGGAGAAAATCTTCAAGCAGGCTCCACATTGAGGGAGGAGGCCAGCACCAAGCTCAATCCCAGTACCTGAGATTATGACCTGAGCCAAAACCAAGAGTTGGATGCTTAACTGACAGAGCCTACCGCGTGCTTCTTGTTTGGCATGTTTAAAAATTTTGTTTTCTCTCTTTTATTCAGAATTCGTGTTATTATAATGTTATTTTTATTTCTTGAAACATATTTATATTGTGTGTATAGTAATTCTAACACCCAGAAATTTTTTAGTAATGATTCTGAGAAATATTTTTGTATGTTTTACAATACAGTGCTTTGTTTTTATGTATTTAAGTGATTATTTTTGAAATTTTGGACTACCTGTGATGAAAGTGGATTTTTCAAGGTTTATCTTTATTTCCATCAGATGCCTGAGAATACTATTAGTATGATACCCCTAGTATAGGCCCAGTTTAAATTCTTGGCCGGAGTTTTTATGAAGCAAAATAATAGTGCTTCCCCAAACTGCATACCTCAGTGAAGGTTAGCTTATGGTTGCAAATTTTCAAAGGTGACTTTTATTTCTCATCTCCTCAATGCCAGAGTTCTGTATAGAGAATTTCCCTTGCCTTTCCTCTAGATAAGAGTGAGGGGATTAGTATGGCAGAGTGCTTAAGAGCAGTGTCTAGAGACCAAGACTGTTTGATACATTTTGGCTCTACTAACCATGAACAAATTATCATTAAGCTTTGTGGTCTTCACTGTCTTGACCTTTTAGAAAAGGTTATAATGGGGCCTTTCTAATGGTTTTTATGAGGAATAAATCAGTTAATATCTTTGAAGCACTTAGAACACAGTAAGTTCTATATGTGTTTACTATTACTATGATGATCATCATTATCTTGTCTAGTTTACTCTTTCTTTATTTTAGATTTTATTTATTTATTTGACAAAGAGAGAGAAAGTGCACACAAGTAGGAAGAGTGGCAGGCAGAGAGAGGGGAAGAAGCATGCTCCCCGCCAAGCAGAGAACCCAACATGGGGCTCCATCCCAGGGCCCCAGGATCATGACCTTAGCCAAAGGCTGATGTCCAACTGACTAAGCCACCCAGGCACCTGCAGTTTACTGTTATACTCACTTTATGGTAGCAGCACTATATGGAGTCTGCTGTTGAACGCCCTACCTTTTGAGGCCACAAAAATTAATACTCAGTTTCAGCTACTTCACATATGTATTCTCAAGGTAAAAAAACAATTTAAGTGCTTGCCTTACCACTCTGCATATCAGTCTTCACTTAATTTTGTCAGAATTCCTTACTTTTTTGGTTAACTCACGGGAATATTTGAGAAATATTTTTATGTTTCTTATTTTAGTTAAGTTGTTTTAGTGTTTTCAGGTAGTACTTAGGTTACATGATATAGAAGTCCATTATACAGCTTGCAAATGGCAAAGCCAAGAGTAAAATCCAAAACTGACTCTGAACGTGTGCTTCAAGAAACAACTGAACAAAAGGCCATAAACAGACACAAATATTTCACATATTCATCATTAATAATTCAAGAAATACTGATGGAAATAGCCATATAATGCTATTTTTCTTATCAAGTTAAAAAGTAAAGAAAAGGAAGAAAGGAACGAATGAACAAAGGGAGGGAGGAAACAATTTGAAACCCCAAATTAACAAGCATTCAAGAATCTATATTCCTACATATCTTAGTGGCAAGAAGTTAATTGCTACAACTCAGAACTACAGAGCAGGTTGGCAGTGTATATCCAAGTTGTTTTAAATACTTAATATATGTAACGCATAAATTTCACTTTTTTTTAAATAAATTTCACTTTTAAGAATTTATAAAAAAATTAAGTCATGTGCAGAGATTTAGCTATGAGGGTGGTCATTACATCACTTTATAGAAAATTAAAATATTAGAAACAGGTAACCTCACAAGAGAATGGGTTGAGTTGGGTGTAAGCTATCCATATAATAAAATACTAACTAGCAGTTTTAAAAAATGTCTTTGAAATATATTCTATGCCATCAAAAGAAGTTCGTGATAATTGGTTGAGAGGAAACTGAGATGTTTGCAAGCTGAAATAAACAATCTAATTTTGTTAAACAATAGAGTATATGTAACCATTATCAATCTCAAAAGTTTAAAAGTAATAGCTCTTGGGAATGAGGTTCTGGATGATTTTTAACACATTTTCTTTTTACTTATATGTATTTTCTACAGTGATCTGAACATTATTAAAAATAGATAACATGCCATTAAATAAATTCTTAAATAAGAATAATTCATAATGCCAGTACTCTAATACAACTTTTTTTGCATATGGACTTTTCAGTTCTATAATGCTTAGGCACATGCATTTTTCTGTAGTTAAAACTATTCTGTACATGTATTTTGTGATCTCTCTTTTTCTTTGGCATTTTCTAATTTTCTCATGTTTCTACATGGCTTTACAATTATCAATTTGATGACCACATTATATTACTTTAATTACTAAAATTTAATATGTTTTCTCCAATTGTTTAAATATTTAGTTGTTAAGCATTTATCTCTTATGGCTAGAACATCAACTAAATAATAAAAATGATAATTCTGAAGATAATAATAGCTATAAATTGTTGAGTACTTTTTGTTTTGTAAAAGTTATAATTAATTCTTAGAAAACTGTGAGGTAGACATTACTTCCTATTAAGAATGAAACAGGTTTAAGGAAGCTAAGGAACTCACTAATTACAAAGCTACTGAAAGATTGAACAAGAATTCAATTCAGGTTTGTCTGATTGTTTTTCTGATTTTTCTGAACTTTTTCTGGTAGTATTTCCAAAACTACTCTATAACTGTTAACAGGAAATATTAACAGGAATGAAAATTAGTTTGCATTAATTCCTGAAAATCATGTCTATTTTAGAATTTTTAAGGCCATTGTCTTTTAGTTTCCAGTGTTGTTGTTAAAAAGACCAGTAACTTCCAGATTTCTCATCCTGTACATAGTAACTCCCTCTTCACAATCTCGGGACGCTTTTTTGGAAAACCCTCTCTCTCCTCAGTGTTTTATACTTCCTTAATGATTCACCTTGCTGTTTGTTCTGTTTTCATCTTTTGACTTGGGTATTCCATTTGAAATTTCTCATGTTATTTTTTTTAAAAAGATTTTATTTATTTATTCATGATAGAGAGAAAGAGAGGCAGAGACACAGGCAGAGGGAGAAGCAGGATCCATGCAGGGAGCCCTATGTGGGACTCCATCCCGGGACTCCAGGATCACGCCCTGGGCCGAAGGCAGGCGCTTAAACCACTGAGCCACCCAGGCTGCCCTCAGGTTATTTTTTTATAGCATTTTGCTTTTTAATTTTGCTGTTATTGGTAATGTTTTTTCATCTTTCTGGAACTCCTTTTATTTAGATATTGGACCTCTTAGATTCTAAGTGTCTTATCTTTTGTTTCCTATTGTTCATTTCTCTTATTCTACTTTGTGAAAGTAGTCTTTGATTTTATCTTTTTACACATTTATGGGGTTTTTTTTCACTTCTGTTCTTAATTGTCTGAAAGTTTCTTTCCTATATATAGCCTCTGACTTTTGTTTCTTAGATACAATAGAGTTTCTTTTTTCTGAGAGGTTATTAAATATATTTTTGAAGTTTCTTCTGTTTCCTAAATTGTATCAATTTCTCCAACTTCACTGTTTTTCTTTCTATGGTTTGAATCCTATAAGCAGATCTTGACTGAAGAGCTTCCTTAAGAGTTGAATGAACAATGAAGTGACCATGTTGTTGGGGGATCACCAAATATCAGTAACTCAAGGTATTCTTGTAGTTCAGGTCATACTCAGAGGAATTTTCCAATCTCTTGCCTCTGGGGTAAAAGCTTGGATGACGGTATTCTGGGAGGCAATCAGTCGGAAGGGAGATGTGATATAATAATAAACCTTTATTTAAACCCACTTGTTAAACAAGGCACATTATTCTACTCTCAGCTCTTCTGAGTGTCTCACAATGAGACCTCTCTGGCAGCCTTCTGGACAATAAAACTCTGGTCACTGCTTGAGTAGTCACTTGGCTCCAGATTGGAGAAGGACATTAGTTTATGTGGCATCCTCTTTTTAAAAAATTGTGACCACTTAAAGCCTGCTCTATTCTACACATATCCAGAGGACGATTCCTAAGCTTTTCTGAGGTTCTGCGCTAGTTACTGCTTTCTCTCCTTTCCTTTTCCTTTCTTCCCCCCGCCCCTTCCCTTCATATCCATACCTTTTATATCCCTTGGGTTATCTTCAATCAATCCATCTTCCAGTTTCCAAAATTGTACTGATATATCTTCTCTGTTTCTGTGTTGTTCTTTCATATAGTATTATAATTTTTCTGAAACTGTAGTTACTATTATTTAAATGGTGTTTCAGAAAGGAGTGGAGATGAACACATATGTAATCTACTATGTTTAAAAAACTCATTTTATAATATTATGGCTATCCATTCAAGAATATGACATTTTCTCCATTTATTTAAGTCATAGTTTAAATCTGCTAATTAAATTTAATGGTTGTCCTCATAAAGATTAAATGTACCTCTCATTAAATTACATTATAAATAATGCAGTTTTTCCTTATTATTTGGAATGAAATCTTTTTTTCTTTATATTTTCTGGCTAGTTATTACTTGGTAATATTACTTTAGTATATTTAACTTATATCTGGAAAATGTATTAAACTCATTAGTTCTATAACTTCTGTGCTGATTCTTTTAGATTTCATAGCATACATTTTATCAAAATAATATTTTACCTTTTCCTGCTATATTAAATCATTGTTTATTTTTCCTTTTTTCATTTATAAAAATTATCAAAACCATTTAAAATAATATTGATAATAATTCACATCCTTATTTTATTCCTGGGAGGAATTTTCCCATTTTCTAATTTGGAGGGAATACTTCTAGTAGGGTTCTATTAGTGGAAATAATACTGACCTCTGCTTTGAAATAACTCATTATTTTTAAAGTGTTTTTTAGAACAGACTCAAAACTGGGGAGACCTATCCAAAGGGCATAAAAGCCAGCTTTAAAGGGTCTCCCTCTGGAAAAATTTGGGACAATTGGACTATCAAAATAAATAATGATAGAAATGGATTATAACACAGTGAATTAAAGATAGCAATCCGTGAGTCCACACTGACAACTAAAAGAAATTAGAAGGGTGAATGTAAAGTACTTCTTTGAAGACAAAATGCCAGCTAACAAATGTAGAAAGAAAGAATAATAGAAATAGGAAATCACCTTTATTTACAACCGTTGTAATAACTGATTCAAGCAACAGTCACCAATTGATGCTAAAATTATTGACTAAAAGACTGTTTGCAAGTGGGATATTCACATGGTCTCAGAGTATCACCTCACAAATTACTTATTAATTAGAAAGGAAGAGGTGCCTTTGAAATGGAGAAATTTGGCAGATATCATCTTAACCAAATTAAACTTCAGAACATCAGTAAAAGTCTGGCATCAGGTGTCTCCTAATATGCACTTAAGAAGGAGAAGCCTCCACTTTTGCTGTAGCCCTGCCAATAATGTTTAATCTAAATCTAATCATGATGAATTAACCAGAATATTCTAATTGAAGAACACTCTGAAAAACAAATGACCTAGACTCCTCCAAAATGTCAGTAATGTGGAAAACTAAACAGGACTAGAGAATTTGCTTTAGATAAAAGCAGAATGAATATTGATTGAATCTTAATTTGAAAAAAAAAAAGGCAAAAGTAATAAAAGGTTAGGATACGTTAGGGACAAATGGCAAAATACAGATTGTAAATTATATCGTATCTAATTGCAGATTGTAAATTATATATTAAATATAAAATTTTAATGTCCTGAATATCATAATTATGTTATTTTAACTGTGTAGAGAATATCATTGTTCTTAGGAGGTACATACTGAAGCATATATGGGTCAGGTACCACGTTTTATACAACTAACTCTCAAATGTTTCAGCAAAAAAAGGTACAAGTATATATATAGATATGCACACACACAAGCAGATACTCAAGACAGAAAGTGCAGATGTGGCAAGGGGTTAAAAAATCATTAAACTAGGTGAAAGGTAATTGAGTATTCTATGGGGATACTGTTTTTGGAATTTTCCTTAAGTTTGATGTTTCTCAAAAAGTTGCAGCAGTGAGAAACTTTTCAGTAACTTTTGTATATAATGTCAAAAAACTTAAATTTAGCTATCTTATACCCATAACTGTATCACCTTAGTAATAATTTCTCTCTAACAGTATGTTTTAGTTCATGTTTTTTCACAAGAAATTGTGCATGTGTGTGTACACATGCACTTATGAGAACTTTCGCTGTCTCTACTGAAACCCTATTCCCCAAGGAATCTCCTCAGCATGTAAATTTTTTATTGGAGGTTTTGTTCTGTCATAAATATCCTGAACTACAATATTCTTTTCCTTCTTTAAAAAACTATACTTTTTTATTAGCTTTTCTTGAAATGCTTTCAAAAATGGCCTAACAAACCTTTGTAAAAGATACTTTCTACTTGGTGCAAAATGAATGTGTCTTTGTGAATTTTTCACGTTGCAAAATAAAATAAGCATGAAGACTTGCCACATGAGCCTCTTTGCAATTCATGGTTTCCAGTACTTAATTTAAAAAGAATCTAGGGGCACCTGAGTGGCTCAGTGGTTGAGTGTCTGCCTTTGGCTCAGGTAATGGTCCCAGGGTCCTGGTTTTTGAGTCCTGCATTGGGCTCCTTGCAGGGAGCCTGCTTCTCCCTCTGCCTATGTCTCTGCTTCTCTGTCTCTCATAAATAAATAAATAAAATCTTAAAAAAAAAAGGAATCTAAAATGCTATTTACCAGATTTACAATTTTTAAAATGCTTATCGTTGAGTCATCATCTATTTACTTTTCCACTCAACTATATTAATTTTTATTTAAATTCGATTCCCATCATATTCTGTTTATGGGTTGTCAGTCTCATTTGGTCTATTATTATAGTGCTGAACTTGAAGAAAAATCTTTCAATATAACTCAAATCTGAGGAGACCCAGTTCTGCCACCGACTCTCTTTAAAACTCAAGTATCTCTTTGGTCATCTAAACATCTGGGTGTGTTTGGTAATCTGAAAAATTCATTAGACAAGATATGTAGACAAGAATTGCCAATGTCACTTCTGCATCATGCAGTGAATCAATAATGCCCCCATTATTGCAGCTTTTCACTCTCAAACCTTACCTTAAAAGCTTGCTCATTTTATTACAAAAATCCTTTCCAACTCTAATGTTTGAGGTGAGGTCGGGCTTGAAAAATAGATGATGTGACTTGCAGCTGCTTATATTTTATGATAATTCAGTCAGTGATCTGGTAATTGGTGCTTCCCTTTTGTACATAAAGTTTAACTCTTAGATAATGGCAAGTACGTTGTGTTTTCATCCACTGGGAATATTATCCAGTAAAACCTTTTTTTTTTTTTATTTTGTTTATTTATAGTACCTACTCTCAAACTTGTACTGTTGATATTTTTGGCATTTACTGTTAACAGCTTCTAATCTCTAATAAAATGTTGACATCACCAGTTTTGTTAGAGGTTTAGAGAATCCTAAAATGGCACGCAGAGAGGAACCATTTCACTACCATCCCCTCTTGCAAAGGATTTGAGTAGCCTAAATACACCTTATTCTGTTGTAAACAGCCAATTTTCATCATGGAAAGGGGTGCTAGGAAAAGTGGGATGGAGTAGTGAAACTGGATTAATAAATGATTGCCCATTATTTTGCTTTTTATCTCATTTTTCTTCTATGAATAATCTGACGATGACTATATACCATATGATAAACATATCACAACACACAATTTTTATTTTTTCTACTTTTAAGCTAATTTTGTTATTACAAAGTAATATTTATTTCTTTTAGAAAATATAGAAGAGGAAAATAAAAATCGCATGTATTTACACTATCCAGAGATAATCATTTTGGTGCTTAGCCTCCCATATATTTCTCTTCAGAGATTTTTCTTTTTTAAATGAATTCATATTGTATAAGCCATTTTGTTACTTGTCATTTTCATTAACAAACATCTATCCATGTTCTATAGTTTTTTCTGTACTATTATTTCATATGTCTGTATAATATTGTGCTGTTTTGCCATGACTTATTTAAACAGCTTCCCATTGTTAGTTTAAATTTTTTATTTTACTAGTGCACTGATGTCTTTGAAGAAATAAATCTTTGAGCATAATTTCTTTTGAAAAAAATATAATAGGTAGATCAAGAAGATTGAAATTTAAAAATTTCTGATGCATATTTTTCAACTACTTTTTAAAAGTACTCTGTACTGAAATAGCTTAATATATTTTAGACAAAATCAGTAATATAAACATAAAACAGCAGAACATAAGAATTACTATCTAGAATTGTGTTCCTTAGAGATATCTCTAAGTTTATATATATAATGTATACACACATATATCTACAAATATGTTTAATTTTTAAAATTACACAAATGAGATCATATTCTAATTCTGTTTTATAAGTTGCTTTATAAAAATGTCATATTTCTAACATCTTCCTATATTGCTACATATATTATATCCCATATACTTTAATTTCTGTATGATATTACATGTTATGGATATACTGTATTTTCGTAAGCAAATTCCCTATTAAAAATTATTTAGATTATTTCCTTTTCTTCTTTTACAACTAGAGAGTGCCCTTGCTTTCTCATACAGGCATCTGTGTGCTTTATTATTAATTCCATAAAATTAGTACACCTGCAACAGTGAAATTGTTTGTTATTGGTAGAGAGCAATGGTAAGACTCTGAGCTCTGATATTAGACTTTGATTCCCAGGTTCTCCCACTAAAGTGCTGTGTACCATTGGTGAGCTAATTGACCTTACTATAAAACTGATGTGAATCTAGAAACTACTTTGTTGAGAATTCTATACCCTCTTCTAAGGAGGAATTTCATATAAGATAGCTGCTATGTGATTGTTCACTGGCACATAAGAAGACCTAATAATATCTCTGTAGTTCTAAATTTCCTTCTTTAGTGAATTTCCTATTCATTTCTTTTCTTTATTTTTCTTTTGGATAGTTTCTTTTTCATTGATTTAATGGAAGAATTTTTTAATACTAAGAATATTTGCTAGTTTATTTTGTAAGTATAAATATTTCTTCCCAATTCATCTTGTCTTTTGGCTTTATCTTATATATTTTACTGCATTAAATTTTTACATTTTTGTTTAGTCAAGTGTGTCAGTCTTTTGTGATTTCTGGTTATGTCATGGTAAGAAAGGAAATCACTGCTGCAAGATTATGAAATTATAATAAATATAATTAATTATATAAAATTCCTATATTATGTTTTAGAGATATTTATCACTTTTATTTTCTCTGCTTAGATACTACCTCCATTTGAAAAAAAATATTTTTAAATGTATGTATACTCATCCTCTCCTTCCCCAAGGGACATATTGGAAATGTTAGGGTCCTTTTTATATCCATATATTTTAGGTTTTCACTGTGACTGATCAGGAGCCAGTGATATCCGCCAGACTCCAAAGAATTCTTATTTGGGTTTGAAATGCCCTACCAGACCTCTGAATCTTATCATTGCTTTCTGCCAACAACAAACATCTGAAAACTAAATATCTAAGAATTATAAATAAAAATAACAATAGATGTAATCTATTGCCTATCAGATTAGCTGAGTTTAAATAGTAACAGTTGAGTATATCTGAGAAATTCCAACTTTCATGTGCCAGGGGAATATGTAGATTAGTATAACTTTTTTTTTTTTTTCTGTTTTACTGTTGAATGCTCTGTTTCCATGATAGTATATTCTTGTTTTATGGACATAATACCTTTCAAATATAACCAAAAACAAAATTAGAAAATTTCAATGACTTCTCCTGTTTCTTGTATATTTTCTCTTCATGGGGCAATAATATAGATTTGAATTTACAGCTTTCTGGTGTTGGAAGTTTATTTAAAAATAGTACCTAGGGCAGCCCAGGTGGCTCAATGGTTTAGCACCGCCTTCAGCCCAGGGTGTGATCCTGGGGTCCCCAGGATCAAGTCCCACGTTGGGCTCCCTGCATGGAGCCTGCTTCTCCCTCTGTTTGTGTCTCTGCCTCTCTCTCTCTCTCTCTCTCTCTCTCTCTTTCTCTGTGTGTGTGTGTTTCTCATGAATAAATAAAATCTTTAAAAAGTACCTAAAAGAGTTTAGACATAGCTTACCAATAATTTTCCATAAATATCATTTTTCTCAGTGTTTTTTTTATAAAATGATTACTCAAATAGAAGCTAAAAAATTTCTAGAATGTGAAAGCATCTTTATAGATTGTGATGAAAAGGTATATAGCTATAGCTTCTACAGAATTGCAATAACAAGTGCATAAATAGATTTTTGTGGCAATTTATTCTTTACTTTTTCAATGAAAAAAATGGGATTTCTCCAAAAGGCTAAGAAATATATAGTCCAAGTTTGTAACCTTTTGAGAGTTGTGTTTTATGCAACCATAGAATTTACAATATATAGAAGAATGGACAAATTACATGACCTTCAAGTAATTTCCTATGTATCAGTTTTTGTAGCTAGACATAGCATAGTGGCTGGATTTAAACCAGTTGTACATAGTTTCTACTTCAGTATATATCCATTTATTTTTGAAAACCAGATGAAGAAAGGATAATAATACGGACTTTTATAAATAAATAGATATCTGAACCAGAACACAGACCTGGATGGAGATAGAATTCACCTCTGTATAGGGATAAAGGAATACCTATATGTAAATTATCACCATTGCTACTGCCACTACCATCAGCATCATTACCATCATTGTTTACTGAGTCTTTATTCGAGCACATAGGCAATAATCTATGTGCTTTAAATGTATATCTCATTTAATTCTCATAAGAGCCTAATAAGGTAGGTTCAATTATCCCCGTTTTGTGGATGTGCAAATTAATATACAGAGAAAAAATAAAGCCATGAAATCATAATTAAGAATTTATGCCTATAGCATATTGGATCTTTAGTAAGAAGTAAAAATATTAAGAAAAGATTTTTGGATCTACTTTACCACACAGGAAAAAGAATGTTGACTCAGTCCTGGGAAAATTTCACCATAAAACACCATAAAGTATCTTGTTTTGCTTACTATTAGAGTAGGCATTACCAGTATTCCACTATAGCCTCGAAAAAGGTCACCATCATTTACCCAGCACTTATCACAATACCAAGCTCATAATCAGTACTCAGTAAATGTCCACAGAGAATGTGTGAATCTCTGTGATAATGGACTAACTAAAAAGATGGGTGACATAGTCTCATTCTATCACATAAGTTAGTTTTATAATGTGTCTCCAAGTTGCAAAAATGAATTAATTTCCCATATTAAATCATTGCTATAAATCAGTTATATTTCCAAGAAAAACAATTAAAAGTTAATAATTTTAGCTTCACATTGATTAATATTAAACCATTTTATCTGAAATAGTTGAATACTAGAATTGCTCTTGCTTGGTATTGGTCAATCTACTGAGCACATGACAAAAAGGATTTAAATTTTTTATTCTCTTTCACAAAGAGAGCATTTCCCAAGGTCACCATCTTAGGTAAATATTATCTACAAGTAGTTAAAATAAGATAAAAAATGACATTTAAGTTATTTTAACAGCTT